>NW_027252668.1:11061180-11661180 GCF_044704955.1 Pristiophorus japonicus | reverse complement strand
TAGCTTTACCCTTCAGTTGGCATGCCTTCGCAAGATGTCCAGTCTTTCTGTAGAAGAAACACTCTGCCTTCACGTGTGGACAACTTTGAGCAATGTGTTGTCCCAGGCACCTACAGCATGACTTCAACGCTCTGGTAAAATTTTCTGTTTCAGAGGAATTTGGCTCCCTTGTTATACCTTCAAATGCTCTGATAATGACTCCAAGAGACAATGGGTCGTGCTTGAACTGTAGTGACCTGAGTCCTTTATTGATAACCACAGAGTGAGGATCACACCTGGTGGCCTGCCTTTGATACTAGGCCAGGCACACCTGTGCAGGTAATCTACAAGTCTCCCACTGCAGTGCCCTCTGGTGGCACACCTTGTAATAGTACAAGCAGCAACCATGTAGAACACATGACAGGTGTCACAGTGGAACCATTTCTCTCACTCAAAGTTAGACGCACTACCGTGGGCGCCACGAGGTCTAGGTAGGTAGCCATTGACATTCAGGTTCATATATAAATATATATAAATATATCGACATGTATCGTAACTGTTCCCTGGTGCTTGAGTGGTTAAGACCCGGCGCACTAACCTGGTTTCAATCCTCGATCAATTCATCGCATAAAAATAATTGAGGTCTGTTAGACGATTAATAATTGCTATAATCACCATGAATACCAATACTTTCTGTGATAGACCGAGCTTACAGACTATCTGGCTTCACCTGCCCTTTGCCGGGCACGGGTTCGGGGCTTAATTTTGTAAACTGGGTGATATCGCTGATCGCGGTTGCCGGTAGGAGTCTATGTGGCCCCACTGTGAGGATGTGGTCGTGAACACGGTGGCTGGGTGATCCGTGACATTTCTGTAAATGGCAGCGGAGGAGATGTATTGAGAAATTTCAGTGTGGGACAGAATTTGTTTAAAGTGAGCCAACACATTCCCAATCAGCACAGAGGGAGCTCACTGGTCAGCTCCTCGCTGAGGGGGCTGTTATGCCAGAGGTTTCTGTAGTGTAGTGGTTATCATGTTTGCTTTACACGCAAAAGGTCCCTGGTTCAATCACAGGCAGAAGCATTATATTTAAACTTGCTGTGGATGAACAATCGGAGGCGAGTTTCATCTCCCTGCAAATGCTGCCTTACCTGCTGCGATTTCCAGCATTTTCTGTTTTTATTTGCTATTTATTCTCCTGGCAAAAGGGCTCCCTTATTCATTAATTGCTCTTTATTTCACCAATAAATAGATAACTTTGAGTGAGAGAAAACGGATCAACGGGGACCTTTTGCGTGTGAGTCCAACGTGATATCCGCTACACTGCAGCCCATCAAAGGGCGAGAAACCACTGAATATAAAGGATGAGCTGACAAATATCAGGGGCAATGCAGTCTGGTCAATGTCAAACCCTCCTTCCTTATTCAGCAGTGGCATGAACGGGAGTCAGACGGCGCAAAGTTTAGTTAAAGACACAAATACAAGTAACACTTGCAAATCTTTTTAGTGTAAAATTCTTTCACTTTATTTGAAATGCTACTGCGTTAAATCTGAAAATACACACGGTGTGATTTTATCTTCACCACTGATTGCATTTTGTTTGCTCGGTAGGAATAATCGGTGCTGATAAATTTGATGAAAGTTGCACCAGATTCCTGGTGCCATCGGTAATGAACACTTTGAACCAGAAAGCTAAAATACAGTGAGTATAATGGGTTAACATGCATAACAACGTAATAAATAGGAGCAGGAGTGGGCCCGACGGCTCCTCGATCCTGCTCCGCCATTTGATACGATCATGGCTGATCTGATCATGGACTCAGGTCCACTTCCCTGCCCGCTCCCCAAAGCACAGGCCAAATGATTGAAGTATGGAGTATCCCTGAGTTAGCATTTGTTTGATTGTGCAAAAGAAGGTGAGGGGTTAATTAATGATGCTTTCCTGTGAAAGCAAGATAAAAGTTTTTGAAAAAACCATCCGGTGACTGTCAGGTGAGCGCTGCTTGTGATACCTGGTGGGAACGGGCTGGGATTTTAAAGTCCCTTGTATTGCAGAACCTTCATATAGACGAACATCCCTTGACTACTGTGTAGATCTAGGGGTGCAATGGTAGTGCGTCTGACTCTAGATCAACGAGTTGCGTGTTCAAATCATGTTGGGGTCACTGGTCTTTTAGCAATTGCTGTTTCACAATAACCAGTCCCTTGCTGCAATGTCTGTCTCACTGGGTAGTCGTGGTAAGGTTGGGTACAGCATCAAACAAGAAAGAAGGGATGTGTGTAGTGGTGGTACAGCAGTTATCATGGGTTTTACCAACATCGTGATTGAGCTAAACACATGGTAGCAATGTAGTGGAGGAGGATTTCATGGAGTGTATTATGAATGGTTTTCTCAACCCAAAAGAGAGCTGGCCATCCTTGACTGGGTGATGTGTAATGAGAAGTGACTAATTAGCAATCTTGTTCTGCGAGGCCCCTTGGGGACGAGTAACATAATATGGTAGAATTCTTCATTAAGATGGAGAGTGTCACAGTTAATTCAGAAACTTGGGTCCTGAACTTAAGGAAAGGTAATTTTGACGGTATGAGGTGTGAATTGGCTAGAATAGACTGGCCAAGGATACTTAAAGGGTTGAAGGTGGATAGGCAATGGCAAACATTTAAAGATCACACGGGTGACTTCAGCAATTGCACATCCCTGTCTGGAGTAAAAATAGAACGGAGAACGTTTCTCAAATGTGGCGAACAAGGGAAATTAAGGATAGTGTTTAAACCAAGAAAGAGACAAATAAATTGGCCAGAAAAAGGAAAAAGCTGAGGACTGGGAGAAATTTAGAATTCAACAGAGGAGGACTAAGGTTTTCATGAGGAGGGCGAAAATGGATTATGAGAGGAAGCTTGCTTGCAACATAAAAACTGACTGCAAAAGCTTCTGTAAACATGTGAAGAGAAAAAGATTAGTGAAGACAACTGTAGGTCCCTTTCAGTCGGATTCAGGTGAATTTATAATGGGGAATAAAGAAATGGCAGACCAATTGAACAAATACATCAGTTCCGTCTTCACGAAGGAAGACACGAATAACCTTCCAAAAGTACTCGGGGACCGAGGGTCGAGTGAGAAGGAGGAACTGAAGGATATCCTTATGAGGTGGGAAATTGATGGGATTGAAGGATGATAAATCCCCGGGGCCTGATAGTCTGCATCCAACAGTACTTAAGGAAGTAGCCCTAGAAAGAGTGGATGCATTGGTGATCATTTTCCAACAGTCTATTGACTCGGGATCAGATCCTATGGACTAGAGGGCAGATAATGTAAAACCACTTTTTCAGAAGGGAGGGAGAGAGACAGCGGGAAATTATGCACCGGTTAGCCTGAATCAGTCGTGGGGAAAATGTTGGAATCAATTATTAAGGATGAAATAGCAACGCATTTGGAAAGCAGTGACAGGATCGGTCCAAGTCAGCATGGATTTATGAAAGGGAAATCATGCTTGACAAATCTTCTGGAATTTTTGAGGAAGTAACGAGTAGAGTGGACAAGGGAGAACCAGTGGATGTGGTATATTTGGACTTTCAAAAGGTTGTTGACAAGGGTCCACACAAGAGATTGCTGTGCAAAATCAAAGCACATGGTATTGGGGGTAATACACTGACGTGGATAGAGAACTGGTTGGCAGAGAGGAAGCAGAGATTCGGGATAAAAGGGTCCTTTTCAGAATGGCAGGCAGTGACTAGTGGAGTGCCGCAGGGCTCAGTGCTGGGATCCCAGCTCTTTACAATATACATCAATGATTTGGATGAATGAATTGAGTGTAATATCTCCAGGTTTGCAGATGAAACTAAACTGGGTGGCGGTGTGAGCTGTGAGGGGGACGCTAAGAGACTGCAGGGTGATTAGACAGGTTAGGTGAGTGGGCAAATTCATGGCAGATGCTGTATAATGTGGATAAATGTGAGGTTATCCACTTTGTGGGCAAAAACGTGAAGACAGAATATTATCTGAATGGTGGCAGATTAGGAAAAGGGGATGTGCAATGAGACCTGGGTGTCATGGTTCATCAGTCACTGAAAGTTGGCATACAGCTACAGCAGACAGGAAAAAGGTAAATCGTATGTTGGCCTTTATAGCTAGGTGATTTGAGTATAGGAGCAGGGAGTTGTTATTGCAGTTGTACAGGGCCTTGGTGAGGCCTCAGCTGGAATATTGTATTCAATTTTGCTCTCCTAATCTGAGGAAGGACGTTCTTGCTATTGAGGGAGTGGAGCGAAGGTTCACTAGACTGATTCCCGGGATGGCTGGACTGACATATGAGGAGAGACTGGATCAACTGGGCCTTTATACATTGGAGTTTAGAAGGATGAGAGGGGATCTCATCGAAACATATCAGATTCTGATGGGACAGGACTGGTTAGATGTGGGTAGATTGTCCCCGATGCTGGGGAATTTGGAGCAGGCTCGAGGGGCTAGATGGCCCACTCCTGTTCCTAATTTTTATATTCTTATGTTCTTATAGCAATTCTGGAAGAATAACATTGAAACGAAAAGTGACCTGACACCCAGACAGAAGTGTTGAGGCAGAAGGTTAAATGCTGCATCCCTTTCTGCAATAAATTTCTTTCACAAACATTTCTGCGACCGAAACGGCATAAAACAAAAATGTTCCTTTCAAAGTCATTAAACTCCCGAATTTCCATGCCCCGTGAATCTCCTGAATCAGATGCCTCTAGTTCTGCCGACTTAATCCATGTCCCTTTGCAATGTTCTGCTTCCACCCACACTATGAAATGTGCCACTAACTTATCGAATCATGGAATGCTTACAGCATGGAAGGCCATTAGGCCCGTCGAGCCCGTGCCGACTCTCAGCGAGTCCCACTCCCCGGCCCTTTCCCCGGAGCCCTGCAATTATTTTTCCTTCAGACACTCATCCAACTCCCATCTGAAAGATAAGATTGCATCTGTCTCCACCGCCCTTTGAAGCCGTGCATCCCAGATCCTAACCACTCGCTCCTGTTCCTATGTGTATAGTCTGGGAAACACGAGATCAATTCCTGCCATACTCACAGCCTTCCTGAATATAGCACCGTCATTCCATTCGCGTAAAACAAGCTCCAGAAGTATCGGCCAGCTGTGTAGGTTAAAGCTCTGGTTATGTTCCTAACAGTGCGTCAATCGCAGTGTTTTTGTAGTGTAGTGGTTATCTCGTTCGCTTTACACGCGAAAGACCCCCACTTCGAAACCGGGTGGAAACATTTTCAACATTTTTCAATTAAATATTAGAAAAAATAGAATAATTGACATTAATGGTTCAATATTAACAAAGTTGGTATTTGTTTCTGCTGATGTTAATAACCCTTCAACTAGCCTGGAGATTAATATTTTGATATTTCAAATAACATTGTTGATATATGATGTCTCCAAGGTAAGAGAGACTGATTGATGTCCTGTTTCTGACTGCTACATTTTTGATCGGGGCGGAGGAGCGGTGAGAGATCGGGGCCAAGGAGCGTCGTGATCGGGGCTCAACAGAGGCGAGGGCCCAGGGACAGCACGGGCCAGCCCACTCTGCGATCGATGGATCGTTGGCGCATGTGCTCACAATTGGTCCATGCAGCAGAGCTTGGTCTGTGTTCGTCTTGGGTAATCCTTGCCTCTGGACCAAGACCTAGCTCTGTCAAGCCCGTGTGGTGGCTGGTGTGCAACGGTCACCCCACGTTAAAACAATCCACCCACAGGCATCTTTCACCCTTCAGGATGAAGTTCGGGACCTAGTTTGTCATGTCACTCATCGAAACACCTGTGAACTCATCCCATTTTAGAGTGGAAACAAATCATCCTCGATACGAGGGACTGCCTAATACCATACTATCAAAAAATGCAGTGTCTCACAACCCTGTTCCATTGGCTGGTTTCTCTGTACAGTTCTGTACACACTCAAACTCTACACAGTGTCTCTCACTCCCTCCCATTTCCAGTCCTGACGGTGCAGAAAGCCCTTCTCAAAGCTGCACGTTCCGGCTGCTTTCAGTTGAGTTGTGAGAGATTATTAAAGGATCCTGCATCTCCGCCTCGCTTCACAACAGCAGATCGAAGCCGCAAACAAATCATCGACTGATCGCTCGTCCCCAGCTCCAGAGTGAGTGAGGCCGGGACTGTCATGTATTCAACCAGCATTGTAACCCATGTATAATCTGATCTAAGTTGTACACTGTGAGAACAATGACCACTAGGTGGTGAACTTGTGGGAGACACTCCTAACCTGGACCTTCATTGTATAAAAGCGGAAGCTCCACCCACTTCCATCACTTCTGTGCAAAGAAATAAAGGACAGTTCAGAGACTGACCTTCTCTGAACCATGGGCCCCGTGTGCATTTACACTGTATAGCAAGGACGTATCAATGGCGATGAGAAACTGGGATTTAAACCACACGAGCATGGCCACGAGCAGAACCGACAAGAGGTACTGTGTTTAGCAATGGTTGGGACAGTGATTAAACATTGTTAAAGCATCACACACTTCTCCAGGCATCCAAGGGCAGTCAGGCATGCCCCAATATGTAGCCATACCCAGAGGGGGAGTTCGACAGAGACAATGGCAAGCTGAACGGCGATTCATGTCATTGCAAGGGACAATGCGGCCAGTAATGGGGCCATCAACACCTGTATATGGTGCACTCAAGGACAATCATGGGGCAGTCAGTGACGATCGAATGGCAAGAGACCTTTTGTTTCCAACAGCAGCTCATGTTGGAGGCGTGGAGGCACGCACTCAGCCGGAGTTTGCAGAGATGAGCAAAATACCTGCAGAAATTGCAGAAATGAACACGGGGGAAATCGCTGGAAGCTGATGTTCAGCGAGTTCATGTGGAGCACGGATACAGTTCATACACCCGGACGCCACCGATAATGATGAAACTGCTCCTCAATGGCATCCCAGTATCAGTGGAGCTAGACACGTGGGCCAGCCAGTCCCTGATGGGTATCAAATAGTTCGAAAAGTTGTGGGCGTCCAAGGCCAGGAGGCCAAAATTATCACCGATTGTCGCAGAGCTATGAACATACACAAAGGAGATCATTCCGGTGCTAGGCAGCGCCACAGTAGTCGTGACCCACAAAGTTCGCTTGCTGTCATGAACTGGAAATGGGGCGATGTCAATGCAATTTCCTCTGTGGAGCGAGTATCATGCTCACAGATCCTGAACAAATTTGACTCATTATTTCAACCCGGCACTTTCATGGGGGCCAAGGTAGTGATTCACGTAAACCCGGACGCAAGGCCAGTACACCACAAGGCCAGGGCAGAAGCGTACGTGATGCGGGAAACGACAGAAGGCGAATTGGACCGCTTGATAAGGGAAGGCATCATCTCGCCAGTCGAATTCAGTGACTGGGCGAGCCAGATTGTGCCGGTGCTCAAGGCGGATTGGTCGGTCAGGATATGTGGTGATTACAAGACCACCATCAATCGGGTGTCACCCCAAGACCAGTATCTGCTACTGAAAGCGGAGGAACTCTTTGCGACGCTATCCGGTGGCAAACCTTTTTCAAAATTAGACCTCACCTCAGCTTATATGACCCAGGAGCTGGCGAGTGAGCCGAAGAAGCTGACCACCATCACGACACACAAGGGATTGTTTGAGTATAACAGATGTCCGTTCGGGATTCGCTAGGTTGCCGCGATCTTACAATGAAATATGGAAAGCCTCCTCAAGTCGATTCCAGGGACGGTGGTTTTTCAGGACTACATCCTCATCACGGGTTACGATACTGAAGAACACCTCCACAACCTGGAGGAGTTGCTACGCAGACTGGACCGGATAGGGCTGCGAATGAAAAAGGCGAAGTGCGTCTTCATAGCTCCAGAGGTAGAATTCCTGGGGAGGAGGGTAGCAGCAGACGGGATCAGCCATACTGCCTCCAAAACGGAAGCGATCCAGAGAGCACCCAGATCCCGTAACACGACGGAACTGCATTCGTTCCTGGGGCTCCTGAACTATTTTGGTATCTTTCTTCCCAAATTGAGCAAGCTGCTAGAGCCGCGACACGTGTTCCTCTGCAAAGGTCGCGAATGTGTATGGGGGGACAGCCAGGAAAGGACTTTTAATAGAGCACGCAATTTGTTATGTTCCAAAACTCTGTTAACGGTATATGACCCATGTAAGAAACTTGTGTAACGATGCGTCGTCCTATGGTGTCGGATGTGTGTTGCAGCATGTCAATGCCAAGGGACAGTTACAGCCGGTAGCTTCGACCTCCGGAAGTCTGTCCCAGGCAGAAAGGGGCTACGGGATAGTAGAAAGGGAGGCGCTCGCATGTGTATATGCAGTAAAGAAAATGCACCAATACCTGTTTGGCAGGAAATTTGAGCTGGAGACAGATCACAAACCCCTAACGTCCCTTTTGGCCGACAACAAGGCCATAAATGCAAATGCATCGTCCCGAATACAGAGGTGGGCACTAACGTTAGCCGCCTATGACTACACAATTCGGCGGAGACAGGGCACCGAAAACTGCGCCGATGCACTCAACAGGCTCCCACTCGCCACCACTGAGAGGCTACCGAGCATGGTGCTAAGATGGTCTTGGCTGTTGAAGCTTTCGGAAGTGAAGGCTCACCCATGACAGCCCGTCAGATTAAATTCTGGACAAATAGAGACCCGCTATTGTCTCTAGTCAAGAAATGTGTCCTGAATGGGGACTGGGCAGCCACGTACAGGGCATGTCCTGAGGAAGTTAAACTATTTCACAGGCGCAGGGATGAACTCTCAATTCAGGCCCATTGCCGAATGTGGGGAAACCGCGTAGAAACCAGATGGGCAGAGAGCTGTTCATCAGAGAACTCCACAATGAGCACCCGGGCATTGTCATGAGGAAGGCAGTTGCCAAGTCACACATTTGGTGTCCAGGGAAATACGCAGATCTGGAATTTTGTGTTCGCAGGTGCAACACATTTGCGCAGCTGCGTAATGCGCCCAGGGAAGCCCCCCTTAGCCCCTGGTCCTGGCCCACCAAGCCTTGGGCACGCATCCATGAGGACTACGCAGGTCGTTTCAAAAATGTTTTTGGTTGTAATCGACGCCTACTCCATAAGAAACAAAAAACGTAAGAATTAGGAACAGGAGTAGGCCATCTACCCCCTCGAGCCTGCTCCGCCATTCAACAAGATCATGGCTGATCTGGCCGTGGACTCAGCTCCACTTACCCGCCCGCTCCCCGTAACCCTTAATTCCCTTAGAGGTTAAACATCTATCTATCTGTGACTTGAATACATTCAATGAGCTCGCCTCAACTGCTTCCTTGGGCAGATAATTCCACAGATTCACAAACCTCTGGGAGAAGAAATTACTTCTCCACTCGGTATTAAATTGGCTCCCTCTTATTTTGAGGCTGTGCCTCCGAGTACTAGTCTCCCGTACCAGTGGAAATAACCTCTCTGCCTCTATCTTTTCAGTCCCTTTCATTATTTTAAATGTTTCTATGAGATCACCCCTCATCCTTCTGAACTCGACCGAGTAAAGACCCAGTCTCCTCAATCTATCATCATAAGGTAACCCCCTCATCTGCGGATTCAGCCGAGTGAATCGTCTCTGTAACCCCTCCAAAGCCAGTATATCCTTCCTTAAGTAAGGTGACCAAAACTGCACGCAGTACTCCAGGTGCGGCCTCACAAATACCCTATACAGTTGCAGCAGGACCTCCCTGCTTTTGTACTCCATCCCTCTCGCAATGAAGGCGAACATTCCATTCACCTTCCTGATAACCTGCTGCACCTGCAAACTAACGTTTGGGGATTCATTTCTCAAGAACCCCCAGGTCCCTCTGCACCGCAGCATGTTGTAATTTCTCCATATTCAAATAATATTCCCTTTTACTGTTTTTTATCCCAAGGCGGATGACCTCACACTTTCCGACATTGTATTCCATCTGCCAAACCTTAGCCCATTCGCTTAACCTATCCAAATCTCTGTGCAGGCTCTCTGTGTCCTCTACACAACCCGCTTTCCCACTAATCTTTTTGTCATCTGCAAATTCTTTTACACTACACTCTGTTCCCTCTTCCAGGTCATCTATTTATATTGCATACAGTTGTGGTCCGAGCACCGATCCCTGTGGCACGCCACTAACGACCGATTTCCAATCTGAAAAGCACCCATTTATCCCGACTCACTGCTTTCTGTTCGCCAGCCAAATCTCAATCCATGCTAACACCTAGCCTCTGAATCCGCGTACCTCTATCTTCGGACATAACCTTTTGTGTGGTACCTTATCGAATGCCTTTTGGAAATCTAAATACACCACATCCATCGGTACACCTCTATCCACCATGCTCGTTATATCCTCAAAGAATTCCAGTAAATTAGTTAAACATGATTTCCCCTTCATGAATCCATGCTGTGTCTGCTTGATTGCACTAAGACTATCTCGATGTCCCGCTATTTCTTCCTCAATGTTAGTTTCAAGCATTTTACCCACTACAGATGTTAAACTAACCGGCCTATAGTTACCTGCCTTTTGTCTGCCATCTTTTTTAAACAGAGGCGTTACATTAGCTGCTTTCCAATCCGCTGGTACCTCCCCAGAGTCCAGAGAATTTTGGAAGATTATAACGAATGCATCTGCTATAACTTCCGCCATCTCTTTTAATATCCTGGGATGCATTTCATCAGGTCCAGGGAACTTGTCTACCTTGAGTCCCATTAGCCTGTCCAGCACTGCCCGCCTAGTGATAGTGATTGTCTCAAGGTCCTCCCTTCACACATTCCTGTGACCAGCAATTTATGGCATGGTTTTTTTGTCTTCCACTGTGAAGACCGAAGGTAAATAATTGTTTAAGATCTCAGCCATTTCCACATTTCGCATTATTAAATCCCCCTTCTCATCTTCTGAAGAACCAACATTTACTTTAGTCACTCTTTGCCATTTTATATATCGGTAAAAGCTTTTTTATCTGTTTTTATGTTTTGCGCAAGTTTAATTTCGTAATCTATCTTTCCTTTCTTTATTGCTTTCTTATTCATTGTTTGCTGTCGTTTAACATTTTCCCAAACTTCTAGTTTCCCACTAACCTTGGCCACCTTATACGCATTGGTTTTTAATTTGATACTCTCCTTTATTTCCTTGGTTATCCACGGCAGGTTATCCCTTCTCTTACTACCCTTCTTTTTCAATGGAATATATTTTTGTTGTGCACTATGAAAGAGCTCCTTAAAAGTCCTCTGCTGTACCTCAATTGTGCCACCGTTTAGTCTGTGTTCCCAGTCTACTTTAGCCAATTCTGCCCTCATCACACTGTCGTCTCCTTTGTTTTCGCATTGTATGCTCGTTTGAGACATTACTTCCTCACCCTCAATCTTTATTACAAATTCAACCATACTGTGATTTCTCATTCCGAGAGGATCTTTTACTATGTGTTCGTTTATTATTCCTGTCTCATTGCACAGGACCAGATCTAAGATAGCTTGCTCCCTTTTAGGTTCTGTAACATATTGTTCTCAGAAACAATCCTGTATGCATTCTATGAATTCCTCCTCCAGGTTACCCCGTGCGATTTGATTTGACCAATCAATATGTAGGTTAAAATCCCCCAAGATTACTGCCGTTTCTTTTTCACATGCCTCCATTATTCCCTTGATTATTGCCCACCCCGCCGTCAAGTTATTATTTCGGCGCCGATAATCTACGCCCACCAGTGACTTTTTCCCCTTACTATCGCTAATCTCCACCCACAATGATTCAACATTTTGTTCATTAGAGCCAATATCATCTCACACAACTGCCCTGATATCATCCTTTATTAACAGAGCTACCCCACCTCCTTTCCCTTCTTGTCTATCTTTCCGAAATATCAGCTACCCCTATATGTTTAATTCTCAGTCTTCGCAACCCTGCAACCACGTTTCTGTAATGGCCACCAAATCATACCCATTTGTCATGATTTGTGCCGTCAGCTCAATAACTTTGTTTTGAATGCTGCATGCATTTAGGTAAAGTATTTAATACTAGTTTTTAATCCATGATTTTTAGTTTTGACCCCTCCTGCAGCCCCTTTATATTCATACATATTGTCCGTTCCTATTACCTTGTGGTTTACACTTACCCCAGTGCTACTCTGCTCTGTTGCCTCCTGCCTTTTGCAATCTTTCTTGGGGTCCTGTTTATCTGCGCTCTCACCCACTCTAACTAGCTCAGAGCCATCTCCTGCGTTCTGAATACCCTCGCATTGAGGCACCGAGCTTTCAGGCTTGCCTTTTTATTACACTTTGACACTTTATAATTTTGATGTACAGTGACCCTTTTTGGATTATGCCTTGGGTTTCTCTGCTTACACTTTTACTCATCTCCTTTCTGTCTTTTGTATCTGTCTCCATTTTGTTTCCCTCTGTCTCCCTGCATTGGTTCCCATCCCCCTGCCATATTAGTTTAACTCCTCCCCAATAGCACTAGCAAACACTCCCCCCTAGAACTTGGTTACGGACCTCCCCAGGTGCAGACCGTCTGGTTTGTACTGGTCCCACCTCCCCCAGAACCGGTTCCAATGCCCCAGGAATTTGAATCCCTCCCTGCTGCACCACTGCTCAAGCCACGTATTCATCTGAATTATCCTGTGATTCCTATTCTGACGAGCACGTGGCATTGGTAGCAATCCCGAGATTACTACTTTTGAGGTCCTACTTTTTAATTTAGCTACTCGCTCCTTAAATTCATCTCGAAGGACATCATCCCATTGTTTACCTAAATCTTTGGTACCAATGTACAACACTACAACTGGCTGTTCACCCTCCCTTTTCAGAATGTCCTGCACCCGCTAGGAGACATCCTTGACCTTGCACCAGGGAGGCAACATACTATCCTGGAGTCTCGGTTGCGGCCGCAGAAACGCCAATCTATTCCCCTTACAATCGAATCCCCTATACACTATCGCTGTCCCACTCATTTTCCTGCCCTTCTGTGCAGCAGAGCCAGCCATGGTGCCATGAACTTGTCTGCTGCTGCCCTCCCCTGATGAGTCATCCACCTCAACAGTACTCAATGTGAGGCCAACGTGATATCCGCTACACTGCAGCCCATCAAAAGGGCGATAAAGCACTGAATATAAAGGATGAGCTCACAAATATCAGGTGCAGTGCAGTCTGGTGAATGTAAAACCTCCTTTCTTATTCAGCAATGGCATGAATGGGAGTCAGACGCCACAAAGTTGAATTAAAGACACAAATACAAGCAACACTTGCAAATCTTTTCAGTGTAAAATTATTTCACTTTATTTGAAATGCTACTGCGTTGAATTTCAAAATACGCACGGTGGGATTTTATCTTCACTACTGATTGTATTTTGTGTGCACGGTAGGAATAACCGGTGCTGTTAAATTTGATAAAATTTGCCCCAGGTTCGTGGTGTCATCGGCAATGAAGATTTTTAACCAGACAGCGAAATACAGTGAGTAAAATGGGATATGGTTTTCGAGTTAAGATGCAAAGCACAAGACAAATGATTGAAGTATGGACTGTTCCTGAGTTAGCATTTGTTTGATTGTTCAAAAGAAGGTGAGGGGTTAATTTATGATGTTTTCCCGTGAAAGCAAAAGAAAAGTTTAAGAAGAAACCATACGGTGTCTGTCAGGTGAGCGCTGCTTGTGATACCAGGTGGGAATGGGCGGAGATTTTAAAGCCCCTTGTATTACAGCACCTTCATATAGACGAACATCTCCAGCTCAATGTGTAGGTCTCATGGTGCAACGGTAGTGTGTCTGACTCCAGATCAGAAGGTTGTGTGTTCAAATCACGTCGTGGTCACTTTGAATAAGTTGATGGCTCTCCAGCAGCAGGTGATTTGTGTGTCCTTTGTAACAGCCCGCAGAGCGCAGAGTCCTGTGTTGCAGAGCTGCTCGATGTGAACCTCGACAAAAGCTCTGCTTCTCTGTCCAAACCCGGTTCCTTGATGGTCTAATGGTTAGGATTTAGCACTCTCACTGCCGCGGCCCGGGTTCGATTCACGGTCAGGGAATTTGTACTTTTAATTCAAAACTATATAAAAAATAGCTTATCTATTCTACACATCTTTATGCATCTCCTGTGTAAAAAAAAAGAAGCATTGATTTAAACATCATTAATTAATTCATAAAATTCTATTGTCATATGATATATTTTGCTCTGAGCATATGAGGAACTTTTGTGCCGATGCCGTTGGGTTTAATTCTGGTAATCTGGTGCTGAAAGTGGAGATGTTTCCGCAGTGTACCGCAAATCATAGACACCATCAGGGGCAGTCTCTCGGGATCGAGGAAGACTTGCTTCCATCCCAAAGTGAGTACTTTGATGGCTGAACAGTCCGATAGGAGAGCCACAGACCCTGTTACAGGTGGGACAGACATACATCGATGGAAGGGGTCGGTGGGACTGGTTTACCGCGTGCTCCTTCCGCTGCCTGCGCTTGGTCTCTTCATGCTCCTTGCGTCGAGACTCAAGGAGCTCAACGCCGTCCCGGATGGACTTTCTCCACCTCACGCGGTCTGCGGCCAGGGTCTCCCAGGTGTCAGTGCTGATGTCGCACTTTACCAGGGAGGCTTTGAGGGTGTCCTTGTCAAGTTTCCGCTGGACTCCTTTGGCTCGTTTACCCTGAAGGAGCTAATCATAAACACGTAAGGATTCGGGGCCGGAGTTGGCCATTCGTCCCCTCGAGCCTGGATCACCATTCAAGAAGATCCTGGCAGTTCTTCAACAGCAAGTTTCAACATCTGGGGCGGAGCCAACAGGCGCCGGGCTGCAATGAGTGATAAAAACCTGTGTTGGACAGGAGCCTGGCAAGCTCAGTCGGTGCAACATGAGAGTCTTAATCTCAGGGTCGTGGGTTCGAGCCCCACGTTGGGCGATTGTATTCCTTTTTATTTAATGTTGCTTTCATGGAAAACCTCTGACCGAAACGGCACAAAACAAAAATGTTTCTTTCAAAGTCATTAAACTCCGAAATTTCCGCGCCCCACGAATCTCCTGAATCAAATGCCTCTAGTTTTGCCGACTCAATCCATGTCCCTTTGCAATGTTGTGCTCCCACCCACACCATGAAATGTGCCACTAACTTATCGAATCATGGAATGGTAACAGCACGAAAGGCCATTCGGCCAATGGAGGCCGCGCCGACTCTCAGCGAGTCCCACTCCCCCACCCTTTCTACGTTGCTCTGCAATTGTTTTTCCTTCAGACCCTTATCCAACTCCCGTCTGAAAGATAAGATTGAATCTGCCTCCACCGCCCTTTCAAGCCGTGCATTCCAGCTCTTGAAGTATCGGCCAGCTGTGTAGGTTAACGCTCTGGTTATATACCGAAGGTTACTTTAACTGTAGTGTCGTTGTTATCACGTTTGCCTTGCACATGAAAGGTTCCTGGTTCGAGCCCGGGTGGAAACATTATTTTGGAGACTATTTTTGCTGTGAAATAAATTGAACAAAAGTCGCCCCAGGTTCCTTGTCGCATGAGCACTGAACTTTTTAAACCAGTCTCCAACATACAGAGTGAGTAAAATAAGATAGGGGAGAAAACTTCATCAATGATTCAAAATCCTTAAATAATTAAAGTTCAGTCATTGAAGTTTCCACTGTCCCTCAGTAGCAATTCTACAAAACAACGCTGTCGGTTAATGAGTGGGGAATAAAACAAATAAACTTCATCCATCCCCATCCCCCGACACACATTTTAATTAGTTGTATGTCATTATTTTAAAGATTTTGAATGAAATAGTTACTTTCTGAATCCGGGCTCCCTCTGTGAGCACCGCACCACGAAACGAGCAGGAAACACATTAAAGAGTTTACCACAATTGCTGACATTTCTTAGCTTCTTTTCTTGTGTTTTTTCAGCTCTTCCACCTTTTCAGCTCCTGACAGCGGACATTGCTGTGATTAAACCTGAACACAATGCAATGTCTGTCTCACTGTTTCCCCGGTGTCAGGCAGAGATACGCCTGCTGCCCTCATTTATTTCATGTGACAGGACACAAAAGTTCAAAATCAAACTGCAGGTGGCCAGGCACCGCACTCAATAGGCAGGATGGCCGAACGGTCCAAGGTTCTGTGTTCAAGTCACTGTCTCCTCTGGAGATGTGGGTTCATGTCCCACTTCTGATATTATTTTTGAACCAAAAAATAATGTGCGATAAAATGGAACAAGAGCAGTCCGAGGTGCATTGTCACATGATGCACCCCACCTCGGACCCGGACCAAAGCTCCCCGACACCGAGCACAGGCTCAGGAAAACCCCGGGGGAGAGGATATCCTGGTCACTGGGCCTTCCAATCACACTGAACAAGTGCCCGGTCTGAAACTTTCCAAAGGAATAACTTGTAAATTAAAGCTTCCAGCAGTCAGGATGGCCAAGCGGTCTAAGGTGCTGTGTTCAGGTCACAGTCTCCGCTGGAAGTGTGGGTTCAAATCCCACTCCTGACATTCAGTGTTTTTAATTTCAAACTCATTTGTTTGGACACCACTCTGAAGTGCTTTGGGACATCCATTGAACTTCATAAAGTGACGCCACTTCAATTGCAAATAATGATATCAAAGTTACTTCTCAAACTGGGAACCGATCCTGGTTGGCTGTAGCGAAAGGAATGGTTTTGTGAAGCATTGAAATGCGCCCTCTAAATATCTCGCACTGTTCATTTAAAAATACGGTTATAATTTGTTTCAGTGCAAAAGAAGGCAGCCTCGAAGGGCCAAATGGCCGACTCCTGCTCCTGGTTCTTGTGTTCTTATACAGAGCACAGAATAAATGATTACATGATCAACTCTCCCTCAGTTTGCATTTCTTTCATTGTGCAAAAGAAGATTATGGGTTCATTAATGATGTTTTCCTGGGAAAGCACCATAAAAGTTAAAGGAAAATAATTCCCCCAACATGGGGCTCCAACCCATGACCCGGAGATTAAGAGTCTTATACTCGACCAACTGAGCTAGCCGGGCCTGCTTAAATTGCATCTTCCTGTCGCTGATTGCTGCCAGGCGCCTGTTGGCATCGCCCCGTGGGTTTATCTCGAGCTTCAAATCACAAAACCGGTTCTCCTGAATTTCAAGGCTTGTACGGAGATCAATCATCAAAAGCCGTGTCATTAACTACAGCTGGGCCGTCAATTTTCTGATCGCAAAGTCCTTTCAGTCCTTGTCAATATTTCTTGTCTATTTGACGGTGATTCCCGATTCTGTCGGTCTCTCTGGCTCTTTAATCTGTGTGTGGTCACCTGCAGGTTGATTCCCGATGAATGCCTGTGTTTGTGTCTTCAACACCAATGGATAATGTTTCTTATATATTTCTTACGTTCTCTCCAATGCCTTGATATCCTTCCTAAATAGTGGTGCTCAGAACTGTAAACAGTTCTCCAACTGAGGCCTAAACCGGGATTGAAAAGGTATGGTAGAACTTCCTCGCTGGGGTCCTCTATTTCACTACATTTCAAGCCAAGGGCCCTGTATTCTTTTTAAACAACTTAGCAACTTTTCTACCCAGCTTCAAAGATTTCTGTGTGTAAATGACTCTACCTTCTGCTTCCCTTTTAACACAATACCATTTAGTTTATATTTTCTCATATCACCTCCCTTTGTTTCCCAGACCTTGCACACAGGTACAGGAGGAGGCCCATTCAGCCTCTTGAGCCTCTAACACAGGAACAGGAGGAGGCCCATTCAGCCCCTCGAGCCCGTTACACAGGAACAGGAGTAGGCCCATTCAGCCCCTCGAGCCTGTTACACAGGAACAGGAGTAGGCCCACTCAGCCCTACGAGCCTGTTGCACAGGAACAGGAGTAGGCCCATTCAGCCCCTTGAGCCTGTTACACAGGAACAGGAGTAGGCCCATTCAGCCCATTGAGCCTGTTACACAGGAACAGGAGTAGGCCCATTCAGTCCCTCGAGCCTGTTGCACAGGAACAGGAGGAGGCCCATTCAATCCCTTGAGCCTGTTACACAGGAACAGGAGTAGGCCCATTCTCCCCGTCGAGCCTGTTGCACAGGAACAGGAGGAGGCCGATTCAGCCCCTCGTGCCAGATACACAGGAACAGGAGGAGTCCCATTCAGCCCGTCGAGCCGGTTCCGCCATTCAATGAGATCATGGTTGATCTGTGAGCAAACACCATATACTCACCTTTGGCCAATATTCCTGAATACCTTTGGTCAAAATGCGATTTAAAATGAACAACTGACCCAGCACCAACTGCCCTTTGCAGAAGGGAGTTCCAAACCTCTCCCACCCTGTGTGTTCTGGAATGTTTTCCGAATTTCACTCCTGAAACATCTCGCTCTAATATTTAGACTATGGCCACTAGTCTGGGACTCCCCAACCAGCGGGAACCATTTCTCTCTATCTACTCTATCTGTTCCCTTATTATCTTGAAAATTTTGATCAAATCAGTGCTCGACCCTCTAATTTCCAGTGGGTGTAATCTCATATCTTAATTTAAACCTTGTAATCCAGGTATCATTCTGGGAAACCGACACAGTGCTCCCTCCAAAGCCAATATAGCCTTCCTAAGGCAAGGTCATTGAAAACTGAATCAAGGGACGGGTCTTACGAGATTTAATCTGATGGTTTCCAGCAGGCATTTGGTAAAGTCCCACACATCATCATGATCATCAACATAGGCGGGTCCTCGACCGAGGAAGGCTTAATTCCAGATGGATTCACAGGTGTTTCAATGAAGGACCCGATGTTTCAGTCCTGAACTCCAATCAAAGGGTGGAAGATGCCTGTGGGTGGATTGTTTTAACGTGGTGTGACCATTGCACACCAGCCACCACACGGGATTGACAGCGCGAGGCCTTGGTCCAGTGGCAAGGGTTAACGAGGACGGCTGGAGACCTGCTGTGCTGCAAATCATCAAAACCCAGGTCGCTGTTTGGTGCGTGGGCAGGAACATCGGCGGGACCCAGGTACAACGGAGGAGCGGGAAGGCCAGTGTGGAGGAACGGTGAGAGATCGTGGTGGAGAAGCGGTGAGAGATCGTGGTGGAGGAACGGTGAGAGGTCCTAGTCGAGGAACGGCGAGAGATCATGATGGAGGAACGGTGAGAGATCGTAGCGGAGGAGTGACGAGAGACCGTGGTGGAGGAGCGGTGATAGGTCGTGGTTGAGGAACGGTGAGAGATCGTGGTGGTGGAACGGTGAGAGGTCGTGGTGGAGGAGTGAAGAGAGATCGTGGTGGAGGAACGGTGAGAGATCGCGGTCGAGGAACGGTGAGAGGTCGTGGTGGAGGAACGGTGAGAGATCATGTCGGAGGAATGGTGAGAGATCGTGGTGAAGGAGCGGTGATAGGTCGTGATGGAGGAACTGTGAGAGATCGTGGTGGAGGAACTGTGAGAGATCGTGGCGGAGGAACGGTGAGAGATCATGGTGCAGGAACGGGGAGAGATCGTGGTGCAGGAACGGTGAGAGATCGTGCTGAAGGAACAGTGAGAGATGGTGGTGGAGGAACGGTGAGAGATCGTGGTGAAGGAACGGTGAGAGATCGTGTCGGAGGTGCGGCGAAGGTTAAACACAAGGGATGATGGCAGAAATCAAAGTTGAGGCAACGCATGTGTTGTGTATCTGTAAAGCATGAACTCCTATGTTCCGCCACCTGGGAGCTCATCCCCTGAAGTTCGAAGGGATCCCAGCACCACTTGGGAGCACTGTATATAAGCCGGCCCCTAAAACCAGTTCCTCACTCTGGAGTGTCTTATGAAAGACTGAGGTCACTGTTACTTTAACCTCCCATGTGCAGCATCATCTGCGTTAGGAACACAATAACTGGCGACGAGTATATGAATCCAGCACAAAGTTGCAGCAAACTGTGGGCATCCTGGCAAAGTTCTCGAAAGGTGAGGACTGGGAATCCTATGTCGAATGGCTAAACCAGTACTTTGTAGCCAACGAGCTGGACGGAGAAGGAAGTGCTGCAAAAAGGAGAGTTGTCCTCCTCACAGTCTGTGGGGCTCAGACATACAGTCTCATGAAGAATCTTCTGGCTCCGGTGAAACCCACAGATAAATCGTATGAGGAGCAGTGTATACTGGTTCGGGAGCATCTTAACACGAGGGAGTGCGTGCTATGGCGAGGTATCGGTTCTCCACGTGCCCGCGATCTGAAGGTCAGGAAGTGGCGAGCTACATCGCCGAGCTAAGGCGACTCGCAGGATAATGTGACTTTGATCGCGACCTGGATCAAATGTCAGAGACTGTTTTGTACTGGGCATTGGCCACGAGACCATCCTATGAAAACCTTTGGCTGTAGAGACACCGACCCTCAGTAAGGCCATTGCGATAACACAGGCATTTATGTCCACCAGTGATAACACCAAACAAATCTCTCAGCACACAAGTGCTAGCAATGTTCATAAATTAAATGGAACTGTGTTTGTGAGCAGAAATGTACAGGGTAGAACCCACGAGTCTGCAACTGCCAGCAGGCCTCAGGTGGCCCAGATGACTCAGAGTCCTCAACAAGGATGAGTGCAAGGCAATTCACACCTTGTTGGTGTATTGCAGGCTTCCAATCAGCCTATTCATGCCGCTTCAAAGCGTATGCTTGCAAGAGCTGTGGAACAATGGGGCTTCTCTAACGAGCTTGCGATTGAGCTGCAAGCTATGCAAAAGCTGCTACCCACCATGTGGCAGAGGAAGATCGGTCTATGGTGGATCAAAGCAATTTCGAGCCTCAGAGAGAGAGGAGGCAGATGCTGAAGTACACGGGGTGCACACATTTTCGACGAAATGTCCACCTATAATGCGAAATGTAAAATTGAATTGCTAACCCCTAACCATGGAACTGGACACTGGCGCTAGCCAATCCATCGTGAGTAAAAAGATGTTTGAGAGAGTGTGGTTCAACAAGGCATTCAGACCAGCCCGAAGCCCCATCCACACGAAACTGAGAATGTACACCAAAGAGCTTATCACTGTCCTGGGCAGCGCCATGGTCAAGGTTAGCTACGAGTGCACGGTGCACGAACTGCCACTCTGGATTGTCCCGGGCGATGGCCCCACACTGCTTGGAAGGAGCTGGTGGGGAAAATCCGCTGGAACTGGGATACCATCAGAACGCTTTCACATGTCGATGAGGCCTTATGTACCCAGGTTCTGAACAAATTTCCTTCCCTTTCTGAGCCAGGCATTGGAAACTTTTCCGGGGAGAAGGTGCGGATCCACTTGGTCCCAGAGGCACGACCCATTCACCACAAGGCGCGAGCGGTAGCTGACATGATGAGGAGAGAGGGGAAATCGAGCTGGACAGGCTGCAACACAAGGGCATCATCTCCCCAGTGGAATTCAGCGAGTGGGCCAACCCGATTGTGCCAGTACGCAATAGTGATGGCACGGTCAGGGCTTGCGGCGATTATAAAGTAAATATTAATCGTTTCTCGCTATAGGACCAATACCCGCTACCTAAGACAGACGACCTATTTGGCGCGCTGGCAGGAGGAAAGTCGTTCACCAAGCTTGACCTGACTTCGGCCTACATGACGCAGGAGCTGGAGGATTCTTTGAAGGGCCTCACCTGCATCAACACGCAAAAGGGACTGTTCAGCGACAACAGATGCCCGTTTGGAATTCAGTCGGCTGCAGCTACCTTCCAGAGAAACATGGAGAGCCTACTCAAGTCGGTACCACACGCGGTGGTCTTTCAGGATGACATATTGGTTATGGGTCTGGAAACCGCCGAACACATACAAAACCTGGAGGAGGTTCTCCAGTGACTGGATCGCGTAGGGCTGCGGCTGAAGAGGTGGAAATGCATCTTCATGACAACAGAAGTGGAGATTTTGGGGAGAAAGATCACGGCGGATGGCATTCGGCCCACAGACGCTAAGACAGATGCTATCATGAACGCGCCCAGGCCACAGAACGTCACGGAGCTGTGGTCGTTCCTTGGACTCCTCAACTATTTTGGTAACTTCCTACAGGGGTTAAGCACCTTTTAGAGCCTCTACATGTGTTATTGCACAATGGTGAGAACTGGGTATGGGGCAAAAAAACAAGTATTTGCTTTTGACAAAGCCAGCATCCTTTTATGCTCCAACAAGCTGCTTGTATTGTATAACCCGTGTAAAAGACTTGTGCTAGCAAATGACGTATCGTCGTACGGAGTCGGGTGTTTATTACAACAAGCTAACATTGCGGGGAAGTTGCAACCTGTCGCCTATGCTTCCAGGAGTTTGTCTTAGGCCGAGAGGGCCTACAGCATGATTGAGAAAGAGGCATTAGCGTGTGTGTTCGGGGTAAAGAAAATGCATCAGTTTCTGTTTGGTCTCAAATTTGAGCTGGAAACCGATCACATGCCCCTCACATCTCTTTTCGCTGAAGACAAGGGGATAAATACTAATGCCTCAGCCCGCATACAAAGGTGGGCACTCGCGTTCTCAGCGTATAACTAGACAATCCACCACAGGCCAGGCACTGAGAATGGTGCGGATGATCTGTCGGCTACCATTGCCGACCACGGGGGTGGACATGGCGCAGCCTGCAAACTTGTTGATGGGGGCGCAGCCCCTGACTTGTTGATGGTCATGGAAGCGTTTGGAAATGATAAATCACCTGTTACGGCCCGCCAGATTAGGACTTGGACCAGCCAAGATCCTCTGCTGTCTCTAGTAAAAAACTGTGTATTGCATGGGAGCTGGGACAGAATCCCCGTTGAAATACAAGAGCCAATCAAGCCGTGCCAGCGGCGAAAGGACTAGCTGTCCAGTCAAGCAGACTGCCTGTTGTGGCGTAACCGCGTAGTGCTGCCAAAAAAGGGCAGGGAGACGTTCATCTCGAATCTCCACAGCACACACCCGGGTATAGTAATGATGAAAGCGATAGCGAGATACCACATGTGCTGGCCCGCTATCGACTCTGACTTAGAGTCCTGTGTACGGCAATGCAGTGTATGTGCTCAGTTGAGCAACGCGTCCACAGAGGCACCACCAAGTTTGTGGTCCTGGCCTCCAGACCAGCGTCGAGGATCCATGTCAGCTATGCAGGCCCATTTCTTGGTAAAATGTTCCTGGTGGTGGTGGATGCTTTTTCAAAATGGTTGAATGTGAAATAATGTCGGGAAGCACTGCCACCGACACCATTGAAAGCCTGAGGGCCATGTTTGCCATCCACGGCATGCGTGACATACTGGTCAGTGCCAACGGGTCATGCTTCACCCGTGCCAAATTTAAAGAATTCATGACCCGCAATGGGATCAAACATATCACCTCAGCCCCGTTTAAACCAGCCTCCAATGGGCAGGCAGAGCGGGCAGCGCAAACAATCAAACAGAGCCTCAAAGGAGTCGCAGAAGGCTCACTCCTAACCCGCCTGTCCCGAGTACTGCTCAGCTATAGCACGAGACCCCACTCGCTCACAGGGGTGCCCCCGGCTGAGCTACTCATGAAAAGGACACTTAAAAGCAGACTCTCGCTGGTCCACCCCAACTTGCATGATCAGATAGAGAGCAGGCGTCAGCAACAAAATGTAAATGATGGTCACGCCGCTGTGTCACGGGATATTGATCTGAATGACCATGTGTATGTGCTAAACTATGGACATGGTCCCAAGTGGATCGCGGGCACGATGATCGCTAAAGAAGGGAGTAGGGTGTTTGTCGTCAAACTAGACAATGGACAAATTTGCAGAAAGCACCTGGACCAAACGAGGCTGTGGTTCACAGGATGCCCTGAACAACCCACAGCAGACAAGATCTTTTTCGAACCCGCAACACACACCCAAAGGATCAACGACACCACCACGGAACAGGAAATCGAACCCATCACACCCAACAGCCCAGCAAGGCCAGACTCACCCAGCAGCCCTGCAGGGCCAACAACACGCCAGCCCAGCGAGGGCACAGCCAACACACCAGAACAGACATTTGTACCGAGGCGGTCCACCAGGGAAAGAAAGGCTCCTGACCGCCTCACCTTGTAAAAAGTTTTCACTTTGATTTGGCGGGGGAGTGATGTTGTGTCTCTGTAAAGCATGCACTCCCATGTTCCACCACCAGGGAGCGCATCCCCTGAAGTTCCAAGGGATCCCAAGAGACTGTTGGATGCTCTAGTTACAAGTCTTACTCTGGAAAGTTTCAGACCGGGCACTTGTTCAGTGTTGCTGGAAGGCCCAGTGACCGGGATAACCTCTACCCGGGGTTTTCCTCAGCCTGTGCTCGGTGTACGGGAAGCTTTGGTCCGGGTCCGAGATAGTTTGCATCATGTGACAATGTAACCCGGACAGCTCTTGTTCCATTTTATCGTCCACAAGTTTTCACTTCAAAAATGTTTCCGCCAACAGGCGCTCAAACCCTCTCTCTGCAAAACGTTCCTTTCACAAACATTTCTCTGACCGGAACTGCACCAAACAACAATGTTCCTTTCAAAGTCATTAAACTCCCCAATTTACACGTCCACAATTTTAAGGACAAGGACTGAAAGCGCATTGCGATCATAAAATTGGCGGACCCCCTGTGGTTAATGACAAAGCTTTTGATGGTTGATCTCCGTACACACCTTGGAATTCAGGAGAACCTGTTTCGTGGTTTGAAGTTCGAGATAAACCCACGGGGTGGAGCCAACAGGCGCCTGGCAGCAATCAGCGACAGGAAGATGCAACTTCAGCAGGCCCGGCTATCAATGGCATTGCCATCGCCGATCCCCCGCCATCAACAGCCTGCGATCACCATTGACCCCTAACTGAAGGGAATTGACAGAAGTGATGTTGCGAAGCCCGGCTAGCTAAGTCGGTAAAACATGAGGTTCTTAATCTCAGGGTCATGGGTTCGAGCCCCATCTCGGGCGAATTATTTTCCTTAAAATTCTATGTTGCTTTCACGGGAATTAATCTTCGTTTGCACAATGAAAGAAATGCTAACAGTTTTGGTCTCCATATTTAAGGAGGGATATACTTACATTGTAGGCAGTTCAGACAAGGTTCACTAGGATGCAGGAAGATTGTTCCCGATGAAAAGTTGGCAAAAATAATTAAAGTCTGTGAGATACTCAATCATTATTTCAATCATTAATCCACCCACAACATTTGAGATGCAACATGGATCCATAGCTTTGTCAAGCCCAGCGAGCTCAATTGGTCAAACATAAAACTCTTAATCGCAGGATTGGGGATTTGAGCCCCACGATGGGAAAATAGCTTTTGTTGCAAGCCAGTAATGACATGGACTCTTTCACTAATCCACCCAAACTTGCAGTAACACAGTCCCGCCTAAAGAATGAGGAATTGTGGGTGACTACATGTTGATCAGCAGAGAACTTCCTCCTCTCCGATTCCACTAAGGCTTAGCCTCCCACGATCACCTCTCGACAGTACAGGCTGCTGTCCAGATCGATTATACAGAGGCTTGGAATACAAGAGCAGGGAGGTTTATCTTGAACTGTTAGGCCACAGCTAGAGTACTGCATGCAGTTCTGGTCACCACATTACAGCAAGGACTTGATTGCACTGGAGAGGGTACAGAGGAAGTTTATGAGGATATTGCCGGGACTGGAGAATTTTAGCTCTGAGCGGAGATTGGATAGGCTGGGTTTGTTTTCCTTTGAACAGAGGATGCTGAGGGGAGACCTGATTGAGGTGTATAACATTATGAAGAGCCTGGATAGAGTGGACAGGAAGGACCTGTTTCCGTTGGAAAAGGAGTCAACAAACAGGGGGCACAGATTTAAAGTAATTTGTCGAAGGTTTAGAGGGGATTCGAGGGGAAATCACTGGACTCTCTGCCTGAAAGGGTGGTAGAGGCAGAAACACTCAGCACATTTAAAAAGTACTTGGATGTGCACCTGAAGTGTCGTAACCTAGAGGGCTACGGACCGAGAGCTGGAAAGTGGGACTGGGCTGGGGAACTGTTTGTCGGCTGGCACGGACAAGATGAGCCGAATGGCCTCCTTCCGTGCTGTAAATTACTCTGATTCCATGATGAGCAATTAACATTTTAAACCAGTCTCCTAAAACACAGAGTGAGTAAAGTCAGATAGGGGTTAAAATTCCTCAAGGGACACACAGGGTAAGATAAAGGAAAAAGGGAAGCTTAGGACAGATAGCGAGAACTCGACACTGCAGAAACTCGAGAGGAGTATAAAAAGAGCAGGCGTGCAGGATCAGAACAGCCACGATATTATTGGGTGGTGCAGCAGGCTCGAGGGGCCGAATGGCCGACTCTTGCTCCTTACGTACTTATGTTAATTGTTGAATCATTTCCCATTGCACGCACTTTACTTGAGGTGTCTGATTCAGAATGTTCATTGTAACATGTAATGAACATGTAACAGTGTAATATCTCCAAGTTTGCAGATCACACTAACTGGGTGGCGGTGTGAGCTGTGAGGGGGACGCTAAGTGGCTGCAGGGTGACTTGGACAGGTTAGGCAGGCGAGTGGGCAAATGCATGGCAGATGCAGTATAATGTGGATAAATATGAGGTTATCCACTTTGGGGGCAAAAACACTAGGGCAGAATATTATCTGAATGGCGGCAGATTAGGAAAAGGGGCGGTGCAACAAGATCTGGGTGTCATGGTTCATCAGTCATTGAAAGTTGGCATGCAGGTACAGCAGGCGACGAAGAAGGCAAATGGTATGTTGGCATTCATAGCGAGGGGATTTCAGCATAGGAGCAGGGAGGTCTTACTGCAGTTGTACAGGGCCTTGGTGAGACCCCACCTGGAATATTGTGTGCAGTTTTGGTCTCCTAATCTGAGGAAGGACGTTCTTGCTATTGAGGGTGTGCAACGAAGGTTCACCAGACTGATTCCCGGGATGGCAGTACTGACATATGAGGAGAGACTGGATCAACTGGGCCTGTATTCACTGGAGTTTAGAAGGATGAAAGGGGATCTCATAGAAACATTTAAAATATGGACGGGACGGGACTTGTTAGATGCAGGAAGAATGTTCCCGATGTTGGGGATGTCCAGAACCAGGGGACACAGTCTAAGGATAAGGGGCAAGCCGGACTGACATAAGGAGGAGAGACTGGACCAACTGAGCCTTTATACATTGGAATTTAGAAGGATGATCGGGGATCTCATAGAAACATTTAAAATTCTGATGGGACTGGTTAGTGCCAACTTCAGCTCAGCCGTTACTTCGTAAAACCAACTTTGTGAAAAGTTTGAATTTGTCTTAATGTAGTCGCTGCCTGGTGCTTTTGTTGTCATTTTCAATCTCCTTCTTTCACACTGAAACAAATGGTAACCCTATTTGTATATTAGGAATGCGAGATTTTTAGAAAGCATATTTAAATGCTTCACAAAAACATTCTGATCACGACAGCTACCGGGGTTCGATTCCCAGAGAAGTAATTTTGCAACCACCGTTTTTAATTAAAGTGAAGTAATTTAACTAAATTTCACAATTGACCCAAAGCACTTCAGAGTGGTGTCAAAACAAATGAGTTGGTAATTAGAAATAAGGAATGTCAGAAGTTGGATTTGAGTTTCTGGGATGGAGCATAAATAACCCTCTGTGCACTGGAACTGGGAAGGGTGAATAATGAATGAATTGTTTCCGCGTTGAAAGGCGGCTTGTATCTGTTGGTATTAACCGATAGCATTGTTTAGCAGAATGAAAGAAATGGTAACATGATCACTGAGGGACAGTCGAAACTTCAACTACTTAATTTGTGAAACTTAACATTGAGGAAGTTTTATTCCCTTTCTAATTTTATACACTCTGTATTTCAGGAGACTGGTTTTAAATGTTCATTGCTCATCATGGAATCAGAGAAGTTTACAGCACGGAAGGAGGTCATTGTCACATGAACAATGAACATTTAAAACCAGTTTTTTTTTTTCAGAAACAATGTTTCCACCCGGGCTTGAACCGGGGACTTTTAACGTGTGAGGCGAATGTGATAACCGCTACACTACAGAAATTTATGCTTATTTCTATGCCCAGAGAGAAGTGTTCAGCAGCAAGCTGAAATACTCAATCCCTCTCTCTGCAAAAAGTTCCTTCCACAACATTTCTCTGACCGGAACTGCACCAAACAAAAATATTCCTTTCAATTGTGCAAATTATTTTCGTTTAACTTTTAGTTTGCTTTCATGGGATAACATCGTTAATGAATCGATAATCTTCTTTTGCACAATGAAAGAAATGCTAACTGAGGGAAAGTCAGTCAGTCAATAATTGGTTCTGTGCTCTGCATGTTGGTAATGCAGCGAAGATGATCCAAAGATCGGTGGGAAAGCAAGCTGTGAGGAGGACAAAAACAATCTACAAAGCGATATCGATAGGCTCAGTGACTGGGCAGTAATTTGTCAGATGGAGTACTATGTGGGAAATATGAGGTTATCCACTGTGGTCGGGATAATAGTCAGGCCATCCTGACTATTCAGTGCTGTGTGTAGCCACCTGCAGGTTGATTTTGAACTTTTGTGTCCTGTCACATGAAATAAATGAGGGCAGCAAGCGTATCACTGCCTGACACCGGGGAAATAGTGAGACATACCTTGGAGCAAGGGTCTGGTTATTGCCAAACAGCAAAGGAAATAATAATTCTGGAAAAAAAATGTCTGAAAGAACAGTGACCCCGACCTGATTTGAACAAACAATTTTCGGATTCAGAGTCAGACACACTACCGTTTCGCCACGAGGCCTACATAGGATGCTGGAGATGTTCGTCGAAATGAAGATTCTGCAATACAAGGGGCTTGGAAATCAGGAGAACCTGTTTCGAGGTTCGAAGTTCGAGATAAACCCATGGTGCGGAGCCAACAGGCCCCTGGAAGCCATCAGCGACAGGAAGATGCTACTTAAGCAGTACTGGCTAGCTCAGTCAGTCGAGTATGAAACTCTTAATCTCAGGGTTGTGAATTCAAGCCCCACGTTGGCCGATTTATTTTCCTTAACGTTTTATGTTGCTTTCAAAGGAAAACATCATTAATTAACGCATAAATTCTTTTGCACAATGAAAGAAATGCGAACTGAGGGAGAGTTGATCATTTAATCATTTGTTCTGTGCTCTGTATAAGAACACAAGACCAGGAGCAGGAGTCGGCCATTTGGCACTTCGAGCCTGCCTTCTTTTGCACTGAAACAAATTATAACCGTGTTTTTAAATTAGCAGTGCGAGATATTTAGAGGGCACCTTTCAATGCTTCACAAAATCATTCAATTCGTTACAGCCACCCGGGATCGATTCCCGGTTTGGGAACTAAATTTGATATCACTGTTTGTCATTGAAGTGGGGTCATTTTATTAAGTTCGATGGATGTCCATAAGCACTTGAGAGTGGTGTCCAAACAAATGAGTTTGTAATTAAAAACACTGAATTTCAAGAGTGGGATTAGAACCCACGCCTCCAAAGGAGACTGCGATCTGAACGCAGCGCCTTCGACCACTCGGCCATTCTGACTGCTGGATGTCCCAGTTGCAAGTTATTACACTGGAAAGTTTCAGAACGGGCACTTGTTCAGTGTTGCTGGAAGGCCCAGTGACCGGGATATCCTCGCCCCTGGGGTTTTCCTGAGCCTGTGCTCGGTGTACGGTGGAGCTTTGGCACGGGTCCGAGGTAGCTGCCATGTGTAGGCTGCTTGCTGGCATCAGGTGGTCTCTTACTAGTGTGCTCAATTCTTCAAACGACTTGTTTGCTGGTTTCTCGGGTGCCAGCAGGTCCTTCATTAAATCCTATGTTTTCGAGCCACAGCTGCTCAAGAGATGGGCTCTTCTCGTGTCTGCCTTATTGTCGTCTAACCAGTCTTTGGTTACAAAGCTTTGCTGGAGCCTTTCTATAAAGTCCTCCCAATTATCTCCAGCATTGTATTTTTCATCTGAGCCGTTGGTCGCCATTCTGTGGATTCTGTAATCCCATTACTCGTCGCCACTGTAAAGTCCTGACCCTGTAGTACAGACTCACACGAGGCACATACTGAAGGCAAGGTCACTCAGGACCTGCACCTATATTACACAGCTCTCGAATGGCACATTTGCCTGAGACCTGTCCTTATATACCTGTCTGGGAAAGGGATCCAGTGTCTCCTGCAAATGCACCCCTGGTGGTAAGGTAAGCTTGTGGTTACAGGTCATCTCTGGTTACAGTCATGTATGGCATGGTAAGATACAGTTATGTGCAGTAGTGTGAGATACATGAAAGTATTGGTATTCATGGTGATTACAGCAATTATTAATCGTCTCACAGTCCTCAATTATTTTTATGCGATGAATTGATCGAGGATTGAAACCAGATTAGTGCGCCAGATCTTAACCCCTCGACCACCAGGGAACAGTTACGATACATGTCGATATATTTATATATATTTATATATGAACCTGAATGTCAACGGCTTCCTCCCGAGACCTCGTGGTGGAACGGTAGTGTGTCTATCTTTGAGTGAGAGAAATTTTTCCACAGTGACAACCATTTCATCTTTTGTACCCTTTTAAACACTAGAAACTGTGTCAGGGGAATAAATAGAGAAACCAAAGCACAGGGATATAGACAAGAGGAAGAGAGAAGGGGAAAGATATTGCCCCCACCCAGAACTAATGCAGAAACCCCTCTGCTACGCTCGGGGTGACCACCCACAGCCAGGATACACTAACGTCCCAACTGCTCATTGACTGTCGGAGATGGACCGTGCAGTGCTTCAGAAGACAGGTCGAAAAAGCGAAGTCACTGATTCCGTCTCATGTGCTCCTCCGATCAAGAACAGCAACACACTAAAAATGCTTCAATAATGGTTGCACCTTATATTCACATTTGTTAAACAGTTGGCTCTTTGGTCTAGGGGTATGATTCTCGCTATGGGGTTGTTACTTGAAATTTGCGAGAGGTCCCGGGTTTACATCCTGTACGAGCCCTCAGTTTACCCAAGAATTTTGAAATTGAATCGAACTTTTGCAAAGAAGGACTTGCATTTATGCAACACCTTTCAGGAACTCATGACGCCCCAAAGCGCTTTACAGCCGTTGAGTTATGTTTGAAGTGTTGTCGTGTGGGGAAAGATGTGACCAAATCACCCCACACGAACCGCAACTCTTTGCGAAGGAGTTCGGTGCAAATAATCAGGTGCCTCAGGGACTTGGACTTTCTATGAATGAGTTTTGCTTGTACCTGCATTCAAGCTTGAAACAGTAGCTGGGCTTCCATCTCACGGGAGCAGCGTGTAGCGGATACTGAGTAGGTGACCAGTTGATGTGCGCCGCTTTCAATCTTTGAAATTTCACCAAACAAAGAAACGGTGCATCCAACTGTCCCTGTAAGCGGCGGATTGAAGGGATTGGTGCCACAAACAGAGCTGGAATACGCGCAGTGCAGGAATAGGGTCCGCAACATTAAATGTCAGAGTTATTAAGCAGACAATAATTATGCTTACACTTTTCAGTACTTACACCAAACCATGCGAATGTTAGCCGAAGAAGTCAAACACGTTACAGTTCACAGCTCGGTGTACAGATTGATCAAACATTAATCGGATTCTAAACTATCTGTTCCAAATGCCATATTTTATATATTTTCCTTACCCCTGCTACGTGACAATTGAAACTTTTAATAGTATTACCTAACACAAGTGCCCAACTTCTGATGGAAGGTCATTAACCTGAAACGTTAACTCTGTTTCTCTCTCCACAGATGCTGCCTGGCCTACTCAGTGATTCCAGCATTTACTCTTTTTATTCTCCAAACTTATAATCAGAAAATCACTTCCCTTGTCATCTAACTACACTCCTTCCTGATATGTAGCCTTGTCCTACAAACCAGGCTCCTTTCGGATGATTCAGGCATGCATTGGAATTATAACTTCTTATCGATAACAATTATGTGAAGGATGTAACTATGTAATACTTGCCACCAGAGGGCGCGACTGTTGGAGTCATAATGGTCACCTGTCCACACGTACAGGGCCAGTATAAAAGGTTGGCTGCCATGTTGATAAGGCACTCTGGAGTTGTAATAAAGAAGACTAAGCTCACACTAAGTTTTGCTCACAGTACTCAGCCTCGGGGAGTTCTTCTATACACAAAAAGTGGCGACGAGTAACAGAATACGAACCTTGCCACAACCATGGCTGCTGTTGGAATATTAGAGAGATCCGTAGAGGGTGATGATTGGGAAGCCTTCGTCGAGCAGCTCGACCAGTACTTTGTGGCCAACGAGCTGGAAGGAGACACTAACGTGGCCAAGCACAGGGCGGTTCTCCTCACCGTCTGTGGGCCTAAAATATACAGCCTCATCCAGAATCTGCTCACACTGACAAAACCAACGGAGAAGGAATATTCAGAGTTGTGCACACTGGTTTGGGACGAACTCAAGCCGAAGGAGTGTATCCTCATAGCCAGATATCGTTTTTACACGCACCATCGCTCTGTAACCAGGACCTGGCGGATTATGTCACCGACCTGAGACACCTCGCGGGACCTTGCAGCGTTGGGGCAAATGCTGTGGGACTTTTACGTGCTAGGCATCAGCCACGAGGTCATTCTTCGAAAGCTGCTGGCTGCTGAAACCCGAGACCTGAGCAGGGACATCGCGATCGCCCAGGCATGCATGGCCACGGATGATAACATCTAACAGATATCTTCTCAACATCGAAGCTCACCGGCAAGTACTGTGCACAAAATGATGTCGCTAGCAGGCCGAACTGCATATGGCAGGGTTTATAAGTCTGTGGCTGCAAGAACTGTGATGACTCAGAGTGCGCCATCGGGGGTGAATGTGAATCTATTAGCACCGTGTTGGTACTGCGGAGGTAATACTCGGGCCCATCAATGTAGATTCAAGCACTACGTGTGCAAAGGCTGCACAACGATGGGTTACCTCCAGTGAATGTGCAAACGTGCTGTGACATACCACGTGGTTGAGGATGATCGATCCGGCACGGATCATGCAGCACAGGCAACTCAACCCAAGGAACAAGGACTCCCAAGTGCAGGTGGGGATGCTGCATTTTATCAGGGAGGCTCTAAGGGTGTGCCCGAAACGTTTCCTCTGCCCACCTGTGGCTCGCTTACCGTGTCGGAGTTCTGAGTAGAGCGCTTGCTTAGGGAGTCTCATGTTGGGCATGTGGACAATATGGCCCGCCCAGCGGAGCTTGTCGAGTGAGTTCATTGCTTCAATGCTGGGGATGTTGGCCTGAGCGAGAACACTGATGCTGGTGCGTCTGTCCTCACAGGGGATTTGCAGGATCTTGCGGAGACAGCCCTGGTGGTATTTCTCCAGTGATTTGAGATGTCTGCTGTATATAGTCCATGTCTCGGAGCCATACCGCGGGGCAGGTATCACCACCGCCCTGCACACCATAAGCCTGGTGCCAGATTTGAGGTCCTGGTCTTCAAACACTCTCCTCCTCAGGTGAACGAAGGCTCTGCTTGCACACTGGAGGCGGTATTGGAACTCGTCATCGATGTCTGCCCTTGCTGATAGTAGGTTCCCGAGGCGTGGAAAAGGTTTCCAATGCGTGGAAAAGGCACTTACAGCCTTCCTAAATATAGCACACTTATTCTATTCTCTTAAAACAAGTTCCTGAATTCTCGGCTAGCTTTGTAGTTTAGAGCTCTGGTTTTATCCTCAGATAGATTCGACCACAGTGTTTCCGTAGTGTAATAGTTATCACATTCGCCTCACACACGAAAGGTCCCCGGTCCGAAACCGGGCGAAAAGATCTTGAAAACTTGAAAATGGTCCGAATACCTGACTCCTGTTCTTAACTCTTACGTTCTTATGATCTCTTGACCTTTCACAGAAGAACAAACTCTCCTCTGAACATGCATGAGAAAGCTCCAGAAAATATTTCCCCCCGAGGTGCTTTCGCGTGTGAGGCGAACGTGTTAACCGTTACACTGCGGAAACATCGCCACTTTCAGCACCAGATTACCAAAATTAAATCCAATGAGATCGGGATAAAAGTTCCTCACATTCTCAGAGCAAAATATATGATTGATAGTCTACAAACGAATGAACAAACTTCAGCACCAGGTCAGACGGAAATGTTCAGCGTGCAGGTGGATTGCTGAATCGCACTTTTAAGGAGTTGGTGGTGACAAAAAAAATGGGTTCCGCTTAATGATTAAATGGGACATGAACCCACATCTCCAGTAAAGACAGTGACCTGAACACAGCACCTTAAACCGCTCGGCCATCCTAACTATTCAATGCTGTTTGTGGCCACCTGTATGTTGATTTTGAACTTTTTTGTCCTGTCACGTGAAATAACTGAGGGCAGCAGGCGTATCTCTGCCTGAGACCGGGGAAACAGTGAGACAGGCCTTGGAGCAAGGGTTTGGTTATTTCGACACAGCAAATGAAATGTTAATTCTGGAAGAACAATATCAAAAAGAACAATGACCAGTGAGCTCGCTCTGTGCTGATCGGGAATGTTTTGGCTAACCTTAAACAACTTCTGTCCCACACTGAAAGTTCTCAATCCTTCTCCTCCGCTGCCCTTGACATAAATGTTACCAATCACCCAGCCACCGTGTTCACTTCCTCACATTGGGGCCACAGAGTCTCCTACCATCTCCCCGCGATCAGCGAACTCACCCAGTTTACAAAATTAAACCCCGAACACGTGCCTGGCAAAGGGCAGGGGAAGCCAGATAGCCTGCAAGCTCGGTCTATCACAGAAAGTATTCGTATTCATGGTGATTACAGCAATTATTAATCGTCTCACAGACCTCAATTATTTTTATGCGATGAATTGATCGAGAATTGAAACCAGGTTACTGCGCTGGATCTTAACCCCTTGACCACCAGGGAACGGTTACGATACATGTCGATATATGTATATATATTTATATATGAACCTGAATGTCAATGGTTACCTACCTAGAACTCCTGGTGCCCAAGGTCGTGTGTCTAACTTTGAGAGAGAGAAATGGTTCCACAGTGACACCTGTCATGTGTCCTAAATGGTTATTGCTTGTACTATTAGAAGTTGTGCACCAGAGGACACTGCAGTGGAGACTTGTAGCTTACCTGTACAGGTGTGACTGGCATAGTATAAAAGGCAGGCCACCAGGTGTGATCCTCACTCTGTGGTTATCAATAAAGTACTAAGGTCACTAACGTTCAAGCACCACACATTGTCTCGTGGAGTAATTATCAGTGCATCTGAAGGTATAACAATTGGCGACGAGATTATGGACCTTCACACGAAAAGGGCTAACCTTGGTACGTTGCAGCAATTCGCCGATGGTGATGATTGGATAGCCTTTGTGGAGAGGCTCGACCATTTCTTCACTGCAAACGATCTGGCAGGTGACAACCCGGCCACACTGGCTGATAAGCGCATAGCTATCCTGCTAACCAGTTGTGGGCCCACCGTCTATGGCCTCGTCAGGGACTTGCTGGCACCAGCGAAGACAATGACCAAGATGTACTAGGAGCTTGTAACACTGATCCAAGAACAACCCAAGCAGAAAGAGAGCATCCTCACAGCCAGAAACCGGTTTTATACACACCGACGGCCTGAACGCCAGGAGATCACGAAATATGCTGCAGACCTCAGGAGGCTGGCGGCACCGTGTGATTTTGGTGACCACCCCACCGAAGCACTGCGGGATATCTTTGTAATTGGAATCGGCCACGAGGACCTCCTTCATAAGCTACTGTCAGCGGATACCACAGTCACACTGCAGAAGGCCATCTCCGTGAGGCAAGCATTCATGACCTCGACCTGTGGCTGTAGGCGGATGACTCATCCTCAGGACTCAAACCCGGCAAGTACTGTACACAGAGTGGTGCCTTTTAGAGGCTGGAATGTAGAACATGAACCTTCTCAGGGGAGAGAGAACAGGCCCCCGAGTCCCTTAACTCAGAGTCCATGGTCCGATCAGCCATGATCTTATTGAATGGCAGAGCAGGATCGAGAGGCCGAATGGCCGACTCCTGTTACTATTTCTTATGTTCTTATGTTAATCATTTAAGCAGCTTGAATCATTGATGAAGTTTTCTCCCCTATCTGACTTTATACACTCTGCCTTTCGGAGACTGGTTTAACATTTTAGCTGTTCATGCGACAAGGAACCTTGGGCGACTTTTGTTCAATTTATTTACAGCAAAAATAGCCTCCAAAATAATGTTTCCGCCTGGGTTTGAACCAGGGACTTTTCGCATGTGAGACAAATGTGATAAACGCAACACTGCAGAAACGTTGTGGTTGAAGTAATGTTAGGAATATAACCAGAGCTTTAACCTACACAGCGGGCCGATACTTCAGGAGCTGGTTTTACGAGAATAGAAAGACGGTGTTGGAGTGGATTTTCAGACATAGCAAAGCATGATGGGGTAAGCCACTACAAAATGAACTTTGTACCAAGAAGTCTATCTGCTGTCACTGATATGAACTCGGTAGCAACAAGTGCAGGTCACTCTTTCATCGAAAGCTTTGTAACAGAAAAACTAACCACCAAAGAAGATAAAGAGGAAGGGCCCCCTAACTCGCACCATGCTATCAGGTTTCACGAGGTCTAAAAAGTTGAATGTAAATGAATTGCGTTGCTATATGGATCGATTGGTTGTATGTAAATGAATTTAAATGATGGTATTCCGCCCCCTGTAAACTGCTTATAACCCCGCGGCACAAGGCACTCTGGGAGATCGCTGGATCTCAACCCTTCTCCCAGAGCTCTGTAAGCAATAAAGTTGTCTCTCTTACCTTACCAGAGTCTATGTGAATGTATTTTCACTAACAGTGGATGCAGAGAGGATGTTTCCACCGATGGGTGAGACTAGAACTAGGGGCATGATCTTAGAATAAAACTGAGATAAGGAGGAATTTCTTCTCTCAGAGGGCTGCAAATCTGTGGAATTCACGGTCCCAGAGAGTTGTGGAAGCTGGGAAATTGAATATATTTAGGACAGGAATAGATAGTTTCTTAAACAATAAATGGTTAAGGGGTTATGGGCAGCGGGCGGGGAAGTGAAGCTGAGTCCATGATCGGATCAGCCATGATCTTATTAAATGGTGGAATAGGCTCGAGGGGCCGTATGGCCGACTCCTGCTCCTCTTTCTTATGTTCCTTTGACTAATACACACCAACATCGTGGAGGTCACCATTGAGAAAGTTGATGTGGGCAAGCCTGGCTAGCTGATCTGTAGAGCTTTAGATTTTTAATTTTTAGGTCATGCGTCCGAGCCCCACCTTGCATGAATAATTTTCCTTAAACTTTTATGTCACTTTCACGGGAATTAACCCACACATTCAAAAAGGAGTTCGATATGTCCCTTATGGCTAAACGATTCGAGGGGCATGGGGAGAAAGCAGGAAAGGGGTACTGAGGGAATGATCAGCTCTGATCATAGTGAATGGCGGTGCAGGCTCGAAGGGCCGAATGGCCGACTACTGCACCTATTTTCTTTGTTTCTATGTTTCCCCTTGTGGGGGAATCTAGAACTTGGGGGCACAGTTTCAGAATAAGGGGTCATAAGAACATAAGAAGTCGGAGCAGGAGTCGGCCACATGGTCGCTTCAGCCTGCTCCACCATTCAATACGATCATGGCTGATCCCCATAACCCCATATTTCCTGAACGTTTAAGGGTCGCCCATTTAAAACGGAGATGAGGAGGAATTTCTTCTCTCAGAGGGTGATGAATCTTTCGAGCTCTCTGCCCCAGAGAGCTGTGGAGGCTGGGTCATTGAATAATTTAATGTGGATATAGACAGATCTTTTGAACGAGGCCATATGGATTGAATTGGAGAAAAGAAAAGGGGTGACCACACGACTGGGAATGTACGAGAGACCCCAGAACATCCAGAGGGAGATATAGGGGCTGGTTATTGTGATTCAGCAAGGAAACTATCGATCCTGGAGGACAAATACTCTATTCCAAATGAAACGGACCCAGCCTCTCCAATTGATCAGTTAATTAATGATGTTTTCCCGTGAAAGCAAAATAAAAGTTTAAAAAAACTTATTCACCTAACGTGGGGCTTGAACCCACGATCCTGAGATTAAGAGTCTCATGCTCGACCGACTGAGCTAGCCGGGCTTCTACCCAAGGCAGGTTTTTATCGCTCATTGCAGCCAGGCGCCTGTTGGCTCCGTCCCAGATGTTGAAACTTGCTGTTGAAACTTGTGTTGTGTTTATCACATTTTCTTTACACGCAATAGGTCCATGGTTCAATCCCGGGCAGAAACATTATGTTTAACCTTTCTGCGGATGAACAATCGGAGGCGAATCTATTCTCCCGGCCAATGCTGCCTGACCTGCTGAGATTTCCAGCATTTGCTGTTTTTATTTGTTATTTATTCTCCTGGAAAAAGGGCTCCCTTATTCCTTAATTGCTCTTTATTTCACTTCAATAAATGGATAACGTTGACTGAGAGAAAACGGATCCACCGGGGACCTTTTGCTTGTGAGGCCAACGTGATATCCGATACACTGCAGCCAACCAAAGGGCGAGAAACCACTGAATATAAAGGATGAGCTGACAGATATCAGGGGCAGTGCAGTCTGGTCAATGTTAAACCCTCCTTTCTTATTCAGCAATGGCATGGACGGGAGTCAGACGTCACAAGGTTTAATTAAAGACACAAATACAATAACACTTCCAAATCTTTTCAGTGTAAAATTCTTTCACTCTATTTGAAATCCTATTGCGTTGAATCTACAAATACGCACAGTGGGATTTTATCTTCACTAGTGATTGTATTTTGTGTGCACGATAGGAATAACCGGTGCTGTTAAATTTGATAAAAGTTGCCCCAGATCCCTGAAGACTTTGAACCAGGCAGCTAAAATACAGTTAGTAAAATGGGATATAGTTTTCGAGTTAAGATGCAAAGCACAGGACAAATGATTGACGGATGGAGTGTCCCTGAGTTAGCAATTGTTTGATTGTGCAACAGAAGGTGAGGGGTTAATGAATGATGGTTTCCCGTGAAAGCAAGAGAACAGTTTAAGAAGGAATCATACGGTGCCTGTCAGGTGAGCGCTGCTTGTGATACCTGGTGGGAATGGACGGGGTTTTTAAAGCCACTTGTATTGCAGAACCTTCATGTAGACGAACATCTCGAGCTCACTTTACAGGTCTCATGGTGCTACGGTAGTTTGTCTGACTACAAATCAGAGGGTTATGTGTTCAAATCACTTCGGGGTCACTGTTCTCTTGGATATTTTTCTTCCAGAATTATTATTTCCTTTGCTGTTTGACAATAACCAGACCCTTGCTCAAAGGTCTGTCTCACTGTTTCCCCGGTGTCAGGCAGAGATACGCCTGCTGCCCTCATTTATTTCATGTGACAGGACACAAAAGTTCAAAATCAATCTGCAGGTGGCCACATGCAGCACTGAATAGTCAGGACGGCCGAGCGATCGAAGGTGCTGTGTTCAGGTCACTGTCTTCAATGGAACTGTGGGTTTAAGACCCACTTCTGACATTTCTTATATGTAATCATTGAGCGTAACCCATTTGTTTTATCACCACTAACTCCTTAAAAGTACGATTCAGCAGCCCACCTGCTCGCTTAACATTTCCGTCTCACTTGGTGCTGAAGTTTGTTCATTCTTTTGTAGACCGGCAATCATATATTTTGCCCTGAGCATGTGAGGAACTTTTATCCCGATCTCATTGGGTTTAATTTTGGTAATCTGGTGCTGAAAGTGGAGATGTTTCCGCAGTGTAACGGTTAACACGTTCGCCTCACACGCGAAAGCACCTCGGGGGGAAATATTTTCTGGAGCTTTCTCATGCATGTTCAGAGGAGAGTTTGTTCTCCTGTGAATGGTCAAGAGATCATAAGAACTTAAGAGTTAGGAACAGGAGTCAGCCATTCGTCCCATTTTCAAGTTTTCAAGATCTTTCCGTGCGGTTTCGGAACGGGGACCTTTCTTGTGTGAGGCGAACGTGATAACTACTACACTACGGAAACACTGTGATAGATTCTATCTTAGGATAAAACCACAGCTCCAAACCTACACAGCTAGCCGAGAATTCAGGAACTTGTTTTCAGAGAATAGAATGAGGGTGCTATATTTAGGATGGCTGTAAGTGTAGCCTTCGATAGCGTGGACCATTTCCCCCGTATCGGGAACCTACTGTCAGCAAGGTCAGACATCGATGACGAGGTCCAACACCGCCCCCAGTGTGCCAGCACAGCCTTCGATCACCTGAGGAGGAGAGTGTTTGAAGACCAGGACCTGAAATCTGGCACCAGCCTTAGGGTCTGCAGGCCGGTGGTGATACCTGGCCTGCAGTATGGCTCCGAAATATGGACTGTATACAGCAGACATCTCAAATCACTGGAGAAATACCACCAGGGCTGTCTCCGCAAGACGCTGCAAATCCCCTGGGAGAACAGACGCACCAACATCAGTGTTCTCGCTCAGGCCAACATCCCCAGCATTGAAGCACTGACCACACTCGACCAGCTCTGCTGGGCGGGCCACATTGTCCACATGCCCGACACGAGACTCGCTAAGCAAGCGCTCTACTCAGAACTCCGACACGGTAAGCGAGACCCAGGTGGGCAATGTCATTTATTTCACACTACTGTATATAACTGTACCTTACCATGCTATACATGACTGTAACTAGATATGACCTTTAACCACAAGCATACTTTACCACCAGGGGTGCCCTTGCAGGAGACACTGCATACCTGTTCCACACAGGTACATAAAGGCAGGTCTCAGGCAAGTTTGGCACTCAAGAGCTGTGAAAGAAAGGTGCAGGTCCAGAGTGACCTTGAATTCAGCATGTGCCTCGTGTAAGTCTGTACTGCAGGGTCAGTATTTTACATTGGCGACGAGTTACGGGATCACAGAATCCACAGAATGGCTACCAACGGCTCAGATGAGAAATATAATGCTGGAGACAATTGGGAGGACTTTATAGAAAGGCTCCAGCAAAGCTTTGTAAACAAAGCCTTGTTGGGCGACGATAAGGCAGACAAGAGAAGAGCCCATCTCTTGACCAGCTGTGGCTCGAAAACATATGCCTTAATGAAAGACCTGCTGGCACCCGAGAAACCAGCAAGCAAGTCGTTTGAGGAGTTGAGCACACTGGTGAGAGAGCCTACATATGGCCAGACACAGGTTCTACAACTACAGACGCTGTGTGGGCCAGAGCATACCCGACTTTGTGGCGGAACTTCGGACGTTGGCGAGTTTGTGTGAGTTCTCCAATGAACTAAGGAGAGAAGTACTGAGAAACTTTTTTATTGAAGGAATACGCCACGCATGCATATTCCGAAAGCTTATAGAGACCAAGAACTTGTCCCCAGAGGCAGCAGCACTGATCGCACAGACATTCCTCGCAGGAGAAGAAGAAACAAGGTTGATCTACACTGCGGGTACGACAAATAACGAAACATCGGAACAAGGGGTTCACAGCGTGAAACAAGCCGCTACCCCCACACACAGACAAAGGCAGGAGAGCAGGCCTTCAACAGCAGGCAGTGGCGCCAGAAGCCATCAAGGGCCACATGAACGGCCATTCACACCTCATCAACCCACAATGCGAGCAATCAACAACAGACTGAGAGAAGCTCATGAGAGATCAGCCAGACGCAGCTCATCCTTCGGAAACAATGGAAGCGGTCTGTGCTAGAGATGTGGGGGAAGGCACTCAACAAGGGGATGTCGATTTCAGCATGTTGTTTGCAGAAACTGCAACTATACAGGACATCTGGCTCATGTGCAAAAAAACGGCAGCTCGGCTGGTATACAAATCAGAAGGGTCGGAAAGCGTAACAGAAGACGGTGAGGACAGTGCGGGGGACACCGAGGTACAGCGGGTCAACACGATCAATGTCCACTGTTCTTACAACAAGACGCCTCGAATAATGATGAGGGTCCTACTCAACGGGATACCCGTCAACATGGAACTGGACATGGGAGCTAGTCAATCCCTCATGCGCGTTCAACAATTTGAACAGCTGTGGCCGCACAAAAGCAACAGACCAAAACTCACAAGGATCAACAACAAACTAAGGACCTATACCAAAGAAATCGTCCCAGTCCTTGGCAGCGCCATGCTCTCTGTCACACACAAAGGTACAGTTAACCGATTTCCATGTGGATTTTGCCCGGAGATCTCCCAGCATTGTTGGGAAGAAGCTTTCTGGCAAAACTGAATTGGAAATGGGATGATGTTCACACCACGTCGTCAGAGGAAAGGACCTGCTGCTCAACAGTTCCAAGTCGTTTTGAACATCTCTTTCAGCCTTCAAAGGGGCGAAAGTTAAAATCTACGTTACACAGGATGCCAGACCCGTCCATCACAAGGCTAGAGCTGTGCCTTATGTGATGAGGGCAAAGATTGAACACGAACTGGACCGGCTTCTGCGGGAAGGCATTATTTCACCCGTGGAATTTACCGACTGGGCAAGTCCCATCGTCCCCGTCATGAAGCCTGATGGATCAGTACGAATCTGTGGGGATTATAAGTCTACCATAAACAGAGCCTCCCGACAGGACCAGTACCCGCTGCCCAGAGCAGAGGATCTATTTGCCACATTGGCTGGAGGAAATATTTTCTCGAAACTAGATCTCACATCTGCGTATATGACGCAAGAATGGACCAAGGAGACAAAGCTATTCACCACCATCAACACACATAGAGGCCTTTTCATGCACAATCGATGCCCATTCGGCATCATGTCGGCAGCTGCTATATTCCAGCACAACATGCAGAGTCTTCTAAAGTCCATCCCGGGGACGGTTGTATTTCAAAACGACATACTTATGGGGGAGGGAAACCGACTCCCATCTCTGCAATTTGGAGGAAGTACTAAGTCGATTTGATCGGGTAGGCCTAAGAGTTAAGAAATCCAAGTGTCTGTTTCTCGCGCCCGAGGTTGAATTTTTGGGCAGAAGTATTGTCGCTGATGGAATCTGCCAAACAGTATCCAAAACAGAAGCAATTCGCCTGGCGCCCAGGCCCCGGAATGTCTCAGAACTGTGCGCCTTTCTCGGGCTACTCAATTACTTTGGAAACTTTATGCAGAACTTAACCACGCTGCTGAAGCCTCTCCATGTGCTACTCAGGAAGAGGTGCGATTGTATTTGGGTGACACCCAGGAACGCGCCTTGAATAAGGCATGCAACTTTCTATGTTCCAACAGGGTTTTGGTTTTCTTTGATCCAGGTCTAAAGCTAGTTCACGCATGTGATGCGTCAGCGTATGGGGTCGGCTGCGTTTTACAACATGTCAATGATGCGGGTAAATTACAACCCATAACTTATGCCTCCAGGACACTTTCGCGGGCGGAGCGTGGGTACTGTATGGTTGAGAAGGAGGCGCTCGTGTGTATGTACCATGTCAAAAAGATGCACCAATACCTTTTCGGGGCCAAGTTCGCGTGACAAACTGACCACAAACCCCTCACGTCCCTGCTATCCGAGTGCAAGGCAATAACCGCCAATGCCTCGGCGCGCATTCAGCGGTGGGCACTCATGCTAGCATCTTATTATTAATCAATAAGGCACAGACCAGGCACAGACAACTGTGCCGACGCGCTTAGCAGGCTATCCCTGGCGACCACGGAATGATCCGACGAACAGGACTGTGAGATGGTCATGGCATTCAATGCCTTTGAATCCACAGGTTCACCCATGAAGGATCGCCAAATCAGAGCTTGGACGACCAGCGACTCCACGTTATCCTTAGTCATAATATGTGTTTTAACTGGTGATTGGGCAGAGGCTCGTGATGCCTGCTCCGAGGAGATCAAACCTTTCCATAGGCGCATGCATGAACTGTCACTACAGGCAGACTGCCTGATGTGGGGCAGCCGAGTCGTTATGCACTTGCGAGGTAGAGAGGCGTTTGTCCGGGAGCTCCACTGCGAGCACCCAGGGATCGTCTTGATGAAGGCCATAGCCAGATCCAACGTCTGGTGGCCTGGCATTGACGCGGAATTGGAGCACTGCGTCCGGCGGTGCACCATTTGTGCCCAACGCAGTAATACACCCAGGGAGGCCCCCCTATGCCCCTGGCCCTCGCACACCAAACCGTGGTCGCGGGTGCAATTAGACTATGTGGGTCCATTCATGGGCCAAATGTTCCTTGTAGTCGTCGATGCATTTTCAAAGTGGATCGAATGCACCATTTTAAACTCGAGCACCACCTCCACCACTGTGGAGAGCCTTAGAACCATGTTTGCAACGCACGGAATCCCTGACATATTGCTCAGTGATAATGGTCCATGCATCACCAGCGCAGAATTTCAAGATTTCATAGTTGACCACGGCATAAATCACGTTAAGACGGCACCGTTCAAGCTGGCCACCAATGGCCAGGCGGAGCGATAGGTGCAAATCGTGAAACAAGGTATGCTAAAAATCCAAGGTACTACGCTGCAGAGCCGCCTGTCGCGACTGCTGCTGACATACAGACCTCGTCCGCATTCGTTGACTGGGGTTCCCCCCGCGCAACTATTGATGAAACGAACCTCAAAGACGAGAATCCCTTTAATCCTCCCAGACATGCATGAAATTGTTGAGATAAAGCGCCGGAAGCAAAGTGAGTACCATGACCGAAATTAGAGGGGGAGGTGGAGTGAGATAGAGGACAAAGTGTTTGTGCTAAACTATGGCCGGGTTCCCAAATGGTTTGCAGGGACAGTAACAGATAAGGAAGGAAACAGGCTACTGTGGTACAAATGGACAATGGCCAAACTTGCCGGAGGCATGTAGATCAAGTAAAAAGTAGATTCACTGATAACACTGCAGAACCAGAGGCAGACTACAATGTGGAACTCACACCACACCTGGTGGACAGACAGAGGGAACAACCTGAGAAAAGCGCAGTCTCAACAGACAGCCCCGGCGAGATACCAGCAATCACAACTAAAGAAAAACAGGCACCAAGGCAAACAACTGAACCACAACTAAGACGCTCCACGCTAGAGCGTAGACCACCTGAGAGATTGAACCTATAAAGACAATAAGACCTTGGGGGAGGGTTATGTCATTTCTCTCATACTACTGTATATAACTGTACCTTACCATGCTATACATGACTGTAACTACAAATGACCTGTAACCACAAGCGTACGTTACCACCAGGGGTGCACTTGCAGGGACACTGCATATCTGTTCCACACAGGTATATAAAGGCAGGTCTCAGGCAAGTGTGGCACTTGAGAGCTGTGAAATAAAGGTGCAGGCCCAGAGTGACCTTGGCTTCAGCATGTGCCTCGTGTAAGTCTGTACTGCAATGGTCAGGGTTTTACAGGCAGAGGAAACGTTTCGGGCACACCCCCAAAGCCTCCCTGATAAAATGCAACATCCCCACCGGCACCTGGGAGTCCTTGCTCCTCGGGTTGAGTTGCCTGTGTTGCGTGATCCATGCCGCATCGATCATCCTCTGCCACGTGGTATGTCACAGCACGTTTGCACATTCACTGGAGTTAAATCGTTGTGCAGCCTTTGCACACGTACTGCTTGAATCGACATTGATGGGCACGATGATCACCCCGGCAGCACCAACACGGTGCTAATAGATTCACATTCACCCCCGATGGCGGACTCTGAAGCATCACAGGTCTTGCAGCCGCAGAGGTATAGACCCTGCCATATGCACTTCGGCCTGCTGGCGACATCATTTTATGCACAGTACTTGCCGGTGAGCTTCGATGTTGAGAAGGTATCTGTTTGGTGTTATCGTCCGTGGCCATGCATGCCTGGGCGATCACGATGGCCCTGCTCAGGTCTCGGGTTTCAGCAGTCAGCAGCGTTCGAAGAATGACCTCGTGGCTGATGCCCAGAACGTAAAAGTCCCACAGCATTTGCCCCAACGCAGCTCCAAAATCGCAAGGACCCGCGAGGTGTCTCAGGTCGGTGACATAATCCGCCAGATCCTGGTCCCCGGTGCGATGGTGCGTGTAAAAATGATATCTGACCATGAGGATACTCTCCTTTGGCTTGAGGTAGTCCCAAACCAGTGTGCACAACTCTGCATATTCCTTCTCCGTTGGTTTAGTCGGTGTGAGTAGATTCTGGATGAGGCTGTATATTTTAGGCCCACAGACGGTGAGGAGAACCGCCCTGTGCTTGGCCACGTTAGTGTCTCCTTCCAGCTCGTTGGCCACAAAGTACTGGTCGAGCTGCTCGACGAAGGCTTCCCAATCATCACCCTCTACGGATCTCTCTAATATTCCAACAGCAGCCATGGTTGTGTGAAGGTTCATATTCTGTTACTCGTCGCCAATTGTTGTGTACAGAAGAACTGCCCGAGGCTGAGTACTGTGAGCTAAACTTAGTGTGACCTTAGTCTTTTTATTACAACTCCAGAGTGCCTGAACAACATGACAGCCTACCTTTTGTACTGGCCCTGTACGTGTGGGCAGGTGAACATTAGGACTCCAACAGTCGCGCCCTCTGGTGGCAAGTATTACAGAGTTACATACATCACATAATTGTTATCGTTCAGAATTATAATAACAATGAATGCCTGAATCGTGCGAAAGGAGCCTGTTTGTCGGACAAGGCTACATATCAGGAAGGAATGTAGTTAGATGACAAGGGAAGTGATAATCTGATTATAAGTTTGGAGAATAAAAAGAGTAAATGCTGGAATCACTGAGCAGGCCAGGCAGCATCTGTGGAGAGAGAAACAGAGTTAACGTTTCAGGTTAATGAACTTCTATCAGAAGTTGGGCACTTGTGTTAGGTAATACTGTTAAAAGTTTCAATTGTCTCGTAGCAGGGGTAAGGAAAATATATAAAATGTGGCATTTGGAACAGATAGTTTAGAATCCGATTAATGTTTGACCAATTTGTACAGCTAGCTGGGAACTGTAGCGTGTTTGAGTTCTTCGGCTAACAATCGCAACGTTTGGGTTTAAGTACTCTTGTTAAGTGTATGATTAATTATTGTCTGCTTAATAACTCTGACATTTAATGTTGCGGACCCTATTACTGCACTGCGCGTGTTCCAGCTCTGTTTGGAGCATAGATCCCTTCAATCCGTCGCTTACAGGGACAGTTGCATTCACCGTTTCTTTGTTTGGAGAAATTTCAAAGATTGAAAGCGGCGCACATCAACCTGGTCACCTACTCAGTAACCGCTACACGCTGCTCCCGTGAGATGGAAGCCCAGTTACTGTTTCAAGCTTGAACGCAGGTACAAGCAGAACTCATTCATAGAAAGTCCAAGTCCCTGAGGCACCTGATTATTTGCACCGAACTCCTTCGCAAAGAGTTGCGGTTCGTGTGGGTGATTTGGGAACATCTTTCCCCACACTACAACACTTCAAACATAACTCAACGGCTGTAAAGTGCTTTGGGGCGTCATGAGTTCCTGAAAGGTGTTGTAGAAATGCAAGTCCTTCTTTGCAAAAGTTCGATGCAAATTCAAAATTCGTGGGTAAACTGAGGGCTCGTCCGGGATCTCTCGCAAATTTCAAGTAACAAACCGAAGTAAGAATCATAACCCTAGACCAACGAGCCAACTGCTTGATAAATGTGGCGATAAGGTGTAAACATTATTGAAGCATTTTTAGTGTGTTGCTGTTCTTGATCGGACGAGCACATGGGACGGAAACAGTGACTTTGCTTTTTCGACCTGTCTTCTGAAGCACCGCACGGTCCCACTCCGACAGTCAATGAGCTGTTGGGACGTTATTGTATCCAGGCTGTGGGTGGTCACCCCGAGCGCAGCAGAGGGGTTTCTGCATTAGTTCTGGGTGGGGACAGTATATTTCCCCTTCTCTCTTCCTCTTGTCGATATCCCTGGGCTTTGGTGTCTTTATTTATTCCCCTGTCTCAGTTATTAGTGTTTAAAAGGGAACAATTTCTCTCACCCAAAGTTAGACACACTAGCGTTGCACCATGAGGTCTACGTCGGTAGCCATTGATATTCAGGTTCATATATAAATATATATAAATATATCGACATGTATCATAACTGTTCCCTGGTGGTCAAGGGGTTAAGATCCAGCGCACTAACATGGTTTCAATCCTCGATCAATTCATCGCATAAAAATAATTGAGGTCTGTGAGACGATTAATAATTGCTTTAATCACCATGAATACCAATACTGTCATGTATCTCATACTACTGTACATAACTGTTCCTTACCATGCCATACATGACTGCAACCAGAGAGGACCTGTAACCACAAGCTTACCTTACCACCAGGCATGCATTTGCAGGAGACACTGGATACCTTTCCCAGACAGGTATATAAGAACAGGTCTCAGGCAAGTGTGGCATTCGAGAGCTGTGTAATAAAGGTGCAGGTCCTGAGTGACATTGACTTCAGTATGTGCCTCGTGTGAGTCTGTATTACAGGGTCAGGACTTTACAGTGGCGACGAGTTACGGATTTACAGAATCCATAGAATGGCGACCAACGGCTCAGATGAAAAATACAATGCTGGAGATAATTGGGAGGACTTTATAGAAAGGCTCCAGCAGAGCTTTGTAACCAAAGACTGGTTAGGCGACAATAAGGCATACAAGAGAAGAGCCCATCTCTTGACCAGCTGTGGCTCGAAAACATGCGCTTTAATGAAGGACCTGCTGGCACCCGAGAAACCAGCAAGCAAGTCGTTTGAACAATTGAGCACACTGGTAAGAGACCAGCTGAAGCCAGCAAGCTGCCTACACATGTAAGCTACCTCGGACCCGTGCCAAAGGTCCCCGTATATGGTGCACAGGCTCAGCAAACCCCCTGGGTAGAGGATATCTCGGTCACTGGGCCTTCCAGTAACACTGAACAAGTGCCCGGTCTGAAACTTTCCAGGCTGTTGATGGAGGAGGATTCAGCAATGGTAATGCCATTGATAGCCGGGCCTGCTTAAGTTGCATCTTCCTGTTGCTGATTGTTGCCAGGCGCCTGTTGGCTCCGCCCGTGGGTTTACCTCCAACTTCAAACCATGAAACAGGCTCTCCTGAATTCCAAGGTGTGTACGGAGATCAACCATCAAAAGCTCTGTCATTAACCACAGGGGATCCGGCAATTTTCTGATCGCAATGCGCTCTCAGTCCTTGTCCTTAAAATTGCGGACGTGCAAATTGGGGAGTTTAATGACTTTGAAAGGAACATTGTTGTTTGGTGCAGTTCCTGTCAGAGAAATATTTGTGAAATTAACTTTTTGCAGAGAGAGGGATTGAGCGCCTGTTGGCAGAAACATTTTTGAAATGAAAACTTGTGGACGATAAAATGGAACAAGAGCAGTCCGGGGTACATTGTCACATGATGAAAGCTACCTCGGACCCGGACCAAAGCTCCCCGTACAAGGAGCACAGGCTCAGGAAAACCCTGGGTAGAAGATATCCCAGTCACTGGACCTTCCAGCAACACTGAACAAGTGTCCTGTCTGAAACTTGCAAACATAACCTTTAAAGCGGCATGAATAGGCTGAATGGAAGCTTCCACAACGCCAACAAGGTGTGAATTGCCTTGCATTCATCCTTTGTTGGGGATTCTGAGTCATCTGGATCATCTGATGCTTGCTGGCAGTTGCAGGCTCGTGGTTTCTGCCCTGTACATGTCTGCTCACAAACACAGTTCCAGTTAATTTATGAACATGGCCATCCCTTGTGTGCTGAGAGATTTGTTTGGTGTTTTCACTGGTGGACATAAATACCTGTGTTATCACAATGGCTTTATTGAGGCTCGGTGTCTCTACAGCCAAAAGTTTTCGTAGGATGGTCTCATGGCCAATGCCCAGTACAAAAAAGTATCTGAGCATTTGCTCCAGATAGCCATCAAACCACATTATCCTGCAAGTCGCCTTAGCTCGCCGACGTAGCTCACCACTTCCTGATCTTAAGATCGCTGGCACGTGCAGAACCGATACCTCGCCATAGCACGCTCTCCCTCGGGTTAAGATGCTCCCGAACCAGTGTACACAGCTCCTCATACAACTTATCTGTGGGTTTCACTGGAGCCAGAAGATTCTTCATGAGGCTGTCGGTCAGTGCCCCACAGACTGTGAGGAGGACCGCTCACCTTTTTGCAGCATTTCCTTCTCCGTCCAGCTCATTGGCTACAAAGTACTGGTCTAGCTGTTCAACATAGGCTTCCCAGTCCTCACCCTCTGAGAACTTCTCCAGGAGGCCTACAGTTTGCTGCAAGTTTGTGTTGGATTCGTATACTCGTCGCCAGTTATTGTGTTCCTAACACAGATGATGCTGCATACAGGTAGGTTAAAGTAACAGTGACCTCAGTCTTTCATAAGATACTCCAGGGGCCGGCTTAAATACAGTGCTCCCAAGGGGTGCTGGGATCCTTGGGACTTCAGGGGATGAGCTCCCTGGTGGCGGAACATGGGAGTGCATGCTTTACAGATACACAACACATACATTGCCTCAACTTTGATTTCTGCCAACATCCATTGTGTTTAACCTTCGCCGCACCTCCACCACAATCTCTCACCATTCCCACACCACGATCTCTCGTCACTCCTCCACCACGACCTCTCACCGCTGCTCCACCACGAGCTCTCACCGCTCCTCATCCACGACCTCTCACCGTTCCACCACCACGATCTCTCACCGCTCCTCCACAACGACATCTCACCGCTCCTCCACCACGACCTCTCAACACACCTCCACCATGACCTCTCAACACTCCTCCACCACGATCTCTCACCGTTCCTCCACCACGACCTCTCACCATTCCAGCACCACGATCTCTCATCGTTCCTCCACCACGATGTCTCACCTTTCCTCCACACTGACCTAACCGCTCCTCCGTTGTACCTGGGTCCGCCGATGTTCCTGCCCATGCACCAAACGGCGACCTGGGTTTTGATGACGTGCAGCAGAGCAGGTCTTCAGCCGTCCTGGTTGTGCCTTGCCACTGGACCAAGACCTCGCTCTGTCAATCCCGTGTGGTGGCTGGTGTGCAATGGTCACACCACGGTAAAACAATCCACCCACAGGCATCTTCCATCCTTTGATTGGAGTCAGGACTGGAACATCGGGTCCTTCATTGAAACACCTGTAAACCCATGTGGAAGTAACCTTCCTCGTTCGAGGACCCGCCTATGATGATGATGATGATGATGATGTGTGGGATATTACCAAATGCCTGCTGGAAACCAGATTAAATCGAGTAAGACCCGTCCCTTGATTCAGTTTTCACTGACCTTGCCTTCGGAAGGCTATATTGGCTTTGGAGGGAGGACTGTGTCGGTTTCCCAGGTTTCCAACCTGGATTTAAACCTGGATTCTAAGGTTTAAATTAAGACATGAGAATACACCCACTGGAAATTAGAGGGTCGACCAGTGATTTGATCAAAATTTTCAAGATAATAAAGGAACAGATAGAGTAGATAGAGAGAAATGATTTCCGCTGGTTGGGGAGTCCCACACTAGGGGCTATAGTCTAAACATTAGAGCCAGACGTTTCAGGAGTGAAATTCGGAAACATTCCTACACACACAGGCTGTGAAAGGTTTGGAACTCGCTTCTGCAAAGGGCAATTGGTGCGGGGTCAGTTGTTAATTTTACATCGCATTTTGACTAAAATTATTAACGAATATGGGCCAAAGGTGGGTATATGGAGTTTCCTCACAGATCAGTCATGATCACATTGAATGGCGGAACCGGCTCCAGCGGCTGAATGTCCTCCTCCTGTTCCTGTCTAACAGGCTCGAGGGGCTGAATGGCCTCCTCCTGTTCCTGTGTTACAGGCTCGAGGGGCTGAATGGCCTCCTCCTGTTCAAGTGTAACAGGCTCGAGGGCCTGAATGGCCTCCTCCTGTTCCTGTGTAACAGGCTCGAGGGGCTGAATGAGCCTCCTCCTGTTCCTGTGTAACAGGCTCGAGGGGCTGAATGGCCCTCCTCCTGTTCCTGTGTAACGGACTCGAGGAGCTGAATGGGCCTCCTCCTGTTCCTGTGTAACAGGCTCGAGGGGCTGAATGGGCCTCCTCCTGTTCCTGTGTAACAGGCTGAAGGGACAGAATGGGCCTCCTCATGTTCGTGCGTAACAGATTCGAGGGATTGAGTGGCCTCCTCCTGTTCTTGTGTAACAGGCTCGAGGGGCTGAATGGGCCTTCTCCTGTTCCTGTGTAGCAGGCTGAAGGGACAGAATGGGCCTCCTCGTGTTCGTGTGTAACAGATTCGAGGGGTTGAGTGGCCTCCTCCTGTTCTTGTGTAACAGTCTCGAGGGGCTGAATGGGCCTCCTCCTGTTCCTGTGTAACAGGCTCGAGCGGCTGAATGGGCCTCCTCCTGTTCCTGTGTAGTAGGCACGAGGGGCTGAATGGCCTCCTCCTGTTCCTGTGTTACAGGCTCGAGGGGCTGAATGGCCTCCTCCTGTTCCTGTGTAACAGGCTCGAGGGGCTGAATGGGCCTCCTCCTGTTCCTGTGTAACGGACTCGAGGAGCTGAATGGGCCTCCTCCTGTTCCTGTGTAACAGGCTCGAGGGGCTGAATGGGCCTCCTCCTGTTCCTGTGTAACAGGCTGAAGGGACAGAATGGGCCTCCTCATGTTCGTGCGTAACAGATTCGAGGGATTGAGTGGCCTCCTCCTGTTCTTGTGTAACAGGCTCGAGGGGCTGAATGGGCCTCCTCCTGTTCCTGTGTAACAGGCTGAAGGGACAGAATGGGCCTCCTCGTGTTCGTGTGTAACAGATTCGAGGGGTTGAGTGGCCTCCTCCTGTTCTTGTGTAACAGTCTCGAGGGGCTGAATGGGCCTCCTCCTGTTCCTGTGTAACAGGCTCGAGCGGCTGAATGGGCCTCCTCCTGTTCCTGTGTAGTAGGCACGAGGGGCTGAGTTGCCTCCTCCAGTTCCTGTGTAACAGGCTCGAGCGGCTGAATGGGCCTCCTCCTGTTCCTGTGTAACAGGCTGAAGGGACTGAATGAGCCTCCTCATGTTCCATTGTAACAGGCTCGAGGGGCTGCGTGGCCTCCTCCTGTTTCTGTGTAACAGGCTCGAGGGGCTGAATGGGCCTCCTCCTTTTCCTGTGTAATAGGCTCGAGGGGCTGAATTGCCTCCTCCTGTTCCTGTGTAACAGGCTCGAGCGGCTGAATGGGCCTCCTCCTGTTCCTATGTAATCGGCTCGAGGCGCTGAATTGCCTCCTCCTGTTCCTGTGTAACAGGCTCGAGGGGCTGAATGGGCCTCCTCCTGTTCCTGTGTAATAGGCTCGAAGCACTGAATTGCCTCCTCCTGTTCCTGTGTAACAGGCTCGAGGGGCTGAATGGGCCTGCTCCTTGCTGAGAGTAGGCCCATCTCCAGAGCAAGGAGATGTCCACGTCTGCGTGTTGCAGACTGGCGCAATCCAAGATGCAGGATTACGTGCTGAGGGACGCACTTAAAATTGGTGTATTTGCCGCAAAGGCAGGGTGGGGAAGGGCCACAGTTTAAAGCACTTCTGACACGGTAAACCCCGGGGCAGGAATCAGTATAAAACTCCCCTCCAGCCGTACTTGTAACTTCTTTATTGTGTACATGGAGCACCATGATCTGTAAACACCTATGTAGTGCCATGTACAATGTAAGGACTGTTGAAAAAAAGTGTAAATGTACCGTCACATATTCCATGTACTGTATAGTGACACGTGTGATATATTTTGTTGAATGTACTGCAAGGTAACCCGTATTGTACCGAATTGTACTGGAAGTGAAAAGCAAGGGAATATATCGACCGGAACTGCCGTCAGCACCCAAATGTAGTGCATGGGATTACTGACCGCAGCTAAATGTATTGAACTGCTTTTAAATGTACTGTACAAATTTTTATATGAATAAAGTATTTTTTTAAATAAAGAAAAAATCTCTGCCTCACATCGGGGAAACAGTAAGACAGACCTTGGAGCAAGCGTCTGGTTATTGCCAAACAGCAAAGGAAAAATTAATTGTGGAAAAACAACAACCCCGACGTGATTTGAACACGCAACCTTCTGATCGATAATCAGACACACTATCGTTGAGACCTACACAGTGAGCTGGAGATGTTCGTCTACGTGAAGGTTCTGTAATACAAGGGGCTTTAAAATCCCCGCCCATTCCCACCAGGTATCACAAGCAGCGCTCACCTGACAGTCACCGGATGGTTTCTTCTTAAACTTTTCTCTTGCTTTCACGCGAAACCAACATTAATTAACCCGTCACCTTCTTTTGCACAATCAAACGAATGCTAACTCAGGGACAGTCCATACTTCAATCATTTTTCCTGTGCTTTGCATCTTAACTCGAAAACCATATCCCATTTTACTCTGGTTCAAAATCTTCATTGCCGATGACACCACGAATCTGGGGCAACTTTTAGCAAATTTAACAGCACCGGTTATTCCTACCGTGCACAAAACATACAATCAGTAGTGAAGATAAAATCCCAACATGCGTATTTTCAGATTCAACGCAGTAGCATTTCAAATAAAGTGAAAGAATTTTACACTGAAAAGATTTGCAACTGTTGCTTGTATTTGTGTCTTTAATCAAACTTTGTGGCGTCTGACTCCCGTTCATGCCACTGCTGAATAAGAAAGGAGGGTTTGACATTGACCAGACTGCACTGCCCCAGATATTTGTCAGCTCATCCTTTATATTCAGTGTTTTCTCGCCCTTTGATGGGCTGCAGTGTAGCGGATATCACGTTGGCCTCACATTGAGTACTGTTGAGGGGGGTGACTCATCAGGGGAGGGGAGCAGCAGCCCAGTTCATGGCACGTGGCTAGCTCTGCAGCACAGGAGGGCAGGAAAAAGAGTGGGACAGCGATAGAGATAGGGGATTCGATTGTAAGGGGAATAGATAGGCGTTTCTGCGGCCGCAACCGAGACTCCAGGATGGTATGTTCACTCCCTGGTGCAAGGGTCAAGGATGTCTCGGAGCGGGTGCAGGACATTCTGAAAATGGAGGGTGAACAGCCAGCTGTAGTGGTGCACATTGGTACCAAAGATTTAGGTAGAAAAAGGGATGAGGTCCTACGAGATGAATGTAATGAGCTAGGAGCTGAATTAAAAAGTAGGAGCTCAAAAGTGGTAATCTCGGGATTGCTACCAATGCCACGTGCTAGTCAGAGTAAGATTCGCAGGATAGCTCAGATGATTACGTGGCTTGAGCAGTGGTGCAGCAGGGAGGGATTCAAATTCCTGGGGCATTGGAACCGGTTCTGGGGGAGGTGGGACAAGTACAAACCACCCAGTCTGCACCTTGGCAGGTCCGAAACCAATGTCCTAGGGGGAGTGTTTGCTAGTGCTTTTGGGGAGGAGTTAAACTAATATGGCAGGGGGATGGGAACCAATGCAGGGAGACAGAGGGAAACAAAATGGAGACAGAAACAAAAGACAGAAAGGAGATGTGTAAAAGTGGAGGGCAGAGAAACCCAAGGCAAAAACCAAAAAGGGCCACTGTACAGCAAAATTCTAAAGGGTCAAAGTGTAATATAGAGGCAAGCCATAAAGCACGATGCCTCAATGCGAGGAGTATTCAGAACGCAGGAGAGGGCTCCGAGCTAGTTAGAGTGGGTGAGAGCGCAGATAAACAGGACCCCAAGAAAGAATGCAAAAGGCAGCAGGCAACAGAGCAGAGTAGCACTGGGGTAAGTGTAAACCACAAGGTAATAGGAAGGGACAATGTGTATGAATATAAAGGGGCTGCAGGAGGGGTCAAAACTAAAAATCATGGTTTAAAAACTAGTATTAAACACTCTACCTAAACGCAGGAAGCATTCAAAATAAAGTAAATGAGTTGACGGCACAAATTATGACAAATGGGTATGATTTGGTGGCCATTACATAAACGTGGTTGCAGGGTGGCGAAGACTGGGAATTAAACATACAGGGGTCGCTGACAATTCGGAAAGATAGACAAGATGGGAAAGGAGGGGGGGTAGCTATGTAAATAAAGGATGATATCAGGGCAGTTGTGAGAGATGATATTGGCTCTAATGAACAAAATGTTGAATAATTGTGGGTGGAAATTAGAGATAGTAAGGGGAAAAAGTCACTGGTGGGCGTAGTTTATAGGCCCCCAAATAATAACTTGACGGTGGGTTAGGCAATAATCAAGGGAATAATGGAGGCATGTGAAAAAGGAACGGCAGTAATCATGGGGGATTTTAACCGACATATCGATTGATCAAATCAAATCGCACGGGGTAGCCTGGAGGATTAATTCATAGAATGCATCCGGGATTGTTTCTGAGAACAATATGTTGCAGAACCTACAAGGGAGCAAGATATCTTAGATCTGGTCCTGTGCAATGACAAGGGAATAATAAACGATCTCCTAGTAAAAGATCCTCTTGGAATGAGTGATGTCAGTATGGTTGAATTTGTATTGCAGATTGAGGGTGAGGAAGTGGTGCCTCAAACGAGCGTACTATGCTTAAACAAAGGGGACTACAGTGGGATGAGGGCAGAGTTTGCTAAAGTAGACTGGGAACACAGACTAAACGGTGGCACAATTGATGAACAGCAGAGGACTTTTAAGGAGCTCTTTCATAGTTCACAACAAAAATATATTCCATTGAAAAAGAAGGGCAGTAAGAGAAGGGATAACCTGCCGTGGATAAACAGGGAAATAAAGGAGAGTATCAAATTAAAAACCAATGAGTATAAGGTGGCCAAGGTTAGTGGGAAACTAGAAGATTGGGAAAATGTTAAACGACAGCAAACAATGACTAAGAAAGCAATAAAGAAAGGAAAGATAGATTACGAAATTAAACTTGCGCAAAACATAAAAACAGATAGTAAAAGCTTTTACCGATATATAAAACGGCAAAGAGTGACTAAAGTAAATGTTGGTCCCTCTGAAGATGAGAAGGGGGATTTAATAATGGGAAATGTGGAAACGGCCGAGATCTTAAACAATTATTTTGCTTCGGTCTTCACAGTGGAAGACACAAAAACCATGCCAGAAATTGCTGGTCACAGGAATGTGGGAAGGGAGGACCTTGAGGCAATCACTATAACAAGGCGGGTAGTGCTGGACAGGCTAATGGGACTCAAGGTAGACAAGTTCCCTGGTCCTGAGGAAATGTATCCCAGGGTATTAAAAGAGATGGCGGAAGTTAAAGCAGATGCATTCGTTATAATCTTCCAAAATGCTCTGGACTCTGGGGAGGTACCAGCGGATTGGAAAGCAGTTAATGTAACGGCTCTCTTTAAAAAAGGGGGCAGACAAAAGCCAGGTAACTATAGGCCGGTTAGTTTAACATCTGTAGTGGGGAAAATGCTTGAAACTATCATTAAGGAAGAAATAGCGGGACATCTAGATAGTCTTAGTGCAATCAAGCAGACACAGCATGGATTCATGAAGGGGAAATCATGTTTAACTAATTTACTGGAATTCTTTGAGGATATAACAAGCATGGTGGATAGAGGTGTACCGATGTATGTGGTGTATTTAGATTTCCAAAAGGCATTCGATAAGGTACCACACAAAAGCTTACTTCAGATGATAGAGGTACGCGTAGTCAGAGGATATGTATTAGCATGGATCGAAAATTGGTTGGCGAACAGAAAGCAGAGAGTCAGGATAAATGGGTGCTTTTCAGGTTGGAAATCGGTGGTTAGTGGTGTGCCACAGGGATCGGTGCTGGGACCACAACTGTTTGCAATATACTTAGATGACCTGGAAGAGTGGACACAGTGTAGTGCAACAACATTTGCAGATGACACAAAGATTAGTGGGAACGCGGGTTGTTTCGACGACACAGAGAGGCTGGAAAGAGATTTGGATAGGTTAAGCGAATGGGCTAAGTTTTGGCAGATGGAATACAATGTCGGAAAGTGTGAGTTCATCCACCTTGGGAAAAAAATAACAGTAAAATGGAATATTATTTGAATAGGGAGAAATTACAACATGCTGCGGTGCAGAGGGACCGAGAGGTCCTTGTGCATGAATCCCAAAAAGTTAGTTTGCAGGTGCAGCAGATAATCAGGAAGGTGAATGGAATGTTCGCCTTCATTGCGAGAGGGATGGATTACAAAAGCAGGGAGGTCCTGCTGCAACTGTATAGGGTATTGGTGAGGCCGCACCTGGAGTACTGCGTGCAGTTTTGGTCACCTTACTTAAGGAAGGATATGCTGGCTTTGGAGGGGATACAGAGACGATTCACTCGGCTGATTCCGCAGATGAGGGGGTTACCTTATGATGATAGATTGTGTAGACTGGGTCTTTACTCGTTGGAGTTCAGAAGGATGAGGGGTGATCTCATTGAAACAATTAAAATAATGAAAGGGATAGACAAGATAGAGGCAGCAGGTTGTTTCCACTGGTCGGGGAGACTAGAACTAGGAGGCACAGCCTCAAAATACGGGGGAGCCAATTTGAAACCGATTTGAGAAGGAATGTCTTCTCCCAGACGGTTGTGAATCTATGGAATTATCTGCCCAAGGAAGCAGTTGAGGCGAGCTCATTGAATGTATTCAAGTCACAGATAGATAGATTTTTAACCACTAAGGGAATTAAGGGTTGCGGAGAGCGGGCGGGTAAGTGGAGCTGAGTCCACGGCCAGATCAGCCATGATCTTGCTGAATTGCGGAGCAGGCTCGAGGGGATAGATGGCCTACTCCTGTTCCTAATTCTTATGTTTCTTATGTTTCTTATGGAGTCGGCGGCTACTACAACCAAAAACATTTTTGAAAGGACCAGCGTAGTTCTCATCGATGCGTGACCAAGGCTTGGTGAGCTAGGACCTGGGGCTAAGGGGGGCTTCCCTGGGCGCATTACCCAGCTTGGCAAACGTGTTGCTCCTGCGAACACAAAGTTCCAGATCTGCGTCTATCCCTGGCCACCAAATGTGTGACTTGGCAATTGCCTTCCTCATGACAATGCCCGGGTGCTCATTGTGGAGTTCTCTGATGAACACCTCTCTGCCATTTGGTTTCTCGGCGGTTTCCCCACAGTAGGCAATCGGTCTGAATCGAGAGTTCATCCCTGCGCCTGTGAAATAGTTCAACTTCCTCAGGGCATGCCCTGTACGTGGCTGCCCAGTCCCCATTCAGGACACATTTCTTGACGAGAGACAATAGCGGATTTCTATTTGTACAGACTTTTATCTGACGGGCTGTCACGGGTGAGCCTTCGCTTCTGAAAACTTCAACAGCCATGACCATCTCAGCACCACGCTCGGTAGCCCCCTCAGTGGTGCCTAGTGGGAGCCTGCTGAGTGCATCGGCGCCGTTTCCGTTGCCCGGTCTGTGCCGAATTGTGTAGTCATAGGCGGCTAACGTGAGTGTCCACCTCTGTATGCGGGCCGATGTGTTTGCATTTATGGCCTTGTTGTCGGCCAAAAGGGACATTAGGGGTTTATGATCTGTCTCCAGCTCAAATTTCCTGCCAAACAGCTACTGGTGCATTTTCTTTACCGCATATCCACATGCGAGCATCTCCTTTTCTACCATCCCGTAGTCCCTTTCTGCCTGGGACAGAATTCTGGAGGCCTAAGCTACCGGCTGTAACTGATTCTTGGCATCGACATGCTGCAACACACACCCGACACCATAGGACGACGCATCGCACGTTAACACAAGTTTATTACATGGGTCATGTAGCGTTAACAGAGTGTTGGAACATCACAAATTGCGTGCTCTATTAAAAGCCCTTTCCTGGCTGTCCCCCCAGACACATTTGCGACCTTTGCGTAGGAGCACGTGTAGCGTCTCTAGCAGCGTGCTCAATTTGGGAAAAAAGTTACCAAAATAGTTCAGGAGCACCAGGAACGAATGCAGCTCCGTCGTGTTACGGGGTCTGGGTGCTCTCTGGATCGCTTCTATTTTGGAGGCAGTAGGCCTGATCCCGTCTGCTGCAACCCTCCTCCCCAGGAATTCTACCTCTGGAGCTAAGAAGACGCACTTCGTCTTTTTCAGTCGCAGCCCTATCCGGTCCAGTCTGAGTAGCACCTACTCCAGGATGTGGAGGTGTTCTTCAGTATCATAACCCGTGATGAGGATGTCGTCCAGAAAAACCACCGTCCCTGGAATCGACTTGAGGATGCTTTCCATATTTCATTGGAAGATCGCGGCAACCGAGCGAATCCCGAACGGACATCTGTTGTACTCAAACAATCCCTTGTGTGTCGTGATGGTGGTCAGCTTCTTCGACTCACTCGCCAGCTCCTGGGTCATGTAAGCTGAGGTCAGGTCTAATTTTGAAAAAAGTTTGCCACCGGATAGCGTCGCAAAGAGGTCCTCCGCTCTCAGTAGCGGGTACTGGTCTTGGAGTGACACCCAATTGATGGTGGCCTTGTAATCACCACATATCCTGACCGACCCATCCGCCTTGTGCATCGGCATTAGCGGGCTCGCTCAGTCACAGAATTTGACTGGCGAGATGAAGTCTTCCCACAGCAGGCAGTCCAATTCGCCTTCTATCTTTTCCCGCATCACGAACGGCTCCGCCCTGGCCTTGTGGTGTACTGGCCTGGCATCCGGGTTGATGTGAATCATTACCTTGGCCCCCATGAATGTGCCAATGCCGGGTTGAAATAATGAGTCAAATTTGTCCAGGATCTGTGAGCATGATACTCGCTTCACAGAGGAAATTGCATTGACATCGCCGCATTTCCAGTTCATGAGAGCAAGCCAAATTTGTGGGTCACGACTACCATGGCGATGCCGAGCACCGGAATGATCTCCTTTGTGTAAGTTCGTCGCTGTGCATCAATCGGCAATCATTTTGGCCTCCTGTCCTTGGATGCCCACAACTTTTTGAGCTATTTGATACCCATCAGGGACTGGCTGGCCCACGTGTCTAGCGCCACTGATACTGGGATGCCATTGAGGAGCAATTACATAATTATCGGTGGCGTCCTTGTGTATGAACTCTATACGTGCTCCACATGAACTGGCTGAACTTCAGCTTCCAGCGAATTCCTCCAGTGTCCATTTCTGCAATTTCTGCAGTTATTTTGCTCATCTCTGCAAACTCCGGCTGAGTGTGTGCCACAACGCCTCCAACATGAGCTGCTGTTGGAAACAAAAGGTCTCTTGCAAGTCGATCGTCACTGACTGCCCCGTGATTTTCCTTGAGTGACCCATTAACTGGTGTTGATGGCCCCATTACTGGCCGCATTGTCCCTTGAAATGACGTGAATCGCCGTTCAGCTTGCCATTGTCTCTGTCGAACTCCCCCTCTGGGTTCGGCTACATATTGGGGCATGCCTGACTGCCCTTGGCTGCCTGGAGAACTGTGTGATGCTTTAACAATGTTGAATCTCTGTCCCAACCATTGCTTAACATAGTACCTCTCGTCTGTTCTGCTAGTGGCCATGCTCGCGTGGTTTAAATCCCTGTTTCTCATCGCCATTGATACGTCCTTACTATACAGTGTAAATGCACACGAGGCCCATGCTTCAGAGAAGGTCAGTCTGTGACCTTTCCTTTTAATCCTTAGCACTCAAGTGATGGAAGAGGGTGGAGCTTCCCCTTTTATACCTGAAGATCCAGATTAGGAGTGTCTCCCACAAGTCCACCACCTAGTGGTCATTGTTCTCACAGTGTACAACTTAGGTCAGATTATACATGGGTTACAATGCTGGTTGAATACATGACAGTCCCGGCCTCACTCACTCTGGAGCTGGAGACGAGCGATTAGTCGATGGGTTGTTTGTGGCTTCGATCTGCTGTTGTGAAGCGAGGCAGAGATTCAGTATCCTTTAATAATCTCTCACAACTCAACTGAAAGCAGCCGGAACGTGCAGCTTTGAAAGGGGCTTTCTGCACCGTCAGGGCTGGAAACGGGAGGGAGTCAGAGACATTGTGTAGAGTTTGAGTGTGTAGAGAACTGTACATAGAAACTAGCCCATGTAACAGGGCTGTGATACACTGCATTTTGTTAATAATATAGTATTAGGCAGTCGCTCGTATCGAGGATGACTTGTTTCCACACTAAAAAGGGATGGGTTTACAGGTGTTTCGATGAGGGATCTGACAATCTAGGTCCCGAACTACATCCTGAAGGGTGGAAGATGCCTATGGGTGGATTGTTTTACCGTGTGGTGACCGTTGCGCACCCGCCACCACACGGGCTTCACAGAGCTAGGTGTTGGTGCAGTTGCAAGGATTACCCAAAACGACCATAGACCAAGCTCTGCTGCATGGACCTAGTGTGTACACATACGCCGACTATCCACAGATAGCAGTGTGGGCTGGTCCGTGCTGTCCCTGGGACCTCGGCTCTCCTGATCTCCGATCACGACGCTCCTGGGCCCCGATCTCTCACCGCTCCTCTGCCCCGATCAAAAATGGAGCAGTCAGAAACAGAACATCAATTAGTCTCTCTTATCTTGGAGACATCAAATATGAACACTGTTATTTGAAATATCAAAATGTTAAACTCCAGCCTAGTTGAAGGGTTATTAACATCAGCAGAAAGAAACACCAAATTTGTTAATATTGAAGCATTAATGTCAATTTTTCAATTTTTTCTAATATTTATTTGAACAATGTTATGCGAACGTGATAACCACTACACTACAGGAACACTGCGATTGACCCAGTGCTAGGAACATAACCAGAGCTTTAACCTACACAGCTGGCCGATACTTCAGGAGCTGGCTTTACGAGAATAGAACGACGGTGCTATATTTCGGAAGGCTGTGAGTGTGGCAGGAATTGATCTCGTGTTTCCCAGACTTTACACAAAGGAACAGGAGCGAGTGGTTAGGATCTGGGATGCACGGCTTGAAAGGGCGGTGGAGACAGACTCAATCTTATATTTCAGATGGGAGTTGGATAGGTGTCTGAAGGAAAAACAATTGCAGGGCTATGGGGAAAGGGCGGGGGAGTGGGACTTGCTGAGAGTCGGCACGGGCTCGATTGGCCGAATGGCTTTCCGTGCTGTAACCATTCCATGATTCGATAAGTTAGTGGCACATTTTATAGTGTGGGTGGGAGCACAACATTGCAAAGGGACATGGATTTAGACGGCAAAACGAGAGGCATCTGATTCAGGAGATTCGCGGGGCACGGAAATTCGGGAGATTAATGACTTTGAAAGGAACATTTTTGTTTTGTGCTGTTTCGCTCAGAGAAATGGTTGTGAAAGGATTATTTTGCAGAAAGGGATGCAGCATTTAACCTTCTGCCTTAACACTTCTTTCTGGGTGTCAGGTCACATTTCGTTTCAATGTTATTCTTCCAGAATTGCTATAAGAACATAAGAACATAAGAATTAGGAACAGGAGTGAGCCATCTAGCTCCTCGAGCCTGCTCCAACTTACCCAACATCGGGAACAATCTACCCGCATTTAACCAGTCCTGTCCCATCAGAATCTTGTATGTTTCGATGAGATACCGTCTCATCCTTCTAAATTCCAATGTATAAATGTCGAGTTGATCTAGTCTCTCCTCAAATGTCAGTCCAGCCATCCCGGGAATCAATCTGGTGAACCTTCGCAGCACTACCTCAATAGCAAGAACGTCCTTACTCAGATTCGGAGACGAAAATTGAAACCAATATTCCAGGTGAGGCCTCACCAAGGCCCTGTACAACTGCAGTAAGACCTCCCTGCTCCTATACTCAAATCCCCTAGCTATGAAGGCCAACATACCATTTACATTTTTCCTGCCTGCTGTACCTGTATGTCAACTTTCAGTGACTGATGAACCATGACACCCAGGTCTCGTTGCTCCTCCCCTTTTCCTAATCTGCCACCATTCAGATAATATTCTGTCTTCACGTTTTTGCCCTCAAAGTGGATAACCTCACATTTATCCACATTATACTGCATCTGCCATGAATTTGCCCACACATCAAACCTGTCTATGTCACCCTGCAGTCTCTTAGCGTCCCCCTCACAGCTCACATCGCCAGCCAGTTAAGTGTCATCTGCAAACATGGAGATATTACACTCAATTCCTTCGTCCAAATCATTGATGTACATTGTAAAGAGCTGGGGTCCCAGCACTGATCCCTGCGGCACTCCACTCGCCACTGCCTGTCATTTTGAAAAGGACCCTTTTATCCCGAGTCTCTGCTTCCTGTCTGCCAACCAGTTCTCTATCCACGTCAGTATATTACCCCCAATACCATGTGCTTTGATTTTGCACACCAATTTCTTGTGTGGACCCTTGTCAAAAGCCTTTTGAAAATCTAAATACAACACATCCACTGGTTCTCCCTTGTCCACTCTACTAGTTACATCCTCAAAAATACCAGAATATTTGTCAAGCATAAATCCATCCTTTTCATAAATCCATGCTGCCTTGGACCGATCCTTTCACTGCATTCCAAATGCGCTGCTGTTTCATCCTTAATAATTGATTCCAAATTTTCCCCATGACTGATGTCAGGCTAATCGTTCGAAAATTACTCGCTTTCTCTCTCCCTCCCTCCTTAAAAAGTGGTTTTACATCAGCTAACCTCCAGTCCATTGGAACTAATCCCGAGTCAATAGACTGTTGGAAAATGATCACCAATGCATCCACCATTTCTCGGGTGATTCCTTAAGTACTCTTGGATATAGTCTATCAGGCCCCAGGGATTTATCATCCTTCAATCCCATCAATTTCACACCTCATAAAGATATCCTTCAGTTCCTCCTTCTCACTAGACCCACAGTCCCCTAGTACTTTTGGAAGGTTATTCGTGTCTTCCTTCGTGAAGACGGAACTGAAGTATTTGTTCAATTTTCTGCCATTTCTTTGTTTCCCATTATAAATTCACCTGAATCCGACTGCAAGGGACCTACAGTTCTCTTCGCTAATCTTTCTCTCGTCACATATTTACAGAAGCTTTTGCAGTCAGTTTTTATGTTCCAAGCAAGCTTCCTCTCATAATCCATTTCCCCCTCCTAATGAAACCCTTAGTCCTCCTCTGTTGAATTCTAAATTTCTCCAAGTCCTCAGATTTTTTCCTTTTTCTGGCCAATTTATCTGCCTATTCCTTGGTTTTAACACTATCCTTAATTGCCCCTGTTAGCCACGGTTGAGCAACGTTCTCCGTTCTATTTTTACTCCAGACAGGGATGTGCAATTGCTGAAGTCACCCGTGTGATCTTTAAATGTTTGCCATTGCCTATCCACCGTCAACCCTTTAAGTATCCGTCGCCAGTCTATTCTAGCCAATTCACACCTCATACCGTGAAAGTTAACTTTCCTTAAGTTCAGGACCCAAATTTCTGATTTAACTGTGTAACTCTCCAACTTAATGAAGAATTCTACCATATTATGTTACTCTTCTGCAAGGGGCCTCGCACAACAAGATTGTTAATTAGACCCTTCTCATGACACATCACCCAGTCAAGGATGGCCAGCTCTCTTCTTTGTTGAGAAAACCATCCATAATACACTCCATGAAATACTCCTCCACCACATTACTACCATGTGTTTAGCCCAATCAGTGGGTAGATTAAAGTCACCCATGATGACTGCTGTACCACCACTGCACACATCCCTTCTTTCTTGTTTGATGCTGTCCCCAACCTTACCACGACTAACCAGTGAGACAGACATTGCAGCAAGGGTCCGGTTATTGTGAAACAGCAATTGCTAAAAGAACAGTGACCCCGACATCAATTTAACACACAACCCTTTGATCTACAGTCAGACGCACTACCGTTGCACCACATGGTCTACACAGTAGATATGGGATATTCGTCTATATGAAGGTTCTGCAATACAAGGGGCTTTAAAATCCCCGCCCATTGCCACCAGGTATCACAAGCAGCGCTCACCTGACAGTCACCGGATGGTTTGTTCGAAAACGTTTCTCTTGCTTTCACAGGAAAGCATCATTAATTAACCCCTCACCTTTTTTGCACAATCAAACAAATGCTAACTCAGGGACACTCCATACTTCAATCATTTGTCCTGTGCTTTGCATCTCAACTGTTAAACCATATCCCATTTTACTCACTGTAATTTAGGTTTCTGGTCCAAAGTCTTCATTGCCGATGACACCACGAATCTGGGGCAACTTTTTAACAAATTTAACAGCACCGGTTATCCCTACCTTGCACACAAAATACAATCAGTGGTGAAGATAAAATCCCACCTTGCGTATTTTCATATTCAACGCAGTAGGATTTCAAATAAAGTGAAAGAATTTTACACTGAAAAGATTTGGATGTATTACTTGCATTTGTGTCTTTAAGTAAACTTTGTGACGTCTGACTCCCGTTCATGCCACTGCTGAATAAGAAAGGAGGGTTTGACGTTGACCAGACTGCACTGCCCCTGATATGTGTGAGCTCATCCTTTATATTCATTGATTTCTCGCCCTTTGATGGGCTGCAGTGTAGCGGATATCACGTTGGTCTCACACGCGAAAGGTCCTTGAAGTGAAATAAAAAGCAATTATGGAAGAAGGAAGCACTTTTTCCAGGAGAATAAATAGAAAATAACAACAGCAAATGCTGGAAATCTCAGCAGTTCAGGCAGCATTTGCAGGGAGACTGAACTCGCCTCCGATTGTTCATCCACAGCAAGTTTAAACATAATGTTTCTACCCAAGATCGAACAAGGGACCTTTTGCGTGTAAAGCAAACGTGACAACCACTACACTACAGAAACCTCTGGCACAACCGCCCCAACAGATGGTAGCTGACCAGTGAGCTCCCTCTGTGCTGATCGGGAATGTGTTGGCTCACCTTAAACAACTTCTGTCCCACACTGAACGTTCTCAATCCTTCTCCTCCGCTGCCATTTACAGAAATGTTACCAATCACCCAGCCACCGTGTTCACTTCCACATCCTCACAGTGGGCCGCAGAGTCTCCTACCATCTCCCCGCGATCACCGAACTCATCCAGTTTACAAAATTAAACCCCGAACACGTGCCCGGCAAAGGTCAGGAGAAGCCAGATAGTCTGTAAGCTGGGTCTATCACAGAAAGTATTTGTATTCATGGTGATTAAAGCAATTATTAATCGTCTCACAAACCTCAATTATTTTTATGCGATGAATTGATCGAGGATTGAAACCAGTTTCGTGCGTCGGGTCTTAATCTCTTGACCACCAGGGAACAGTTACGACACATGTCGCTATATTTATATTTATTTATATATGAACCTGAATGTCAGTGGCTAGCTACCTAGACCTCGTGGTGCCCACAGTAATGTGTCTAACTTTGAGTGAGAGAAATTGTTCCACAGTGACACCTGTCATGTGTTCTACATGGTTACTGCTTGTCCTATTACAAGGTGTGCACCAGAGGGCATTGCAGTGGGAGACTTGTAGCTTCCCTTTACAGGTGTGCCTGGCCTAGTGTCAAAGGCAGGCCACCAGGTGTAATCCTCATTCTGTGGTTATCAATAAAGGACTAAGATCACTACAGTTCAAGCACGACACATTGTCTCGTGGAGTCATCATCAGAGCATCTGAAGGTATAACAATTGGCGACGAGATTACGGAACTTCACAAGAAAATGGCTAACCTTGGTACGTTGCAGCAGTTCGCTGATGATGGTGATTGGGAAGTCTTTGTTTGAGGGGCTCGACCATTTCTTCACAGCAACCGACCTGGCAAGTGACAACCCGGCCACACTGGCTGATAAGTGCAGAGCTATCCTGCTAACCAGTTGTGGGCCCGCCGTCTATAGCCTCGTCAGGGACTTGCTGGCACCAGCGAAGACAACGACCAAGGCATACGAGGAGCTTGTAACACTGATCCAAGAACAACTCAAGCCCAAAGAGAGCATCCTCGCAGCCAGACAGCGGTTTTATAACCACCGCCGGCCCGAAGGCCAGGATATCACGAAATATGTTGCAGACCTCAGGAGGCTGGCGGCACCGTGGGATTTTGGTGACCACCTCACCGAAGCACTGCAGGATATCTTTGTCATCGGAATCGGCAACGGGGGCTTTCTTCATAGGCTACTGTCAGCGGATACCACAGTCACACTGCAGAAGGCCATCTCCATGAGCCAAGCATTCATGACCTCGACCTGTGGCTCTAGGTGGATGACTCATCCTCAGGACTCAAACCCGGCAAGTACTGTGCACAGAGTGGTGCCTTTTAGAGGCTGGACTGCAGAACGTGAATCTTCTCAGGTGAGAGAGAACAGGCCCCCGAGTCCCTTAACTCAAAGTCCATGGTCTTATCAGCCATGATCTTATTGAATGGCAGAGCAGGATCGATGGGCCGAATGGATGACTCCTGTTCCTATTTCATATGTTCTTATATTAATCATTTAAGGAGCTTGAATCATTGATGAAGCTTTCACCATTATCTGACTTTACACACTCTGTATTTCGGAAACTGGTTTAAAATGTTCACTGCTCATGCGACAAGGAACCTGGGGGGAATTGTGTTCAATTTATTTCACAGCCAAAGTATTCTCCAAAATAATGTTTCTACAAGTGTTCAAACCGGGGACCTTTCACGTGCGGTTCTCCACAGTGGTGGAGGTTGTGCTTGAGTTTAAAATGGTGCATTCGATCCACGATGAAAATGCATCTACAACTACAAGGAACATTTGGCCCATGAATGGGCCCGCATAGTCTACGTGCACCCGCGACCAAGGTTTGGTAGGCCAGGGGCTCAGTGGAGCGTCCCTAGGGGCATTGCTGAGTTGGGCACAAATAGTGCACCTTCGAACACAGACCTCCAAGTCCGCGTCAATACCAGGCCACCAGACGTGGGATCTGGCTATGGCCCTCATGAGAATGATCCCCGGGTGCTCGCAGTGGAGCTCCCGGACAAATGCCTCTCTGCCTCGCAGAGGCATGACGACTCGGCTGCCCCACATCAGGCCGTCTGCTTGTAGTGATAGCTCATGCATGCTCCTGTGAAAGGGTTTTAAATCCTCGGGGCAGGCATCACGAGGCTCTGCCCAGTCACCGGTTAGGACACATCTTTTTCCTAAGGATAACGTCGGGTCGCTGGCCGTCCAGGCTCTGATTTGGTGAGCTGTTATGGGCGAACCTGTGACTCAAAGGCATTGATTGCCATGACTATCTCACAGTCCTGTTCGTCAGACCCTTCCGTGGTCGCCAGGGCTAGCCTGCTGAGCGCTTCGGTACATTTTTCTGTAGCGGGTCTGTGCCTTATGGTATAGTCGTAGGACGCCAACATGAGTGACCACCGTTGAATTCGCGCCGAGGCGTTGCCGTTTCTTGCCTTACAGAAACTTCTGGTACAACAGCCCCAACAGAGGAGAGCTGACCAGTGAGCTCCCTCTGTGCTGATCGGGAATGTGTTGGCTCACCTTAAACAAATTCTGTCCCATACTGAGGGCCCAAGCTTCGGGTGGAGTTGCTCCAAGTTTTTTTGAGCAACTAGTTTAATTTGGAGAATGTTAGAAATTGCAATTCTCGGATATTAGTTTGCTCCAGTTCTACTGAGTTAGTTGAGGTTGGCTTCCGGTATGGTATTTTTTTTTCAAAAGGGGGTGTGTCCAGCCACTCAGGCCTGTTTTGCAAGTTTCGGCAGTGAAAACTTACGACAAGCTAACTTAGGCTGGAGTAAGTGCCCACTTTTGTAAGTTCAGAACAACCTTACCTAGAGGTAAGCTCAGTGCAGGCACAGCCAGAGAGGGGGTGGGATTAAACACAAAAAGGACTGAAGCATTAAACACATCACTTAAAATGTCCAAAAACCTCTTTTGATGATATCTTGCCTTATATCTGCTGAATGAGGATAGTTGCTTCTCTTTTGATAAATGAACAAGTGTAGCCTCCCGGCTGAGGCAGGCACTTTCCGGCTGCTTTCAGATGAGCTGTGAGAGATTATTAAAGGGACCGAGGGTCCTGTAGCCCCCCACACCAGGATATCCTCTCCCCTGGGGTTTTCCTCAGCCTGTGCTCGGTGTCCGGGGTGCTTTGGCCCGGGTCCGAGGTAGCTTGCATCCCAGAGATTGACAATAACCCTCTGAGCTCTGGAACTGGGAAGAGCGAATAACTAATGAGTTTTTTGTGGGTTTCAAATGCGGCTTAGATCTGCTGGTATTAACCGAGGCAGGGGCTTTGAGACATTGCATTGTGTTCAGGTTTAATCACAGCAATATCCGCAGTCAGGAGCTGAAAAGGACGAAGAGCTGAAAAAACACAAGGAAAAAGCTAAGAAGTGTCAGCAATTCTGGTAAACTCTTCAATGTGTTTCCTGCTCGTTTAGTGGTGCGGCGCCCACAGAGGGAGCCCGGTTCAGAAAGTAACTCTTTCATTCAAAATCTTTAATATAATGACATGCAACGAATTGAATTGTGTGTCGGGGGATGGTGGTGGGTGAAGTTTATTTGTTTTTTTTTCCCGTTAATTAACCGACAGCGTTGTTTTGTAGAATTGTTACTGAGGGTCAGTGGAAACTTCAATAACTGAACTTTAATCATTCAAGGATTTTGAATCATTGATGAAGTTTTCTCCCATATCTGACTTTACACACTCTGCATTGAGGAGACTGGTTTAAAATGTTCAGTGCTCATGCGACAAGGAACCTGGGGCGACTTTTGTTTAATTTATTTCACAGCAAAAAAAGTCTTCAAAATAATGTTTCTACCCGGGATCGAACCGGGACCTTTCGCGTGTGAGGCGACCATGATAACCGCTACACTACAGAAATGTTGTGGCTAAAATAATCTCAGGAATATAACCAGAGCTTTAACCTACACAGCTGGTCGGTTCATCAGGAGCTGGTTTTCCGAGAACAGAATGACGGTGCTCTATTTCGGAAGGCTGTGAGTGTGGCAGGAATTGATCTAGTGTTTCCCAGACTTTACACACAGGAACAGGAGGTGGCCATTTAGCAGCGAGTGGTTAGGATCTGGAATGCACGGCTTGAAAGGGCGGTGGAGGCAGACTCAATCGTTTCTTTCAGACGGGAGTTTGATAAGTGTCTGAAGGAAATACAATTGCAGGGCTACGGGGGAAGGGCGGGGGAGGAGGACTCGCTGAGAGTCGGCACGAGCTCGATGGGCCGAATGACCTTCCGTGCTGTAAACATTCCATGATTCGATAAGTTAGTGGCACATTTCATAGTTTGGGTGGGAGCACACTATTGCAAAGGGACATGGATTGAGTCGGCAAAACTAGAGGCATCTGATTCAGGAGATACGCGGGGCGCGGAAATTCTGGAGTTTAATGACTTTGAAAGGAACATTTTTGTTTTGTGCCTTTTCGTTCATTGAAATGTTTGTGAAAGGTATTTTTTCCACAAAGGGATGCAGCATTTAACCTTCTGCCTTAACACTTCTTTCTGGGTGTCAGCTCACATTTTGTTTTGATGTTATTCTTCCAGAATTGCTATTTTCTTTGGCGTTTATCAATAACCAGACCCTTGCTCTAAAGTCAGTCTCACTGTTTCCCCAGTCTCCTATTGATGTTACCAGCAATGAACATGTTGACCCAGACACCGAAAGCACAGTGTGTAAAATGGTTTATGGTTTCAGAGTTCACTTGCAGAGCACAGAAGAAATGATTCAATTATGGAGTTCCTTCAGTTAGCATTTCTTTAATTGTGCAAAAGAAAATTGTGGATTAATTAATGATGATTTTCCATGAAAGCAACATTAAATTAAAAGAAATGCAATCGCTCAACATGGGGCTCAAACCCACGACCCTGTAATTAAGATTTTCATGTTCTAACGACTGAGCACGCCGGGATTCTGGCTAACGCTGGATTTTATCGCTCATTGCATTCAGGCGCCTGTTGGCCACCCGCAGCCTGGATACACTAACGTCCTAACAGCTCATTGAATGTCGGAGTGGGACCGTGCTGTGCTTCAGAAGACACGTCGAAAAAGCAAAGTCACTGATTCCGTCCCATGTGCTCCACCGATCAAGAATAGCAACACACTAAAAATGCTTCAATAATGGTTACACCTGAGCTCCACATTTGTCAAGCAGTTGGCTCGTTGGTCTTGGAGTATGATTCTCACTTTGGGGTTGTTACTTGAAATTTGCGAGAGACACCGGACGAGCCCTCAGTTTACCCACGAATTTTGAAATTGCATCGAACTTTTGCAAAGAAGGACTTGCATTTCTGCAACACCTTTCAGGAACTCATGACGCCCCTAAGCGCTTTGCAGCCGTTGAGTTCTGTTTGGAGTGTTGTAGTGTGGGGAAAGATGTGCCCAAATCACCCCACACGATCCGCAACTCTTTGGGAAGGAGTTCGGTGCAAAGAATCAGGTATCTCAGGGATTTGGACTTTCTATGAATGCTTGTACCTGCATTCAAGCTTGAAGCAGCAAGTGGGCTTCCATCTCACGGGAGAGTGTCTAGCGGTTAGTGAGTAGGTGACCAGGTTGATGTGCGCCGCTTTCAATCTTTGAAATTTCATCAAACAAAGAAACGGTGAATCCAACTGTCCCTGTAAGCGACAGATTGAAGGGATTGGTGCTCCAAACAGAGCTTGAACACGCGCAGTGCAGTAATAGGGTCCGCAACATTAAATGTCAGAGTTATTAAGCAGACAATAATTAAACATACACTTAACAACAGTACTTACACCCATACCTTGCAAATGTTAGCCGAAGAACTCAAACACGTTACAGTTCCCAGCTCGGTGTACAAATTGATCAAACATTAATCGGATTCTAAACTATCTGTTCCAAATGCCACATTTTATATCTTTTCCTTTCCTCTGCTACGTGACAATTGAAAATTTTAATGGTATTACCTCAGACAACTGACGAACTTCTGATGGAAGGTCATTAACCTGAAATGTTAATTCTATTTCTCTCTCCACAGATGCTGCATGACCTGCTCAGTGATTCCAGCATTTACTCTTTTTATTCACCAAACTTATAATCAGAGTATCACTTCCCTTGTCATCTAACTAGACTCCTTCCTGATATGTAGGTTGTCCTTCAAACAGGCTCCTTTCGCACGATTCAGGCATTCATTGGAATTATAACTTCTTAACGATAACAATTATGTGATGTATGTAACTCTGTAATACTTGCCGCCAGAGGGCGCGACTGTTGGATTCCTAATGGTCACCTGCCCACACAGGGCCAGTATTAAAGGTAGGCTGTCATGTTTTTCAGGCAATCTGGAGTTGTAATAAAGAAGACTAAGGTAACACTAAGTTTAGCTCACTGTACTCAGCCTCGGGGAGTTCTTCTATACACAATTGGCGACGAGTAACAGAATACGAACTTTCACACAACCATGGCTGCCGTTGGAATATTAGAGAGATCTGTAGAGGGTGATGATTGGGAAGCCTTCGTCGAGCAGCTCGCCCAGTACTTTGTGGGCAAAGAGCTGGAAGGAGACACTAATGTGGCCAGGAACAGGGCGGTTCTCCTCACCGTCTGTGGGCCTAAAATATACAGCCTCATCCAGAATCTGCTCACACCGACAAAACCAACGGAGAAGGAATATTCAGAGTTGTGCACACTGGTTTGGGACTACCCCAAGCCGAAGGAGAGTATCCTCATGGCCAGATATCGTTTTTACACACACCATCTCTCCGGGGACCAGGACCAGGCGGATTATGTCACCCTCCTGAGACACCTCGCGGGACCTTGCGATTTTGGAGCTGCGTTGGGCAAATGCTGTGGGACCTTGACGTGCTGGGCATCAGCCACGAGGTCATTCTTCGAAAGCTGCTGGCTGCTGAAACCCGAGACCTGAGCAGCGACATCGCGATCGCCCAGGCATGCAAGGCCACGGACGAAAATACCAAAAAGATGTCTTCTCAACATCGAAGCTCACCGACAAGTACTGAGCATAAAGTGACGTCGCTAGCAAGCCGAACTGCATATGGCAGGGGCTATTCGTCTGTGTCTGCAAGACCTGTGATGACTCAGAGTGCGCCATCGGGGATGAATGTGAATCTATTAGCAACGTGTTGGTGCTGCGGGGGTAATCCTCGGGCCCATCCATGTCGATTCAAGCACTACGTGTGCAAAGGCTGCACAACGATGGGGTACCTCCAATGCCTGTGCAAAGGTGCTGTGACATACCACATGGCAGAGGATGATCGATCCGCCATGGATCACGCAGCACAGGCAACTCAACCCGAGGAACAAGGACTCCCAGGTGCCGGTGGGGATGTTGCATTTTATCAGGGAGGCTTTCAGTGTGTGCCCGAAACTTTTCCTCTGCCTGTAAAATCCTGAACCTTGCAGTACAGACTTACACGAGGCACATGCTGAAGTCAAGGTCATTCTGGACCTGCACCTTTATTTCACAGCTCTCAAGTGCCACACTTGCCTGAGATCTGCCTTTATATACCTGTGTGGAACAGATATGCAGTGTCTCCTGCAAGTGCACCCCTAGTGGTAAAGTACGCTTGTGGTTACAGGTCATATCTAGTTACATTCATGTATAGCATGGCAAGGTACAGTTATATACAGTTGTGTGAGATACATGACATAAACCTCCAACAAGGTCTTATTGTCTTCAAAGGTTCAGTCTCTCAGTTGGTCGATGCTCTCACGTGGAGCGTCTTAGTTGTGGTTCAGTTGTTTGCCTTGGTGCCTGTTTTTCGTTCGGTGTGATTGCTGCTATCTCGCCTGGGATGTCTGTTGAGACTGTCCTTTTCTCAGGTTGTTTCCTCTGTCTGTCCACCAGGTGTGGTGTGAGTTCTACATTGTAGTCTGCCGCTGGTTCTGCAGTGTTATCAGTGAATCTACTTTTTACTTGGTCTACATGCATCCGGCAGGTTTGGCCATTGTCCATTTGTACCACAGTAGCCTGTTTCCTTCTTATCTGTTACTGTCCCTGCAAACATTTGGGACCCCGGCCATAGTTTAGCACAAACACTTTGTCCTCTATTTCATTCCACCTCTCCCTCGAATTTTTGTCATGGTACTAAGTTAGCTTCCGGCGCTTTGCCTCAACAATTTCATGCATGTCTGGGAGGATTAAAGGGAGTCTCGTCTATCAGGTTCGTTTCATCAATTGTTGCGCGGGGGAACCCCAGTCAACGAATGCGGACAAGGTCTGTATGTCAGCAGTAGTCGCGACAGGCGGCTCTGCAGCGTGGGACCTTGGCTTTTTAGCATACCTTGTATCACGATTTGCACTGCTCGCTCCACCTGGCCATTGGAGGCCGCTTTGAATGGTGCCGTCTTAACGTGATTTATGCCGTGGTCAACTATGAAATCTTGAAATTCTGCGCTGGTGAAGCACGGACAATTATCATGAGCAATATGTCAGGGATTCCGTGCGTTGCAAAATTGGTTCTAAGGCTCTCCACAGTGGTGGAGGTGGTGCTCGAGTTTAAAATGGTGCACTCGATCCACTTTAAAAATGTATCGCCGACTACGAGGAAGATTTTGCCCATGAATGCGCCCGCATAGTCTACATGCACCCGCGACCACGGTTTGGTGTGCCAGGGCCAGGGGCTTAGGGGGCCCTCCCTGGGGGTATTACTGCTTTGGGCACAAATGGTGCAACGCCGGACGCCGGATGTTGAAACTTGCTGTTAATACTTGTGCAGTGGTTATCACGTTTGCTTTACACGCAAAAGGTCCCTGGTTCAATCCCGAACAAAAACATTATGTTTAAACTTTCTGTGGATGAACAATCGGAGGCGAGTTTAGTCTCCCCGCAAATGCTGCCTGACCTGCTGAGATTTCCAGCATTTGCTGTTTTTATTTGCTATTTATTCTCCTGGCAAAAGGTTTCCCTTATTCCTTAATTGCTCTTTATTTCACTTCAATAAATGGATAACTTTGACTCAGAGAAAACGGATCCACCGGGGACCTTTTGCGTGTGACGCCAACGTGATATCCGCTACACTGCAGCCCATCAAAGAGCGAGAACAGCTGAATATAAAGGATGAGCTGACAAATATCAGGGGCAGTGCAGTCTGGTCAATGTCAAACCCTCCTTTCTTATTCAGCAGTGGCATGAACGGGAGTCAGACGTCACAAGGTTTAATTAAAGTGACAAATACAAGTAACACTTGCAAAATTCTTTCACTTTATTTGAAATCCTATTGCGTTGAATCTGCAAATCCGCACGGTGGGATATTATCTTCACTACTGATTGTATTGTGTGTGCACGATAGGAATAACCGGTGCTGTTACATTTGATAAAAGTTGCCCCAGATCCCTGAAGACTTTGAACCAGGCAGCTAAAATACAGTTAGTAAAATGGGATATGGTTTTCGAGTTAAGATGCAAAGCACAGGACAAATTATTGAAGTATGGACTGTCCCTGAGTTAGCATTTGTTTGATTGTGCAACAGAAGGTGAGGGGTTAATTAGTGATGGTTTCCCGTGAAAGCAAGAGAAACGTTTAAGAAGAAATCATGTGGTGCCTGTCAGGTGAGCGCTGCTTGTGATACCTGGTGGGAATGGGCGGGGATTTTAAAGCCCCATCTATTGCAGAACCTTCATATAGACTAACATCTCCAACTCACTGTGTAGGTTTCATGGTACAACGGTAGTGTGTCTGACTCCCGATCAGAGGGTTGTATGTTCAAATCACTTCGGGGTTACTGTTCTGTTGGATATTTTTCTTCCAGAATTATTATTTCCTTTGCTGTTTTGCAAAAACCAGACACTTGCTCCAAGGTCTGTCCCACTGTTTCCCCGGTGTCAGGCAGAGGTACGCCTGCTGCCCTCATTTATTTCATGTGACAGGACACAAAAGTTCAAAATCAACCTGCAGGTGGCCACATGCAACACTGAATACTCAGACTGGCCGAGCGGTCCAAGATGCTGTGTTCAGGTCACTATTTCCTCTGGAGATGTGGCTTTATGTCCCATTTCTTGTATTTAATCATTAAGCGGAACCCAATTGTTTTGTCACCCCAACTCCTTAAAAGTACGATTCAGCAGTCCACCTGCTCGCTTAACATTTCCGTCTGACCTGTTGCTGAAGTTTGTTCATTCTTTTGTAGAGTGGCAATCATATATTTTGCCCTGAGCATGTGAGGAACTTTTATCCCGATCTCATTGGGTTTAATTTTGGTAATCTGGTGCTGAAAGTGGAGATGTTTCCGCAGTGTAACGGTTAACACGTTCGCCTCACACTGCGAAAGCACCTCGGGGGGAAACATTTTCTGGAGCTTTCTCATGCATGTTCAGAGGAGAGATTGTTCTCCTGTGAAAGGTCACGAGATCAGAAGAACGTGAGACTTCGGAACAGGAGTCAGTCATTCGTGCCATTTTCAAGTTTTCAAGATCTTTCCGCCCGGTTTCAGACCGGGGACCTTTCGTGTGTGAGGCGAATGTGATAACGACTACACTACGGAAACACTGTGATAGAATCTATCTTAGGATAAAACAACAGCTCTAAACCTACACAGATAGCCGAGATTTCAGGAACTTGCTTTCAGATAATAGAATGAGGGTGCTATATTTAAGAAGGCTGTAAGTGTGGCCTTCGACAGCGTGGATCATTTTCCACATCTCAGGAACCTACTATCAGCAAGGGCAGACATCGATGACGAGGTCCAACACCGCCTCCAGTGTGCCAGCACATCATTCGATCACCTGAGGAAGAGAGTGTTTGAAGACCAGGACCTCAAATCTGGCACCAGGCTTATGGTCTGCAGGGCGGTGGTGAAACCTGCTCCGCGGTATGGCTCCGAGACATGGACTATACACAGCAGACATCTCAAATCACTGGAGAAATACCACCAGGGCTGTCTCCGCAAGATCCTGCAAATCCCCTGGGTGGACAGACGCGCCAACAGCAGTGTTCTCGCTCAGGCCAGCATCCCCAGCATTGAAGCACTGACCACACTCGACCAGCTCCGCTGGGCGGGCCACGTTGTCCACATGCCCGACACGAGACTCACTAAGCAAGCGCTCTACACAGAACTCCGACACGGTAAGCGAGCCCCAGGTGAGCAGTGTCATTTATTTCACACTACTGTATATAACTGTATCTTACCATGCTATACATGACTGTAAATAGATATGTGCTGTAACCACAAGCATACTTTACCACCAGGGGTGCACTTGCAGGAGACACTGCATACCTGTTCCACACAGGCATATAAAGGCATGTCTCAGGCAAGTGTGGCACTCAAGAGCTGTGAAATAAAGGTGCAGGTCCAGAGTGACCTTGACTTCAGCATGTGCCTCGTGTAAGTCTGTACTGCAGGGTGAGGACTTTACAGTGGCGACGAGTTATGGGATCACGGAATCCATAGAATAGCTACCAACGGCTCAGATGAGAAATATAATGGCGGAAACAATTTAGAGGACTTTATAGAAAGGCTCCAGCAAAGCTTTGTAAACAAAGACTGGTTGGGCGACAATAAGGCAGACAAGAGAAGAGCCCATCTCTTGACCAGCTGTGTCTCGAAAACATACGCCTTACGAAGGACCTGCTGGCACCCGAGAAACCAGCAAGCAAGTCGTTTGAGGAGTGGAGCACACTGGTGAGAGACCACCTGAAGCCAGCGAGCAGCCGACACATGGCCAGACACAGGTTCTACAACTACAGACGCTGTGTGGGCCAGAGCACACCAGACTTCGTGGCGGAACTTCGGACGTTGGCGAGTTTATGTGAGTTCTCCAATGAACTAAGGAGAGAAGTACTGCGAGACTTTTTTATTGAAGGAATAGGCCACGCAGGCATATTCCGAAAGCTTATAGAGACCAAGAACTTGACCCTAAAGGCAGCAGCACTGATCGCACAGACATTCTTGGAAGGAGAAGAAGAAATAAGGTTGATCTACACTGCGGGTACGACAATTAACGAAACATAGGAACAAGGGGTTCACAGCGTGAAACAAGCCGCTGACCCCACACACAGCAAAGGCAGGAGAGCAGACCTTCAACAGCAGGCAGTGGCGCCAGAAGCCATCAAGGGCCACATGGACGTCCTTTCACACCTCTTCAACCCACAATGCGAGCAATCAACTACAGACTGAGAGAAGCTCAAGAGAGATCAGCCAGACGCAGCTCATCCATCGGAAACAATGGAAACGGTCTGAGTTAGAGATGTGGGGGAAGGCTCTCAACAAGGGGGTGTCGATTTCAGCATGCTGTTTGCAGAAACTGCAACTATACAGGACATCTGGCTCACGTGCAAAAAAACAGCAGCTCGGCTGGTATACGAATCAGAAGGGTCGGAAAGCGGACCAGAAGAAGGTGGGGACAGTGCCCGGGACACCGAGGTACAGCGGGTCAACACGATCAATGTCCACTGTTCTTACAACAAGACGCCTCCAATAATGATGAGGGTCCTAGTCAACGGGAAACCCGTCAACATGGAACTGGACACGGGAGCAAGTCAATCCCTCATGAGCATCCAACAATTTGAACAGCTGTGGCCGCACAAAAGCGACAGACCAAAACTCACAAGTGTCGACACCAAACTAAGGACCTATACCAAAGAAATCGTCCCAGTCCTTGGCAGCGCCATGCTCTCTATCACACACAAAGGGACAGTTAACCGATTTCCGTGTGGAATGTCCCTGGAGATCTCCCAGCATTGTTGGGAAGAAGCTGTCTGGCAAATCTAAAATGGAAATGGGATGATGTGCACAGCATTCCGTCAGAGGAACAGACCTCCTGCTCAACAGTTCCAAATCGTTTTGAACATCTCTTTCAGCCTTCAAAGGGGCGAATGTTAAAATCTGCGACACACAGGATGCCAGACCGGTCCATCACAAGGCTAGAGCTGTGACTTATGTGATGAGGGAAAAGATTGAACACGAACTGGATCGGCTTCTTCGGGAAGGCATTATCTCACCCGTGGAATTTAGCGACTGGGCAAGTCCCATCGTCCCCGTCATGAAGCCTGATGGATCCGTACGAATCTGTGGGGATTATAAGTCTACCATAAACAGAGTCTCCCGACAGGACCAGAAACCGCTGCCCAGAGTGGAGGATCTATTTGCCACATTGGCTGGAGGAAAACTTTTCTTGAAACTAGATCTCACTTCTGCGTATATGACGCAAGAACTGACCAAAGAGACTAAGCTGCTCACCAGCATCAACACACATCGAAGCCTTTTCACCTACAATCGATGCCCATTCGGCATCAGGTCGGCAGCTGCTATATTCCAGCGCAACATGGAGAGTCTGCTCATGTCCATCCCGGGGAAGGTTCTATTTCAAGACGACATATTTATCACGGGCAGGGACACCGACTCTCTTCTCTGCAATTTGGAGGAAGTACTAAGTCGATTGTTTCGGATAGTCCTAAGAGTTAAGAAATCCAAGTGTCTGTTTCTCGCGCCCGAGGTTGAATTTTTGGGCAGAAGGATTGCCGCTGATGGAATCCGCCCAACAGAATCCAAAACAGAAGCAATTCGCCTGGCACCCAGGCCCCGGAATTCTCAGAACTGTGCGCCATTCTCGGGCTACTCAATTACTTTGGGAAATTTATGCAGAACTTAACCACGCTGCTGGAGCCTCTCCATGTGCTACTCAGGAAGGGGTGCGATTAGTTTTGGGGGCACACCCAGGAATGCACCTTCAAAAAGGCATGCAACCTTCTATTTTCCAACAGTATTTTGGTTTTCTTTGATCCAGGTAAAAAGCTAGTTCTCACATGTGATGCGTCAGTGTATGGGGTCGGGTGCGTTTGATAACATGTCAATGATGCGCGTAAATTACAACCCATAGTTTATGCCTCCAGTTCACTTTCGCGGGCAGAGCGCGGGTACTGTATGGTTGAGAAGGAGGCGCTGGTGTGCGTGTACGGTGTCAAAAAGATGCACCAATACATTTTCAGGGCCAGTTTCGCGTGAGAAACTGACCACAAACCCCTCATACCCCTGCTATCCGAGTGCAAGGCAATAAACGCCAATGCCTCGGCGCGCATTCAGCGGTGGGCACTCATGCTAGCGTCTTACGACTATACAATAAGTCACAGACCAGGCACAGACAACTGCGCCAACACACTTAGCAGGCTATCTCTGGCGACCACGGAAGGATCCGACGAAAAGGACTGTGAGATGGTGATGGAAATCAATGCCTTTGAATCCACAGGTTCACCTATGACGGCTCACCAAATCAGAGCTTGGACGAGCAGCGACCCCACGTTATCCTTAGTCAAAAGATGTGTTTTAACTGGTGACTGGGCAGAGGCTCGTGATGCCTGCTCCGAGGAGATCAAACCTTTCCATAGGCGGATGCATGAACTATCACTACAGGCAGACTGCCTGATGTGGGGCAGCCGAGTATTTCTGCCCTTGCAAGGTAGAGAGGCGTTTGTCCGGCACCGTTCAAGCCGGCCTCCAATAGACAGGCGGAGCGAGCAGTGCAAATCGTGAAACAAGGGATGCTAAAAATCCAAGGTCCCATGCAGCAGAGCCGCCTGTCGCGACTGCTGCTGACATACAGACCTCGTCCGCATTCGTTGACTGGGGTTCCCCCGCGCAACTATTGATGAAACGAACCTTAAAGACGAGACTCCCTTTAATCCTCCCAGACATGCATGAAATTGTTGAGACAAAGCGCCGGAAGCTAACTGAGTACCATGACCGAAATTCGAGGGGGAGGTGGAATGAGATAGTGGACAAAGCGTTAGTGCTAAACAATGGCAGGGTTCCCAAATGGTTTGCAGGGACAGTAATAGATAAGGAAGGAACAGGCCACTCTGGTACAAATAGACAATGGCCAAGCCTGCCAGAAGCATGTGAGACTGAACCTATAAAGAAAATAAGACCTTGGGGGAGGGCTATGTCATGTATCTCACACTACTGTATATAAGTGTACCTTACCATGCTATACATGACTGTAACTAGATATGACCTGTAACCACAAGCGTACTTTACCACCAGGGGTGCACTTGCAGGAGACACTTCATATCTGTTCCACACAGGTATATAAAGGCAGGTCTCAGGCAAGTGTGGCACTTGAGAGCTGTGAAATAAAGGTGCAGGTCCAGAGTGACCTTGATTTCAGCATGTGCCTCGTGTAAGTCTGTACTGCAAGGGTCAGTATTTTACTGGCAGAGGAAACGTTTCGGGCACACCCTCAAAGCCTCCCTGATAAAATGCAACATTCCCACCGGCACCTGGGAGTCCTTGTTCCTCGGGTTGAGTTGCCTGTGCTGCATGATCCATGCCGGATCGATCATCCTCTGCCACGTTGTATGTCACAGCACGTTTGCACATTCACTGGAGGTACCTCATCGTTGTGCAGCCTTTGCACACGTAGTGCTTGAATCGACATTGATGGGCACGATGATCACCCCCGCAGCACTAACACGGTGCTGATAGATTCACATTCATCCCCGATGGCGCACTCTGAGTCATCACAGGTATTGCAGCCACAGACGTACAGGCCCTGCCATAAGCAGTTCGGCCTGCTAGCGACATCATTTTATGCACAGTACTTGCCGGTGAGCTTCGATGTTGAGAAGGTATCTGTTTGGTGTTCTCATCCGTGGCCATGCATGCCTGGGCGATCGCGATGGCTCTGCTCAGGTGTACGGTTTCAGCAGCCAGCAGCTTTCGAAGAATGACCTCGTGGCTGATGACCAGCACGTAAATGTCCCACAGCATTTGCCCCAACGCAGCTCCAAAATCGCAAGGTCCCGCGAGGTGTCTCAGGTCGGTGACATAATCCGCCAGGTCCTGGTCCCCGGAGCGATGGTGCGTGTAAAAACGATATCTGGCCATGAGGATACTCTCCTTCGGCTTGAGGTAGTCTCAAACCAGTGTGCACAACTCAAAATATTCCCTCTCGCTGGGTTTTGTCGGTGTGAGCACATACTTGATGAGGCTGTATATTTTAGGCCCACAGATGGTGATGAGAACCGCCCTGTGCTTGGCCACGTTAGTGTCTCCTTCCAGCTCGTTGGCCACAAAGTACTGATCGAGCTGCTCGACTCAGGCTTCCCAATCATTACCCTCTACGGATCTCTCTAATATTCGAACAGCAGCCATGGTTGTGTGAAGGTTCGTATTCTGTTACTCGTCGCCAATTGTTCTGCAAAGAAGAACTCCCTTAGGCTGAGTACTGTGAGTTAAACTTAGTGTGACCTTAGTCTTTTTTATTACAACTCCAGAGTGCCTGGCTAGCTCAGTCGGTAGAGTATAAGACTCTTAATCTTCGGGTCGTGGGTTCAACAACCATGTTGGATGAATTATTTTCCTTAAACTTTTATGGAGCTTTCACAGGAAAACATCATAAATGAACCCATAATCTTCTTTTGCACAATGAAAGAAATGCGAACTGAGGGAGAGTTGATCATTTAATCATGTATTCTGTGCTCTGCATAAGAACACAAGAACCTGGAGCAGGAGTCGGCCATTTGTCCCTTCGAGCCTGCCTTCTTTTGCACTGAAACAAATTATAACCGTGTTTTTAAATGAGCAGTGCAAGTTATTCAGAGGGCATATTTCAATGCTTCACAAAACCATTACATTCGCGACAGCCACCCAGGATCGATTCCCGGTTTGAGAAGTTACTTTGATATCATTGCTTGTAATTGAATTGGGGTCATTTTATTCAGTTCGATGGATGTCCCAAAGCACTTCAGAGTGTTGTCCAAACAAATTACTTTGTAATTAAAAACACTGAATGTCAGGATTGAGATTTGAACCCACGCCTCCAGAGGGGACAGTGACCTAAACACAGCGCCTTCGACCGCTCGTCCATTCTGACTGTTGGATATTCCAGTTGCAAGTTATTACACTGGAAAGTTTCAGAACGGGCACTTGTTCAGTGTTGCTGGAAGGCCCAGTCACCGGGATATCCTCTCCCCCGGGGTTTTCCTGAGCCTGTGCTCGGTGTACGACGAGCTTTGACACGGGTCCGAAGTAGCTTACATGTGTAGGCTGCTTGCTGGCTTCAGAAGGTCTCTTACCAGTGTGATCAATTCTTCAAACGACTTGCTTGCTGGTTTCTCGAGTGCCAGCAGGTCTTTCATTAAAGCGTATGTTTTCGAGCCACAGCTGGTCAAGAGATGGGCTCTTCTCTTGTCTGCATTATTGTCGCCTAACCAGTCTTTGGTTACAAAGCTTTGCTGGAGCCTTTCTATAAATTCCTCCCAATTATCTTCAGCATTGTGTTTTTCGTCTGAGCCGTTGGTCACCATTCTTTGGATTCTGTAATCCCGTAACTCGTCGCCAATGTAAAGTCCTGACCCTGTAGTACAGATTCACACGAGGCACATACTGAAGTCAAGGTCACTCTGGAGCTGCTCCTTTATTACACAGCTCTCGAATGCCACACTTGCCTGAGACCAGTCATTATATACCTGTCTGGGAATGGTATCCAGTGTCTCCTGCAAATGCGCCCCTGGTGGTAAGTTAAGTTTGTGGTTGCAAATCTTCTCTGGTTGCAGTCATGTATTGCATGGTAAGGTACAGTTATGTACAGTAGTGTGAGATACATGACAATATTGGTATTCATGGTGATTACAGCAATTATTAATCGTCTCACAGACCTCAATTATTTTTATGCGATGAATTGATCGTGGATTGAAACCAGATTATTGCGCCAGATCTTAACCCCTCGACCACCAGGGAACAGTTACGATACATGTCGATATATTTATATATATTTATATATGAACCTGAATATCAACGGCTACCAACCTAGACGCCGTGCTGCCCACGGTAGTGCGTTTAACTTTGAGTGAGAGAAATTGTTCCACAGTGACACCCATTTCATCTTTTGTTCCCTTTTAAACAGGAGAAACTGATTCAGGGGAATAAATAGAGAAATCATAGCACAGGGTTATAGACAAGAAGAAGAGAGAAGGGGAAAGATACTGTCCCTTCCCTGAACTAATGCAGAAACCCCTCTGCTGTGCTCGGGGTGACCACCCACAGCCTGCATACACTAACGTCCCACAGCTCATTGACTGTCGGAATGGGACCGTACGGTGCTTCAGAAGACAGGTCGAAAAAGCAAAGTCATTGATTACATCTCATGTGCTTCTCCGATCAAGAATAGCAACACACTAAAAATGTTTCAATAATGGTTACACCTTATCTCCACATTTACCAAGCAGTTGGCTCGTTGGTCTAGGGGTATGATTCTTGTTGGGGGGTTGTTGCTTGAAATTTGCGAGAGATCCCGGGTTCAAATTCTGGACGAGCCCTCAGTTTACTCAAGAATTTTGAAATTGCATCATACTTTTGCAAAGAATGACTTGTATTTCTGCAAAACCTTTCAGGAACTCATGACGCGCTAAAGCGCTTTACAGCCGTTGAGTTATGATTGAAGTGTTGTAGTGTGGGGAAGTAGTGCCCAAATCACCCCACACGAACCGCAACTATTTGCGAAGGAGTTTGGTGCAAAAAATCAGGTGCCTCAGGGACTTGGACTTTCTATGAATGAGTTCTGCTTGTACCTGCGTTCAAGCTTGTAACACTAACTGGGCTTCCATCTCACGGGAGCAGCGTGTAGCGGTTAATGAGTCGGTGACCAGGTTGATGTGCGCCGCTTTCAATCTTTGAAATTTCACCATACAAAGATCTGGTGAATCCAACTGTCACTTTAAGCGACGTATTGAAGGGATTGGTGCTCCAAACAGAGCTGGAACACGCGCAGTGCAGTAATAGATTCCGCAACATTAAATGTCAGAGTTATTAAGCAGAAAATAATGAAACATACACTTAATAGTACTTACACCCAAACCTTGCGAATATTAGCCGAAGAACTCAAACACGTTACAGTTCCCAGCTCGGTGTACAAATTGATCAAATATGAATTGGATTCTAAACTATCTGTGCCAAATGCCACATGTTATATCTTTTCCTTACCACTGCTTCGTGACAATTGAAACTTTTAATCGTATTACCTAACACAACTTCCCAACTTCTGATGGAAGGTCATTAACCTGAAACGTTAACTGTGTTTCTCTCTCCACAGATACTGCCTGGCCTGCTCAGTATTTCCAGCATTTACTCTTTTTATTCTCCAAACTTATAATCAGAGTATCACTTCCCTTGTCATCTAACTACGCTCCTTTCTGATATGTATCCTTGTCCGACAAACCAGGCTCGTTTCGGATGATTCAGGCATTCATTGGAATTATAACTTCTTAACGATAACAATTATGTGAAGTATGTAACTACGTAATACTTGCCATCAGAGGGCGTGACTGTTGAATTCCCAATGGTCACCTGCCCACACGTGTAGGGCCAGTATAAAAGGTTGGCTGCCATGTTGTTCAGGCACTCTGGAGTTGGAATAAAGAAGACTAAGATCACACTAAGTTTAGATCACAGGACTCAGCTTCCTGGTGTTCTACTTTTCACAACAATTGGCGACGATTAACCGAATACAAACCTTCACACAACCATGGCTGCTGTTGCAATATTAGAGAGATTCACAGAGAGTGAAATAAATGAGGGCAGCAGGCGGATCTCTGTCTGACACCGGGGAAACAGGGAGACAGACGTTGGAGCAAAGGGATATGGATGGAGTCGGCAAAACTAGAGGTATCTGATTCAGGAGAGTCGCCGGGCGTGGAAATTCAGGAGTTTAATGACTTTGAAAGGAACATTTTTGTTTTGTGACTTTTTGTTCAGAGAAATGTTTGTGAAAGGAATTTTATGCAGAAAGGGATGCAGCATTTAACCTTCTGCCTTAACACTTGTTTCTGGGTGTCAGGATTACATTTCGTTTCAATATTATTCTTCCAGAATTAATATTTCATTTGCTGTTTGACAATAACCAGACCCTTGCTCCAAGGTCTGTCTCACTCTTTCCCCAGTATCAGGCAGAGATCTGCCTGCTGCCCTGATTTATTTCATGTGACAGGACACAAAAGTTCAAAATCAACCTGCAGGTGGCCACACACAACACTGAATAGTAATGATGGCCACGTGGTCTAAGATGAGGTGCGCTGGTCACTATAGATAGTATTCGAATCCAATGTCAGCCATTTTTTATATTGAATCATTTGGCAGAACCCATTTGCTTTGTCACCACCAACACCTTAAAAGTGCGATTCAGCAGTCTACCTGCTCGCTTAACATTTCCGTCTGACCAGGTGCTGAAATTTGTTCATTTTTTTGTAGAACGACAATTATTTATTTTGCCCTGAGCATGTGAGGAACTTTTCTCCCGATCTCATTGGGTTGAATTTTGTTAATCTGGTGCTGAAAGTGGAGATGTTTCCGCAGTGTAACGGTTAACACCTTCTAGTTTTTTGAGTTCATGCTCAACTTTCTCCTTCAGTGCATATGGTACGAAACGGGGCGTGTAGTTAACCAATCTAGCGTCCTTCTGTACCCTGACACTCGCCTTGAAGCCTTGGATCGGACTGTCCGTTTCGCAGAACACCTTTGGATACTTCTTGATAACCTCATCCGTTGATGAAAATCTCGCTTCCACACAGAAAATCTGAGTACAATCCAGCTTCAGTGAGCCTAATCAATTTCTTCCTTGTAAGGCAGACTTGTCTCTTTTCACTACGATTAGAGGCAAGTTCTGAAATTGACCTTTATATTTCACTGATCGGTACAGTGATATGACCAATCACAGGAATTTACTCTCCCGAGTAGCCTCGCAGCTCTATCTTGGGTTTCTCCAGTTAGAAATCACGCAATTTGTCGCGGTACAGTGACTCCGATATTACACTCACGGATGCACTCGTGTCAATTTCCATTGGTATATTGAATCCAGCAACATCGATGTGGATTTTGTTTCTTTCCGAATCACTGTCCGTTAAAATCGTGCTCCTGATGATGTGTAACTCTAACATCTCATCCTCCAGTTGTTGGTCTTCCATACTATGTAGTCTCTTGGGATTTCTACTCATAGCTTTGAACGCTGGACTCATAGCTTTAACAACAGGTTTTTCCCTTCAGTCGGCAAACCTTCGCAAGATGCCCAGTCTTTCTGTCGAAGAAACACTCTGCCTTCACGTGTGGACAACTTTGAGCAATGTGTTGTCCCAGGCACCAACATCATGACTTCGACGCTCTGGTAGAATTTCCAGATTCTGAGGCTTTGGGCTCCCTTATTAAACCTTTAAATGCTCTGATAATGACTTCACGAGACAATGTGTCGTTCTTTAACTGTAGTGCCTTGAGTCCTTTTGTTGATAACCTTTATTGGTGGCCTGACTTTTATACTAGGCCAGGCACACCTGTGCAGGTAAGCTACAAGTCTCAATCCACCGAAGTGCCCTCTGGTGGCACACCTTGTAATAGTACAAGCAGTCACCATGCAGAACACATGACAGGTGTCACTGTGGAACCGTTTCCCTCACTCAAAGTTAGACGCACGACCTTGGGCGCCACGAGGTCTCGGTAGGTAGCCATTGACATTCAGGTTCATATATAAATATATATAACTATATCGACATATATCGTAACTGTTCCCTGGTGTTCGAGGGGTTAAGTCCCGGTGCACTAATCTGGTTCGACATGTATCGTAACTGTTCCCTGGTGGTCGAGCGGTGAAGCCCCGGCGCACTAACCTGCTTTCAATCCTCGATCAATTCATCGCATAAAACTAATTGAGGTCTGTGAGACGATTAATAATTGCTGTAATCATCATGAATGCCAATACCTTCTGTGATAGACCGAACTTACAGACTATCTGGCTTCTCCTGCACTTTGCCGGGCACGTGTTTGGGGTTTAATTTTGTAAACTGGGTGAGTTCGCTGATCGCGGGGAGACGGTAGGAGCCTCTGTGTCCCCACTGTGAGGATGTGGAAGTGAACACGGTGGCTGGGTGGTCCGTGACATTTCTGTAAAGGGCAGCGGAGGAGAAGGATTGAGAACTTTCTGTGTTGGACAGAAGCTGTTCAAGGTGAGCCAACACATTCCCGATTAGCACAGAGGGAGCTCACTGGTCAGCTCCTCGCTGTGGGGACTGTTGTACAAGAGGTTTCTGTAGTGTAGTGGTTATCACGTTTGCTTTACACGTGAAAGGTCCCTGGTTCAATCCCAGACAGAAACATTATGTTTAAAATTGCTGTGGATGAACAATCGGAGGCGAGATCAGTCTTCCTGCAAATGCTGCCTGACCTGCTGAGATTTCCAGCATTTGCTGTTTTTATTTGCTATTTATTTTCCTGGCAAAAGGGCTCCCTTATTCATTAATTGCTCTTTATTTCATCAATAAATAGATAACTTTGAGTGAGAGAAAACGGATCCACCGGGGACCTTTTGCGTATGAGGCCAACGTGATATCCGCTACACTGCAGCCCATCAGAGGGCGAGAAACCACTGAATATAAAGGGTGAGCTCAGAAATATCAGGTGCAGTGCAGTGTGGTCAATGTCAAACCCTCCCTTCTTATTCAGCAGTGGCATGAACGGGAGTCAGACGCCACAAGGTTTAATTGAAGACACAAATACAAGTAACACTTGCAAATCTTTTCAGTGTAAAATTATTTCACTTTATTTGAAATTCTACTGCGTTGAATCTGAAAATACATATTGTGGGATTTTATCCTCACTACTGATTGTATTTTGTGTGCACGGTATGAATAATCGGTGCTGATAAATTTGATAAAAGTTGCCCCAGATTTCTGGTTTCATCGGCAATGAACACTTTGAATCAGAAAGCTAAAATACAGTGAGTAAAATGGGTTAACATGCATACGAACATCAGAACATAAGAAATAGGAGCAGGAATGGGCCATACGGCCTCTCGATCCTGCACCTCCATTTAATACGATCATTGCTGATCTGATCATGGACTCAGGTCCACTTCCCTGACCGCTCCCCAAAGCACAGGCCAAGTGATTGAAGTATGGAGTGTCCCTGAGTTAGCATTTGTTTGATTGTGCAAAAGAAGGTGAGGGGTTAATTAGTGATGCTTTCCTGTGAAAGCTAGAGAAACTTTTTCGAACAAACCATCCGATGACTGTCAGGTGACCGCTGCTTGCGAAAACTAGTGGGAATGGGCGGGTATTTTAAAGCGCCTTGTATTGCAGAACCTTCATATAGACGAACATCCCTTAACTACTGTGCAGACCTTGTGGTGCAACGGTAGTGCGTCTGACTCTAGATCAAAGGGTTGCGTATTTAAATCATGTCGGGGTCACTTTTCTTTGAGCAATTGCTGTTTCACAATAACAGAGCCTTGCTGCAATGTCTGTCTCACTGGTTGGTCGTGGTGGAAGCATCGAAACAGAGAAAATAGGTGCAGGAGTAGGCCATTCGGCCCTTCCAGCCTGCACCGCCATTCAATGAGTTCATGGCTGAACACGCAACTTCAGAACCCCATTCCTCCTTTCATACCATACCCCTTGATTCCCATAGTAGTAAGGACTTCATCTAACTCCTTTTTGAATATATTTAGTGAATTGGCCTCAACAACTTTCTTTGGTAAGGTTGGGGACAGCATCAAACAAGAAAGAAGCGATGTGTGCAGTGGTGGGACAGCAGTTATCATGGGTGACTTTAATCTACATCGTGATTGGGCTAACCACATGGTAGTAATGTGGTGGAGGAGGATTTAATGGAGTGTATTATGGATGGTTTTCTCAACCTAGAAGAGAGCTGGCCATCCTTGACTGGGTGATGTGTAATGAGAAGGGACTAATTAGCAATCTTATTGTGCGAGGCCCCTTGGGGACGAGTAACATAATATGGTAGAATTCTTCATTAAGATGGAGAGTGTCACAGTTAATTCAGAAACTTGGGTCCTGAACTTAAGGAAAGGTAACTTTGACGGTATGAGGTGTGAATTGGCTAGAATAGACTGGCCAAGGATACTTAAAGGGTTGACGGTGGATAGGCAATGGCAAACATTTAAAGATCACATGGGTGACTTCAGCAATTGCACATCCCTGTCTGGAGTAAAAATAGAACGGAGAACGTTGCTCAACCGTGGCTAACAAGGGAAATTAAAGATAGTGCTAAAACCAAGGAAGAGGCAGCTAAATTGGCCTGAAAAAGGAACAAACATGAGGACTGGGAGAAATTTAGAATTCAACAGAGGAGGACTAAGGGTTTCATTAGGAGGGGGAAAATGGATTATGAGAGGAAGCTTGCTTGGAACATAAAAACTGACTGCAAAAGCTTCTTTAAATATGTGAAGAGAAAAAGATTAGTGAAGACAACTGTAGGTCCCTTGCAGTCGGATTGAGGTGAATTTATAATGGGGAACAAAGTAATCGCAGACCAATTGAACAAATACTTCAGTTCCGTCTTCACGAAGGAAGGCACGAATAACCTTCCAAAAGTACTAGGGGACCGAGGGTCGAGTGAGAAGGAGGAACTGAAGGATATCCTTATGAGGTGGGAAATTGATGGGATTGAAGGATGATAAATCCCCGGGGCCTGATAGTCTGCATCCAACAGTACTTAAGGAAGTAGCCCTAGAAATAGTGGATGCATTGGTGATCATTTTCCAACAGGCTATTGACTCGGGATCAGTTCCTATCGACTATGGGGTAGTTAATGTAAAACCACTTTTTAAGAAGGGAGGGAGAGAGAATGCGGGTAATTATACACTGGTTAGCCTGAATCAGTAGTGGGGAAAATGTTGGAATCAATTATTAAGGATGAAATAGCAGCGCATTTGGAAAGCATTGACAGGACCGGTCCAAGTCAGCATGGATTTATGAAAGGTAAATCATGCTTGACAAATCTTCTGGAAATTTTGAGGATGTAACTAGTAGAGTGGACAAGGGAGAACCAGTGGTTGTGGTATATTTGGACTTTCAAAAGGTTGTTGACAAGGGTCCACACAAGAGATTGCTGTGCAAAATCAAAGCAGATGGTATTGGGGGTAATATACTGACGTGGATAGAGAACTGGTTGGCAGACAGGAAGCAGAGAGTTGGGATAAAAGGGTCCTTATCAGAATGGCAGGCAGTGACTAGTGGAGTGCCTCAGGGCTCAGTGCTGGGACCCCAGAACTTTACAATATACATCAATGATTTGGATGAAGGAATTGAGTGTAATATCTCCATGTTTGCAGATGACACTAAACTGGGTGGCTGTGTGAGCTGTGAGGGGGACGCTAAGGGACTGCAGGGTGACATGGACAGGTTAGGTGAGTGGACAAATTCATGGCAGATGCAGTAATATGTGGATAAATGTGAGGTTATCCACTTTGAGGGCAAAAACGTGAAGACAGAATATTATCTGAATGGTGGCAGATTAGGAAAAGGGGAGGTGAAATGAGACCTGGGTGTCATGGTTCATCAGTCACTGAAAGTTGGCATACAGTTACAGTAGGCAGGAAAAAGGTAAATCGTATGTTGGCCTTCATAGCTTGGTGATTTGAGTATAGGAGCAGGGAGTTCTTATTGCAGTTGTACAGGGCCTTGGTGAGGCCTCAACTGGAATATTGTTTTCAATTTTGGTCTCCTAATCTGAGGAAGGACTTTCTTGCTATTGAGGGAGTGCAGCAAAGGTTCACCAGACTGATTCCCGGGATGGCTGGACTGACATATGAGGAGAGACTGGATCAACTGGTCCTTTATACGTTGGAGTTTCGAAGGATGAGAGGGGATCTCATCGAAACATACAATATTCTGATGGGACAGGTCAGGTTAGATGCGGGGAGATTGTTCCCGATGTTGGGGATGTAGGAGCAGGCTCGAAGGTCTAGATGGCCCACTACTGTTCCTAATTCTTATGTTCTTAAGTTCTTATAGCAATTCTGGAAGAATAACATTGAAACGAAATGTGACCTGACACCCAGAAAGAAGTGTTAAGGTAGAAGCTTAAATGTTGCATGACTTTCTGCAAAAAATTCCTTTCACAAACATTTCTCTGACCGAAACGGCACAAAGCAAAAATGTTCCTTTCAAAGTCATTAAACTCCCGAATTTCCGTGCCCCGCGAATCTCCTGAATCAGATGCCTCTAGTTTTGCCGACTCAATCCATGTCCCATTGCAATGTTCTGCTTCCACCCACACTATGAAATGTGCCACTAACTTATCGAATCATGGAACGGTTACAGCATGGAAGGCCATTCGGCCCATCGAGCCCGTGCCGACTCTCAGCGAGTCCCACTCCCCCGCCCTTCCCCCATCGCACTGCAATTGTTTTTCCATCAGACACTTTTCCAACTCCCATCTGAAAGATAAGATTGAGTCTGTCTCCACCGCCGTTTCAAGCCGTGCATCCCAGATCCTAACCACTCGCTCCTGTTCCTGTGTGTAAAGTCTGGGAAACACGAGATCAATTCCTGCCACACTCACAGCCTTCCTAAAGATCGCACATTCATTATATTCTCATAAAACCAGCTCCTGAAGTATCGGCCAGCTATGTAGGTTAAGGCTCTGGTTATGTTCAGAGCAACATGTCACTCGCAGTGTTTCTGTAGTGTAGTGGTTATCACGTTCGCCTAACACGCGAAAGGTCCCCGTTTCGAAACCGGGTGGAAACATTTTCGATTTTGTTCAATTAAATATTAGAAAAAATTGAATAATTGACATTAATGGTTCAATATTAACAAAGTTGGTGTTTGTTTCTGCTGATGTTAATAACCCTTCAACTAGGCTGGAGTTTAATATTTTGATATTTCAAATAACAGTGTTGATATTTGATGTCTCCAAGATTACAGGGACTAATTGATGTCCTGTTTCTGACTGCTGCATATTTGATCGGGGCGGAGGAGCAGTGTGATATTGGGGCTCAGGAGAGGCGATGGCCCAGGGACAGCACGGGCCAGCCCACACTGCGATCTATGGATAGTCGGCACATGTGTCCACACTCGGTCCATGCAGCAGAGCTTGGTCTGTGGTCGCCTTGGGTAATCCTTGCCTCTGGACCAAGACCTAGCTCTGTCAAGCCCGTGTGGTGGCAGGTGTGCAACGGTCACCCCACGTTAAAACAATCCACCCACAGGCATCTTCCACCTTTCCGGATGTAATTCGGGACCTAGATTGTCAGGTCCCTCATCGAAACACCTGTTAACTCATCCCTTTTTAGTGTGGAAACAAATCATCCTCGATCCGAGGGACTGCCTAATACTATACTATGAACAAAATGCAGTGTCTCACAGCCCTGTTACATTGGCTGGTTTCTCTGTACAGTTCTGTACACACTCAAACTCCACACAGTGTCTCTCACTCCGTCCCGTGTCCAGCCCTGACGGTGCAGAAAGACACTCTCAAAGCTGCACGTTCCGGCTGCTTTCAGTTGAGTTGTGAGAGATTATTAAAGGATCATGCATCTCCACCGCGCTTCACAACAGCAGATCGAAGCCGCAAACAACCCATCGACTAATCGCTCGTCCACAGCTCCACAGTGAGTGAGGCCGGGATTGTCATGTATGCAACCAGCATTGTAACCCATGTATAATCTGACCTAATTTGTACACTGTGAGAACAATGACCACTTGGTGGTGAACTTGTTCGAGACATTCCTGACCTGGACCTTCAGGTATAAAAGGGGATGCTCCACCCACTTCCATCACTTGAGTGCTAAGAAATAAAAGACAGGTCACAGACTGACCTTCTCTGAAGCATGGGCCTCGTGTGCATTTACATTGTATAGTAAGGACGTATCAATGGTGACGAGAAACTGGGATTTAAACCACACGAGCATGGCCACGAGCAGAACCGACAAGAGGTTCTGTGTTAAGCAATCGTTGGGACAGAGATTCAACATTGTTAAAGCAACACACAGTTCTCCAGGCAGCCAAGGGCAGTCAGGCATGCCCCAATATGTAGACAAACCTAGAGGGGGAGTTCGACAGAGACAATGGCAAGCTGAATAGCGATTCATGTCATTGCAAGGGACAATGCGGCCAGTAATGGGGCCATCAACACCTGTTCATGGTGCACTCAAGGACAATCACGGAGCAGTCAGTGACGATCGACTGGCAAGAGACCTTATGTTTCCAACAGCAGCTCATGTTGGAGGCATGGAGGCACACACTCAGTCAGAGTTTCCAGATATGAGCAAAATACAGGCAGAAATTGCAGAAATGAATAATGGGGGAAATCGCTGGAAGCTGAAGTTCAGCGAGTTCATGTGGAGCACGTATAAAGTTCATACACCAGGACGCCACCGATAATGATGAAAGTGCTCCTCAATGGCATCCCAGTATCAGTGGAGCTAGACACGTGGGCCAGCCAGTTCCTGATGGGTATCAAATAGTTCGAAAAGTTGTGGGCGTCCAAGGCCAGGAGGCCAAAATTATTGCCGATTGACACACAGCTACGAACGTACACAAAGGAGATCATTCTGGTACGAGGCAGCCCCACAGTAGTCGTGACCCACAAGGTCGCTTGCTGTCATGAACTGGAAATGGGGCGATGTCAATGCAATTTCCTCTGTGGAGCGAGTATCATGCTCACAGATCCTGAACAAATTTGACTCATTATTTCAACCCGTCATTGGCAATTTCATGGGGGCCAAGGTAGTGATTCACATGAACCCGGACGCCATTCCAGTACACCACAAGGTCAGGGCAGAGCCGTGCGTGATGCGGGAAACGATAGAAGGCGAATTGGACCGCCTGCTAAGGGAAGGCATCATCTCGCCAGACGAATTCAGTGACTGGGCGAGCCCGATTGTGCCGGTGCTCAAGGCGGATAGGTCGGTCAGGATATGTGGTGATTACAAGGCCACCATCAATCGGGTGTCATTCCAAGACCAGTACCCGCTACTGAGAGCGGGGGACCTCTTTGGGATGCTATCCGGTGGCAAACTTTTTTCAAAATTAGACCTGAACTCAGCTTACATGACCCAGGAGCTGGCGAGTGAGTCGAAGAAGCTGACCACCATCACGACACACAAGGGCTTGTTTGAGTACAACAGATGTCCTTTCGGGATTCGTCGGTTGCCGCGATCTTACAATGAAATATGGAAAGCTTCCTCAAGTCGATTCGAGGGACGGTGATTTTTCAAGACGACATCCTCATCACGGGTTACGATACTGAAGAACACCTCCACAACCTGGAGGAGGTGCTACGCAGACTGGACCGGATAGGGCTGCGACTGAAAAGCGAAGTGCGTCTTCATAGCTCCAGAGGTAGAATTCCTGGGGAGAAGGGTAGCAGCAGACGGGATCAGCTCTACTGCCTCCAAAACAGAAGCGATCCAGAGAGCACCCAGACCCCGTAACACGACGGAGCTGCATTCGTTCCTGGGGCTCCTGAACTATTTTGGTAACTTTCTTCCCAAATTGAGCAAGCTGCTAGAGCCGCTACACGTGCTCCTACGCAAAGGTCACGAATGTGTCTGGGGGGACATCCAGGAAAGGACTTTTAATAGAGCTCGCAATTTGTAATGTTCCAACACTCTGTTAACGCTATATGACCCATGTAAGAAACTTGTGTTAACGTGCGATGCGTCGTCCGATTGTGTCGGGTGTGTGTTGCAGCATGTCAATGCCAAGTGTCAGTTACAGCCGGTAGCTTCGGCCTCCAGAAGTCTGTGCCAGGCAGAAAGGGGCGACGGGATGGTAGAAATGGAGGCGCTCGCATGTGTATATGCAGTAAAGAAAATGCACCAATACCTGTTTGGCAGGAAATTTGAGCTGGAGACAGATCACAAACCCCTTACGTCCCTTTTGGCAGACAATAAGGCCATACATGCAAAAGCATCGGCCCGCATACAGAGGTGGGCACTCACTTTAGGCGCCTATGACTACACAATTCGGCACAGACCGGGCACCGAAAACTGCGCCGATGCACTCAGCAGGCTCCCACTCGCCACCACTGAGGGGGCTACCGAGCATGCTGCTGAGATGGTCTTGGCTGTTGAAGCTTTCGGAAGTGAAGGCTCACCCGTGACAGCCCGTCAGATTAAAGTCTGGACAAATAGAGACCCGCTATTGTCTCCAGTCAAGAAATGTGTCCTGAATGGGGACTGGGCAGCCACGTACAGGGCATGTCGTGAGGAAGTTAAACTATTTCACAGGCGCAGGGATGAACTCTCGATTCAGGCCGATTGCCTACTGTGGGGAAACCGCGTAGAAACTAGATGGGCAGAGAGGTGTTCATCAGAGAACTCCACAATGAGCACCCGGGCATTGTCATGAGGAAGGCAATTGACAAGTCACACATTTGGTGCACAGCGAAAGACGCAGATCTGGAACTTTGCGTTCGCAGGTGCAACACGTTTGCCCAGCTGGGTAATGCGCCCAGGGAAGCCCCCACTAGCCCATGGTCCTGGCCCACCAAGCCTTGGGCACGCATCCATGAGGACTACGCAGGTCCTTTAAAAAAGGTTTTTTTGGTTGTAGTAGACGCCTGCTCCATAAGAAACATAAGAAACAAAAGAATTAGGAACAGGAGTAAACCATCTACCCGCTCGAGCCTGCTCCGCCATTCAACAAGATCATGGCTGATCTGGCCGTGGACTCAGCTCCACTTACACACTCGCACCCCGTAACCCTTATTTCCCTTAGTGGTTTAACATCTATCTATCTGTGACTTGAATACATTCAATGATCTCGCCTCAACTGCTTCCTTGGGCAGATAATCCCACAGATTCACAAACCTCTGGGAGAAGAAATTGCTTCTCAACTCGGTTTTAAATTGGCTCCCCCGTATTTTGAGGCTGTGTCCCATAGTTCTAGTCTCCCCTACCAGTGGAAACAAAATCCCTGCCTCTATCTTGTCTATCCCTTTCATTATTTTAAATGTTTCTATGAGATCACTCCTCATCCTTCTGAACTCCACCGAGTAGATCCCAGTCTCCTCAATCTATCATCATAAGGTAACCCCCTCATATGCGGAATCAGCCGAGTGAATCATCTCTGTATCCCCTCCAAAGCCAGTATATCCTTCCTTAAGAAAGGTGACCAAAACTGCACGCAGTACTCCAGGTGCGACCTCACCAATACCCTATACAGTTGCAGCAGGACCTCCCTGCTTTTGCACTCCATCCCTCTCGCAATGAAGGCGAACATTCCATTCACCTTCCTGATTACCTGCTGCACCTGCAAACTAACTTTTGGGGATTCATTCACAAGGACCCCCAGGTCCCTCTGTACCGCAGCATGTTGTAATTTCTCTCCATTCAAATAATATTCCCTTTTACTGTTTCTTTTCCCTAGGTGGATGACCTCACACTTTCCGACATGGATTTCATCTGCCAAACCTTAGCCCATTCGCTTAACCTATATAAATCTCTTTGCAGCCTCTCTGTGTCCTCTACACAACCCGCTTTCCCACTAATCTTTGTGTCATCTGCAAATTCTTTTACACTACACTCTGTCCCCTCTTCCAGGTCATCTCTGTATATTGCAAACAGTTGTGGTCCCAGCACCGATCCCTGTGGCACACCACTAACCACGGATTTCCAAACTGAAAAGCACCCATTTATCCCGACTCTCTGCTTTCTGTTCGCCAGCCAAATCTCGATCCATGCTAATACATATCCGCTAACACCGCGTACCTCTATCTTCGGAAGTAACCTTTTGTGTGATACCTTATCGAATGCCTTTTGGAAATCTAAATACACCACATCCATCGGTACACCTCTATCCACCATGCTCGTTATATCCTCAAAGAATTCCAGTATATTAGTTAAACATGATTTCCCCTGCATGAATCCATGCTGTGTCTGCTTGATTGCACTAGGCCTATCTAGATGTCCCGCTATTTCTTCCTTAATGATAGTTTCAAACATTTTCCCACCTACAGATGTTAAACTAACCGGCCTATTGTTACCTGCATTTTGTCTGCCCTCTTTTGTAAACATAGGCGTTACATTAGCTGCTTCCAATCCGCTGGTACCTCCCCAGAGTCCAGAGAACTTTGGAAGATTATAACGAATGCATCTGCTATAACTTCTGCCACCTCTTTTAATATCCTGGGATGCATTTCCTCAGGACCAGGGAACTTGTCTACCTTGAGTCCCATTAGCCTGTCCAGCACTACCCGCCTAGTGATAGTGATTGTCTCAAGGTCCTCCCTTCCCACATTCCTGTGACCAGCAATTTCTGGCACAGTTTTTGTGTCTTCCACTGTGAAGACCGAAGCAAAATAATTGTTTAAGATCTCAGCCATTTCCACATTTCCCATTATTAAATCCCCCTTCTCATCTTCTGAGCGACCAACATTTACTTTAGTCACTCTTTTCCGTTTTATATATCGGTAAAAGCTTTTACTATCTGTTTTTATGTTTTGCGCAATTTTAATTTCGTAATCTATCTTTCCTTTCTTTATTGCTTTCTTAGTCATTGTTTGCTGTCGTTTAAAATTTTCCCAATCTTCTAGTTTCCCACTAACTTTGGCCACCTTATACGCATTGGTTTTTAATTTGATACTCTCCTTTATTTCCTTGGTTATCCACAGCAAGTTATCCCTTCTCTTACTGCCCTTCTTTTTCACTGGAATATATTTTTGTTGTGCACTATGAAAGAGCTCCTTAAATGTCCTCTGCTGTACCTCAATTGTGCCACCGTTTATTCTGTGTTCCCAGTCTACTTTAACCAACTCTGCCCTCATCCCACTGTAGTCCCCTTTGTTTAAGCATTGTATGCTCGTTTGAGACACTACTTCCTCACTCTCAATCTATATTACAAATTCAACCATACTGAGATCACTCCTTCTGAGAGGATCTTTTACCAGGAGATCGTTCATTATTCCTGCCTCATTGCACAGGACCAGATCTAAGACAGCTTGCTCCCTTGTAGGTTCTGTAACATATTGTTCTCAGAAACAATCCTGTATGCATTCTACGAATTCCTTTTCCAGGCTACCCCGTGCGATTTGATTTGACCAATCAATATGTAGATTAAAATCCACCATGATTACTGCCGTTCCTTTTTCACATGCCTCCATTATTCCCTTGATTATTGCCCACCCCACCGTCACGTTTTTATTTGGGCGCCTATAAACTACGCCCACCAGTGACTTTTTCCCCTTACTATCTCTAATCTCCACCCACAATGATTCAACATTTTGTTCATTAGAGCCAATATCATCTCTCACAACTGCCCTGTGTCATCCTTTAATAAAAGAGCTACGCCACCTCCTTTCCCTTCTTGTCTATCTTTCCGAATTGTCAGCTACCCCTGTATGTTTAATTCCCAGTATTCGCCACCCTGCAACCACGTTTCTGTAATGGCCACCAAATCATACCCATTTGTCATGATTTGTGCCGTCAACTCATTTACTTTATTTTGAATGCTGCGTGCGTTTAGGTAAAGTATTTAATACTAGTTTTTAATCTATGATTTTTAGTTTTGACCCCCTCCTGCAGCCCCTTTATATTCATACATATTGTCCCTTCCTATTACCTTGTGGTTTACACTTACCCCAGTGCTACTCTGCTCTGTTGCCTCCTGCCTTTTGCATTCTTTCTTGGGGTCCTTTTTACCTGCCCTCTCACCCACTCGAACTTGCTCAGAGCCCTCTCCAGCGTTCTGAATATTCCTCGCATTGAGGCACCGAGCTTTCAGGCTTGCCTTTTTATTCCACTTTGACCCTTTAGAATATTGATGTACAGTGGCCATTTTTGGTTTTTGCCTTGGGTTTCTCTGCCCTCCACTTTTACTCATCTCCTTTCTGTCTTTTGTATCTGTCTCCATTTTGTTTCCCTCTGTCTCCCTGCATTGGTTCCCATCCCCCTGCCATATTAGTTTAACTCCTCCCCAACAGCACTAGCAAACACTCCCCCCTAAGGACTTTGGTTCAGGACCTGCCTTGGTACAGACCGTCTGGTTTGTACTGGTCCGACCTCCCCCAGAACCGGTTCCAATGCCACAGGAATTTGAATCCCTCCCTGCTGCACCACTGCGCAAGCCACGGATTCATCTGAGCTATCCTGCGATTCCGACTCTGAATAGCACGTGGCATTGGTAGCAATCCCGAGATTACTACTTTTGAGGTCCTACTTTTTAATTCAGCTTCTAGCTCCTTAAATTCATCTCGTAGGACCTCATCCATTTTTTACCTAAATCTTTGGTACCAATGTGCACCACGAGAACTGGCTGATCTCCCTCCCTTTTCACAATGTCCTGCACCCGCTCCGAGACATCCTTGACCCTTGCACCACGGAGGCAACATACCAACCTGGAGTCTCGGTTGCGGCCGATGAAACGCCTATCTATTCCCCTTTAAATCGAATCCCCTATCTCTATCGCTGTCCCACTCTTTTTCCTGCCCTTCTGTGCAGCAGAGCCAGCCACGGTGCCATGAACCTGGCTGCTGCTGCACTCCCCTGATGAGTCATCGCCGTCAAAAGTACTCAATGTGAGGCCACCGTGATATCCGCTACACTGCAGCCCATCAAAGGGCGAGAAACCACTGAATATAAAGGATGAGCTCACAAATATCAGCGGCAGTGCAGACTGGTCAATGTCAAACCCTCCTTTCTTATTCAGCATTGGCATGAATGGGAGTCAGACGCCACAACATTTGATTAAAGACACAAATACAAGCAACACTTGCAAATCTTTTCAGTGTAAAATTCTTTCACTTTATTTGAAATGGTGCAGCGTTGAATCTGAAAATACGCATGTTGGGATTTTATCTTCACGAGTGATTTTATTTTGTGTGCAATATAGGAAAAACCGGTGCTGCTAAATTTGATAAAAGTTGCCCCAGATCCCTGAAGTCTTTGAACCAGAAAGCTAAAAGACAATGAGTAAAATGGGATATGGCTTTCGAGTTAAGATGTAAAGCAGAGGCCAAATGATTGAAGTATGGAGTGTCCCTGAGTTAGCATTTGTTTGATTGTGAAAATGAAGGTGAGGGGTTAATTAATGATGGTTTCCTGTGAAAGCAAGAGAAAAGTTTAAGAAGAAACCATACGGTGCCTGTCAGGTGAGCGCTGCTTGTGATACCTGGTGGGAATGGGCGGAGATTTTAAAGCCCATTGTATTACAGAACCTTCATAGAGACGAACATCTCCAGCTCACTGTGTAGGTCTCATGGTGCAATGGTAGTGTGTCTGACTCCAAATCCGAAAGTTGCATGTTCAAATCACGTCGTGGTCACTCTTCTTTCGGATATTGTTCTTTCAGAATTAATATTTCCTTTGCTGTTTGGCAATAACCAGACCCTTGCTCCAAGGGCTGTCTCATTGTTTCCAAGGTGTCAGGCAGAGAATTTTTTTTATTTAAAAAGATACTTTATCCAAGCCAGGTTCCCTGATGGTCTAGTGGTTAGGATTTAGTGCTTTCAACGCCACGGCACGGGTTCGATTCCCGGTCAGGGAAATTGTACTTTTAATTAAAACCTTATAAAAAAATAGTTCATCTATTTTACACATCTTTATGCATCTCCTGTGTAAAAAAAAATGAAGCATTGATTTAAACATCATTAATTAATACATAAAATTCTATTGTCATATGATATATTTTGCTCTGAGCATATGAGGAACTTTTCTCCCGATCCCATTGGGTTTAATTCTGGTAATCTGGTGCTGAAAGTGGAGATGTTACCGCAGTGTACCGCAAATCATAGACACCATCAGAGGCAGTCTCTCGGGATCGAGGAGGACTTCCTTCCATCCCAAAGTGAGTCCGTTGATGGCTGAACATTCCGATACGAGAGCCACAGACCCTGTTACAGGTGGGACAGACACACGTCGAGGGAAGGGGTCGGTGGGACTGGTTTGCCGTGTGCTCCTTCCGCTGCCTGCGGTTGGTCTCTTCATGCTCCTTGCGTCTAGAGTCAAAGAGCTCAACGCCCTCCCAGAAGGACTTTCTCCACATCGGGCGCTCTGCGGCCAGGGCCTCCCAGGTATCAGTGGTGATGTCGCACTTCCCAGGGAGGCTTTGAGGGTGTCCTTATAACGTTTCCCCTGTCCTCATTTGGCTCGTTTACCCTGAAATGAGCTCCGCATAAAGACGTAAACATAAACACGTAAGGATGAGGGGCCGGAGTTGGCCATTCGGCCCCTCCAACCTGGTCCACCATTCAAGAAGATCCTGGCAGTTCTTCAACAGCAAGTTTAAACATCTGGGGCGGAGCCAACAGGCGCCTGGCTGCAATGAGTGATAAAAACCTACTTTGAATGGAAGCCTGGCTAGCTCAGTCGGTAGAGCATGAGACTTTTAATCTCAAGGTCGTGGGTTCGAGACCAACGTTGGGCTATTTCTTTTCATTTAATGTTGCTTTAATGGAAAACCTCTGACCGAAACGGCACAAAACAAAAATGTTGCTTTCCAAGTCATTAAACTCCGAAATTTCCATGCCCCGCGAATCTCCAAAATCAGATCCCTCTAGTTTTGGTGACTCAATCCATGTCCCTTTGCAATGTTGTGCTCCCAGCCACACTATGAAATGTGCCACTAACTGATGGAATCATGGAATGGTTGCAGCACGGAAGACCATTCGGCCCATCGAGCCCGTGCCGACCCTCAGCGAGTCCCACTCCCCGCCCTTTCCCCGTAGTCCTGCAATTGTTTTTCCTTCAGACACTTTTCCAACTCCCGTCTGAAAGATAAGATTGAGTCTGCCTCCACCGCCCCTTCAAGCCGTGCATTCCAGATCCTAACCACTCGCTGCTAAATGGCCATCTCCTGTTCCTATGTATGAAGTCTGGGAAACACGAGATCAATTCCTGCCACGCTCACAGCCTTCCGAAATATAGCACCGTCATTCTCTTCTCGTAAAACCAGCTCCTGAAGAATCGGCCAGCTGTGTAGGTTAAAGCTCTGGTTATATTCCTAAGGTTGCTTTAGACGCACTGTTTCTGTAGTGTAGTGGTTATCAAATTCACCTCACACGTGAAAGGTGCCCGGTTCGAGCTCGGGTGGAAATTGTATTGTGGAGAATACTTTTGCTGTGAAATAAATTGAACAAAAGTCGCCCCAGGTTCCTTGTCGCATGAGCACTGAACATTTTAAACCAGTCTCCAACATACAGAGTGAGTAAAGTCAGATAGGGGAGAAAACTTCATCAATGATTCAAAATCCTTAAATAATTAAAGTTCAGTTATTGAAGTTTCCACTGTCCCTCAGTAACAATTCTACAAAACAAGGCTGTCGGTTAATGAATGGGGCATAAAACAAATAATCTTCACCCATCCCAATCCCCCGGCACACAGTTAAATTAGTTGCATGTCATTATTTTAAAGATTTTGAATGGAAGAATTATTTTCTGAATTCGTACTCCCTCTGTGAGCGCCGCATCACGAAACGAGCAGGAAACACATTAAAGAGTTTACCACAATTGCTGACATTTCTTTGCTTTTTTCTTGTGTTTTTTCAGCTCTTCGTCCTTTTCAGCTCCTGACTGCGGATATTGCTGTGATTAAACCTCAACACAATGCAATGTCTGTCTCACTGTTTCCCCAGTGTCAGGCAGAGATACGCCTGCTGCCCTCATTTATTGCATGTGACAGGACATAAAAGTTCAAAATCAACCTGCAGGTGGCCACACACAGCACTGAATAGTCAGGATGGCCGAGCAGTATGCGGTGCTCTGTTTAGATCACTGTCTCCTCTGGAGATATTATTTTTGTACCAAAAACTAATGTGCGATAAAATGGAACAAGAGCAGTCCGGGGTGCATTGTCACATGATGTAAGCTACCTCGGATCCGGATCAAAGCTCCCCGGACACCGTGCACAAGCTCAGGAAAACAACGGGGGAGAGGATATCCCGGCCACTGGGCCTTCCAATAACACTGAACAAGTGCCCGGTCTGAAACTTTCCAGAGTAATAACTTGTAACTGGAGCTGCTAACAGTCCGGATGGCCAAGCGGTCTAAGGTGCTGTGTTCAGGTCACAGTCTCCTCTGGAGGTGTGGGGCCAAATCCCACTCCTGACATTCAGTGTTTTTAATTACAATCTCATTTGTTTGGACACCACACTCAAGTGCTTTGGGACATCCATCGAACTTCATAAAATGACCCCACTTTAATTGCAAACAATGATATCAAAGTTACTTCTCAAATCGGGAATCGATCCTGGGTGGCTGTAACGAAAGGAATGGTTTTGTGAAGCATTGAAATGTGCCATATAAATATCTCGCACTGCTCATTTAAAAACACGGTTATAATTTGTTTCATTGCAACAGTCGGCAGGCTCGAAGGGCCAAATGGCCGACTCCTGCTCCTGGTTCTTGTGGTCTCATACAGAGCACAGAACATATGATCAAATGATCAACTCTCCCTCAGTTCGCATTTTGTTCATTGTGCAAAAGAAGATTATGGGTTCATTAATGATGTTTTCCTGTGAAAGCACCATAAAAGTTTAAGGACAATAATTCACCCAACATGGGGCTCAAACCCACTACCCGGAGATTAAAAGACTAATACTCTACCGACTGAACTAGCCGGGCCTGCTTAAGGTGCATCTTCCTGTCGCTGATTGCTGCCAGGCGCCTGTTGGTATCGCCCCGTGGCCTTATCTCGAGCTTTATCTCGAGCTTCAAACCACGATAGCGGTTCTCCTGAATTTCAAGGCTTGTACGGAGATCAATCATCAAAAGCCGTGTCATTAACCACAGCTGGGCCGTCAATTTTCTGATCGCAAAGTGCTTTCAGTCCTTGTCAATATCTCTTGTCTATTTGCCGGTGTTACCCGATTCTGTCGGTCTCTCTGGCTCTTTAATCTATGTGTAGTCACCTGCATGTTGATTCTCGATGAATGCCTGTATTTGTGTCTTCTACAACAATAGAAAATGTTTCTTATATATTTCTTACGTTCTCTCCAATGCCTTGATATCCTTCCGAGATTGTGGTGCTCAGAACTGTAAACAGTTCTCCAACTGAGGCCTAAACCGGGATTGAAAAGTTTTGGTACAACTTCTTCGCTGGTGTCCTCTATTTCACTTCATATAAAGCCAAGGGCCCTGTATTCTTTTTAAACAACTTAGTAACTTATCTACCCAGCTTCAAAGATGTCTGTGTGTAAATCACTCAATCCTTCTGCTTCTCTTTTAACACAATACCATTTAGTTTATGTTTTCTCAAAGCACCTCCCTTTGTTTCCCAGACCTTACACACAGGTACAGGAGGAGGCCCATACAGCCCATCGAGCCTGTTGCACAGGAACAGGAGGAGGCCCATTCAGCCCCTCGAGCCTGATACACAGGAACAGGAGGAGGCCCATTTAGCCCCTCGAGCCTGTAACACAGGAACAGGAGGAGGCTATTCAGCCGCTCGTGCCTGTTACACAGGAACAGGAGGAGGACCATACAGCCTCTCGAGCCTGTTACACAGGAACAGGAGGAGGCCATTCAGCCGCTCAAGCCTGTTACGCAGGAACAGGAGGAGACCATTCAGCCCCTCGAACCGGTTCCGCCATTCAATGAGATCATAGCTGATCTGTGAGCAAACTCCATATACCCGCCTTTGTTCAATCTTCCTTAATACCTTTGATCAAAATGCGATGTAAAATGAACAACTGACCTAGCACGAACTGCCCTTTGCAGAAGGGTGTTCCAAACCTCTCCCACCACGTGTGTGTTGGAATGTTTCCGAATTTCACTCCTGAAACGTCTGTCTCTAATATTTAGATTACAGCCCCTATTCTGGGGCTCCCCAACCAGCGGGAATCATTTCTCTCTATCTAATATATCTCTTCCCTTATTATCTTTGAAAATTTTGATCAAATCAATGCTCGACCCTCTAATTTCCAGTGGGTGTAATCTCATATCTTAATTTAAACCTTGGAATCCAGGTATCATTCTGGGAAACCGACACAGTGCTCCCTCCAACGCCAATATAGCCTTCCTAAGGCAAGGCCAGTGAAAACTGAATCAAGGGATGGGTCTTACTAGTTTTAAACTGATGGTTTCCAGCAGGCATTTGGTAAGGTCCCAAACATCATCATCATCATCATCATCATACGCGGGTCCTCGAACGAGGAAGGCTTACTTCAACATGGGTTCACAGGTGTTTCAATGAAGGACCCGATGTACCAGTTCTGAACTCCAATCAAAGGGTGGAAGATGCCTGTGGGTGGATTGTTTTAACGTGGTGTGACCTTTGGACACCAGCCCCACACGGGCTTGACAGAGCGAGGTCTTGGTCCAGTGGCAAGGGTTAACCAGGACAGCTGGAGTCCTGCTCGGCTGCACGTTATCAAAACACAGGTCGCTGTTTTGTGCGTGGGCAGGCTGGAACATCTGCGGGACCCAGGTACAGCGGAGGAACGGGAAGGTCAGTGTGGAGATACGGTGAGAGGTCGTGGTGGAGGAGCGGTGAGAGATCGTGGTGGAGGAACGGTGAGAGGTCGTGGTGGAGGAACGGCGAGAGATCGTGGTGGAGGAACGGTGTGAGATCGTGGCGGAGGAGTGACGAGAGATCGTGGTGGACGAACTGTGAGAGATCGTGGTGGAGGAGCGGTGAGAGATTGTGGCGGAGGTGCGGCGAAGGTTAAATACAAGGGATGTTGGCAGAAATCAAAGCTGAGGCAACGAATGTGTTGTGTATCTGTAAAGCATGCACTCCCATGTTCCACCATCAGGGAGCTCATCCCCTGAAGTCCCAAGGGATTCCAACACCCCTTGGGAGCACTGTATTTAAGCCGGCCCCTAAGGCCAGTTGCTCACTCTAGATTGTCTTATTAAAGACTGAGGTCACTGTTACTTTAACGTCCCTGTGTGCAGCCTCATCTGTGTTAGGAACACAATAACTGGCGTCGAGAATACGAATCCAACACAAAGATGCAGCAAACTGTGGGCATCCTGGAGAAGTTCTCGGACGGTGAGGACTGGGAAGTCTATGTCGAACGGCTAGACCAGTACATTGTAGCCAACGAGCTGGACGGAGAAGGAAGTGCTGCAAAAAAGGAGAGTGGTCCTCCTCACAGTCTGTGGGGCTCAGACCTACAGCCTCATGAAGAATGTTCTGGCTCTGGTGAAACCCACAGTTACGTCGTATGAGGAGGTGAGTACACTGGTTCGGGACCATCTTTACCCGAGAGAGAGCATGTTATGGCGAGGTATCGGTTCTATACGTTCCAGCGAACTGAAGATCAGGAAGTGGCGAGCTACCTCGCCGAGCTAAGGCGACTTGCAGGATAATGTGAGTTTGATGGCTACCTGGAGCAAATGCTCTGAGACTTTTTTGTACTGGGCATTGGCCACGAGACCATCCTACGAAAACCTTTAGCTGTAGAGACACCGATCGTCAGTAAGGCCATTGCGATAACAGAGGTATTTATGTCCACTAGTGAAAACACCAAACCAATCTCTCAGCACACAAGTGCTAGCAATGTTCATAAATGAACTGGAACTGTGTTTTTGAGCAGAAATGTACAGGGCAGAACCCACGAATCTGCAACTGCCAGCAGGCCTCAGGTGGCCCAGATGACTCAGAGTCCCCAACAAAGGATGAGTGCAAGGCAATTCACACCTTGTTGATGTTGTGCAGGCTTCCATTCAGCCTATTCATACCGCTTCAAAGGGTATGTTTGCAAGAGCTGTGGAACAATGGGGCATCTCCAACGAGCTTGCGAATGAGCTGAAAGCTCTGCAAAACCTGCTAACCACCATGTGGCAGAGGAAGATCGGTCCATGGTGGATCAAAGCAATTTCGAGCCTCAGAGAGAGGAGGCAGATGCTGAAGAACACGGTGTGCACACATTTTCGACGAAATGTCCACCTATAACGCTAAATGTAAAATTGAATGGCTTACCCCTAACCATGGAACTGGACACTGGCGCTAGCCAGTCCATCGTGAGTAAAAAGATGTTTGAGAGACTGTGGTGCAACAACGCATTCAGACCAGACCGAAGCCCCATCCACACGAAACTGAGAGTGTACACCAAAGAGCTTATCACTGTCCTGGGCAGCGCCATGGTCAAGGTCACCTACGAGGGCACGGTGTACGAACTGCCACTCTGGATAGTCCCGGGCGATGGCCCAACACTGCTTGGAAGGAGCTGGCTGGGAAAAATCCGCTGGAACTGGGATACCATCCGAACGCTATCACATGTCGATGAGGCATTATGGACCCAGGTTCTGAACAAATTTTCTTCCCTTTCTGAGCCAGGCATTGGAAACCTTTCCGGTGCGAAGGTGCGGACCCACTTGGTCCCATAGGCACGACCCATTCACCACAAGGCGCGAGCGGTACCTCATATGATGAGGAGAGAGTGGAAATCGAGCTGGACAGGCTGAAACGCGAGGACATCATCTCCCCAGTGGAATTCAGCGAGTGGGCCAGCCCGATTGTTCCAGTACTCAAAAGTGATGGCACGGTCAGGGTTTGCGGCGATTATAAAGTAACTATTAATCATTTCTCGCTACAGGACCAATACACGCTACCTAAGACAGACGACCTATTTGGCGCGCTGGCAGGAGGCAAGGCGTTCACCAAGCTTGAGCTGACTTCGGCCTACATGACGCAGGAGCTGGAGGAGTCTTTGAAGGGCTTCACCTGCATCAACATGCAAAAGGGACTGTTCAGCGACAACAGATGCCCGTTTGGAATTCGGTCGTCTGCAGCGATCTTCCAGAGAAACATGGAGAACCTACTCTAGTCGGTACCACACATGGTGGTCTTTCAGGAGGACATATTGGTTATGGGTCTGGACACCGTCGAACGCATACAAAACCTGGAGGAGATCCTCCAGCGACTAGCTCGCGTAGGGCTGCGGCTGAAGAGGTCGAAAAGCGTCTTCATGGCAACAGAAGTGGAGATTTTCGGGAGAAAGATCACGGCGGACGGCATTCGGCACACAGACGCCAAGACAGAGGCTATCATGAACGCGCCCAGGCCATAGAACGTCACGGAGCTGCGGTCATTCCTGGGACTCCCCAACTATTTTCGTAACTTCCTACAGGAGTTAAGCACCTTTTAGAGCCCCTACATGTGTTATTGCACAAAGGTGAGAACTGGGTATGGGGAAAAAAAACAAGTAATTTCTTTTGACAAAGCCAGCAACCTTTTATGCTCCAACAAGCTGCTTGTATTGTATAACCCGTGTAAAAGACTTGTGCTAGCATGTGACGCGTCGTCGTACGGAGTCGGGTGTGTATTACAACAAGCTAACATTGTAGGCAAGTTGCAACCTGTAGCCTATGCTTCCAGGAGCTTGTCTAAGGCCAAGAGCGCCTACAGCATGATTGGGAAAGAGGCATTAGCGTGTGTGTTCGGGGTAAAGAAAATGCATTAGGTCCTGTTTGGCATCAAATTTGAGCTGGAAACCGATCACATGCCCCTCACAAGCCTGTTCGCTGAAAACAAGGGGATAAATACTAATGCCTCAGTCGGCATACAAAGGTGGGCACTCACGTTCTCAGCGTATAACTAGACCATACGCCACAGGCCAGGCACTGAGAACTGTGCGGATGCTCTGTCGGCTACCATTGCCCACCACGGGGGTGGAAATGGCGCAAACTGAAAACTTGTTGATGGTGGCGCAGCCCTCTGACTTGTTAATGGTCATGGAAGCATTTGAAAATGATAAATCACTTGTCACGGCCCGCCAGATTAGGACATGGACCAGCCAAGATCCTCTGCTGTCCCTAATAACAAACTGTGTATTGCATGGAAGCTGGGCCAGCATCCCCGTTGAAATACAAGAGCCAATCAAGCTGTTCCAGCGGCGAAAGGACGAGCTGTCCAGTCAAGCAGACTGCCTGTTGTGGGGTAACCGCGTAGTGCTACGAAAAAAGGGCAGGGAGACGTTCATCTCGGATCTCCACAGCACACACCCGGGTACAGTAATGATGAAAGCGTTAGCGAGATATCACATGTGCTGACCCTGTATCGACTCTGACTTAGAGTCCTGTCTACGGCAATGCAGTGTATGTGCTCAGTTGAGCAACGCGTCCAGGGAGGCACCACTAAGTTTGTGGTCCTGGCCCTCCAGACCAGGGTCGAGGATCCATGTCAACTATGCAGGCCCATTTCTTGGTAAAATGTTCCTGGTGGTGCTGGATGCTTTTTCAAAATTGATTGAATGAGAAATAATGTCGGGAAGCACCGCCACAGCCACCATTGAAAGCCTGAGGGCCATGTTTGCCACCCACGGCCTGCCTGACATACTGGTCAGTGACAACGGGCCTTGTTTCACCAGTGCAAAATTTAAAGAATTCATGACCCGCAATGGGACCAAACATATCATCTCGACCTCGTTTAAACCAGCCTCCAATGGGCAGGCAGAGCGGGCAGTAAAAACAATCAAACAGAGCCTCAAACGAGTCACAGAAGGCTCACTCCTAACCCGCCTGTCCCGAGTACTGCTCAGCTATAGCACGAGACCCCACTCGCTCACAGGGGTGCCCCCGGCTGAGCTACTCATGAAAAGGACACTTAAAAGCAGACTCTCGCTGGTCCACCCCAACCTGCATGATCAGGTAGAGAGCAGGCGTCAGCAACAAAATGTAAATGATGGTCGCGCCACTGTGTCACGGGAAATTGATCTGAATAACCCTGTGTATGTGCTAAACTATGGAAATGGTCCCAAGTGGATCGCGGGCACGGTGATAGCTAAAGAAGGGAGTCGGGTGTTTGTCGTCAAACTAGACAATGGACAAATTTGCAGAAAGCACCTGGACCAAACAAGGCTGCGGTTCACAGACTGCCCTGAACAACCCACAGCAGACACCACCTTTTTCGAACCCGCAACACACACCCAAAGGATCAACGACACCCCCACGGATCGGAAATCGAACCCATCACACCCAACAGACCAGCAAGGCCAGACTTACCCAGCAGCCCTGTAGGGCCAACAACACGCCAGCTCAGCGAGGGCACAGCCAACACACCAGAACAGACATTTGTACCGAGGCGGTCCAGCAGGGAAAGAAAAGCTCCCGACCGCCTCACCTTGTAAATAGTTTTCACTTTGACTTTGGCGGGGGAGTGATGTTGTTTCTCTGTAAAGCATGCACTCCCATGTTTCACCACCAGGGAGCGCATCCCCTGACGTTCTAAGCGATCCCAAGAGACTGTTGGATGCTCTCGTTACAAGTTATTACTCTGGAAAGTTTCAGACCGGGCACTTCTTCAGTGTTGCTGGAAGGCCCAGTTACTGGGATATCCTCTACCCGGGGTTTTCCTGAGCCTGTTCTCAGTGTACGGGGAGCTTTGGTCCGGGTCCGAGATAGCTTGCATTTTGTGACAATGTAACCCGGACTGCTCTTGTTCCATTTTATCGTCCACAAGTTTTAATTTCAAAAATGTTTCCGCCAACAGGCGCTCAATCCCTTCTCTGCAAAACGTTCCTTTCACAAACATTTCTCTGACTGGAACTGCACCAAACAACAATGTTCCTTTCAAAGTCATTAAACTCCCCAATTTACACGTCCGCAATTTTAAGGACAAGGACTGAAAGCGCATTGCGATCAGAAAATTGCCGGACCTCCTGTGGTTAATGCAGAGCTTTTGATGGTTGATCTCCGTACACACCTTGGAATTCAGGAGAACCTGTTTCGTGGTTTGAAGTTCGAGATAAACCCACGGGGCGGAACCATCAGGCGCCTGGAAGCAATCAGCGACAGGAAGATGCAACTGAAGCAGGCCCGGCTGTCAACGGCATTATCATCGCCGAACCCCCGCCATCAACAGCCTGGGATCACCATTGACCAGTAACTGAAGGGGATTGACAGGTGTAATGTTGAGAAGCCCGGCTAGCTCAGTCCGTAGGACATGAGGCTCTGAATCTCAGGGTCCTGGGTTCGAGCCCCACATCGGGTGAATTATTTTCCTTAAACTTTTATGTTGCTTTCACGGGAATCAATCTTCTTTTGCACAATGAAAGAAATGCTAACTGTTTTGGTCTCCTTATTTAAGGAGCGATATACTTACATTGTAGGCAGTTCAGACAAGGTTCACGAGGATGCAGGAAGAATGTTCCCGAAGACAAGTTGGCAAAAATAATTAAAGTCTGTGAGATACTCAACCATTATTTCAATAATTAATCCACCCACAAGATTTGAGATACAACAAGGATCCATAGCTTTGCCAAGACCAGCCAGCTCACTTGGTCAAACATAAAACTCTTAATCTCAGGGTTGGGGGTTTGAGCCCCACGTTGTGTAAATAGCTTTTGTTGCAAGCCAGTAATGACATGGACTCTTTCACGAATCCACCCCAACTTACAGTAACACAGTCCCGTCTAAAGAATGAGGAATTGTGGGTGACTGCATGTTGATCAGCAGAGAACTTCCTCCTCTCCGATTCCACTAAGGCTCAGCCTCCCACGATCACCTCTCGACAGGACAGGCTGCTGTCCAGATCGATTATACAGAGGCTTGGAATACAAGAGCAGGGAGGTTATTCTTGAACTGTTAGGCCACAGCTAGAATACTGCATGCAGTTCTGGTCACCACATTACAACAAGGACGTGATTGCACTGGAGAGGGTCCAGAGTAGGTTTATGCGGATGTTGCCGGGACTGGAGAATTTTAGCTCTGAGCAGAGATTGGATAGGCTGGGTTTGTTTTCCTTGGAACAGGAGATGCTGAGGGGAGAGGATTGAGGTGTATAAAATTATGAAGGGCCTGGATAGAGTTGACAGGAACGACCTGTTTCCTTTAGAAGAGGGATCAACAACCAGGGGGCACAGATTTCAAGTAATTGGTCGAAGGTTTAGAGGGAATTTGAGGGGAAATCACTGGAACTCACTGCCTGAAAGGGTGATCGAGGCAGAAACACTCAGCACATTTACAAAGTACTTGGATGTGCATCTGAAGTGCCGTAACCTAGAGGGCTACGGACCGAGAGCTGGAAAGTGGGACTGGGCTGGGGAGCTGTTTGTCGGCTGGCACGGACACGATGGGCCGAATGGCCTCATTCCGTGCTGTAAATTTCTCTGATTCCATGACGAGCAATTAACATTTTAAACCAGTCTCCTAAAACACAGAGTGAGTAAAGTCAGATAGGGGATAAAAATCACTCAAGGGACACACAGGGTAAGATAAAGGAAAAAGGGAAGCTGAGGACAGATAGCGAGAACTCGACACTGCAGAAACTCGAGAGGAGTACAAAAAGAGCAGGGGTGCAGGATCAGAAGAGCCACGAAATTATTGGATGGTGGAGCAGGCTCGAGGGGCCGAATGGCCGACTCTTGCTCCTTACGTACTTAAGTTAATTGTTGAATCATTGCCCATTGCACGCACTTTACTTGAGGTGTCTGATTCAGAATGTTCATTGTAACATGTAATGAACATGTAACAGTGTAATATCTCCAAGTTGGCAGATGTCACTAAACTGGGTGGTGTGTGAGCTGTGAGGGGGACGCTAAGAGGCTGCAGGGGGACTTGGACAGGTTAGGCGAGTGGGCAAATGCATGGCAGAGGCAGTATAATGTGGATAAATGTGAGGTTATCCAGTTTGGGGGCAAAAACACGAGGGCAGAATATTATCTGAATGGCGGCAGATTAGGAAAAGTGGCAGTGCAACGAGACCTGGTTGTCATGGTTCATCAGTCATTGAAAGTTGGCATGCAGTTACAGCAGGCGATGAAGAAGGCAAGTGGTATGTTGGCATTCATAGCGAGGGGATTTGAGTATCGGAGCAGGGAGGTTTTACTGCAGTTGTGCAGGGCCTTGGTGAGGCCCCACCTGGAATATTGTGTTCAGTTTTGGTCTCCTAATCTGAGGAAGGACGTTCTTGCTATTGCAGGAGTGCAACAAAGGTTCACCAGACTGATTCCCGGGATGGCAGGACTGACATATGAGGAGAGACTGGATCAACTCGGCCTGTATTCACTGGAGATTAGAAGGATGAAAGGGGATCTCATAGAAACATTTAAAATTTGGATGGGACGGGACAGGTTCGATGCAGGAAGAATGTTCTCGATGTTGGGGAAGTCTAGAACCAGGGGACACAGTCTAACGATAAGGGGCAAGCCGGACTGACATAAGGAGGAGAGACTGGATCAACTGAGCCTTTATACATTGGAATTTAGAAGGATGAGCGGCGCTCTCATAGAAACATTTAAAATTCTGATGGGACTGGTTAGTGCCAACTTTAGCTCAGCCGTTACTTCATAAAACCAACTTTGTGAAAAGTTTGAATTTGTCTTAATGTAGTCGCTGCCTGGTGTTTTTGTTGCCATTTTCAATCTCCTTCTTTCACACTGAAAGAAATTGTAACCCTATTTGTAAATTAGGAATGCGAGATCTTTAGAGAGCATATTTAAATGCTTCACAAAAACATTCTGATCACGACAGCTAGAGGGTTCGATTCCCAGTTAGAGAAGTAATTTTGCTACCACCGTTTTTATTAAAGCGAAGTAATTTAATTAAATTTCACAGATGACTCAAAGCACTTCAGAGTGGTGTCAAAACAAATGAGTTGGTAATTAGAAATAAGGAATGTCAGAAGTTGGATTTGAGTTTCTGGGATGGAGGATGAATAACCCTCTGTGCACTGGAACTGGGAAGGGTGAATAATGAATGAGTTGTTTCCGGGTTTGAAATCCTGCTTTTATCTGCTGGTATTAACCGATATCATTGTTTAGCAGAATGAAAGAAATGTTAACATGATCACTGAGGGACAGTCGAAACGTCAACAAGTTAATTTTAATAATTTGTGAAAGTTGAATCATTGAGGAAGTTTTAATCCCTTTCTGATTTTACACACTCTGTATTTGAGGAGACTGGTTTTAAATGTTCAATGCTCATCATGGAATCAGAGAAGTTTACAGCACGGAAGGAGGCGATTGTCACATGAACAATGAACATTTAAAACCAGTTTTTGTTTCAGAAATCATGTTTCCACTCGGGCTTGAACCGGGAACCTTTCGTGTGTGAGGCGAATTTGATAACCGCCACACTACAGAAACTGATGCCTAACTCTATGCCCAGAGAGAAATGTTCAGCAACAAGCTGAAATACTCAATCCCTCTCTGCAAAAAGTTCCTTTCATAACATCTCTCTGACCGAAACTGCACCAAACAAAAATATTCCTTTCAAGTGTGCAAATTATTTTCGTTTAACTTTTATTTTGCTTTCATGGTATAACATCGTTAAGGAATCGATAATCTTCTTTTGCACAATGAAAGAAATGCTAACTGACGGAAAGTCAATCGGTCAATAATTGGTTCTGTGCTCTGCATGTTGGTAATGTAGCGAAGATGATCCAAAGATCGGTGGGAAAGCAAGTTGTGAGGAAGACACAAACAATCTGCAAAGCGATATCGATAGGCTCAGTGGCTGGGCAGTAATTTGTCAGATGGAGTATAATGTGGGAAAACTGAGGTTATCCACTGTGGTCGGGATAATAGTCAGGCCATCCTGACTATTCAGTGCTGTGTGTGGCCACCTGCAGGTTGATTTTGAACTTTTGTGTCCTGTTATGTGAAATAAATGAGGGCAGCAGGCGTATCTCTGCCTGACACCGGGAAAATAGTGAGACAGACCTTGGAGCAAGCGTCTGGTTATTGCCAAAAAGCAATGGAAATATTAATTCTGGAAAACAAATGTCTGAAAGAACAGTGACCATGACCTGATTGGAACACAAAACCTTCGAATCTACAGTCAGACACGCTACCGTTGCGCCACGAGGCCTACACAGTGCGGTGGAGATGTTCGTCGAAATGAAGGTTCCACAATACAAGGGGCTAGGAAATCAGGAGAACCAGTTTCGAGGTTTGAATTTCGAGATAAACCGATGGTGCAGAGCCAACAGATCCCTGGCAGCGATCAGTGAAAGGAAGATGCAACTTAAGCAATCCTGACTAGCTCAGTCGGTAGAGTATGAGAAGGTTAATCTCAGGGTTGTGAGTTCAAACCCCACGTTGGACGAATTATTTTCATTACACTTTTTTGGTGCTTTCACAGGAAAACATCATCAATGAACCCATAATCTTCTTTTGCACAATGAAAGAAATGCGAACTGAGGGAGAGTTGATCATTTAATCATTTATTCTGTGCTCTGTATAAGAACACAAAAACCAGGAGCAGGAGTCGGCCATTTGGCCCTTCGAGCCTGCCTTCTTATGCACTGAAACAAATTTTAACCGTGTTTTTAAATGAGCAGTGCGAGATATTTAGAGGGCACATTTCAATGCTTCACAAAACCATTCCTTTCGCTACAGCCACCCAGGATCGATTCCCGGTTTGAGAAGCAACTTTGATATCACTGTTTGTAATTGAAATGGCGTCATTTTATGAAGTTCGATGGATGTCCCAAAGCACTGCAGAGAGGTGTCCAAACAAATGAGTTTGTAATTAAAAACACTGAATGTCAGGATTGGGATTTGAATCCACGCCTCCAGAGGAGACAGTGACCTGAACCAATGCCTTAGACCGCTCGGCCATCCTGACTGTTGGATGCTCCAGTTGCAAGTTATTACACTGGAAAGTTTCAAAACGGGCACTTGTTCAGTGTAGCTGGAAGGCCCAGTGACCGGGATATCCTCTGCCCCGGGGTTTCCCTGAGCCTGTGCTAGATGTACGGGGAGCTTTGGCACGGGTCCGAGGTAGCTTGCATGTGTAGGCTGCTTGCTGGCTTCAGGTGGTCTCTTACCAGTGTGATCAATTCTTCAAACGGCTTGCTTGCTGGTCTCTCGTGTGCCAGCAGGTCCTTCATTGAAGCGTATGTTTTCGAGCCGCAGCTGGTCAAGAGATGGGCTCTTCTCTTGTCTGCCTTATTGTCGCCTAACCAGTCTTTGGTTACAAAGCTTTGCTGGAGCCTTTCTATAAAGTCCTCCCAATTATCTCCAGCATTGTATTTTTCATCTGTGCCGTTGGTCGCCATTCTGTGGAATCTGTAATCCCGTAACTCGTCGCCACTGAAAAGTCCTGACCCTGTAATACAGACTCACACGAGGCACATACTGAAGTCAAGTTCACTCTGGACCTGCACATTTATTACACAGCTCTCGAATGCCACACTTGCCTGAGACATATCGTTATATACCTGTCTGGGAAAGGTATCCAGTGTCTCCTGCAAATGCACCCCTGGTGGTGAGGGAAGTTTGTGGTTACAGGTCATCTCTGATTACAGTCATGTATGGCATGGTAAGGTACAGTTAAGTACAGTAGTGTGAGATACATGACAGTATTGGTATTTATGGTGATTACAGCAATTATTAATCGTCTCACAGTCCTCAATTATTTTTATGCGATGAATTGATCGAGGATTGAAACCAGGTTAGTGCGCCAGATCTTAACCCCTCGACCACCAGGGAACAGTTACGATACATGTCGATATACTTATATATATTTATATATGACCCTGAATATCAACGGCTACCTACCTAGACCTCGTGTTACAACGGTAGTGTGTCTAACTTTAAGTGAGAGAAATTGTTCCACAGTGACACCCATCTCATCTTTTGTTCACTTTTAAACACTAGAAACTGAGCCAGGGGAATAAATAGAGAAACCAAAGCACAGGGTTATAGACAAGTGGAAGAGAGAAGGGGAAAAATACTGTCCCCACCCAGAACGAATGCAGAAACCCCTCTGCTGCGCTCGGGGTGACCACCCACAGCCTGGATACACTAACGTCCCAACAGCTCATTAACTTTCGGAGTGGGACGGTGCGGTGCCTCAGAGCACAGCTCGAAAAAGCAAAGTCACTGATTCCGTCTCATGTGCTCCTCCAATCAAGAAGAGCAACACACTAAAAATGCTCCAATAATGGTTACACCTTATCTTCAGATTTGTTAAACAGTTGGTTCGTTGGTCTAGGAGTATGATTCTTCTTTCGGGGTTGATACTTGAAATTTGCGAGAGGTCCCGGGTTCAAATCCTGGACGAGGCCTCAATTTACCCAAGAATTTTGAAATTGCATCGAACTTTTGCAAAGAAGGTCTTGCATTTCTTCAACACTTTTCAGGAACTCATGACGCCCCAAAGCGCTTTATAGCCGTTGAGTGATGTTTGAAGTGTTGAAGTGTTGTATTGTGGGGAAAGATGTGCCCAAATCACCCCACACGAACCGCAACTCTTTGCGAAGGAGTTCGGTGCAAATAATCAGGTGCCTCAGGGACTTGGATTTTCTGTGAATGAGTTTTGCTTGTGCCTGCGTTCAAGCTGGAAACAGTAACTGGGCTTCCATCTCACGGGAGCAGTGTGTCGCGGTTAGTGAGTAGGTGACCAGGTTGACGTGCGCCGCTTTCACTCTTTGAAATTTCACCAAACAAAGAAACGGTGAATCCAACTGCCCCTGTAAGCGACGGATTGAAGGGATCGCTGCTCCAAACAGAGCTGGACGCGCACAGTGCAGGAATAGGGTCCGCAACATTAAATGTCAAAGTTATTAAGCAGACAATAATTAAACATATACTTAACAGTACTTACAGCCAAACCATGCGAATGTTAGCCGAAGAACTCAAACACGTTACAGTTCCCAGCTCGGTGTACAAATTGAACAAACATTAATCGGATTCTAAAATATCTGTTCCAAATGGCACATTTTATATCTTTTCCTTAGCCCTGCTACGTGACAATTTAAACTTTTAATAGTATTACCGAACACAAGTGCCCAACTTCTGATGGAAGGTCATTAACCTGAAACGTTAACTCTGTTTCTCTCTCCCCAGATGCTGTCTGACCTGCTCAGTGTTTCAGCATTTACTCTTTTTATTCTCCAAACTTATAATCAGAATATCACTTCCCTTGTCATCTAACTACACTCCTTCCTGATATGTAGCCTTGTCCTACAAACCAGGCTCCTTTCGGATGATTCAGCCATTCATTGGAATTATAACTTCGTAATGATAACAAATATGTGAAGTATGTAAGTATATGTCCTGTTATGTGAAATAAATGAGGGCAGCAGGCGGATCTCTGCCTGTACACCGGGGAAACAGGGAGACAGACCTTGGAGCAAAGGGATATGGATGGAGTCGACAAAACTTGAGGCATCTGATTCAGGAGAGTCATGGGGCGTGGAAATTCGGGAGTTTATTGACTTTGAAAGGAACATTTTTGTTTTGTGCCGTTTTGTTCAGAGAAATGCTTGTGAAAAGCTTTTTTGCAGGAAGGGATGCAGCATTTAACCTTTTACCTTTGCACTTGTTTCTGGGTGTCAGGATCACATTTCGTGTCAATGTTATTCTTCCAGAATTAATATTTCATTTTCTGTTTGACAATAACCAGACCCTTGCTCCAAGGTCTGTCTCACTCTTTCCCCGATGTCAGGCAGAGATCCGCCTGCTGCCCTGATTTATTTCATGTGACAGGACACTAAAGTTCAAAATCAACCAGCAGGTGGCCACACACAACACTGAATAGTAATGATGGCCGAGTGGTCTAAGGTGTTGTGTTCAGGTCACTATAGATAGTGTTCGAATCCTACTGCAGACATTTCTTATATTGAATCATGAGGCAGAACCCATTTGCTTTGTCACCACCAACTCCTTAAAAGTGCGATTCAGCAGTCCACCTGCTCGCTGAACATTTCCGTCTGACCTGGTGCTGAAATTTGTTCATTCTTTTGTAGAACGACAATTATTTATTTTGCCCTGAGCATGTGAGGAACTTTTGTCCCGATCTCATTGGGTTTAATTTTGTTAATCTGGTGCTGAAAGTGGAGATGTTTCCGCAGTGTAACGGTTAACACCTTCTAGTTTTTTGAGTTCATGCTCAACTTTCTCCTTGAGTGCATATGGTACGGAACGGGGCTTGTAGTAAACCAATCTAGCGTCCTTCTGTACCCTGACACTCGCCTTGAAGCCTTGGATCGGACTGTCCGTTTCGCAGAACACCTTTGGATACTTCTTGATAACCTCATCCGTTGATGAAAATCTCGCTTCCACACAGAAAATCTAACTACAATCCAGCTTCAGTGAGCTTAATCAATTTCTTCCTTGTAAGGCAGACTTGTCTCTTTTCACTACTATTCGAGGCAAGTTCTGAAATTAATCTTTATATTTCACCGATCGGTACAGTGATATGACCAACCACAGGAATTTACTCTCCCGAGTAGCGTCGCAGCTCTATCTTGGGTTTCTCCAGTTGGAAATCACGCAATTTGTCGCGGTACAGTGACTCCGGTATTACACTCACGGATGCACCCATGTCAATTTCCATTGGTATCTTGAATCCAGCAACATCTATGTGGATTTTGATGCTTTCCGAATCACTGTCCGTTAAACTCGTGCTCCTGATGATGTGTAACTCTAACATCTCCTCGTCCTGTTGTTGGTCTTCCATACTATGAAGTCTCTTGGGATTTCGACTCAGAGCTTTGAACGCTGGACTCATAGCTTTAACAAGAGGTTTACCCTTCAGGCGGCATACCTTCGAAAGATGCCCAATCTTTCTGTCGAAGAAACACTCTGCCTTCACGTGTGGAGAACTTTGAGCAATGTGTTGTCGCAGGCACCGACAGCATGACTTCGACGCTCTGGTAGAATTTGCTGTTTCTGAGGCTTTTGACTCCCTTGTAATACCTTCAAATGCTCTGATAATGACTCCACGAGACAATGTGTCGTTCTTTAACTGCAGTGACCTGAGTCCTTTATTGATAAACTTTATTGGTGGCCTGCCTTTTATACTAGGCCAGGCACACCAGTGCAGGTAAGCTACAAATCTCCCACTGCAGTGCCCTCTGGTGGCACACCTTGTAATAGTACAAGCAGTAACCATGTAGAAAACATGACAGGTGTCACTGTGGAACCGTTTCTCTCACTCAAAGTTAGACGCACTACCGTGGGCGCCACGAGGTCTAGGTCGGTAGCCATTGACATTCAGGTTCATATATAAATATATATAAATATATCGACATGCATCGTAACTGTTCCCTGGTGGTCGAGGGGTTAAGACCCGGTGCACTAACCTGGTTTGACATGTATCGTAGCTGTTCCATGGTGGTCGAGGGGTTAAAACCCGGCGCACTAACCTGGTTTCAATCCTCGATCAATTCATCGCATAAAAATAATTGAGGTCTGTGAGAAGATTAATAATTGCTGTGAGCATCATGAATACCAATACTTTCTGTGATAGACCGAGCTTGCAGACTATCTGGCTTCTCCTGCACTTTGCTGGCCACGTGTTTGGAGTTTAATTTTGTAAACTGGGTGAGTTCGCTGATCGCGGCGAGATGGTAGGAGCCTCTGTGGCCCCACTGTGAGGATGTGGAAGTGAACACGGTGGCTGGGTGATCCGTGACATTTCTGTAAAGGGCAGCGGAGGAGAAGGATTGAGAACTTTCAGTGTGGGACAGAAGTTGTTTCAGGTGAGCCAACACATTCCCGATCAGCACAGAGGGAGCTCACTGGTCAGCTCCTCGCTGTGGGGGCTGTTGTATAAGAAGTTTCTGTAGTGTAGTGGTGATCACGTTTACTTTACACGTGAAAAGTCCCTGGTTCAATCCCAGGCAGAAACATTATGTTTAAACTTGCTGTGGATGAACATCGGAGGCGAGTTTGGTCTCCCTGCAAATGCTGCCTGGCCTGCTGAGATTTCCAGCATTTGCTGTTTTTATTTGCTATTTATTCTCCTGGCAAAAAAACTCCCTTATTCATTAATTGCTCTTTATTTCACCAATAAATAGATAACTTTGAGTGAGAGAAAACGGATCAACCGGGGACCTTTTGCGTGTGAGGCCAACGTGATATCGGCTTCACTACAGCCCTTCAAAGGGTGAGAAACCACTGAATATAAAGGATGAGCTGGTCAACGTCAAACCCTCCATTCTTATTCAGCAGTGGCATGAACGGGAGTCAGACGCGACAAAGTTTAATTAAAGACACAAATACAAGTAACACTTGCAAATCTTTTCACTGTAAAATTCTTTCACTTTATTTGAAATCCGACAGCATTGAATCTGAAAATACGCACGGTGGGATTTTATCTTCACGAGTGATTTTATTTTGTTTGCACGATAGGAAAAACCGGTGCTGCTAAATTTGATAAAAGTTGCCCCAGATCCCTGAAGACTTTGAACCAGAAAGCTAAAATACAGTGAGTAAAATGGGATATGGTTTTCAAGTTGAGATGCAAAGCACAGGCCAAATGATTGAAGTATGGAATGTCCCTGAGTTAGCATTTGTTTGATTGTGCAAAAGTGTATGAGGGGTTAATTAATGATGGTTTCCAGTGAAAGCAAGAGAAAAGTTTTCGAATAAACCATACGGTGACTGTCCGGTGAGCGCTGTTTGTGATACCATGTGGGAATGGGCGGGGATTTTAAAGCCGCTTGTATTGCAGAACCTTCATATAGACAAAAATCTCCAGTTCACTGTGTAGGGCTCATGGTGCAACGGTAGTGTGTCTGACTCCTGATAAGAAGGTTGCGTATTCAAATCACGTTAGGGTCAGTGTTTTTTTGGATATTTTTTTTCCAGAATTAATATTTCATTTGCTGTTTGCCAATAACCAGACCCTTGCTCCAAGGTCTGTCGCACTGTTTCCCCGGTGTCAGGCAGAGATACACCTGCTGCCCTCAATTATTTCTTGTCACAGGACACAAAATTTCAAATCAATCTGCAGGTGGCCACACACAGCAGTGAGTCGTCAGGATGGCCGAGCGGTCGAAGGTGCTATGTTCAGTTCAAAATCTATCTTGAAGACAAGGGTCCAAATGCCACTTCTGGTGTTTATTATTTTTAATCATTAAGCAGAAACAAAAATCAACGTTGTTAATATTGAACCATTAATGTCAATTATTTCATTTTTTCTAATCTTTAATTGATCAATGTTCACGCTCGGTTGCGATGCGGGGCATTTTCACGTGTTAAGCGAATGTGATCACCACTACACTACGGAAACACTGCAATCGACACAATGCGAGGAATATAACCAGAGCTTTAACCTACACAGCTGGCCGATACTTCAGGAGCTGGTTTTACTAGAATAGAATGACGGTGCTCTATTTAGGAAGGCTGTGAGTGTGGTAGGAATTGATCTCCTGTTTCCCAGACTTTACACATCGGAACAGGAGCTGGCCATTTAGCAGCGAGTGGTTAGGATCAGGAATGTACGGCTTGAGACTTTCTGGCCTGAGGTAAGAAGGTGGTGCTCAGGAATAAGGTGAAAGGTTGAATCTTCTGCACTGACTCTCTTTAACAAACTCCAGCACCAGGTCAGACGGAAATGTTAAGCGAGCAGCTGAACTGCTGAATCCCACTTTGAAGGAGTTGGCCGTGGTGTCAAACAAATCTGTTCCGTTTAATGATAATTATTGTTGGAATTGGAATTCAAGCTGAACACACGTGTCGAGGAGACAGTGACCTGAACACAGCACCTTCGACCGCCCGGCCATCCTGACTATTCAGCGCTGTGTGTGGCCACCTGCAGGTTGATTTTGAACTTTAGTGTCCTGTCACATGAAATAAATGAGGGCTGCAGGCGTATCTCTGCCTGACACCGGGCAACCAGTGAGACAGACCTTGGAGCAAGGGTCTGGTTATTGCCAAACAGCAAAGGAAATATTAATTCTGGAAGAACAATATCCAAAAGAGCAATACCCCAACATGATTTCAACACACAACTTGTTGATCTGGATTCAGACACACTACCGTTGCACCACGAGGCCTACACAGTGAGCTGGAGATGTTCATCTATATGAAGGTTCTGCAATACAAGGGGCTTTAAAATCCCTGCCCATTCCCACCAGGTATCAAAAGCAGCGCTCAGCTGACAGTCACCGGATGGTTTGTTCGAAAACTTTTCTCTTGCTTTCACGGGAAACCATCATTAATTAACCCCTCACCTTCTTTACACAATCAAACAAATGCTAACTCAGGGACACTCCATACTTTAATCATTCGGTCGATCACTAAAAGTATTGGTATTCATGGTGGTTACAGCAATATTAATCGTCTCACATACCTCAATAATTTTTATGCGATGAATTGATCGAGGATTGAAACCAGGTTAGTCCGCCGGGTCTCAATCGCTCGACCACCAGGGAATTGTTACGATAAATGTCGATATATTTATATATATTTATATATGACCCTGAATATCAACAGCTACCTACCTAGACCTCGTGCTGCCACGGTAGTGTGTCTAACTTTGAGTGAGAGAAATTGTTCTACAGTGAGACCCATTTCATCTTTTGTTCCCTTTTAAACACCAGAAACTGAGACAGCGGAATAAATAGAGAAACCAAAGCACAGGGTTATCGACAAGAGGAAGAGAGAAGGGGAAATATACTGTCCCCACCCAGAACTAATGCAGAAACCCCTCTGCTGTGCTCGGGGTGACCACACACAGCCTGGATACACTAACGTCCCAACAGCTCATTGACTGTCGGAGTTGGACCGCGCGGTGCTTCTGAAGACAGGTCGAAAAAGCAAAGTCACTGATTCCATCTCATGTGCTCCTCCGATCAAGAATAGCAACACACTAAAAATGTTTCAATAATGGTTACACCTTATCTCCACGTTTATCAAGCAGTTGGCTCGTTGGTCTAGGGGTATGATTCTCGCTTCGGGGTTATTGCTTGAAATTAGCGAGAGGTTCCGGGACTAGCCCTCAGTTTACCCAAAAATTTTGAAATTGCATCAAACTTTTGCAAAGAAGGACTTGCATTTCTACAACACCTTTCAGGAATTCATGACGCCCCAAAGCGCTTTGCATCCGTTGAGTTGTGTTTGAAGTGTTGTCGTGTGGGGAAAGATGTGCCCAAATCACCCACACGAACCGCAACTCGTTGCGAAGGAGTTTGGTGCAAAAAATCAGGTGCCTCAGGGACTTGGACTTTCTATGAATGAGTTCTGCTTGTACCTGCGTTCAAGCTTGTAACAGTAACTGTGCATCCATCTCACGGGAGCAGCGTGTAGCGGTTAGTGAATAGGTGACCAGGTCGATGTGCGCCGCATTCAATCTTTTAAATTTCACCAAACAAAGAAACGGTGAATCCAACTGTCCCTGTAAGCGACGGATTGAAGGGATCGGTGCTCCAAACAGAGCTGGAACACACGCAGTGCAGGAATAGGGTCCGCAACACTAAATGTCAGAGTTATTAAGCAGACAATAATGAAACATACACTTAATAGTACTTACACCCAAACCTTGCGAATGTTAGCCGCAGAACTCAAACACGTTGCAGTTTTCAGCTCGGTGTACAAATAGATCAAACATTAATCGGATTCAAACTATCTGTTCCAAATGCCACATTTTATATCTTTTCCTTACCCGTGCTTCGTGACAATTGAAACTTTTAATTGTATTACCTAACACAACTGCCCAACTTCTGATGGAAGGTCATTAACCTGAAACGTTAACTCTGTTTCTCTCTCCACAGATGCTGCCTGGCCTGCTCAGTGTTTCCAGTATTTACTCTTTTTATTCTCCAAACTTATCATCAGAGTATCACTTCACTTGTCATCTAACTTCGCTGCTTCCTGATATGTAGCCTTGTCCTACAAACCAGGCTCCTTTCGGATGATTCAGGCATTCATTGGAATTATAACTTCTTAACGATAACAATTATGTGAAGTATGTAACTATGTCATACTTGCCACCAGAGGGCGTGACTGTTGGAGTCCTAATGGTCACCTGCCCACACCTGCAGGGCCAGTACAAAAGGTTGGCTGCCATGTTGTTCAGGCACTCTGGAGTTGTAATAAAAAAGACTAAGATCACACTAAGTTTAGCTCACAGTACTCAGCCTCCTGGTGTTCTACCTTTCACAACAATTGGCGACGATTAACAGAATACGAAGCTTCACACAACCATGGCTGCTGTTGGAATATTAGAGAGATTCATAGAGTGTGAAATAAATGAGGGCCGCAGGCGGATCTCTGCCTGACACCGGGGAAACAGGGAGACAGACCTTGGAGCAAAGGGATATGGATGGAGTCGGCAAAACTTGAGGTATCTGATTCAGGAGAGGCGCGGGGCATGGAAATTCGGGAGTTTAATGACTTTGAAAGGAACATTTTTGTTTTGTGACGTTTTGTTCAGAGAAATGTTTGTGAAAGGAATTTTTTGCAGGAAGGGATGCAGCATTTATCCTTTTGCGTTAGCACTTGTTTCTGGGTGTCAGGATCACATTTCGTTTCAATGTTATTCTTCCAAAATTAATATTTTATTTGCTGTTTGACAATAACCAGACCCTTGCTCCAAGGTCTGTCTCACTCTTTCCTCGGTGTCAGGCAGAGATCTGCCTGCTGCCCTGATTTATTTCATGTGACAGGACACAAAAGTTCAAAATCAACCTGCAGGTGGCCACACACAACACTGAATAGTAATGATGGCCGAGTGGTCTAAGGTGATGTGTTCAGATCACTATAGATAGTGTTCGAATCCTATTGCAGACATTTCTTATATTGAATCATGAGGCAGAACGCATTTTCTTTGTCACCACCAACTCCTTAAAAGTGCGATTCAGCAGTCCACCTGCTCGCTGAACATTTCATTCTGAACTGGTGCTGAAATATGTTCATTCTTTTATAGAACGATAATTATTTATTTTGCCCTGAGCATGTGAGGAACTTTTCTCCCGATCTCATTGGGTTTAATTTTGTGAATCTTGTGCTGAAAGTGGAGATGTTTCCGCAGTGTAACGGTTAACACCTTCTAGCTTTTTGAGTTCATGCTCAACTTTCTCCTTGAGTGCATATGGTACGGAACGGGGCTTGTAGTTAACCAATCTAGCGTCCTTCTGTACCCTGACACTCGCCTTGAAGCCTTGGATCGGACTGTCCGTTTCGCAGAACACCTTTGGATACTTCTTGATAACTTCATCCGTTAATGAAAATCTCGCTTCCACACAGAAAATCTGACTACAATCCAGCTTCAGTGAGCTTAATCAATTTCTTCCTTGTAAGGCAGACTTGTCTCTTTTCACTACTATTCGAGGCAAGTTCTGAAATTAATCTTTATATTTCACCGATCGGTACAGTGATATGACCAACCACAGGAATTTACTCTCCCGAGTAGCGTCGCAGCTCTATCTTGGGTTTCTCCAGTTGGAAATCACGCATCTATGTGGATTTTGATGCTTTCCGAATCACTGTCCGTTAAACTAGTGCTCCTGATGATGTGTAACTCTAACATCTCATCGTCCTGTTGTTGGTCTTCCATACTATGTAGTCTCTTGGGATTTCTACTCATAGCTTTGAACACTGGACTCATAGCTTTAAAAATAGGTTTACCCTTCAGTCGGCATGCCTTCGCAAGATGCCCAGTCTTTCTGTCGAAGAAACACTCTGCCTTCACGTGTGGAGAACTTTGAGCAATGTGTTGTCCCAGGCACCTACAGCATGACTTCGACGCTTTGGTAGAATTTACAGTTTCTGAGGCTTTTGGCTCCCTTGTTATACCTTCAAATGCTCTGATAATGACTCCACGAGACAATGTGTCGTTCTTTAACTGTAGTGACCTGAGTCCTTTATTGATAACCACAGAGTGAGGATCACACCTGGTGGCCTGACTTTTATACTAGGCCAGGCACACCTGTGCAGGTAAGCTACAAGTCTCCCACTGCAGTGCCCTCTGGTGGCACACCTTGTAATAGTACAAGCAGTAACCATGTCGAACACATGACAGGTGTCACTGTGGAACCGTTTCTCTCACTCAAAGTTGGACGCACTACCGTGGGCGCCACGAGGTCCAGGTAGGTAGCCATTGACATTCAGGTTCATATATAAATATATATAAATATATCGACATGCATCGTAACTGTTCCCTGGTGGTCGAGGGGTTAAGACCCGGTGCACTAACCTGGTTCGACATGTATCGTAACTGTTCCCTGGTGGTCGAGGGGTTCAGACCCGGCACACGAACCTCGTTTCAATCCTCGATCAATTCATCGCAGAAAAAATAATTGAGGTCTGTGAGACGCTTAATAATTGCTGTAATCACCATGAATACCAATACTCTCTGTGATAGACCGAGATTACAGACTATCTGGCTTCTCCTGCACTTTGCTGGGCACGTGTTTGGGGTATAATTTTGTAAACTGGGTGAGTTCGCTGATCGCGGGGAGATGGAAGGAGCCTCTGTGGCCCCACTGTGAGGATGTGGAAATCAACACGGTGGCAGGGTGATCCGTGACATTTCTGTAAAGGGCAGCGGAGTAGAAGGATTGAGAATTCTCAGTGTGGGACAGAATTTGTTTCAGCACAGAGGGAGCTCACTGGTCAGCTCCTCGCTGAGGGGGCTGTTGTGCCAGAGGTTTCTGTAGTGTAGTGGTTATCACGTTTGCTTTACACGCAAAAGGTCCCAAGTTCAATCCCAGGCAGAAACATTATTTTTAAACTTGCTGTGGATGAACAATCGGAGGCGAGTTTAGTCTCCCTGCAAATGCTGCCTGACCTGCTGAGATTTCCAGCATTTGCTGTTTTTATTTGCTATTTATTCTCCTGGCAAAAGGGCTCCCTTATTCATTAATTGCTCTTTATTTCACCAATAAATAGATAACTTTGAGTGAGAGAAAACGGATCCACGGGGACATTTTGCGTGTGAGGCCAAAGTGATATCCGCTACACTGCAGCCCATCAAATGGCGAGAAACCACTGAATATAAAGGATGAACTGACAAATATCAGGGACAGCGCAGTCTGGTCAATGTCAAACATAATATGGTAGAATTCATTAAGATGGAGAGTGTCACAGTTATTTCAGAAACTTGGGTCCTGAACTTAAGGAAAGGTAACTTTGATGGTATGAGGTGTGAATTGGCTAGAATAGACTGGCCAAGGATACATAAAGGGTTGATGGTGGATAGGCAATGGCAAACATTTAAAGATCACACGGGTGACTTCAGCAATTGCACATCCCTGTCTGGAGTAAAAATAGAACGGAGAACGTTGCTCAACCGTGGCTAACAAGGGAAATTAAGGAGAGTGCTAAAACCAAGGAAGAGGAAAATAAATTGGCCAGAAAAAGGAACAAACCTGAGAACTGGGAGAAATTTTGAATTCAACAGAGGAGGACTAAGGGTTTCATGAGAAGGGGGAAAATGGATTTTGAGAGGAAGCTTGCTTGGAACATAACAACTGACTGCAAAAGCTTCTGTAAACATGTGAAGAGAAAACGATTAGTGAAGACAACTGTAGGTCCCTTGCAGTCGGATTCAGGTGAATTTATATTGGGGAACAAATAAATGGCAGACCAATTGACCAAATACTTCAGTTCCGTCTTCACGAAGGAAGACACGAATAACCTTCCAAAAGTACTCGGGGACCGAGGGTCGAGTGAGAAGGAGTAACTGAAGGATATCCTTATGAGGTGGGAAATTGATGGGATTGAAGGATGATAAATCCCCGGGGACTGATAGTCTGCATCCAAGAGTACTTAAGGAAGTCGCCCTATAAATAGTGGATGCATTGGTGATCATTTTCCAACAGTCTATTGACACGGGATCAGTTCCTATGGACTGGAGGTTAGCTAATGTAAAAATACTTTTTAAGAAGGGAGGGAGAGAGAAAGCGGTTAATTATACACCGGTTAGCCTGAATCAGTCGTGGGGAAAATGTTGCAATCAATTATTAAGGATGAAATAGCAACGCATTTGGAAAGCAGTGACAGGATGGTTCCAAGTCAGCATGGATTTATGAAAGGGAAATCATGCTTGACAAATCTTCTGGAATTTTTGAGGCTGTAACGAGTAGAGTGGACAAGGGAGAAACAGTGGATGTGGTATATTTGGACTTTCAAAAGGTTGTTGACAAGGGTCCACACAAGAGAATGCTGTGCAAAATCAAAGCACATGGTATTGTGGTTAAAATACTGACGTGGATAGAGAACTGGTTGGCAGACAGAAAGCAGAGAGTCGGGATAAAAGGATCCTTTTCAGAATGGCAGGCAGTGACTAGTGGAGTGCCGCAGGGCTCAGTGCTGGGACCCCAGCTCTTTACAATATACATCAATGATTTGGATGAAGGAATTGAGTGTAATATCTCCAGGTTTGCAGATGAAACAAAACTGGGTGGCGGTGTGAGCTGTGAGGGGGACGCTAAGAGACTGCAGGGTGACTTAGACAGGTTAGGTGAGTGGGCAAATTCATGGCAGATGCAGTATAATGTGGATAAATGTGAGTTTATCCACTTTGAGGGCAAAAACGTGAAGAGAGAATAAAATCTGAATGGTGGTTGATTAGGAAAATGGGAGGTGCAATGAGACCTGGGTGTCATGGTTCATCAGTAACTGAAAGTTGGCATACAGGTACAGCAGGCAGGAAAAAGGTAAATCGTATGTTGGCCTTTATAGCTAGATGATTTGAGTATAGGAGCAAGGATTTCTTATTGCAGTTGTACAGGGCCTTGGTGAGGCCTCAACTGGAGTATTGTTTTCAATTTTGGTCTCCTAATCTGAGGAAGGACGTTCTTGCTATTGAGGGTGTGGAGCGAAGGTTCACCAGACTGATTCCCGGGATGCCTGGACTGACATATGAGGAGAGACTGGATCAACTGGGCCTTTATACATTGGAGTTTAGAAGGATGAGAGGGGATCGCATCGAAACATATCAGATTCTGATGGGACAGAACTGGTTAGATGTGGGTAGATTGTTCCCGATGCTGGGGAAGTTGGAGCAGGCTCGAGGGGCTAGATGGCCCACTCCTGTTCCTAATTCTTATGTTCTTATAGCAATTGATTAACATTGAAACGAAATGTGACCTGACACCCAGAAAGAAGTGGTGAGGCAAAAGGTTAAATGCTGCATCCCTTTCTGCAAAAAATTCCTTTCACAAACATTTCTGTGACCGAAACGGCACAAAACAAAAATGTTCCTTTCAAAGTCATTAAACTCCCGAATTTCCGTGCCCCCTGAATCTCCTGAGTTAGATGCCTCTAGTTTTGCCGACTCAATCCTTGTCCCTTTGCAATGTTCTGCTTCCACCCACACTATGAAATGCGCTACTAACTTATCGAATCATGGAATGGTTACAGCACGGAAGGCCATTAGGCCCGTCGAGACCGTACCGACTCTCAGCGAGTACCACTCCCCCGCCCTTTCCGCGGAACCCTGCAATTGTTTTTCCTTCAGACACTTATCCAACTCCCATCAGAAAGGTAAGATTGCATCTGTCTCCACCGCCCTTTCAAGCCGTGCATCCCAGATCCTAACCACTCGCTCCTGTTCCTATGTGTAAAGTCTGGGAAACACGAGATCAATTCCTGCCACACTCACAGCCTTCCTAAATATAGCACCGTCATTCTATTCTCGGAAAACCAGCTCCTGAAGTAGCGGCCAGCTGTGTAGGTTAAAGCTCTGGTTATGTTCCTAGCAGTGTGTCGATCGCAATGTTTCTGTAGTGTAGTGGTTATCACGTTCGCCGAACACGCGAAAAATCCCCGGATCGAAACCGGGTGGAAACATTTTCAACATTGTTCAATTAAATATTAGAAAAAAATGAATAATTGACATTAATGGTTCAATATTAACAAAGTTGATGTTTGGTTCTGCTGATGTTAATAACCCTTCAACTCGGCTGGAGTTTAATATTTTGATATTTCAAATAACATTGTTGATATTTGATGTCTCCAAGATAAGAGAGACTAATTGATGTCCTGTTTCTGACTGCTACATTTTTGATCGGGGCGGAGGAACGGTGAGGGATCGAGGCCCAGGAGCGTCGTGATCGGGGCTCAACAGAGGCGAGGGCCCAGGGACAGCACGGGCCAGCCCACTCTGCGTTCGATGGATAGTCGGCGCATGTGTACACAATTGGTCCATGCAGCAGAGCTTGGTCAATGGTCGTCTTGGGTAATCCTTGCCTCTGGACCAAGACCAAGCTCTGTCAAGCCCGTGTGGTGGCTGGTGTGCAACGGTCACCCCACGTTAAAAAAATCCACCCACAGGCATCTTCCGCCCTTCAGGATGTAGTTCGGGACCGAGATTGTCAGGTCCCTCATCGAAACACCTGGAACTCATCCCTTTTTAGAGTGGAAACAAATCATCCTCGATACGAGGGACTGCCTAATACTATACTATCAACAAAATGCAGTGTCTCACAGCCCTGTTACATTGGCTGGTTTCTCTGTACAGTTCTGTACACACTCAAACTCTACACAGTGTCTCTCACTCCCTCCCATTGCCAGCACTGACGGTGCAGAAAGCCCCTCTCAAAGCTGCACGTTCCGGCTGCTTTCAATTGAGTTGTGAGAGATTATTAAATGATCCTGCATCTCCGCCTCGCTTCACAACAGCAGATCGAAGCCGCAAACAACCCATCGACTGATCGCTCGTCCCCAGCTCCAGCGTGAGTGAGGCCGGGACTGTCATGTATTCAATCAGCATTGTAACCCATGTATAATCTGACCTAAGTTGTACACTGTGAGAACAATGACCACTATGTGGTGAACTTGTGGGAGACACTCCTAACCTGGACCTTCAGGTATAAAAGGGGAAGCTCCACTCACTTCCATCACTTGAGTGCTAAGAAATAAAGGACAGGTCACAGACTGACCTTCTCTGAAGCATGGGCCTCGTGTGCATTTACACTGTATAGTAAGTACGTATCAATGGCGATGAGAAACTGGGATTTAAACCACACGAGCATGGCCACTAGCTGAACCGACAAGAGGTACTGTATTAAGCAATGGTTGGGACAGAGCTTCAACATTGTTAAAGCATCACACACTTCTCCAGGCAACCAAGGGCAGTCAGGCATGCCCCAATATGTAGCCATACCCAGAGGGGAAGTTCGAGGGAGACAATGGCAAGCTGAACGGCGATTCACGTCATTGCAAGGGACAATGCGGCCAGTAATGGGGCCATCAACACCTGTATATGGTGCACTCAAGGACAATCACGGGGCCGTCAGTGACGATCGACTGGCAAGAGCCATTTTGTTTCCAACAGCAGCTCATGTTGGAGGCGTAGAGGCACGCACTCAGCCGGAATTTGCAGAGCTGAGCAAAATACCTGCAGAAATTGCAGAAATGAACACGGGGGAAATCGCTGGAAGCTGAAGTTCAGCGAGTTCATGTGGAGCATGGATACAGTTCGTACACCAGGACGCCACCGATAATGATGAAAGTGCTCCTCAATGGCGTCCCAGTATCAGTGGAGCTAGACACGTGGGCCAGCCAGTCCCTGATGGGTATCAAATAGTTCGAAAAGTTGTGGGCGTCCAAGGCCAGGAGGCCAAAATTATCGCCGATTGACGCACAGCTAAGAACATACACAAAGGAGATCATTCCGGTGCTAGGCAGCGCCACAGTATTCGTGACCCACAAAGTTCGCTTGCTGTCATGAACTGGAAATTTGGCGATGTCAATGCAACTTCCTCTGTGGAGCGAGTATCCTGCTCACAGATCCTGGACAAATTTGACTCATTATTTCAACCCGGCACTTTCATTCGGGCCAAGGTAGTGATTCACATCAACCCGGACGCCAGCCCAGTACACCACAAGGCCAGGGCAGAACCGAATGTGATGCGTGAAACGACAGAAAGCGAATTGGACCGTCTGCTAAGGGAAGGCATCATCTCCCCAGTCGAATTCAGTGACTGGGCGAGCCAGATTGTGCCGGTGCTCAAGGCGGATGGGTCGGTCAGGATATGTGGTGATTACAAGGCCACCATCAATCGGGTGTCACCCCAAGACCAGTATCCGCTACTGAAAGCGGAGGACCTCTTTGCGACGCTATCCGGTGGCAAACATTTTTCAAAAATTAGACCTGACCTCAGCTGACATGACCCAGGAGCTGGCGAGTGAGCCGACGACGCTGACCACCATCACGACACACACGGGAGTGTTTGAGTACAACAGATGTCGGTTCGGGATTCGCTAGGTTGCTGCGATCATACAATGAAATATGGAAGCCTTCTCAAGTCGATTCCAGGGACGGTGGTTTTTCAGGACGACATCCTCATCACGGGTTACGATACTGAAGAACACCTCCACAACCTGGAGGAAGTGCTACGCATACTGGACCGGATAGTGCTGCGACTGAAAAAGGCGAAGTCCATCTTCACAGCTCCAGAGGTATAATTCCTGGGGAGGAGGGTAGCAGCAGACGGGATCTGCCCTACTGCCTCCAAAACGGAAGCGATCCAGAGAGCACCCAGACCCCGTAACACGACGGAGCTGCATTCGTTCCTGGGGCTCCTGAACTATTTTGGTAACTTTCTTCCCAAATTGAGCAAACTGCTAGAGCTGCTACACGTGCTCCTACGCAAAGGTCGCAAATGTGTCTGGGGGGACATCCTGGAAAGGACTTTTACTAGAGCACGCAATTTGTTATGTTCCAACACTCTGTTAACGTTATATGACCCATGTAAGAAGCTTGTGTAACGATGCGTCGTCCGATGGTGTCGGATGTGTTGCAGCATGTCAATGCCAAGGGTCAGTTACAGCCGGTAGTTTAGGCCTCCAGAAGTCTGTCCCAGGCAGAAAGGGGATACGGGATGGTAGGAAAGGAAGCGCTCGCATGTGTATATGCAGTAAAGAAAATGCACCAATACCTGTTTGGCAGGAAATTTGAGCTGGAGACAGATCACAAACCCCTAACGTCCCTTTTGGCCGACAACAAGGGCATAAATGCAAACGCATCGGCCCGCATACAGAGGTGGGCACTGACGTTACCCGCCTATGACGACACAATTCGGCACAGACCGGGCACCAAAAATTGCACCGATGCACTCAGCAGGCTGCCACTCGCCACCACTGAGGGGGCTACCGAGCATGGTGCTGAGATGGTCATGGCTGTTGAAGCATTCGGAAGTGAAGGCTCACCCGTGACAGCCCGTCAGATTAAAGTCTGGACAAATAGAGACCCGCTATTGTCTCTCGTCAAGAAATGTGTCCTGAATGGGGACTGGGCAGCCACGTACAGGGCATGTCCTGAGGAAGTTAAACTATTTCACCGGCGCAGGGATGAACTCTCGATTCAGGCCGATTGCCTACTGTGGGGAAAATGCGTAGAAACCAGATGTGCTGAGAGGTGTTCATTAGAGAACTCAACAATGAGCACCCGGGCATTGTCATGAGGAAGGCAATTGCCAAGTGACACATTTGGTGTCCAGGGATAGACGCTGATCTGGAACTTTGTGTTCGCAGGTGCAACACGTTTGCCCAGCTGACTAATGCGCCAAGGGAAGCCGACCTTAGCCCCTGGTCCTGGCCCATTAAGTCTTGGGCACGCAAACATGAGGACTACGCAGGTCCTTTCAAAAATGTTTTTGGTTGTAGTCGACGCCTACTCCATAAGAAACATAAGAACCATAAGAATTAGGAAGAGGAGTAGGCCATCTTCCCCCTCGAGCATGCTCCGCCATTCAACAAGATCATGGCTGATCTGGCCGTGGACTCAGCTCCACTAACCCGCCCGTTCCCGTAACCCTTAATTCCCTTAGTGGTTAAACATCTATCTATCTGTGACTTTAATACATTCAATGAGCTAGCCTCAACTGCTTCCTTGGGCAGATAATTCCACAGATTCACAAACCTCTGGGAGAAGAAATTCCTTTTCAACTCGGTATTAAATTGGCTCCCCCGTATTTTGAGGCTGTGCCTCCTAGTTCTAGTCTCCCCTACCAGTGGAAACAACCTCTCTGCCTCTATCTTGTCTATCCCTTTCATTATTTTAAATGATTCTATGAGACCACCCCTCACCCTTCTGAACTCCACCGAGTAAATACCCAGTCTCCTCCATCTATCATCATAAGAAAACCCCCTCATCTGCGGAATCAGCCGAGTGAATCGTCTCTGTAACCCCTCCAAAGCCAGTATATCCTTCCTTAAGTAAGGTGACCAAAACTGCACGCAGTACTCCAGGTGCGGCCTCACAAATACCCTATACAGTTGCAGCAGGACCTCCCTGCTTTTGTACTCCATCCCTCTCGCAATGAAGGCGAACATTCCATTCACCTTCCTGATAACCTGCTGCACCTGCAAACTAACGTTTGGGGATTAATGCTCAAGAACCCCCAGGTCCCTCTGCACCGCAGCATGTTGTAATTTCTCCATATTCAAATAATATTCCCTTTTACTGTTTTTTATCCCAAGGCGGATGACCTCACACTTTCCGACATTGTATTCCATCTGCCAAACCTTAGCCCATTCGCTTAACCTATCCAAATCTCTTTGAAGGCTCTCTGTGTCCTCTACACAACCCGCTTTCCCACTAATCTTTGTGTCATCTGCAAATTCTTTTACACTACACTCTGTTCCCTCTTCCAGGTCATCTATGTATATTGCATACAGTTGTGGTCCTAGCACCGATCCCTGTGGCACACCACTAACCACCGATTTCCAACCTGAAAAGCACCAATTTATCCCGACTCTCTGCTTTCTGTTCGCCAGCTAAATCTCGATCCATGCTAATACATATCCTCTGACTCCGCGTACCTCTATCTTCGGACGTAACCTTTTGTGTGGTACCTTATCGAAAGCCTTTTGGAAATATAAATACACCACATCCATCGGCACACCTCTATCCACCATGCTCGTTATATCCTCAAAGAATTCCAGTAAATTAGTTAAACATTATTTCCCCTTCATGAATCCATGCTGTGTCTGCTTGAGTGCACTAAGCCTATCTCGATGTCCCGCTATTTCATCCTTAATGATAGTTTCAAACATTTTCCCCACGACAGATGTTAAACTACCCGGTCTATTGTTACCTGCCTTTTGTCTGCCCCCTTTTATAAACAGAGGCGTAACATTAACTGCTTTCCAATCCGATGGTACCTCCCCAGAGTCCAGAGAATTTTGGAAGATTATAACGAATGCATCTGCTATAACTTCCGCCATCTCTTTTAATACCCTGGGATGCATTTCATCAGGACCTGGGAACTTGTCTACCTTGAGTCCCATTAGCCTGTCCAGCACTACCCGCCTAGTGATAGTGATTGTCTCAAGGTCCTCCCTTCCCACATTCCTGTGACCAGCAATTTCTGGCATGGTTTTTGTGTCTTCCACTGTGAAGACCGAAGCAAAATAATTGTTTAAGAACTCAGCCATTTCCACATTTCCCATTATTAAATCCCCCTTCTCATCTTCTGAGGGACCAATATTTACTTTAGTCACTCTTTGCAATTTTATATATCGGTAAAAGCTTTTACTATCTGTTTTTATGTTTTGCGCAAGTTTAATTTCGTAATCTATCTTTCCTTTCTTTATTGCTTTCTTAGTCATTGTTTGCTGTCGTTTAAAATGTTCCCAATCTTCTAGTTTCCCACTATCCTTGGCCACCTTATACGCATTGGTTTGTAATTTGATACTCTCCTTTATTTCCTTGGTTATCCACGGCAGGTTATCCCTTCTCTTACTGCCCTTCTTTTTCACTGGAATATATTTTTGTTTTGCACTATGAAAGAGCTCCTTCAAAGTCCTCTGCTGCACCTCAATTGTACCACCGTTTAGTCTGTGTTCCCAGTCGACTTTAGCCAACTCTGCCCTCATCCCACTGTAGTCCCCTTTGTTTTCGCATTGTATGCTCGTTTGAGACATTACTTCCTCACCCTCAAAATGTATTACACATTCAACCAAACTGTGATCACTCATTCCGAGAGGATCTTTTACTAGGAGATCATTTATTATTCCTGTGTCATTGCACAGGACCAGATCTAAGATAGCTTGCTCAGTTGTAGGTTCTGTAACATATTGTTCTCAGAAACAATCCTGTATGCATTCTATGAATTCCTCCTCCAGGCTACCCCGTGCGATTTGAATTGACCAATCAACATGTAGGTTAAAATCCCCCATGATTACTGCCGTTTCTTTTTCACATGCCTCCATTATTCCCTTGATTATTGCCCGCCCCACCGTCAAGTTATTATTTCGGTGCCGATAAACTACGCCCACCAGTGACTTTTTCCCCTTACTGTCTCTAATCTCCACCCACAATGATTCAACATTTTGTTCATTAGAGCCAATATAATCTCTCACAACTGCCCTGATATCATCCTTTATTAACAGAGCTACCCCACCTCCTTTCCCATCTTGTCTATTTTTCCGAATTGTCAGCTACCCCTGTATGTTTAATTTCCAGTCTTCGCCACCCTGCAACCACGTTTCTGTAATGGCCACCAAATCATACTTATTTGTCATGATTTGTGCCGTCAACGCATTTACTTTATTTTGAATGCTGCGTGCATTTAGGTAAAGTATTTAATACTAGTTTTTAATCCATGATTTTTAGTTTTGACCCCTCCTGCAGCCCCTTTATATTCATACATATTGTCCCTTCCAATCACCTTGTGGTTTAAACTTACCCCAGTGCTACTCTGCTCTATTGCCTCCTGCCTTTTGCATTCGTTTTTGGGGTCCTGTTTATCTGCGCTCTCAACCACTCCAGCTCAGAGCCCTCTCCTGCGTTTCGAATACTCCTCGCATTGAGGCACCGAGCTTTCAGGCTTGCCTTTTTATTACAATTTGACCCTTTAGAATTTTGATGTACAGTGGCCCTTTTTGGTTTTTGCCTTGGGTTTCTCTGCCCTCCACTTTTACTCATCTCCTTTCTGTCTTTTGTATCTGTCACCATTTTGTTTCCCTCTGTCTCCCTGCATTGGATCCCATCCCCCTGCCATATTAGTTTAACTCCTCCCCAACAGCACTAGCAAACACTCCCCCCTAGGACTTTGGTTCCGGACCTTCCCAGGTGCAGACCGCCTGGTTTGTACTGGTCCCACCTCCCCCAGAACCGGTTCCAATGCCCCAGGAATTTGAATCCCTCCCTGCTGCACCACTGCTCAAGCCACGTATTCATCTGAGCTATCCTGCTATTTCTCCTCTGACTAGCACGTGGCATTGGTAGCAATCCCGAGATTACTACTTTTGAGGTCCTACTTTTTAATTTTGCTTCTAGCTCTTTAAATTCATCTCGTACGACCTCATCCCTTTTTTTTTACCTAAATATTTGGTACCAATGTGCACCACTACAACTGGCTGTTCACCCTCCCTTTTCAGAATGTCCTGCACCCGTTCCAAGACATCCTTGACCCTTGCACCAGGGTGGCAACATACCATCCTGGAGTCTCGGTTGCGGCCGCAGAAACGCCTATCTATACCCCTTACAATCGAATCCCCAATCACTATCGCTGTCCCACTCTTTTTCCTGCCCTTCTGTGCAGCAGAGCCAGCCATGGTGCCATGAACTTGGCTGCTGCTGCCCTCCCCTGATGAGTCATCCCCCTCAACAGTACTCGATGTGAGGCCAACGTGATATGCGCGACACTGCAGCCCATCAAAGGGCGAGAAACCACTGAATTTAAAGGATGAGCTCACAAATATCAGGGGCAGTGAAGCCTGGTCAATGTAAACCCTCCTTTCTTATTCAGCAGTGGCATCAATGGGAGTCAGACGCCACAAAGTTTAATTAAAGACACAAATACAAGCAACACTTGCAAATCTTTTCAGTGTAAAATTTATTTAAAATGCTGCTGCGTTGAATCTGAAAATACGCACGGTGGGATTTTATCGTCACTACTGATTATATTTTGTGTGCACGGTACGAATAACCGGTGCTGTTAAATTTGATAAAAGTTGCCCCAGATTCGTGGTGTCATCGGCAATAAAGATTTAGAACCAGAAAGCCACAATACAGTGAGTAAAATGGGATATGGTTTTCGAGGTAAGATGCAAAGCACAAGACAAATGATTGAAGTCTGGACTGTTCCTGAGTTAGCATTTGTTTGATTGTGCAAAAGAAGGTGAGTGGTTAATTTATGATGGTTTCCCGTGAAAGCAAAAGAAAAGTTTAAGAAGAAACTGTACGTTGCCTGTCAGGTGAGCGCTGCTTGTGATACCTGGTGGGAATGGGCGGAGATTTTAAAGCCCCTTGTATTACAGAACCTTCATATAGACAAACATCTCCAGTGCACTGTGTAGGTCTGATGGAGCAACGGTAGTGTGTCTGACTTCAGATCCGAAGGTTACGTGTTCAAATCACGTCGTGGTCACTTTGATTGAGTTGATAGCCCTCCAGCAACAGGTGATGTGTGTGTCCCTCGTAACAGCCCGTAGAGCACAGAGTCCTGTGTGACGGAGCTGCTCGATGTGAACCGCGACAAAACCACTGCTTCTGTGTCCAAACTGGGTTCCCTGATGGTCTAGTGGTTAGGATTTCGCGCTCTCACCGCCGCGGACCCAGTTCGATTCGCGGTCAGGGAAATTGTACTTTTAAATCAAAACCTGATAAAAAAATGGTTCATCTATTTTACACATCTTTATGCAACTCCTATGCAAAAAAAAAAGAAGCATTGATTTAAACATCATTAATTAATTCATAAAATTCTATTGTCATATGATATATTTTACTCTGACCAGATGAGGAGCTTTTGTGCAGATGCCATTGGGTTTAATTCTGGTAATCTGGTGCTGAAAGTGGAGATATTTCTGCAGTGTACCGCAAATCATAGACACCATCAGAGGAAGTCTCTCGGGATCGAGGAGGACTTGCTTCCATCCAAAAGTGAGTCCTTTGATGGCTGAACAATCCGATAGGAGAGCCACAGACCCTGTTACAGGTGGGACAGACATACGTCGAGGGAAGGGGTCGGTGGGACTGGTTTGCCGCGTGCTCCTTCCGCTGCCTGCGCTTGGTCTCTTCATGCTCCTTGCGTCGAGACTCAAAGAGCTCAACGCCCTACCGGATGGACTTTCTCCACCTCGCGCGGTCTGCGGCCAGGGTCTCCCAGGTGTCAGTGGTGATGTCGCACTTTACCAGGGAGACTTTGAGGGTGTCCTTGTAACGATTCCGCTGTACACCTTTGGCTCGTTTACCCTGAAGCAGCTAATCATAAACACGTAAGGATTCGGGGCCGGAGTTGGCTATTCGTCCCCTCCAGCCTGGTCCACCATTCAAGAAGACCCTAGCAGTTCTTCAACAGCAAGGTTCAACATCTGGGGCGGAGCCAACAGGCGCCTGGCTGCAATGAGTGATAAAAACCTGCGTTGGACAGAAGCCTGGCTAGCTCAGTCGGTAGAGCATGAGACTCTTAATCTCAGGGTCGTGGGTTCGAGCCCCACGTTGGGCGATTGTATTTCTTTTCATTTAATGTTGCTTTCATGGAAAACCTCTGACCGAAACGGCACAAAACAAGAATGTTCCTTTCATAATCATCGAACTCGAAATTTCAGCGCGCCACGAATCTCCTGAATCAGATGCCTGTAGTTTTGCCGACTCAATCCATGTCCCTTTGCAATGTTGTGCTCCCACCCACACTATGAAATGTGCCGCTAACTTATCGAATCATGGAATGGTTACAGCACGGAAGGCCATTCGGCCAATCGAGCCCGTGCCGACTCTCAGCGAGTCCCACTCCCCCGCTTTTTCTCTGTAGCTCTGCAATTGATTTTCCTTCAGACCCTTATCCAACTCCCGTCTGAAAGATAAGATTGAGTCTGCCTCCACCGCCCTTTCAAGCCGTGCATTCCAGAGCGTAACCACTCGCTGCTAAATGGCCATCTCCTTTTCCGATGTGTAAAGTCTGTGAAACACGAGATCAATTCCTGCCAAACTCAGAGCCTTCCGAAATATAGCACCATCATTCTATTCTCGTAAAACCAGCTCCTGAAGTATCGGCAAGCTCTGCAGGTTAAAGCTCTGGTTTTATACCTAAGATTACTTTAACTGTAGTGCAGTGGTTATCACGTTTGCCTTACACGCGAAAGTCTCTCGTTCGAGCACGGGTGGAAACATTATTTTGGAGACTATTTTTGCTGTGAAACAAATTGAACAAAAGTCGCCCCAGGTTCCTTGTCGCATGAGCACTGAACATTTTACACCAGTCTCCAACATACAGAGTGAGTAAAATAAGATAGGGGAGAAAACTTCATCAATGATTCAAAATCCTTAAATAATTAAAGTTCAGTTATTGAAGTTTCCACTGTCCCTCAGTAGCAATTCTACAAAACAAAGCTGTCGGTTAATGAGTGGGGAATAAAACAAATAATCTTCATCCATCCCCATCCCCCGACACACAGTTTAATTAGTTGCATGTCATTATTTTAAAAATTTTGAATGAAAGAGTTACTTTCTGAATCTGGGCTCCCTCTGTGAGCACCGCACCACGAAACGAGCAGGAAACACATTAAAGAGTTTACCACAATTGCTGACATTTCTTAGCTTTTTTCAGCTCTTCCTCCTTTTCAGCTCCTGACAGCAGATATTGCTGTGATTAAACCTGATCACAATGCAATGTCTGTCTCACTGTTTCCCCGGTGTCAGGCAGTGATACGCCTGCTGCCCTCATTTATTTCATGTGACAGGACACAAAAACGTTCAAAATCAACCTGCAGGTAGCCACACACAGCACTGAATAGGCAAGATGGCCGTTCTGTGTTCAGGTCATTGTCTCCTCTGGAGATGTGGGTTCATATCACACTTCTGATATTATTTTTGAACCAAAAACTAATGTGCGATAAAATGGAACAAGAGCAGTCCGAGGTGCATTGTCACATGATGCAAGCGATCTCGGATCCGGACCAAAGCTCCCCACACACCGAGCACAGGCTCAGGAAAACCCCGGGGGAGAGGATATCCCGGTCACTGGGCCTTCCAGTCACACTGAACAAGTGCCCGGTCTGAAACTTTCCAGAGCAATAACTTGTAACTGAAACTTCCACCAGTCAGGATGGCCAAGCGGTCTCAGGTGCTATGTTCAGTTCACAGTCTCCTCTGGAAATTTGGGTTCAAATCCCACTCCTGACAATCAGTGTTTTTAATTGCAAACTCATTTGTTTGACACCACTCTGAAGTGCTTTGGGACATCCAGCGAACTTAATAAAATGACCCCACTTCAATTGCAAACAATGATATCAAAGTTACTTCTCAAACTGGGAACCGATCCTGGTTGGCTGTAGCGAAAGGAATGGTTTTGTGAAGCATTGAAATGTGCCCTCTAAATATCTCGCACTGCTCATTTAAAAACACGGTTATAATTTGTTTCAGTGCAAAAGAAGGCTGGCTCGAAGGGCCAAATGGCCGACTCCTGCTCCTGGTTCTTGTGTTCTTATACAGAGCACAGAATAAATAATTAAATGATCAACTCTCCCTCAGTTCGCATTTCTTTCATTGTGCAAAAGAAGATTATGGGTTCATTTATGATGTTTTCCTGGGAAAGCACCATAAAAGTTTAAGGAAAATAATTCACCCAACATGGGGCTCTAACCCACGACCCGGAGATTAAGAGTCTTATACTCTCCATACTGAGCTAGCCGGGCCTGCATAAATTGCATCTTCCTGTCGCTGATTGCTGCCAGGCGCCTGTTGGCATCGCCCCGTGGGTTTATCTCGAGCTTCAAACTACGAAACCGGTTCTCCTGAATTTCAAGGCTTGTACGGAGATCAATCATCAAAACCGTGTCATTAACCACAGCTGGGCCGTCAATTTTCTGATCGCAAAGTGCTTTCAGTCCTTGTCAATATCTCTTGTCTATTTGCCGTTGTTTCCCGATTCTGTCAGTCTCTCTGGCTCGTTAATCTGTGTGTGGTCACCTGCAGGTTGATTCTCGATGAATGCCTGTGTTTGTGTCTTCAACACCAATAGAAAATGTTTCTTATATATTTCTTACGTTCTCTCCAATGCCTTGCTATCCTTCCTAAATTGTGGTGCTCAGAACTGTAAACAGTTCTCCAACTGAGGCCTAAACCGGGATTGTAAAGGTATGCTATAACTTCCTCGCTTGTGTCCTCGATTTCACTACATTTCAAGCCAAGGGCCCTGTATTCTTTTTAAACAACTTAGCAACTTTTCTATCCAGCTTCAAAGATTTCTGTGTGTAAATCACTCAATCCTTCTGCTTCCCTTTTAACACAATACCATTTCGTTTATGTTTTCTCATATCACCTCCCTTTGTTTACCAGACCTTGCACACAGGTACAGGATGCGGCCCATTCAGCCCCTTGAGCCTGTTACACAGGAACAGGAGGAGGCCCATTCAGCCCCTCGAGCCTGTTACACAGGAAGAGGAGTAGGCCCATTCAGCCTCTCGAGCCTGTTACACAGGAACAGGAGTAGGCCCACTCAGCCCCACGAGCCTGTTGCACAGGAAGAGGAGTAGGCCCATTCAGCCCCTTGAGCCTGTTACACAGGAACAGGAGTAGGCCCATTCAGCCCCTTGAGCCTGTTACACAGGAACAGGAGTAGGCCCATTCAGTCCCTCGAACCTGTTGCACTAGAACAGGAGGAGGCCCATTCAACCCCTTGATCCTGTTACACAGGAACAGGATTAGGCCCATTCAGCCCCTCGAGCCTGTTGCACAGGAACAGGAGGAGGCCATTAAGCCCCTCAAGCCTGTTACACAGGAACAGGAGGAGGCCCATTCAGCCCCTTGAGCCGGTTCCGCCATTCAATGAGATCATGGCTGGTCTGTGAGCAAACTCAATATACCCGCCTTTGTCCCATATTCCTTAATACCTTTGGTCAAAATGCGATGTAAAATGAACAACTGACCCAGCACCAACTGCCCTTTGCAGAAGGGAGTTCCAAACCTCTCCCACCCTGTGTGTGTTGGAATGTTTCCGAATTTCACTCTTGAAACATCTGGCTCTAATATTTAAACTATGGCCACTAGTCTGGGACTCCCCAAACAGCGGGAATCATTTCTCTCTATCTACTCTATCTGTTCCCTTATTATCTTGAAAATTTTGATCAAATCACTGCTCGACCCTGTAATTTCCAGTGGGTGTAATCTCATATCTTAATTTAAACCTTGGAATCCAGGTATCATTCTGGGAAACCGACACAGTGCTCCCTCCAAAGCCAATATAGCCTTCCTAAGGCAAGGTCAGTGAAAACTGAATTAAGGGACGGGTCTTAATAGATTTAATCTGATGGTTTCCAGCAGGCATTTGGTAAGGACACATCATCATCATCATCATCATCATCATACGCGGGTCCTCGACCGAGGAAGGCTTAATTACACATGGGTTCACAGGTGTTTCAATGAAGGACCCGATTTTCCAGTCCTGAACTGCAATCAAAGGGTGGAAGATGCCTGTGGGTGGATTGTTTTAACGTGGTGTGACCATTGCACACCAGCCACCACACGGGATTGACAGAGCGCGGCCTTGGTCCAGTGGCAAGGGTTAAACAGGACGGCTGGAGACCTGCTCTGCTGCACGTCATCAATACCCAGGTCGCCGTTTGGTGAGTGGGCAGGAACATCGGCGGGACCCAGGTACAGCGGAGGAGCGGGAAGGTCAGTGTGGAGGAACAGTGAGAGATCATGGTGGAGGAGCGGTGAGAGATCGTGTTGGAGGAACGGTGAGAGGTCCTGGTCGAGGAGCGGTGATAGGTCGTGACGGTGGAACGATGAGAGATCGTGGTGGTGGAACGGTGAGAGGTCGTGGTGGAGGAGTGAAGAGAGATCGTGGTGGAGGAACGGTGAGAGGTCGTGGTGGAGGAACGGTGCGAGATCATGGCGGAGGAATGGTGAGAGATCGTGGTGGAGGAGCGGTGATAGGTCGTGATGGAGGAACTGTGAGAGATCGTGGTGGAGGAACTGTGAGAGATCGTGGCGGAGGAACGGTGAGAAATCGTGGATTAGGAACGGTGAGAGTTCGTGCTGGAGGAACGGTGAGAGATCGTGGTGGAGGAACGGTGAGAGATCGTGGTGGAGGAACGGTGAGAGATCGTGCCGGAGGTGCGGCGAAGGTTAAACACAAGGGATGATGGCAGAAATCAAGGTTGAGGCAACGTTTGTGTTGTGAATCTGTAAAGCATGGACTCCCATGTTCCGCCACTAGGGAGCCCATCCCCTGAAGTCCCAAGGAATCCCAACACCATTTGGGAGCACTGTATATAAGCCGGCCCCTAAGGCCAGTTCCTCACTCTGGAGTGTCTTATGAAAGACTGAGGTCACTATTACTTTACCTCCCATGTGCAGCATCATCTGTGTTAGGAACACAATAACTGGCGACGAGTATATGAATCCAGCACAAATTTGCAGCAAACTGTGGGCATCCTGGAGAAGTTCTCGGAAGGTGAGGACTGGGAAGCCTATGTCGAATGGCTAAACCAATACTTTGTAGTCAACGAGCTGGACGGAGAAGGAAGTGCTGCAAAAAGGAGAGTTGTCCTCCTCACAGTCTGTGGGGCTCAGACATACAGTCTCATGAAGAATCTTCTGGCTCCGGTGAAACCCACAGACAAATCGTATGAGGAGCTGGGTACACTGGTTCTGGAGCATCTTAACCCGAGGGAGAGCGTGCTATGGCGAGGTATCGGTTCTACATGTGCCAGCGATCTGAAGGTCAGGAAATGGCGAGTTACATCGCGGAGCTAAGGCGACTTGCAGGATAATGTGAGTTTTATGGCTACCTGGAGCAAATGCTCAGAGACTGTTTTGTACTGGGCATTGGCCACGAGACAATCCTACGAAAAACTTTAGCTGTACAGACACCGACCCTCAGGAAGGCGATTGCGATAACACAGGTATTTATGTCCACCAATGATAACACCAAACAAATCTATCAGCGCACAAGTTCTAGCAATGTTCATAAATTAACTGGAATTGCGTTTGTGAGCAGAAATATACAGGGCAGAACCCACGAGTCTGCATCTGCCAGCAGGCCTCAGGTGACCCAGATGACTCAGTGTCCCAAACAAAGGATGAGTGCAAGGCAATTCACAACTTGTTGGCGTTGTGCAGGCTTCCATTCAGCCTATTCATGCCGCTTCAAAGGGTATGTTTGCAAGAGCTGTGGAACAATGGGGCATCTCCAACGAGCTTGCGAATGAACTGCAAGCTCTGCAAAAGCTGCTAACCACCATGTGGCAGAGGAAGATCGGTCCATGGTGGATCAAGCAATTTCGAGCCTCAGAGAGAGGAGGCAGATGCTGAAGTACACGGGGTGCACACATTTTCGACGAAATGTCCACCTATAATGCTAAATGGAAAATTGAATGGCTTACCCCTAACCATGGAACTGGAATCTGGCGCTCGCCAATCCATCCTGAGTAAAAAGATGTTTGAGAGACTGTGGTGCAACAAGGCATTCAGAGCAGCCCGAAGCCCCATCCACATGAAACTGAGAATGTACACCAAAGAGCTAATCACTGTCCTGGGCAGCGCCATGGTCAAGGACACCTACGAGGGCACGGTGCACGAACTGCCACTCTGGATTGTCCCGGGTGCTGGCCCCACACTGCTTGGAAGGAGCTGGCGGGGAAAATCCGCTGGAACTGGGATAACATCCGAACGCTATCACATGTCGATGAGGCCTTATGTACCCAGTTTCTGAACAAATTTCCTTCCCTTTCTGAGCCAGGCATTGGAAACTTTTCCAGGGCGAAGTTGCGGATCCACTTGGTTCCAGAGGCACGATCCATTCTCCACAACGCGCGAGCGGTACCTCACATGATGAGGAGAGAGAGGAAATCGAGCTGGACAGGCTGCAACACGAGGGCATCATCTCCCCAGTGGAATTCAGCGAGTGGGCCAGCCCTGTTGTTCCAGTACTCAATAGTGGTGGCACTGTCAGGGTTTGCGGCGATTATAAAGTAACTATTAATCGTTTCTCGCTACAGGACCAATACACGCTACCTAAGACAGATGACCTATTTGGCGCGCTGGCAGGAGGCAAGGCGTTCACCAAGCTTGACCTGACTTCGGCCTACATGACGCAGGAGCTGGAGGAGTCTTTGAAGGGCCTCACCTGCATCAACACGCAAAAGGGACTGTTCAGCGACAACAGATGCCCGTTTGGAATTCGGTCGTCTGCAGCGATCGTCCAGAGAAACATGGAGAGCCTACTCAAGTCGGTACCACACACGGTGGTCTTTCAGGACGACATATTGGTTATGGGTCTGGACAACGCCGAACACATACAAAACCTGGAGGAGGTCCTCCAGCGACTGGATCGCGTAGGGCTGCGGCTCAAGAGGTCGAAATGCGTCTTCATGGCAACAGAAGTGGAGATTTTGGGGAGAAAGTTCACGGCGGACTGCATTCGGCCCACAGACGCCAATAAAGAGGCTATCATGAACGCGCCCAGGCAACAGAACGTCACGGAGCTGCGGTCGTTCCTTGGACTCCTCAACTATTTTGCTACATTTTAGAGCCTCTACATGTGTTATTGCACAAAGGTGAGAACTGAGGATGGGGAAAAAAAACAAGTGTTTGCTTTTGACAAAGCCAGCATCCTTTTATGCTCCATCAAGCTGCTTGTATTGTATTACCCGTGCAAAAGACTTGTGCTAACATGTGACGTGTCGTCGTACGGAGTCGGGTGTGTATTGCAACAAGCTAACATTGCGGGGAAGTTGCAAACTTTCGCCAATGCTTCCAGGAGCTTGTCTAAGGCCGAGAGGGCCTACAGCATGATTGGGAAAGAGGCATTAGCGTGTGTGTTCGGGGTAAAGAAAATGCATCAGTTTTTGTTTGGCCTCAAATTTGAGCTGGAAACCGATCACATGCCCCTCACATCCCTTTTCGCTGAAAACAAGGGAATAAATACTAATGCCTCAGCCCGCATACAAATGTGGGCACTCACGTTCTCAGCGTATAACTAGACAATCCACCACAGGCCAGGCACTGAGAATGGTGCGGTTGCTCTGTCGGCTACCATTGCCCACCACAGGGGTAGACATGGCACAGCCTGCAAACTTGTTGATGGGGGCGCAGCCCGCTGACATGTTGATGGTCATGGAAGCGTTTGAAAATGATAAATCACCTTTTACGGCCCGCCAGATTGGGACTTGGACCAGCCAAGATCCTCTGCTGTCTCCAGTTAAAAACTGTGTATTGCATGGGAGCTGGGCCAGCATCCCCGTTGAGATACAAGAGCCAATCAAGCCGTTCCAGCGGCGAAAGGACGAGCTGTCCAGTCAGCAGACTGCGTGTTGTGGGGTAACCGCGTAGTGCTGCCAAAAAAGGGCAGGGAGACGTTCATCTCGGATCTACACAGCACACACCCGGGTATAGTAATGATGAAAGCGATAGCGAGATACCACATTTGCTGGCCCGGTATCGACTCTGACTTAGAGTCCTGTGTACGGCAATGCAGTGTATGTGCTCAGTTGTGCAACGCGTCCACAGAGGCACCACCAAGTTTGTGCTCCTGGCCTCCAGACCAGGGTCGAGGATCCATGTCAACTATGCAGGCCCATTTCTTGGTAAAATGTTCCTGGTGCTGGTGGATGATTTTTCAAAATGGATTGAATGTGAAATAATGTCGGGAAGCACCGCCACCGCCACCATTGAAAGCCTGAGGGCCATGTTTGCCACCCACGGCAATGCGTGACATACTGGTCAGTGCCAACGGGCCATGATTCACCAGTGCCAAATTTAAAGAATTCATGACCCGCAATGGGATCAAACATATCACCTCGACCCCGTTTAAACCAGCCTCCAATGGGCAGGCAGAGCGGGCAGCACAAACAATCAAACAGAGCCTCAAACGAGTCACAGAAAGCTCACTCCTAACCCGCCTTTCCCGAGTACTGCTCAGCTATAGCACGAGACCCCACTCGCTCATAGGGGTGCCCCCGGCTGAGCTACTCATGAAAAGGACACTTAAAAGCAGACTCTCGCTGGTCCACCCCAACTTGCATGATCAGATGGAGTGCAGGCGTCAGCAACAAAATGTAAATGATGGTCGCGCCACTGTGTCACGGGAAATTGATCTGAATGACCCTGTGTATGTGCTAAACTATGGACATGATCCCAAGTGGATCGCGGGCACGGTGATCGCTAAAGAAGGGAGTAGGGTGTTTGTCGTCAAACTAGACAATGGATAAATTTGCAGAAAGCACCTGGACCAAACGAGGCTATGGTTCACAGACAGCCCTGAAAAACCCACAGCAGACACCACCTTTTTCGAACCCGCAACACACACCCAAATGATCAACGACACCACCACGGACCAGGAAATCTAACCCATCACACCCAACAGCCCAGCAAGCCCAGACACACACAGCAGCCCTGCAGGGCCAACAACACACCAGCCCAGCGAGGGCACAGCCAACACACCAGAACAGACATTTGTACCGAGGTGGTCCACCACGGAAAGAAAAGCTCCCGACCGCCTCAACATGTAAAAACTTTTTACTTTGACTTTGGCGGGGAAGTGATGTTGTGTCTCTGTAAAGCATGCACTCCCATGTTCCACCACCAGGAAGCGCATCATCTGAAGTTCCAAGGGATCCCAAGAGACTGTTGGATGCTCTAGTTACAAGTTATTACTCTGGAAAGTTTCAGACCGGGCACTTGTTCAATGTTGCTGGAAGGCCCAGTGACCGGGATATCCTCTACCCGGGGTTTTCCTGAGCCTGTGCTCGGTGTACGGGGAGCTTTGGTCCGGGTCCGAGATAGCTTGCATCATGTGACAATGTACCCCGGACTGCTCTTGTTCCATTTTATCGTCCACAAGTTTTCATTTCAAAAATGTTTCCGCCAACAGGCGCTCAATCCCTCTCTCTGCAAAACGTTCCTTTCACAAACATTTCTCTGACCGGAACTGCACCAAACAACAATGTTCCTTTCAAAGTCATTAAACTCCCCAATTTACACGTCCGCAATTTTAAGGACAAGGAAGGAAAGCGCATTGCGATCAGAAAATTGGCGGACCCCCTGTGGTTAATGACAGAGCTTTTGATGGTTGGTCTCCGTACACACCTTGGAATTCAGAAGAAACTGTTTCGTGGTTTGAAATTCGAGACAACTCCACGGGGCGGAGCCAACAGGCGCCTGGCAGCAATCAGCGACAGGAAGATGCAACTTCAGCAGGCCCGGCTATCAACGGCATTATCATCGCCGAATCCCCCGCCATGAACAGCCTGGGATCAGCATTGACCACTAACTGAAGGTAATTGACTGAAGTGATGTTGAGAAGCCCGGCTAGCACAGTCGGTAAAACATGAGGTTCTTACTCACAGGATCATAGGTTCGATACCCACGTCGGTTGAATTATTTTCCTTAAACGTTTATGTTGCTTTCACGAGAATTAATCTTCTTTTGCACAATGAAAGAAATGCTAACAGTTTTGGTCTCCATATTTAAGGAGAGATATACTTACATTGTAGGCAGTTCAGACAAGGTTCACGAGGATGCAGGAAGAATGTTCCCGATGACAAGTTGGCAAAAATAATTCAAATCTGTGAGATACTCAATCGTTATTTCAATCATTAATCCACCCACAACATTTGAGATACAACAAGGATCCATAGCTTTGCCAAGCCCAGCTAGCTCAATTGGTCAAACATAAAACTCATAATCTCAGAATTGGGGGTTTGAGCCCCACGTTGGGTAAATAGCTTTTGTTGCAAGCCAGTAATGAAATGGACTCTTTCACGAATCCACCCCAACTTACCGTAACACAGTCCCGCCGAAAGAATGAGGAATTGTGGGTGACTGCATGTTGATCAGCAGAGAGCTTCCTCCTCTCCGATTCCACTAAGGCTCAGCCTCCCATGATCACCTCTCGAAAGTACAGGCTGCTGTCCAGATCGATTATACAGAGGCTTGGAATACAAGAGCAGGGAGGTAATTCTTGAACTGTTAGGCCACAGCTAGAGTACTGCATGCAGTTCTGGTCACCACATTACAGCACGGACGTGATTGCACTGGAGAGGATACAGAGGAAGTTTGTGAGGATTTTGCCGGACTGGAGAATTTTAGCTCTGAGCAGAGATTGGATCGGCTGGGTTTGTTTTCCTTGGAACAGAGGATGCTGAGGGGAGACCTGATTGAGATGTATAACATTATGAAGGGCCTGGATAGAGTGGACAGGAAGGACCTGTTTCCCTTAGAAAAGGGGTCAACAACCAGGGGGCACAGATTTAAAGTAATTGGTCGACGGTTTAGTGGGGATTCGAGGGGAAATCACTGGAACTCACTGACTGAAAGGATGATAGAGGCAGAAACACTCAGCACATTTAAAAAGTACTTGGATGTGCACCTGAAGTGCCATACCCTACAGGGCTACGGACCGAGAGCTGGAAAGTGGGACTGGGCTGGGGAGCTGTTTGTCGGCTGGCACGGACACGATGGGCCGAATGGCCTCCTTCCGTGCTGTAAATTTCTCTGATTCCATGATGAGCAATTAACATTTTAAACCAGTCTCTTAAAATACAGAGTGAGTAAAGTCAGATGGGGGATAAAAATTCCTCAAGGGACACACGGGGTAAGATAAAGGAAAAAGGGAAGCTTAGGACAGATAGCGAGAACTCGACACTGCAGAAACTCGAGAGGAGTATAAAAAGAGCAGGGCTGCAGGATCAGAACAGCCACGATATTATTGGATGGTGGAGCAGGCTCGAGGGGCCGAATGGCCGACTCCTGCTACTTGCGTACTGATGTTAATTGTTGAATCATTGCCCATTGCACGCACTTTACTTGAGGTGTCTAATTCAGAATATTCATTGTAACATGTAATGAACATGTAACAGTGTAATATCTCCAAGTTTGCAGATGACACTAAACTGTGTGGCGGTGTGAGCTGTGAGTGGGACGCTCGGAGGCTTCAGGGTGACTTGGACAGGTTAGGCGAGTGGGCAAATGCATGGCAGATGCAGTATAATGTGGATAAATGTGAGGTTATCCACTTTGGGGGCAAAAACACTAGGGCAGAATATTATCTGAATGGCGGCAGATTTGGAAAAGGGGCGGTGCAACGAGACCTGGGTGTCATGGTTCATCAGTCATTGAAAGTTGGCATGTAGGTACAGCAGGCGATGAAGAAGGCAAATGGTATGTTGGCCTTCATAGCGAGGGGATTTGAGTATAGGAGCAGGGAGGTTTTACTGCAGTTGTACAGGGCCTTGGTGAGGCACCACCTGGAATATTGTGTTCAGTTTTGGTCTCCTAATCTGAGGAAGGACCTTCTTGCTATTGAGGGAGTGCAACGAAGGTTCATCAGACGATTCCCGGGATGGCAGGACTGACATATGAGGAGAGACTGGATCAACTGGGCCTGTATTCACTGGAGTTTAGAAGGATGAGAGGGGATCTCAAAGAAACATTAAAATTTGGACGGGACGGGACAGGTTAGATGCAGAAAGAATGTTCCCGATGTTGGGGAAGTCCAGAACCAGGGGACACAGTCTAAGGATAAGGGGCAAGCCGGACTGACATATGAGGAGAGACTGGATCAACTGGGCCTTTATACATTGGAATTTATAAGGATGAGCGGGGATCTCATAGAAACATTTAAAATTCTGATGGGACTAGTTAGTGCCAACTTTAGCTCAGCCGTTACTTCGTAAAACCAACTTTGTGAAAAGTTTGAATTTTTCTTAATGTAGTCGCTGCCTGGTGTTTTTGTTGTCATTTTCAATCTCCTTCTTTCACACTGAAACAAATGGTAACCCTATTTGTAAATTCGGAATGCGAGATTTTTAGAGAGCATATTTAAATGCTTCACAAAAACATTCTGATCACGACAGCTACCGGGGTTCGATTCACAGTTGGAGAAGTAATTTTGCTACCACCGTTTTTAATTAAAGTGAAGTAATTTAATTAAATTACACAGATGACCCAAAGCACTTCAGAGTGGTGTCAAAACAAATGAGTTGGTAATTCGAAATAAGGAATGTCAGAAATTGGATTTGAGTTTCTGGTATGGAGTATAAATAACCATCTGTGCAGTTGAACTGGGAAGGGTGAATAATGAATAAGTTGATTCCGGGTTTGAAATGCGGCTTGTATCTGCTGATATTAACCGATAGCATTGTTTAGCAGATTGTAAGAAATGCTAACATGAACACTGAGGGACAGTCGAAACTTCAACAACTTAATTTTAATAATTTGCGAAACTTGAATCATTGAGAAGTTTTATTCCCTTTCCGATTTTATACACTCTGTATTTTAGGAGACTGGTTTTAAATGTTCCTTGCTCATCATGGAATCAGAGAAGTTTGCAGCACGGAAGGAGGCCATTGTCACATGGACAATGTACATTTAAAACCAGTTTTTGTTTCAGAAATAATGTTTCCGCCCAGGCTTGAAGCGGGGAACTTTCGCGTGTGAGACGAATGTGATAACTGCTACACTAGAAGAAACTAGTGTGTAGTTCTATGCCCAGAGAGAAGTGTTCAGCAATAAGCTGAAATACTCAATCCCTCTCTCTACAAAAAGTTCATTTCACAACATTTCTCTGACCGGAACTGCACCAACCAAAAATATTCCTTTCAAGTGTGCAAATTATTTTCGTTTAACTTTTATTTTGCTTTCATGGGATAACATCGTTAATGAATCGATAATCTGCTTTTGCACAATGAAAGAAATGCGAACTGACGGAAAGTCAGTCGGTCAATAATTGGTTCTGTGCTCTGCATGTTGGTAATGTAGCCAAGGTGATCCAATGATCGGTGGGAAAGCAAGTTGTGAGGAGGACACAAACAATCTGCAAAGCAATATCGATAGGCTCAGTGACTGGCCAGTAATTTGTCAGATGGAGTATAATGTGGGAAATATGAGGTTATCCACTGTGGTAGGGATAATAGTCAGGCCACCTTGACTATTCAGTGCTGTGTGTGGCCACCTGCAGGTTGATTTTGAACTTTTGTCTCCTGTCACATTTAAGAAATGAGAACAGCAGGCGTATCTCTGCCTGACACCGGGGAAATAGTGAGAGAGACATTATAGCAAGGGTCTGGTTATTGCCAAACAGCAAAAAAAATATTAAATCTGGAAAAAAAATGTCTGACAGAACAGTGACCCCGACCTGATTTGAACACACAACTTTCGGATCTAAAGTAAGACACACTACCGTTCCGCCACGAGGCCTACACATTAAGCTGGAGATGTTCGTCGAAATGAAGGTTCCGCAATGCAAGTGGCTTGGAAATCAGGAGAACCAGTTTCGAGGTTTGAAGTTCGAGATAAACCCATGGTGCGGAGCCAACAGTCCCCTGGCAGCCATCAGCGACAGGAAGACGCAACTTAAACAGTCCGGGTTAGCTCAGTTCGTCGTGTATGAGACTCTTAATCTCAGGGTTGTGAGTTCAAGCCCCACGTTGGCCGATTTATTTTCCTTAAATTTTTATGTTGCTTTCACAGGAAAACATCATTAATTAACCCATACATTATTTTGCACAATGAAAGAAATGCGACTGAGGGAGAGTTGATCATTTAATCATTTGTTCTGTGCTCTGTATAAGAACACAAGGCCATTTGGCCCTTCGAGCCTGCCTTCTTTTGCACTGAAACAAATTATAACCGTGTTTTGAAATGAGCAGTGCGAGACATTTCGAGGGCACCTTTCAATGCTTCACAAAACCATTCCTTTCGTTACAGCCACCCGTAATCGATTCCCGGTTTGGGAAGTAACTTTGATATCACTGTTTGCAATTGAAGTGGGGTCATTTTATTAAGTTCGATGGATGTCCCAAAGCACTTGAGAGTGGTGTCCAAACAAATGAGTTTGTAATTAAAAACATGAATGTCAGGAGTGGGATTTTAACACACGCCTCCAGAGCAAACTGCGACCTGAACGCAGCGCCTTCGACAGCTCGGCCAACCTGACTGTTGGATGTTCCAGTTGCAAGTTATTACACTGGAAAGTTTCAGACCGGGCACTTGTTCAGTGTTGCTGGCAGGCCCAGTGAACGGGATATCCTCTCCCCCGGGGTTTTCCTGAGCCTGTGCTCGGTGTACTGGGGCTATTGGCACGGGTCCGAGGTAGCTTACATGTGTAGGCTGCTTGCTGGCATCAGGTGATCTCTTACCAGTGTGCTCAATTCTTCAAACGACTTGCTTGCTGGTTTCTCGGGTGCCAGCAGATCCTTCATTGAAGCGTATGTTTTCGAGCCACAGCTGGTCAAGAGATGGGCTCTTCTCTTGTCTGCCTTATTGTTGCGAACCAGTCTTTGGTTACAAAGCTTTGCTGGAGCCTTTCTATAAAGTCCTCCCAATTATCTCCAGCATTGTATTTTACATCTGAGCCGTTGGTCGCCATTCTGTGGATTCTGTAATCCCGTAACTAGTCGCCACTGTAAAGTCCTGACCCTGTAGTACAGACTCACACGAGGCACATACTGAAGTCAAGGTCACTCAACACCTGCACGTTTATTACACAGCTCTCGAATGCCACACTTGCCTAAGACCTGTCCTTATATACCTGTCTGGGAACGGTATCCAGTGTCGGTAAGCTTGTGGTTACAGGTCATCTCTGGTTACAGTCATGTATGGCATGGTAAGGTACAGTTATGTACAGTAGTGTGAGATACATGACAGTACTGGTATTCATGGTGATTACAGCAATTATTAATCGTCTCACAGAACTCAATTATTTTTTTGCGATGAATTGATCGAGGATTGAAACCAGGTTAGTGCACCAGATCTTAACACCTCGACCACCAGGGAACAGTTACGATACATGTCGATATATTTATATATATTTATATATGAACCTGATTATCAACGGCTACCAACCTAGACCTCATGGTGCAACGGTAGTGTGTCTAACTTTGAGTGAGAGAAATTGTTCCACAGTGACAACCATTTCATCTTTTGTTCCCTTTTAAACACTAGAAACTGAGACAGGGGAATAAATAGAGAAACCAAAGCACAGGGATATTGACAAGAGGAAGAGAGAAGGGGAAATATACTGACCCCACCCAGAACTAATGCAGAAACCCCTCTGCTGCGCTCGGGGTGACCACTTGCAGCCTGGATACACTGATGTCCCAACAGCTCATTGACTGTCGGTGTGGGACCGTGCGGTGCTTCAGAAGACAGGTCGAAAAAGCAAAGTCACTGATTCCGTCTCATGTGCTCCTCCGATCACGAACAGCAACACACGAAAAATGCTTCAATAATGGTTACACCTTATGTACACATTCGTTAAACAGTTGGCTCTTTGGTCTAGTGATATGTTTCTTGCTTTGGGGTTGTTACTTAAATTTTGCGAGAGGTCCCGGGTTCAAATCCTGGAAGAGCCCTCAGTTTCGCCAAGAATTATGAAATTGCATCTAACTTTTGCAAAGAAGGACTTGCATTTCTACAACACCTTTCAGGAACTCATGACGCCCCAAAGCGCTTTACAGCCGTTGAGTTATGTTTGAAGTGTTGTCGTGTGGGGAAAGATGTGCCCAAATCACCCCACACGAACTGCAACTCTTTGTGAAGGAGTTTGGTGCAAATAATCAAGTGCCTCAGGGACTTGGACTTTCTATGAATGAGTTCTGCTGGTACCTGCGTTCAAGCTGGAAACAGTAACTGGGCTTCCATCTCACGGGAGCAGCGTGAAGCGGTTAGTGAGTCGGTGACCAGATTGAGGTGCGCCACTTTCAATCTTTGAAATTTCACCAAACAAAGAAACGGTTAATCCAACTGTCACTGTAAAAAACCGATTGAAGTGGTCGATGCTCCAAACAGAGCTGGAACACGCGCAGTGCAGTAATAGGGTCCGCAATATTAAATGTCAGAGTTATTAAGCAGACAATAATTAAACATACACTTAACAACAGTACTTACACCCAAACCTTGTGAATGTTACCCGAAGAACTCAAACACGTTACATTTCCCAGGTCGGTGTAGAAATTGATCAAACATTAATCGGATTCGAAACTATCTGTTCCAAATGCCACATTTTATATCTTTTCCTTACCCCTGCTACGTGACAATTGAAACTTTTAATAGTATTACCGAACACAACTGCCCAACGTCTGATGGAAGGTCATTAACCTGAAACGTTAACTCTGTTTCTCTCTCCACAGATGCTACCTGGCGTGCTCATTGATTCCAGCATTTACTCTTTAATTCATCAAACTTATAATCAGAGTATCACGTCCCTTGTCATCTAACTACACTCCTTCCTGATATGTAGCCTTGTCCTACAAACAGGCTCCTTTCGCACGATATAGGCATTCATTGGAATTATAACTTCTTAACGATAACAATTATGTGATGTATGTAACTCTGTAATACTTGCCACCAGAGGGCGCGACTGTTGGAGTCCTAATGGTCACCTACCCACACAGGGCCAATATAAAAGGTAGGCTGCCATGTTGTTCAGACACTCTGGAGTTGTAATAAAGAAAACTAAGGTCACACTAAGTTTAGGTCATAGTACTCAGCCTCGGGGAGTTCTTCTATGCAAAACAATTGGCGACGAGTAAAAGAATACGAATCTTCACGCAACCATGGCTGTTGTTGGAATATTAGAGAGATCCGTAGAGGGTGATGATTGGGAAGCCTTCGTCGAGCAGCTCGACCAGTTCTTTGTGGTCAACGAGCTGGAAGGAGACACTAACATGGCGAAGCACAGGTCGGTTCTCCTCACCGTCTGTGGGCCTAAAATATACAGCCTCATCAAGAATTTGCTCACACCGACAAAACCAACGGAGAAGGAATATTCAAATTTGTGCACACTGGTTTGCGACTACCTCAAGCCGAAGGAGAGTATCCTCATGGTCATATCGTTTTTACACGCACCATCGCTCCAGGGACCAAGACCTGGCGGATTATGTCATCGACATGAGACACCTCACTGGAACTTGCGATTTTGCAGCTGCGTTGGGGCAAATGCTGTGGGACTTTTCCGTGCTGGGCATCAGCCACGAGGTCATTCTTCGAAAGCTGCTGGCTGCTGAAACCCTAGACCTGAGCAGGGCCATCGCGATCGCCCAGGCATACATGGCCACGGACGATAACACGAAACAGATACCTTCTCAACATCGAAGCTCACCGGCAAGTACTGTGCATAAAATGATGTCGCTTGCAGGCCGAACTGCATATGGCAGGGCCTGTACGTCTGTGGCTGCAAGACCTGTGATGACTCAGAGTGCGCCATCGGGGGTGAATGTGATTCTATGAGCACCGTGTTGGTGCTGCGGGGGTAATCATCGTGCCCATCAATGTCAATTCAAGCACTACTTGTGCAAAGGCTGCACAATGATGGGGCACCTCCAGTGAATGTGCAAACGTGCGGTGACAAACCAGGTGGCAGAGGATGATCGATACGGCATGGATCACGCAGCACAGGCAACTGAACCCGAGGAACAAGGACTCCCAGGTGCCGCTGGGGATGTTGCATTTTATCAGGGAAGCTTTGAGTGTGTGCTCGAAACGTTTCCTCTGCCTGTAAAATCCTGACCCTTGAGTACAGACATGCACGAGGCACATGCTGAAGTCAAGGTCACTCTGGACCTGCACCTTTATTTCACAGATCTCAAGTGCCAGTCTTGCCTGAGACCTGCCTTTATATACCTGTGTGGAACAGATATGCAGTGTCTCCTGCAAGTGCACCCTGGTGGTAAAGTATGCTTTGGTTCGAGGTCATATCTAGTTACAGTCATGGAAAGCATGGTAAGGTACAGTTATATATAGTAGTGTGAGATACATGACATAACCCTCCCCCAAGGTATTATTGTCTTAATAGGTTCAGTCTCTCAGGTGGTCTCCGCTCTCGCGTGGAGCGTCTTAGTTGTGGTTCAGTTGTTTGCCTTGGTGCCTATATTGTTTCGGTGTGATTGCTGGTATCTCGCCTGGGCTGTCTTTTGAGACTGCCCTTTTCTCAGGTTGTTCCCTCTGTCTGTCCACCAGGTGTGGTTTGAGTTCCAATTTGTAGTCTGCCTCTGGTTCTGCAGTGTTATCAGTGAATCTACTTTTTACTTGGCCTACATGCCTCCGGCAGGTTTGGCCATTGTCCATTTGTACCACAGCAGCCTGTTTACTTCCTTATCTGTTACTGTCACTGCAAACCATTTGGGACACCGGCCATAGTTGAGCACAAACACTTTGTCCTCTATCACATTCCACCTCCCCCTCGAATTTCGGTCATCGTACTCAGTTAGCTTCCGGCGCTTTGCCTCAACAATTTCATGCATATCTGGGAAGATTAAAGGGAGTCTCGTCTTTAAGGTTCGTTTCATCAATATTTGCGCGGGGGGAACCCCAGTCAACGAATGCGGACGAGGTCTGTATGTCAGCAGCAGTCGCAGCTCTGCAGCGTGGGACCTTGGGTCTTTAGCATTCTTGTTTCACAATTTGCACTGCTCGCTCCACCTGGCCATTGGAGGCCGGCTTGAATGGTGCCGTCTGAACGTGATTTATGCCGTGGTCAACTATGAAATCTTGAAATTCTGCGCTGTTGAAGCACGGACCATTATCACTGAGCAATATGTCAGGGATTCCGGGCGTAGCAAACATGGTTCTAAGGCTCTCCACAATGGTGGAGGTGGTGCTCGAGTTTAAAATGGTGCATTCGATCCACTTTGAAAATGCATCGACGACTACGAGGAACATTTTGCCAATGAATGCGCCCGCATAGTCTACATGCACCAGCGACCACGGTTTGGTGTGCGAGGGCCAAGGGCTTAGGGGGGCCTCACTGGGGGTATTACTGCGTTGGTCAAAAATGGTGCATCGACGGACGCAGAGCTCCAAGTCCGGGTCAATGCCAGGCCAGCAGACGTGGGATCTGGCTATGGCCTTCATCAGGATGATCCCTGCCTGCTCGCAGTGGAGCTCCTGGACAAACGCTGTCTACCTCGCAAGGGCATAACTACTCGGCTGCCCCACCTCAGGCAGTCTGCCTGTAGTGATAGTTCATGCATGCGACTATGGAAAGGTTTGATCTCCTCGGAGCAGGCATCACGAGTCTCTGCCCAGTCACCAGTTAAAACTGATCTTTTGACGAAGGATAACGTGGGGTCGCTGGTCGTCCAAGCTCTGATTTGGCGAGCCGTCATGGGTGAACCTGTGGATTCAAAGGCATTGATTGCCATGACCATCTCACAGTCCTGTTCATCGGACCCTTCCGTGGTCGCCAGGGATAGCCTGCTAAGCGCGTCGGCACAGGTGTCTGTGCCAAGTCTGTGCCTTATTGTACAGTCGTAAGACGCTAGCATGAGTGCCAACCGCTGAATGCGCGCCGAGGCGTTGGCGTTTATTGCCTTGCACTCGGATAGCAGGGACGTGAGGGGTTTGTGGTCAGTTTCTCACGCGAACTTGGCCCCGAAAAGGTATTGGTGTATCTTTTTGAACCGTACACGCACACGAGCGCCACCTTCTCAACCACACAGTACCCGAGCTCCACCCGCGAATGTGACCTGGAGGCGGAAGCTGTGGGTTGTAATTTACCCGCATCATTGACATGTTGTAAAATGCACCCGACCCCATACGCTGATGCATCACATGTGAGAACTAGCTTTTTACCTGGATCAAAGAAAACCAAAACACTGTTCGAACATAGAAGGTTGCATACCTTATTGAAGGCGCGTTCCTGGGTCTCCCCCCAAAACCAATCGCACCCCTTCCTGAGTAGCACATGGAGAGGCTACAGCAGCGTGCTTAATGTCTGCATAAAGTTCCCAAAGTAATTGAATAGCACGAGAAAGGCGCGCAGTTCTGAGACATTCCGGGGCCTGGGTGCCAGGCGAATTGCTTCTGTTTTGGATTCTGTTGGGCAGATTCCATCAGCGGCAATCCTTCTGCCCAAAAATTCAACCTCGGGTGCGAGAAACAGACACTTGGATTTCTTAACTCTTAGGCCTACCCGATCCCATCGACTTAGTACTTCATCCAAATTGCAGAGATGGGAGTCGGTGTCCCTGCCCGTGATAATTATGTTGTCTTGAAATACAACCGTCCCCGGGATGGACTTGAGCAGACTCTCCATTTTTTGCTGGAATATAGCAGCTGCCGACTTGATGCCGAATGGGCAGCGATTGTACATGAAAAGGCCTCGATGTGTGTTGATGGTGGTGAGTAGCTTCGTCTCTTTGGTAAGTTCTTGCTTCATATACGCAGATGTGAGATCTAGTTTCGAGAAATGTTTTCCTCCAGCCAATTTGGCAAATAGATCCTCCGCTCTGGTCAGCGGGTACTGGTCCTGTAGGGAGACTCTGTTTATGGTAGACTTATAATCCCCACAGATTTTTACGGATCCATCAGGCTTCATGACGGGGACGATGGGACTTGCCCAGTCGCTTAATTCCACGGGTGAGATAATGCCTTCCCGCAGAAGCCTGTCCAGTTCGTGTTCAATCTTTTCTCTCATCACATAAGGCACAGCTCTAGCCTTATGATGGACCGGTCTGGCATCCTGTATGACGTAGATTTTAACTTTCGCCCCTTTGAAGGCTGAATGAGATGTTCAAAACGACTTGGAACTGTTGAGCAGGAGGTCCGTTCCTCTGACGACACGGTGTGAACATCATCCCATTTCCAATTTAGTTTTGCCTGACAGCTTCTTCCCAACAATGTTGGGAGATCTCGGGGGACAATCCACATGAAAATCGGTTCACTGTCCCTTTGTGTGTGACAGAGAGCATGGCGCTGCCAAGGACTGGGATGATTTCGTTGGTATAGGTCCTTAGTTTGGTGTCGATCCTTGTGAGTTTTGGTCTGTTGCTTTTGTGCGGCCACAGATGTTCAAATTGTTGAACGCTCATGAGAGATTGACTATCTCCCATGTCCAGTTCCATGTTGACGGGTATCCCGTTGAGTAGGACCCTCATCATTATTGGAGGCGTCTTGTTGTAAGAACAGTGGACATTGATCGTGTTGACCCGCTGTACCTCGGTGTCCCGGGCACTGTCAACACCTTCTTCTGGTCCGTTTTCCGACCCTTCTGATTCGTATACCAGCCGAGCTGCTGTTTTTTTGCACGTGAGCCAGATGTCCTGGAAAGTTGCAGTTTCTGCAAACAGCATGCTGAAATCGACACCCCCTTGTTGAGTGCCTTCCCCCACATCTCTAGCACAGACCGCTTCCTTTGTTTCCGAAGGATGAGCTGCGCCTGGATGATCTCTCTTGAGCTTCTCTCATTCTGAAGTTGATTGCTCGCATTGTGGATTGATGAGGTGTGAATGGCCGTTCATTTGGCACTTTATCGGCTTCTGGCGCCACTGCCTGCTGTGAAGCCCTGCTCTCCTGCCTTTATCTGTGCGTGGGGGTAGCGGCTTGTTTCAAGCTGTGAAACCCTTGTTGCGATGTTTCGTTATTTGTCGTACCCGCAGTGTAGATCAACCTTGTTTCTTCTTCTCCTGCCAAGAATGTCTGTGCAATCAGTGCTGCTGCCTCTAGGGTCAGGTTCTTGGTCTCTATAAGCTTTCGGAATATGCCTGCGTGGCCTTTTCCTTCAACAAAAAAGTCTCTCAGTACTTCTCTCCTTCGTTCATTGGAGAACACACATAAACTAGCCAACGTCCGAAGTTCTGCCACAAAGTCGGTTGTGCTCTGGCCCACACAGCGTCTGTATTTATAGAACCTGTGCCTGGCCATATGTAGGCTGCTCGCTTGCTTCAGGTGGTCTCTCACCAGTGTGCTCAACTCCTCAAACGACTTGCTTGCTGGTTTCTCGGGTGCCAGCAGGTCCTTCATTAAGGCGTATGTTTTCGAGCCACAGCTGGTCAAGAGATGGGCTCTTCTCTTGTCTGCCTTTTCGTCGCCTAACCAGTCTTTGGTTACAAAGCTTTGCTGGAGCCTTTCTATAAAGTCCTCCCAATTGTCTCCAGCATTATATTTCTCATCTGAGCCGTTGGTAGCCATTCTGTGTATTCTGTGATCCCGTAACTCGTCGCCACTGTAAAGTCCTCACCCTGCAGTACAGACTTACACGAGGCACATGCTGAAGTCAAGGTCACTCTTGACCTGCACCTTTATTTCACAGCCCTTGAGTGCCACACTTGCCTGAGACCTGCCTTTATATACCTGTGTGAAACAGGTATGCATGTCTCCTGCAAGTGCATCCCTGGTGGTAATGTATGCTTGTGGTTACAGGTCTTATCTAGTTACAGTCATGTATAGAATGGTAAGGTACAGTTATATACAGTAGTGTGAAATAAATTACACTGCTCACCTGGGGCTCGCTTACCGTGTCGGAATTCTGAGTAGAGCGCTTGCTTAGGGAGTCTCGTGTCGGGCATGTGGACAATGTGGCCCGCCCAGCGGAGCTGGTCGAGTGTGGTCAGTGCTTCAATGCTGGGGATGTTGGCCTGAGCGAGAACAATGATGTTGGTGCGTCTGTCCTCCCAGGGGATTTGCAGGATCTTGCGGAGACAGCCCTGGTGGTATTTCTCCAGTTATTTGAGATGTTTGCAGTATATAATCCATGTCTCGGAGCCATACTGCGGGGCAGGTATCACCACCGTCCTGCACACCATAAGCCTGGTGCCAGATTTGACGCCCTGGTCTTCAAACACTCTCCTCCTCAGGTGATCGAAGGCTGTGCTGTCACACTGGAGGCGGTGTTGGACCTCGCCATCGATGTCTGCCCTTGCTGATAGTAGGTTCCCGCGGCGTGGAAAATTGTCCACGTTGTCGAAGGCCACACTTACAGCCTTCCTAAATATAGCACCCTCATTCTATTCTCTTAAAACAAGTTCCTGAATTTTCGGCTAGCTGTGTAGGTTAGAGCTGTGGTTTTATCCTCAGATAGATTGTATCACAGTGTTTCCGTAGTGAAGTAGATATCACATTCGCCTCACACACGAAAGGTCCTCGGTCCGAAACCGGGCGGAAAGATCTTGAAAACTTGAAAATCAGACGATTGGCTGACTCCTGTTCCTTAACGCTTACGTTCGTATGATCTCTTGACCTTTCACAGGAGAACAAACTCTCCTCTGAACATGCATGAGAAAGCTCCAGAAAATATTTCCCCTCGAGGTGCTTTCGTTTGTGAGGCGAACGTGTTAACCATTACACTGCAGAAACATCTCCACTTTCAGCACCAGATTACCAAAATTAAACCCAATGAGATCGGGATAAAAGTTCCTCACATGCTCAGGGCAAAATATATGATTGCCGGTCTACAAAAGAATGAACAAACTTCAGTACCAGGTCAGACGGAAATGTTAAGCGAGCAGGTGGACTGCTGAATCGTACTTTTAAGAACTTGGTGGTGACAAAACAAATGGATTCCGCTTAATGATTAAATATAAGAAATGTCAGAAGTGGGACATAAACCGACCTTTCCAGAGGAAACTGACCTGAACACAGCATCTTGCACCGCTCGGCCATCCTGAATATTCAGTGCTGCTTATGGCCACCTGCAGGTTGATTTTGAACTTTTGTGTCCTGTCACATGAAATAAATGAGGGCAGAAATCGTATCTCTGCCTTACACCGGGGAAACAGTTAGACAGACATTGGAGCAAGGGTCTGGTTATTGCCAAACAGCCAGGGAAATAATAATTCTGGAAGAAAAATATCCAAGAGAACAGTGACCCCGAATTGATGTGAACACGCAACCTTCGGATCTGGATTCAGACACACTAACGTTGCAACATGAGACCTACACAGTGAGCTGGAGATGTTTTACTATATGAAGGTTCTGCATACAAGGGGCTTTCAAATCCCCTCCCATTCCCACCAGATATCACAGGCAGCGCTCACCTGACAGGCACCGTATGATTTCTTCTTAAACTTTTCTCTTGCTTTCACGGGAAACCATCAATAATTAACCCCTCACCTTCTGTTGCACAATCAAACAAATGCTAACGCAGGAACAGTCCATACTTCAATCATTAGTCCTGTGCTTTGCATCTTAACTCGAAAACCATATCCCATTTTACTCACTGTATTATAGCTTTCTGGTTCAAAGTCTTCAGCGATCTGGGGCAAATTTATGATCAAATTTAATAGCACCGGTTATTCCTATCGTGCACACAAAATACAATCAGTAGTGAAGATAATATCCCACCGTGCGTATTTGCAGATTCAAAACAATAGGATTTCAAATAAAGTGAAAGAATTTTACACTGAAAAGATTTGCAAGTGTTACTTGTATTTGTGTATCTAATGAAACTTTGTGGCGTCTGACTCCCGTTCATGCCTCTGCTGAATAAGAATGGAGGGTGTGACGTTGACGAGACTGCACTGCCCCTGATATTTGTCAGTTCATCCTTTATATTCAGTGGGTTCTCGCCCTTTGATGGGCTGCAGTGTAGCGGATATCACGTTGGCCTCACACGCAAAAGGTCCCCGGTGGATCCGTTTTCTCTCAGTCAATGTTATCCATTTATTGAAGTGAAATAAAGAGCAATTAATGAATAAGGGAGACCTTTTGCCAGGAGAATAAATAGCAAATAAAAACAGCAAATGCTGGAAATCTCAGCAGGTCAGGCAGCATTTGCCGGGAGACTAAACTCGCCTCTGATTGTTCATCCACAGAAAGTTTAAAAATAATGTTTCTGCCCGGGATTGAACCAGGGACCTTTTGCGTGTAAAGCAAACGTGATAAACACGACACAAGTTTCAACAGCAAGTTTCAACATCTGGGGCGGAGCCAACAGGCGCCTGGCTGCAATGAGCGATAAAAACCTGTGCTGGGCGAAAGCCTGGCTAGCTCAGTCGGTCGAGTATGAGACTTTTAATCTCAGGGTCGTGGGTCCGAACCCCACGTCAGGGGATTACATTTATTTTAATTTAATGCAGCTTTCATGGAAAAACATCATTAATGAACCCACTATCTTCTTTTTCACAATTAAATAAATGCTAACTGAAGGAACTCCATAATTCAAGTCTATGAGATACTCAATCATGATTTTAATCATCATTAATCCACCAACAATATTTGACATATGTCAAGGATGCCACATTTGCCCAGCCAGGCTAGCTCAGTCTGTAAAGATTGAGATTTTATTCTCAGGGGCGTGGGTTCAGGGTTGGGCGATTAAGTTTTGTTAAACTTTTCTGTTGCTTTCACGCGAAAACATCATTGATTAACTGATCAATTGGAGAGGCTGTAACGTTTCCTTTGGATCAGAGTATTTGTCCTCCAGGATCGATAGTTTCCTTGCTGAATCACAATAACCAGACCCTATATCTCCCTCTGGATGTTCGGGGGTTCCCGTACATTCCCAGTCGTGTGATTGCCCCTTTTCTGTTCTCCAATTCAATCCATATGGCCTCGTCCAAAAATCTGTCCATCTCCACCTGAAATATATTCAATGACCCAGTCTCCACAGCTCTCTGGGGCAGAGAGCTCCAAAGATTCACGACCCTCTGAGAGAAGAAATTCCTCCTCATCTCCGTTTTAAATGGGCGACCTTAAACCTTCAGGGAATAAGGGGTTATGGGGATCAGCCATGATCGTACTGAATGGTGGAGCAGGATCGAGGGACCATGTGGCCTATTCCTGCTCCGACTTCTTATGTTCTTATGACCCCTTATTCTGAAACTGTGCCCCCAAGTTCTAGATTCCCCCACAAGGGGAAACATAGAAACATAGAAAATAGGTGCAGTAGAAGGCCATTCGGCCCTTCGAGCCTGCACCACCATTCACTATGATCACAGCTGATCATTCCCTCAGTACCCCTTTCCTGCTTTCTCTCCATACCCCTTGATCCTTTTAGACATAAGGGACAAATCTAACTACTTTTTGAATGTTTGGGTTAATTCCCGTGAAAGTAACATAAAAGTTTAAGGAAAATAATTCACGCAAGGTGGGGCTCGAACACATGGCCTTAAAATTAAAAATCTCATGCTTTACAGACTGAGCTCGCCAGGCTTGCCCACATCTCCTTCGTCAAAGATGAAGCCCAGGATGTTGATGTGTATTAGTCAAAGGAACATAAGAAATACGAGCAAGAGTCGGCCATACGGCCCCTCGAGCCTGCTCCACCATTTAATAAGATCATGGCTGATCCGATCATGGACTCAGCTCCAATTCCCCGCCCGCTGCCCATAACCCCTTAACCCCCTATTGTTTAAGAAACAGTCTATTTCTGTCCTAAATATATTCAATTTCCCAGCTTCCACAGCTCTCTGGAAGAGTGAATTCCACAGATTGACAGCCCTCTGAGAGAAGAAATTCCTCCTCATCTCAGTTTTAAATGGGCGGCCCCTTATTCTAAGATCATGCCCCTAGTTCCAGTCTCCCCCATCGGTGGAAACATCCTCTCTGCATCCATTGTTGGTGAAAATAAATTCACATAGACTCTGGCAAGGTAAGAGAAACAACTTTATTGCTAACAGAGCTCTGGGAGAAGAGTTGAGATCCAGCGATCTCCCCGAGTGCCTTGTGCCGCAGGGTTCTAAGCAGTTTACAGGGGGCGGAATACAATCATTTAAATTAATTTACAAACAACCAATCGATCCATATGGCAACGCAATTAATTTACATTCAACTTTTTAGTCCAAGTAAAATCTGATAGGATGGTGCGAGTTTGCGGGCCCTTCCTCTTTATCTTCTTTTGTGGTTAGTTATTCTGTTGCAAAGCTTTCGATGAAACAGTGGCCTGCACCTGGCCAGGAGTCACTTGTTGCTGCAGAGTTCATATCAGGGACAGCAGATAGGCTTCTTGGTACAAAGTTCATTTCGTGGTGGCTTACCCCATCATGCTTTGCTTTGTCTGAAAATCCACTCCAACATCGTCATTCTATTCTCAGAAAACCAGCTGCTGAAGTAACGGCCCGCTGTGTAGGTGAAAACTCTGATTATATTCCTAAAATTACTTTAACCACTCCGTTTCTGTAGTGTAGTGGTTATCACACTCGCCTCGCACGCGAAAAGTCCCTGGTTCAAGCCCAAGCGGTAACATTATTTTGGAGGCTATTTTGTTGTAAATAAATTGAACAAAAGTCGCCCAAGGTTCCTTGTCGCATGAGAAGTGAATATTTTAAACCAGTCTCCTACACACAGAGTGGATAAAGTCAGATAGGGGAGAAAATTTCATCAATGATTAAGCTCTTTAAATGATTAACATAAGAACAGAAGAAATACGAACAGGAGTCGGCCATTCGGCCTCTCGAACCTGCTCTGCCATTCAATAAGATCATGGCTGATCTGACCATGGATTCTGAGTTAAGGGACTCGGGGGCCTGTTCTCTCTCCCCTGAGAAGGTTCACTTTCGACAGTCCAGCCTCTAAAAGGCACCACTCTGTGCACAGTACTTGCCGGGTTTGAGTCCTGAGGATGAGTCATCTGCCTAGAGCCACAGGTCGAGGTCATGAATGCTTGGCTCACGGAGATGGCCTTCTGCAGTGTGACTTTGGTATCCGCTGAAAGTAGCTTATGAAGAAGGCCCTCGTGGCCGATTCCGATGACAAAGATATCCCGCAGTGCTTCGGTGAGGTGGTCACCAAAATCCCACGGTGCCGCCAGCCTCCTGAGGTCTGCAGCATATTTCGATCTCCTGGCCTTCGGGCCGTCGGTGTGTATAAAACCGCTATCTGGCTGTGAAGATGCTCTCTTTGGGCTTGAGTTGTTTTTGGATCAGTGTTACCAGCTCCTTGTACATCTTGGTCATTGTCTTCGCTGGTGCCAGCAAGTCCCTGACGAGGCCGCAGAAGGTGGGCCCACAACTGGTTAGCAGGATAGCTCTGCACTTATCAGCCAGTGTGACCGGGTTGTCACCTGCCAGATAGTTTGCTGTGAAGAAATGGACAAGCCACTCCACAAAGGCTTCCCAATCATCACCATCGGCGAACTGCTGCAACGTACTAAGTTTCGCCATTTTCGTGTGAAGGTCTGTAATCGCGTCGCCAATTGTTACACATTCAGATGCTCTGATAATGACTCCACGACAATGTGTAGTGCTTGAACTGTAGTGACCTTCGTCCTTTATTGAAAACCACAGAGTGAGCATCACACCTGATGGCTTGCCTTTTATACGAGGCCAGGCACACCTGAACAGGTAAGCTTCAAGCCTCCCACTGTAGTGCCCTCCGGTGCACAACTTGCAATAGTACAAGGAATAACCATGTAGGACACATGACAGGTGTCACTGTGGAACCGTTTCTCTCACTCAAAGTTAGACACACTAACGTGGGCACCACGAGGTCTAGGTAGGTAGCCATTGACATTCAGGTTCATATATAAATATATATAAATGTATCGACATGTATCATAACTGTTCCCTGGTGGTCAAGGGGTTAAGATCCAGTGCGCTAACCTGGTTTCAATTCTCGATCAATTCATCGCATAAAAATAATTGAGGTCTGTGAGACGATTAATAATTGCTGTAATCACCATGAATACCAATACTTTCTGTGATAGACCGAGCTTACAGACTATCTGGCTTCTCCTGCCCTTTGCCAGGCACGTGTTCGAGGTATAATTTTGTAAACAGTGTGAGTTCGCTGATTGCGGGGAGATGGTAGGAGACTCTGTGGCCCGATTGTGAGGAAGTGAACACGGTGGCTGGGTGATTGGTGATATTTCTGTAAAGGTCAGCGGAGGCGAAGGATTGAGAACTTTCAGTGTGGGAGAGAAGTTGTTTTAGGTGATCCAACACATTCCCACTCAGCACAGAGGGAGCTCACTGGTCATTGTTCTTTTGGATATTGTCCTTCCAGAATTAATATTTCCTTTGCTGTGTCGAAATAACCAAACCCTTGCTCCAAGGTCAGTCTCACTGTTTCCCCGGTGTCAGGCAGAGATACGCCTGCTGCCCTCGTTTATTTCATGTGAAAGGACACAGTAGTTCAAAATCAACCTGCAGGTGGCCACACACAGCACTGAATAGTCAGGGTGGCCGAGCGGTGTAAGGTGCTGTGTTCACGTCACTGTTCTCCTCTGGAGATGTGGGTTCATGTCCCATTTAATCATTATGCGAAACCCATTTGTTTTGTCACCACCAACTCCTTAAATGTGTCATTCAGCAGTCCACCAGCTCGCTTAACATTTCCGTCTGACCTGGTGCTGAAGTTTGTTCATTCTTCTGTCGACCATCAATCATATATTTTGCTCTGAGCATGTGAGCAAATTTTATTCCGATCTCATTGGGTTTAATTTTGGTAATCTGGTGCTGAAAGTGGAGATGTTTCCGCAGTGTAACGGTTAACACGTTCGCCTCACACGCGAAAGCACCTCGGGTGGAAATATTTTCTGGAGCTTTCTCATGCATGTTCAGAGGAGAGTTTGTTCTTCTGTGAAAGGTCAAGAGATCAGAAGAACGTAAGAGTTAGGAACAGGAGTCAGATATTCGGCGCATATTCAAGTTTTCAAGATCTTTCCGCCCGGTTTCGGAACGGGGACATTTCGTGTGTGAGGCGAATGTGATAACTACTACACTACGGAAACACTGTGGTCGAATCTATCTGAGGATAAAACCACAGCTCTAACCAACACAGCTAGCCGAGAATTCAGGAGCTTGTTTTAAGAGAATAGAATAAGGGTGCTATATTTAGGAAGGCTGTAAGTGCCTTTTCCACGCCTCGGGAACCTACTATCAGCAATGGCAGACATCGATGACGAGGTCCAACACCGCCTCCAGTGTGCCAGCACAGCCTTCGATCACCTGAGGAGGAGAGTGTTTGAAGACCAGGACCTCAAATCTGGCATCAGGCTTATGGTCTACAGGGCGGTGGTGATACCTGCACCGGGATATGGCTCCGAGATATGGACTATATACAGCAGACATCTCAAATCACTGGACAAATACCACCAGGGCTGTCTCGCAAGATCCTGCAAATCCCCTGGGAGGACAGACGCACCAACATTAGTGTTCTCGCTCAGGCCAACATCACCAGCATTGAAGCACTGACCACACTCGACAAGCTCCGCCGGGCGGGCCACATTGTCCACATGCCCAACATGAGACTCCCTAAGCAAGCGCTCTACGCAGAACTACGACATGGTAAGCGAGCCACAGGTTGCCAAAGGAAACATTTCGGGCACACCCTCAAAGCCTCCCTGATAAAATGCTGCCTCCCCACCTGCACCTGGGAGCCCTTGTTCCTTGGGTTGAGTTGCCTTTGCTGCGTGATCCGTGCCGGATCGATCATCCTCAGCCACGTGGTATGTCACAGCACGTTTGCACATTCACTGGAGGTACCCCATCGTTGTGCAGCCTTTGCACACGTAGTGCTTGAATCGACATTGATGGGCCCGAGGATTACCCCCGCAGCACCAACACGGTGCTAATAGATTCACATTTACCCACGATGGCGCATTCTGAGTCATCACAAGTCTTGCAGCCACAGACGTATCGACCCTGCCATATGCAGTTCGGCCTGCTAGCGACATAATTTTATGCACAGTACTTGCCGGTGAGCTTCGATGTTGAGAAGATATCTGTTTGGTGTTATCGTCCGTGGCCATGCATGCCTTGGCGATCGCGATGGCCCTGCTCAGGTCTCGGTTTTCAGCAGCCAACAGCTTTCAAAGAATGATCTCGTGGCTGATGCCCAGCACGTAAAAGTCCCACATCATTTGCCCCCACGCAGCAAGGTCCCGCGAGGTGTCTCAGGTCGGTGACATAATCCGCCAGGTCTGGTCCCCGGAGCGATGGTGCGTGTCAAAACGATATCTGGCCATGAGGATACTCTCCTTCGGCTTGAGGTAGTCCCAAATGAGTGTGCACAACTCTGAATATTCCTTCTCCGTTGGTTTTGTCGGTGTGAGCAGATTCTTGATGAGGCTGTATATTTTAGGCCCACAGACGGTGAGGAGAACGACCCTGTGCTTGGCCACGTTAGTGTCTCCTTCCAGCTCGTTGCCCACAAAGTACTGGTCGAGCTGCTCGACGAAGGCTTCCCAATCATCACCCTCTACGGATCTCTCTAATATTCCAACGGCAGCCATGGTTGTTTGAAGGTTCGTATTCTGTTACTCGTCGCCAATTGTTGTGTAGAGAAGAACTCCCCGAGGCTGATTACTGTGAGCTAAATTTAGTGTGACCTTAGTCTTCTTTATTACAACTCCAGAGTGCCTGAACAACATGGCAGCCGACCTTTTATACTGGCCCTGCACGTGTGGGCAGGTGACCATTCGGACTCCAACAGTCGCGCCCTCTGGTGGCAAGTATTACATAGTTACATAATTCACATAATTGTTATCGTTCAGAAGTTATAATTCCAATGAATGCCTGAATCATCCGAAAGGAGCCTGGTTTGCAGGACAAGGCTACATATCAGGAAGGAGTGTAGTTAGATGACAAGGGAAGTGAATTTCTGACTATAAGTTAGGAGAATAAAAAGAGTAAATGCTGGTAACACTGAGCAGGTCAGGCAGCATCTGTGGAGAGAGAAACAAAGTTAACGTTTCAGGTTAATGACCTTCCATCAGAAATTGGGCACTTGTATTCGGTAATACTATTAAAAATTTAAATTGTCACGTAGCAGGGATAACGAAAAGATATAAAATGTGGCTTTTGGAACAGATCGTTTAGAATCCGATTAATTTTTGATCAATTTGTACACCGAGCTGGGAACTGTAACGTGTTTGAGTTCTTCGGCGAACATTCGCAAGGTTTGGATGTAAGTACTGTTGTTAAGTGTATGTTTAATTATTGTCTGTTTAATAACTCTGACATTTAATGTTGCGGACCATATTACTGCACTGCGCGTGTTCCAGCTATGTTTGAAGCACCGATCCCTTCAATCTGTCGCTTGACTGGGACAGTTGGATTCACCGTATCTTTGTTTGGTGAAATTTCAAAGATTGAAAGCGGCGCACATCAACCTGGTCACCTACTCACTATCCGCTACACGCTGCTCCCGTGAGATGAAGCCCAGTTGCTGTTTGAAGCTTGAATGCAGGTACACACAGAAGTCATTCAAATAAAGGCCAAGTCCCTGAGATACCTGATTCTTTGCACCGAACTCCTTCGCAAAGAGCTGCAGTTCGTGTGGGTTGATTCGGGCACATCTTTCCCCACACTCCAACACTCCAAACATAACTCAACGGCTGTAAAGCGCTTTGGGGCGTCATGAGTTCCTGAAAGGTGCTGTCGAAATGCAAGTCCTTCTTTGCAAAAATTCGATGAAAGTTCAAAATTCGTGGGTAAATTGTGCGCTCGTCCGGGATTTGAAGCCGGGATCTCTCGCAAATTTCAAGTAACAACCCCAAAGCGAAAACCATTACCCCTAGACCAACGAGCCAACGACTGCACAACTGTGGAGCTCAGGTGGAGCCATTATTGAAGCATGTTTATTGTGTTGCTATTCTTGATCGGAGGAGCACATGGGACGGAATCAGTGAATTTGCTTTTTCGACCTGTCTTCTGAAGCACCGCACAGTCCCACTCCGACAGTCAATGAGCTGTTGGGACGTTACTGTATCCAGGCTGCGGGAGGCCAACAGGCGCCTGGCTGCAATGAGCGATAAAATCGAGCATTAGCCAGAAGACCGGCGTGCTCAGTCGGTAGAACATGAGACTCTTAATTACAAGGTCCTGGGTTTGAGCCCCATGTTGGGCGATTGCATTTCTTTTAATTTAATGTTGCTTTCATGGAAAATCATCATTAATTAACCCACAATCTTCTTTTGCACAATTAAAGGAATGCTAACTGAAGGAACTCCATAATTGAATCATTTCTTCTCTGCTCTGCAAGTGAACTCTGAAACCATAAACCATTTTACACACTGTGCTTTCGGGGTCTGGGTCAAAATGTTCATTGCTGATAACATCAACAGGAGACTGGGGAAACAGTGAGACTGACTTTAGAGCAAGGGTCTGGTTATTGTGAAACACCAAAGAAAATAGCAATTCTGGAAGAATAACATCGAAACGAAATGTGAGCTGACACCCTGAAAGAAGTGTTAAGGCAGAAGGTTAAATGCTGCATCCCTTTCTGCAAAAAATTCCTTTCACAAATATTTCAATGTCCTAAACGGTACAAAGCAAAAATGTTCCTTTCAAAGTCAATAAACACCTGAATTTCCGCACCCCGCGAATCTGCTGAATCAGATGCCTCTACTTTTGCCGACTGAATCCATGTCCCTTTGCAATGTTGTGCTCCCACCCACACTATGAAACGTGCCACTAACTTATCGAATCATGGAATGGTTACAGCACGGAAGGCCATTCGGCCAATCGAGCCCGTGCCGACTCTCAGAGAGTCCTACTCCCCCGCCCTTCCCCCGTAGCCCTGCAATTGTTTTTCCTTCAGACACTTATCCAACTCCCTTCTGAAAGATAAGATTGATTCTTCCTCCACCGCCCTTTCAAGCCGTGCATTCCAGATCCTAACCACTCGCTGCTAAATGGCCATCTCCTGTTCCTATGTGTAAAGTCTTGGAAACACGAGATCAATTCCTGCCACACTAACAGCCTTCCTAAATACAGCACCGTCATTCTATTCTCGTAAAACCAGCTCCTGAATATCGGCCAGCTGTGTAGGTTAAAGCTCTGGTTATATTCCTGAGATTACTTGAACCACAGCGTTTCTGTAGTGTAGTTGTTATCACGTTCGCCTCACACGCAAAAGGTCCCCGGTTCGAGCCCGGGCAGAAAAATTATTTTGGAGACTATTTTTGCTGTGAAATCAATTGAACAAAAATCGCCCCAGGTTCCTTGTCGCATGAGCACTGAACATCTTTAACCAGTCTCCTAAATGCAGAGTGTGTAAGGTCAGATAGGGGAGAAAACTTCATCAATGATTCAAAATCCTTAAATAATTAAAGTTCAGTTATTGAAGTTTCCACTGTCCCTCAGTAACGACTCTACAAAACAACACTGTCGGTTAATGAATGGGGAATAAAACAAATAACCTTCACCCATCCCCATCCCCCGACACAGAGTTTAATTCGTTGCATGTCATTCTTTTAAAGATTTTGAATGAAAGAGTTACTTTCTGATTCCGGGATCCCTCTGTGAGCGCCGCACCACTAAACGAGCAGGAAACACATTAAATAGTTGACTACAATTGCTGACATTTCTTAAGCTTTTTTCTTGTGTTTTTTCAGCTATTCGTCCTTTTCAGCTCCTAACTGCGGATATTGCTGTGATTAAACCTGAACACAATGCAATGTCTCACAGTCCCTGCCTCGGTTAATACCAGCAGATCTAAGCCGCATTTCAAACCCACAAACAACTCATTAGTTATTCGCTCTTCCCAGTTCCAGAGCTCAGAGGGTTATTGTCCATCACTGTGATTCAAGCTACCTCAGACCCAGGCCAATGCTCCCCGTAGACCGAGCACACGCTGAGGAAAACTCCGGGGGAGTGGATATCCTATTGTGGGGGGCTACAGGACCCTCGGACTCTTAAATAATCTCTCACAGCTCATCTGAAAGAAGCCGGAATGTGCCTGCCTCAGCCGTGAGGTAACACTTGTTTATTTATAAAAAGAGAAGCAACTATCCTCATTCAGCAAATATAAGGCAAGATATCATCAAAAGAGGTTTTTGGACATTTTAAGTGATGTGTTTAATGCTTCAGTCCTTTTTGTGTTTAATTCCCACCCCCTCTCTGGCTGTGCCTGCACTGAGCTTATCTATAGGTAAGGTTGTTCTGAACTTACAAAAGTGGGCACTTACTCCAGCCGGAGTTAGTTTGTAGTAAGTTTTCACTGTCGAATCTTGCAAAACAGGCTTGAGTGGCTGGACACACCCCCTTTTGAAAAAGAATACCTTACCTGAAGCCAACCTCAACGAACTCAGTTGAACTGGAGCAAACTAATAACCGAGAATTGCAATTTCTAACATTCTCCGAAGTAAACTAGTTGCTCCAAAAAAGTAGGAGCAACTCCACCCGAAACTTGGGCCCTCAGTGTGGGACAGAAGTTGTTTAAGGTGAGCCAACACATTCCCGATCAGCACAGAGGGAGCTCACTGGTCAGCTCCCCTCTGTTGGGGCTGTTGTACCAGAAGTTTCCGTAAGGCAATAAACGGCAACGCCTCGGCGCGAATTCAACGGTGGGCACTCATGCTGGCGTCCTATGACTATACCATAAGGCACAGACCAGGCACAGACAACTGTTCCGACGCGCTCAGCATGCTACCCCTGTCCACCACGGAAGGGTCTGAAGAACAGGACTGTGAGATAGTCATGGCAATCAATGCCTTTGAGTCCACAGTTTCGCCCATAACAGCTCACCAAATCAGAGCCTGGACGGCCAGCAACCCCACGTTATCCTTAGTAAAAAGATGTGACTAACCGGTGACTGGGCAGAGGCTCGTGATGCCTGCCCTGAGGAATTTAAACCCTTTCACAGGAGCATGCATGAGCTATCACTTCAAGCAGACTGCCTGATGTGGTGCAGTCGAGTAGTCATGCCTCTGCGAGGCAGAGAGGCATTTGTCTGGCAGCTCCACCGCGAGCACCCGAGGATTGTTCTCATGAAGGCCATAGCCAGATCCCACGTCTGATGGCCTGGTATTGACGCGGACCTGGAGCTCTGCGTCCAAAGTTGCACTATTTGTGCCCAGCTCAGCAATGCTCACAGGGAGGCTCCACTGAGCCCCTGGCCCTGGCCTACCAAACCGTGGTTACGGGAGCACGTAGACTATGCGGGCCCATTCATGGGCAAAATGTTCCTCGTAGTTGTAGATGCATTTTCAAAGTGGATCGAATGCACCATTTTAAACTCGAGCACAACCTCCACCACTTGGAGCACCACACGTGAAAGATCCCCGGTTTGAACCCTTGTAGAAACATTATTTTAAGACTACATTTGCTGTGAAATAAATTGAACAAAATTCGCCGCAGGTTCCTTGTCGCATGAGCACTGAAAATGTTAAACCAGTCTCAGAAATACAGAGTGTGTAATGTCAGATAGCGTAGAAAACTTCATCAATAATTCAAGCTCCTTAAATGATTAACAAAAGAACAGAATAAATAGGAACAGGAGTCGGACATTCGGCCCCTCGATCCTGCTCTGCCATTCAATAAGATCATGGCTGATCTGACCATGGACATTGAGTTAAGGGACTCGGGGACCTGTTCTCTCTCCCCTGAGAAGGTTCACGTTCTACAGTCCAGCCTCTAAAAGGCACCACTCTGTGCACAGTACTTGCCGCGTTTGAGTCCTGAGGATGAGTCATCCGCCTAGAGCCACAGGTCGAGGTCATGAATGCTTGGCTCACGGAGATGACCTTCTGCAGTGTGACTGTGGTATCTCCTGACAGTAGCTTATGAAGAAGGCCCTCGTGGCCGCTTCCGATGACAAAGATATCCCGCAGTGCTTCGGTGAGGTGGTCACCAAAATCCCACGGTGCCGAATGCCTCCTGAGGTCTGCAGCATATTTCGTGATCTCCTGGCCTTCGGGCCGTCGGTGTGCATAAAACCGCTGTCTGGCTGTGAGGATGCTCTCTTCGGGCTTGTGTTCTTCTTAGATCAGTGTTACAAGCTCCTCGTACATCTTGGTCATTGTCTTCGCTGGTGCCAGCAAGTCCCTGACGAGGCCGTAGACGGTGGGCCCACAACTGGTTAGCAGGATAGCTCTGCACTTATCAGCCAGTGTGACCGTGTTCTCACCTGCCAGATAGTTTGCTGTGAATACATGGACAAGCCTCTCCACAAAGGCTTCCCAATCATCACCATCGGCGAACTGCTGCAACGTACCAAGGTTAGCCATTTTCGTGTGAAGGTCCGTAATCGCGTCGCCAATTGTTATACCTTCAGATGCTCTGATAATGACACCACGAGACAATTGGTAGTGCTTGAACTGTAGTGACCTTCGTCCTTTATTGATAACCACAGAGTGAGGATCACACCTGATGGCTTGCCTTTTATTCCAGGCCAGGCACACCTGAACAGGTAAGCTACAAGCCTCCCACTGCAGTTACCTCTGGTGCACAACTTGCAATAGTACAAGGAATAACCATGTAGGACACATGACAGGTGTCACTGTGGAACCGTTTCTCTCACTCAAAGTTAGACACACTAACGTGGGCACCACGAGGTCTAGGTAGGTAGCCATTGACATTCAGGTTCATATATAAATATATATAAATATATCGACATGTATCATAACTGTTCCCTGGTGGTCAAGGGGATAAGATCCAACGCACTAACCTGGTTTCAATCCTCGATCAATTCATCGCATAAAAATAATTGAGTTCTGTGAGTCGATAACTAATTGCTGTAATCACCATGAATACCAATACCTTCTGTGATAGACCGGTTTGCAGACTATCTGGCTTCTCCAGCCCTTTGCCAGGCACGTGTTCGAGGTATAATTTTGTAAACTGGGTGAGTTCGCTGATCGCGGGGAGATGGTAGGAGCCTCTGTGGCCCCACTGTGAGGAAGTGAACACGGTGGCTGGGTGATTGGTGACATTTCTGTAAAGGGCAGCGGAGGAGAAGGATTGAGAACTTTCAGTGTGGGACAGAAGTTGTTTAAGGTGAGCCAACACATTCCCAGTCAGCACAGAGGAAGCTCACTGGTCATTGTTCTTTTGGATATTGTTCTTCCAGAATTAATATTTCCTTTGCTGCGTCGAAATAACCAAACCCTTGCTCCAAGGTTTGTCTCACTGTTTCCGCGGTGTCAGGCAGAGATACGCCTGCTGCCCTCGTTTATTTCATGTGACAGGACACAAAAGTACAAAATCAACCTGCAGGTGGCCACACACAGCACTGAATAGTCAGGATGGCCGAGCGGTGTAAGTTTCTGTGTTCACGTCACTGTTCTCCTCTGGAGATGTGGGTTCATGTCCCACTTAATCATTAAGCGAAACCCATTTGTTTTGTCACCACCAACTCCTTAAAAGTGCGATTCAGCAGTCCACCTGCTCGATGAACATTTCCGTCTTACCTGGTGCTGAAGTTTGTTCATTCTTTTGTCGACCATCAATCATATATTTTGCTCTGAGCATGTGAGGAACTTTTATCCCGATCTCATTGCGTTTAATTTTGGTACTCTGGTGCTGAAAGTGGAGATGTTTCCGAATTATAATGGTTAACACGTTCGCCTGACACGCGAAAACACCTCGGGGGGAAATATTTTCTGGAGCTTTTCATGCATGTTCAGAGGAGAGTTTGTTCTTCTGTGAAAGGTCAAGAGATCAGAAGAACGTAAGGGTTAGGAACAGGAGTCAGGTATTCGGCCCATATTCAAGTTTTCAAGATCTTTCCGCCCGGTTTCGGCTGGGGACCTTTCGTGTGTGAGGCGAATGTGATAACTACTACACTACGGAAACACTGTGGTCGAATCTATCTGAGGATAAAACCACAGCTCTAACCTACACAGCTAGCCGAGAATTCAGGAGCTTGTTTTAAGAGAATAGAATAAGGGTGCTATATTTAGGAAGGCTGTAAGTGCCTTTTCCACGCCTCGGGAATCTTTTCCACGCCTCGGGAAACTACTATCAGCAATGGCAGACATCGATGACGAGGTCCAACACCGCCTCCAGTATGCCAGCACAGCCTTCGATCACCTGAGGAGGAGAGTGTTTGAAGACCAGGGCCTCAAATCTGCCATCAGGCTTATGGTCTACAGGGCGGTGGTGATACCTGCACCGCGGTATGGCTCCGAGACATGGACTATATACAGCAGACATCTCAAATCACTGGACAAATACCACCAGGGCTGTCTACGCAAGATACTGCAAATCCGCTGGGAGGACAGACGCACCAAGATTAGTGTTCTTGCTCAGGCCAACATCACCAGCATTGAAGCACTGACCACACTCGACAAGCTCCGCTGGGCGGGCCACATTGTCCACATGCCCAACATGAGACTCCCTAAGCAAGCGCTCTACTCAGAACTCCGACACGGTAAGCGAGCCACAGGTGGACAAAGGAAACGTTTCGGGCACACCCTCAAAGCCTCCCTGATAAAATGCTACAACCCCACCTGCACCTGGGAGTCCTTGTTCCTTGGGTTCACTTGCCGGATCGATCATCCTCAGCCACGTGGTATGTCACAGCACGTTTGTACATTCACTGGAGTTACCCTATCGTTGTGCAGCCTTTGCACACGTAGTGCTTGAATCGACATTGATGGGCACGAGGATTACCCCCGCAGCACCAACACGGTGCCAGTAGATTCACATTTACCCCAGATGGCGCACTCTGAGTCATCACAGGTCTTGCACCCACAGACGTATCGACCCTGCCATATGCAGTTCGGCCTGCTAGCGACATCATTTTATGCACAGTACTTGCCGGTGAGCTTCGATGTTGAGAAGATATCTGTTTGGTTTTATCATCCGTGGCCATGCATGCCTGGGCGATCGCGATGGCCCTGCTCAGGTCTCGGTTTTCAGCAGCCAACAGCTTTCAAAGAATGACCTCGTGGCTGATGCCCAGCACGTAAAAGTCCCACAGCATTTGCCCCAACGCAGCAAGGTCCCGCGAGGTGTCTCAGGTCGGTGACATAATCCACCAGGTCCTGGTCCCCGGAGCGATGGTGCGTGTAAAAACGATATCTGGCCATGAGGATACTCTCCTTCGGCTTGAGGTAGTCCCAAACCAGTGTGCACAACTCTGAATATTCCTTCTCCGTTTGCTTTGTCGGTGTGAGCAGAATCTTGATGAGGCTGTATATTTTAGGCCCACAGACGGTGAGGAGAACCACCCTTTGCTTGGCCACGTTAGTGTCTCCTTCCAGCTCGTTGGCCACAAAGTACTGGTCGAGCTGCTCGACGAAGGCTTCCCAATCATCACCCTCTACGGATCTCTCTAATATTCCAACGGCAGCCATGTTTGTGTGAAGGTTCGTATTCTGTTACTCGTCGCCAATTGTTGATGTGGAGAAGAACTCCCCGAGGCTGAGTCCTGTGAGCTAAACTTAGTGTGACCTTAGTCTTCTTTATTACAACTCCAGAGTGCCTGAACAACATGGCAGCCAACCTTTTATACTGGCCCTGCACGTGTGGGCAGGTGACCATTAGGACTCCAACAGTCGCGCCCTTTGGTGGCAAGTATTACATAGTTACATAATTCACATAATTGTTATCGTTCAGAAGTTATAATTCCAATGAATGCCTGAATCATCCGAAAGGAGCCTGGTTTGTAGGACAAGGCTACATATCAGGAAGGAGTGTAGTTAGATGAAAAGGGATGAGATTATCTGATTATAAGTTAGGAGAATAAAAAGAGTAAATGCTGGCAACACTGAGCAGGTCAGGCAGCATCTGTGGAGAGAGAAACAGAGTTAACGTTTCAGGTTAATGACCTTCCATCAGAAGTTGGGCACTTGTGTTAGATAATACTATTAAAAATTTAAATTGTCACGTAGCAGGGGTAAGGCAAAGATATAAAATGTGGCATTTGGAACAGATCGTTTAGAATCCGATTAATTTTTGATCAATTTTTACACCGAGCTGGGAACTGTAACGTGTTTGAGTTCTTCGGCGAACATTCGCAAGGTTTGGGTGTAAGTACTGTTGTTAAGTGTATGTTTTATTGTTGTCTGTTTAATAACTCTGACATTTAATGTGGCGGACCATATTACTGCACTGCGCGTGTTCCAGCTCTGTTTGGAGCACCGATCCCTTCAATCTGTCGCTTGACAGGGACAGGTGGATTCACCATATCTTTGTTTGGTGAAATTTCAAAGATTGAAAGCGGCGCACATCAACCTGGTCACCTACTCACTATCCGCTACACGCTGCTCCCATGAGATGAAGCCCAGTTCCTGTTTCAAGCTTGAATGCAGGTACAAGCAGAAGTCATTCATCGAAAGGCCAATTCGCTGAGATACCTGATTCTTTGCACCGAACTCCTTCGCAAAGAGTTGCAGTTCGTGTGGGTTGATTCGGGCACATATTTCCCCACACTCCAACACTTCAAACATAACTCAACGGCTGAAAAGCCCTTTGGGGCGTCATGAGTTCCTGAAAGGTGCTGTCGAAATGCAAGTCCTTCTTTGCAAAAATTCGATGCAAGTTCAAAATTCGTGGGTAAATTGAGGGCTCGTCCAGGATTTGACCCCGGAACCTCTCGCAAATTTCAATAACAACCCCAAAGCGAGAATCATACCCCTAGACCAACGAGCCAATTACTGCACAACTGTGGAGTTCAGGTGTAACCATTAGTGAAGCATTTTTAGTGTGTTTCTATTCTTGATCGGAGGAGCACATGGGACGGAATCAGTGAATTTGCTTTTTCGACCTGTCTTCTGCAGCACCGCACTGTTCCACTCCGACAGTCAATGAGCTGTTGGGACGTTACTGTATCCAGGCTGCGGGTGGCCAACAGGCGCCTGGCTGCAATGAGCGATCAAATCTAGCATTAGCCAGAAGCACGGCGTGCTCAATCAGTAGAACATGAGACTTTTAATTACAAGGTCCTGGGTTTGAGCCCCATGCTGGGCGATTGCATTTCTTTTAATTTTATGTTGCTTTCATGGAAAATCATCATTAATTAACCCACAATTTTCTTTTGCACAATTGAAAAATGCTAACTGAAGGAACTCCCTAATTGAATCATTTCTTCTGTGCTCTATAAGTGAACTCTGAATCCATAAACCATTTTACACACTGTGCTTTCGGGGTCTGGGTCAAAATGTTCATTGCTGATAACATCAACAGGAGACTGGGGAAACAGTGAGACTGACTTTAGAGCAAGGGTCCGGTTATTGTGAAACACCAAAGAAAATAGCAATCTGGAAGAATAACATCGAAACGAAATGTGAGCTGACATCCTTAAAGAAGTGTTAAGGCAGAAGGTTCAATGCTGCATCCCTTTCTGCAAAAAATTCCTTTCACAAATATTTCAATGTCCGAAACGGCACAACGCAAAAATGTTCCTTTCAAAGTCAATAAACACCTGAATTTCCGCACCCCGCGAATCTCCTGAATCAGATGCCTCTAGTTTTGCCGACTCAATCCATGTCCCTTTGCAATGTTGTGCTCCCACCCACACTAGGAAATGTGCCACTAACTTATCGAATCATGGAATGGTTACAGCACGGCCATTCGGCCAATCGAGACCATGCCGACTCTCAGAGAGTCCCACTACCCCGCCCTTCCACCGCAGCCCTGCAATTGTTTTTCCTTCAGACACATATACAACAACCGTCTGAAAGATAAGGTTGAGTCTTCCTCCACCGTGCTTTCAAGCCGTGCATTCCAGATCCTAACCACGCGCTGCTAAATGGCCATCTCCTATTCCTATGTGTAAAGTCTGGGAAACACGAGATCAATTCCTGCCACACTCACAGCCTTCCTAAATGTAGCAGCGTCGTTCTATTCTCGTAAAACAAGCTGCTGAAGTATCGGCCAGCTGTGTAGGTTAAAGCTCTGGTTATATTCCTGAGATTGCATGAACCGCAGCGTTTCTGTCGTGTAGCGGTTATCACGTTCGCCTCACACGCGAAAGGTCCCCGGTTCGAGCCCGGGCAGAAACATTATTTTGGCGACTATTTTTGCTGTGAAATAAATTGAACAAAAGTCGCCCCAGGTTCCTTGTCGCATGAGCACTGAACATTTTAAACCAGTCTCCTAAATGCAGAGTGTGTAAAGTCAGATAAGGGAGAAAACCTCATCAATGATTCAAAATTCTTGAATGATTAACGTTCAGTTATTGAAGTTTCCACTGATCCTCAGTCACAATTCTACAAAACAACGCTGTCGGTTAATGAATGGGGAATAAAACAAATAATCTTCACCCATCCCCATCCCCCGACACACAGTTTAATTCGTTGCATGTCATTATTTTAAAGATTTTGTAAGAAATAGTTACTTTCTGAATCCGGGCTCCCTCTGTGAGCGCCGCACCACTGAACCAGCAGGAAACACATTAAAGAATTTACTCCAATTGCTGACATTTCTTAAGCTTTTGTCTTGTGTTTTTTCAGCTCTTCGTCCGTTTCAGCTCCTGACTGCGGATATTGCTGTGATTAAACCTGAACACAATGCAATGACTCACAGTCCCTGCCTCGGTTAATACCAGCAGATCAAAGCCGCATTTCAAACCCACAAACAACTCATTAGTTATTCGCTCTTCCCAGTTCCAGAGCTCAGAGGGTTATTGTCCATCCCTGGGATGCAAGCTACCTCGGACCCGGGCCAAAGCTCCCCGTACACCGAGCACAAGCTGAGGAAAACCCCGGTGGAGAGGATATCCTGGTGTGGGGGGCTACAGGGCCGTCGTACCCTTAAATAACCCCTCACAGCTCATCTGAAAGCAGCCGGAATGTGCCTTCCTCAGCCGTGAGGTTACACTTGTTTATTTTTAAAAAGAGAAGCAACTATCCTCATTCAGCAGATATAAGGCAAGATAGCATCAAAATAGGTTTTTGGACATTTTAAGTGATGTGTTTAATGCTTCAGTCCTTTTTGTGTTTAATTTCCACCCCCTATCTGGCTGTGCCTGCACTGAGCTTACCTCTAGGTAAGGTTGTTCTGAACTTACAAAAGTGGGCACTTACTCCAGCCGACGTTAGTTTGTATTAAGTTTTCACTGCCGAAACTTGCAAAACAGGCCTGAGTGGCTGGACACGCCCCTTTTAGAAAAAAAATACCTTACCTGAAGCCAACCTCAACGAACTCAGTTGAACTGGAGCAAACTAATATCCGAGAATTGCAATTTCTAACATTCTCCAAAGTAAACTAGTTCCTCCAAAAAGCTAGGAGCAACTCCACCCGAAACTTGGGCCCTCAGTGTGGGACAGATGTTGTTTAAGGTGAGCCAACACATTCCCGATCAGCACAGAGGGAGCTCACTGGTCAGCTCCCCTCTGTTGGGGCTGTTGTACCAGATGTTTCTGTAAGGCAATAAACGGCAACGCCTCGGCGCGAATTCAACGGTGGGCAATCATGCTGGCGTCCTACGACTATACCATAAGGCACAGACCAGGCACAGACAACTGTGCAGACGAACTCAGCATGCTACCCCTGCCGACCACAGAAGTGTCTGACGAACAGGACTGTGAGATAGTCATGGCAATCAATGCCTTTGAGTCCACAAGTTCGCCCATAACAGCTCACCAAATCAGAGCCTGGACGGCCAGCAACCCCACGTTATCCTTATAAAAAAGATGTGTCCTAACCGGTGACTGGGTAGAGGCTCGTGATGCCTGCCCCGAGCAATTAAAACCCTTTCACAGGAGCATGCATGAGCTATCACTTCAAGCAGACTGCCTGATGTGGGGCAGCCGAGTAGTCATGCCTCTGCGAGGCAGAGAGGCATTTGTCCTTTAGCTCCACCGCGAGCACCCGGGGATCGTTCTCATGAAGGCCATAGCCAGATCCCATGTCTCGTGGAGTGGTATGGACGCGGACTTGGAGCTCTGCGTCCGAAGGTGCACTATTTGTGCCCAGCTCAGCAATGCCCCCAGGGAGGCTCCACTGAGCCCCTGGCCCTGGCCTACCAAACCGTGGTCGCGGGTGCACATAGATTATGAGGGCCCATTCATGGGCAAAATGTTCCTCGTAGTAGTAGATGCATTTTCAAAGTGGATCGAATGCACCATTTTAAACTCGAACACAACCTCCACCACTTTAGAGAACCACACGTGAAATGTCCCCGGTTTGAACCCGTGTAGAAACATTATTTTGGAGACTACTTTTGCTGTGAAATAAATTGAACAAAATTCGCCCCAGGTTCCTTGTCGCATGAGCACTGAACATTTTAAACCAGCCTCCGAAATACAGAGTGTGTAATGTCAGATAGGGGAGAAAACTTCATCAATGATTCAAGCTTCTTAAATGATTAACAAAAGAACATAAGAAATAGGAACAGGAGTCGGCCATTCGGCCCCTCGATCCTGCTCTGCCATTCAATAAGGTCATGGCTGATCTGACCATGGACATTGAGTTCAGGGATTCGGGGGCATGTTCTCTCTCCGCTGAGAAGGTTCACGTTCTAGAGTCCAGCCATTAAAAGGCACCACTCTGTGCACAGTACTTCCCGGGTATGAGTCCTGAGGATGCGTCATCTGCCTGGAGCCACAGGTCGAGGACATGAATACTTGGCTCATGGAGATGGCCTTCTGCAGTGTCACTGTGGTATCTGCTGACAGTAGCTTATGAAGAAGGCCCTCGTTGCCGATTCCGATGACATAGATATCCCGCAGTGCTTCAGCGAGGTGGGCACCACAATCCCACGGTGCCGACTGCCTCCTGCGGTCTGCAGCATATTTCGTGATCTCCTGGCCTTCGGGCCGTCGGTGTGTATAAAACCGCTGTCTGGCAGTGAGGATGCTCTCTTTGGGCTTGAGTTGTTCTTGGATCAGTATTACAAGCTCCTCGTACGCCTTGGTCGTTGTCTTCATTGGTGCCAGCAAGTCCCTGACGAGGCCACAGACCGTGGGCCCACAACTGGTTCGCAGGATAGCTCTGTACTTATCAGCCAGTGAGGCCGGGTCGTCAACAGCCAGGTCGTTTGCTGTGAAGAAATGGACAAGCCTCTCCACAAAGGCTTACCAATCATCACCATCAGCAAAATGCTGCAACTTACCAAGGTTAGCCATTTTCGTCAGAAGATCTGGAATCTCGTCGCCAATTGTTATACCTTCAGATGCTCTGATGATGACTCGACGAGACAATGTGTTCTTTATTGATAACCACAGAGTGAGGATCACACCTGGTGGCCTGCCTTTTACACGAGGCCAGGCACAGCTGCACAGGTAAGCTAAAAGTCTCCCACTGCAGTGCCCTCTGGTGCACACCTTGTAGTAGTACAAGCAGTAACCATGTAGAACACATGACAGGTGTCACTGTGGAACAATTTCTCTCACTCAAGTTCAGACACACTACCGTGGGCACCACGAGGTCTAAGTAGCTAGCCATTGACATTCAGGTTCATATATAAATATATATCAATATATTGACATGTATCTTATCTGTTCTCTGGTGGTCAAGGGGTTAAGACCTCGCGCACTAACCTGGTTTCCATCCTCGATCAATTCATCGCATAAAAATAATTGAGGTCTGTGAGACGATTAATAATTGCTGTAATCACCAAGAATACCAATACTTACTGTGATAGACTGAGCTTACATACTATCTGGCTTGACCTGCCCTTTGCCGGGCACGTGTTCGGGGTTTAATTTTGTAAACTGGTTGAGTTAGCTGATCGCGGGGAGACGGTAGGAGCCTCTGCGGCCCCACTGTGAGTCTGTGGAAGTGAACACGGTGGCTGGGTGATCCGTGACATTTCTGCAAAAGGCAGCGGAGGAGAAGGATTGAGAACTTTCAGTGTGGGACAGAAGTTGTTGAAGGTGAGCCAACACATTCCCGACCAGCACAGAGGGAGCTCACTGGTCAGCTCCCCTCTGTTGGAGCGGCTGTACCAGAGGCTTCTGTAGTGTAGTGGTTATCACGTTTGCTTTACATGCAAAAGGTCCCTGGTTCGATCCTGGGTGGAAACATTATGTTTAAACTTGCTGTGGATGAACAATCGGAGGCGAGTTTCGTCTCCCTGCAAATGCGGCCTGACCTGCTGAGATTTCCAGCATTTGCTGTTTTTAGTTGCTATTTATTCTCCTGGCAAAAGGGCTCCCTTATTCCTTCATTGCTTTTTATTTCACTTCAATAAATAGATAACTTTGAGTGAGAGAAAACGGATCCACCGAGAACCTTTGGCGTGTGAGGCCAACGTGATATCCGCTACACTGCAGCCCATCAAAGGGCGAGAAACCACTCAATATAAAGGATGAGCTCACAAATATCAGGGGCAGTGCAGTCTGGTCAATGTCAAACCCTCGTTTCTTATTCAGCAGTGGCATGAACGGGAATCAGACGTCACAAAGTTTAATTAAAGACACAAATACAAGGAACACTTCCAAATCTTTTCAGTGTAAAATTCTTTCACTTTATTTGAAATCCGACTGCGTTGAATCTGAAAATACGCACAGTGGGATTTTATCTTCACTACTGATTGTATTTTATGTGCACGGTAGGAATAACCGGTGCTGCTAAATTTGATAAAAGTTGCCCCAGATTCGTGGTGTCATCGGCAATGAATAGTTTGAACCAGAAAGCTAAAATGGGATATGGTTTTCGAATTAAGATGCAAAGCACAGCACAAATGAATGAAGTATGGAGTGTCCCTGAGTTAGCATTTGTTTGAATGTGTAAAAGAAGGTGAGGTGTTAATTAATGATGCTTTCCTGTGAAAGCAAGAGAAAAGTTTTCGAACAAACCATCCGGTGACAGTCAGGTGAGCGCTGCTTGTGATACCTGGTGGGAATGGGCGAGGATTTCAAGCCCCTTGTATTGCAGAACCGTCATATAGACGAACATCCTTTAACTACTGTGCAGACCTTGTGGTGCAACGGTAGTGTGCCTGACTTTGGGTTAAAGGGTTGCGTGTTCAAATCATGTCGGGGTCACTGTTCTTTTAGCAATTGCTGTTTCACAATAACCAGACACTTTCTGCAATGTCTGTCTCACTGGTAAGTTGTGGTAAGGTTGGTGACAGCATCAAACAAGAAAGAAGGGATGTGTGCAGTGGTGGGACAGCAGTTATCATGGGTGACTTTAATCTACACAGTGATTGGGCTAACCACATGGCAGTAATGTGGTGGAGGAGGATTTCATGGAGTGTGTTGTGGATGGTTTTCTCAACCAAGAAGGGAGCTGGACATCCTTGATTGGGTGATGTGCAATCAGAAGGGACTAATTAGCAATCTTGTTATGCGAGACCCCTTGGGGAAGAGTGACATAATATGGTAGAATTCTTCATTAAGATGGAGAGTGTCACAGTTAATTCGGAAACCTGGGTCCTGAACTTAAGGAAAGGTAATTTTGACGGTATGAGGTGTGAATTGGCTCGAATAGACTGGCCAAGGATACTTAAAGGGTTGACGGTGGATAGGCAATGGCAAATATTTAAAGATCACACGGGTGACTTCAGCAATAGCACATCCCTGTCTGGAGTAAAAATAGAACGGAGAACGTTGCTCAACCGTGGCTAACAAGGGAAATTAAGGATAGTGTTAAAACCAAGGAAGAGACAGATAAATTGGCCAGAAAAAGGAACAAACCTGAGGACTGGGAGAAATTTAGAATTCAATGGAGGAGGACTAAGGGTTTCATTAGGAGGGGGGAAATGGATTATGAGAAGAAGCTTGCTTGGAACATACAAACTGACTGCAAAAACTTCTGTAAATATGAAGAGTAAAAGATTAGTGAAGACAACTGTAGGTCCCTTGCAGTCGGATTCAGGTGAATTTATAATGGGGAACAAAGAAATCGAAGACCAATTGAACAAATACTTCAGTTCCGTCTTCACGCAGGAAGACACGAATAACCTTCCAAAAGTACGAGGGAACCGAGGGTCTAGCGAGAAGGAGGAACTGAAGAATATCCTTATGAGGTGGGACATTGATGGGTTTGAAGGATGGTACATCCCTGGGGCCTGATAGTCTACATCCAAGAGTACTTAAGGAAGTCGGCCTAGAAATGGTGGATGCATTGGTGATCATTATCCAACAGTCGATTGACTCGGGATCAGTTCCTATGGACTGCAGGTTAGCTAATGTAAAACCACTTTTTAAGAAGGGAGGGAGAGAGAAAGCGAGTAATTATAGACCGGTTAGCCTGACATCAGTCATGGGGAAATGTTGGAATCAATTATTAAGGATGAAACAGCAGCGCATTTGGAAAGCAGTGACAGGATCGGTCCAAGTCAGCATGGATTTATGAAAGGGATGGATTTATGCTTGACAAATCTTCTGGAATTTTTGAGGATGTAACTAGCAGAGTGGACAAGGCAGAACCAGTGGATGTGGTGTATTTGGACTTTCAAAAGGCTTTTGACAAGGGTCCACACAAGAGATTGGTGTGCAAAATCAAAACACATGGTATTGGGGGTAATAGACTGACGTGGATCGAGAAGTGGTTGGCAGACAGGAAGAGTCGGGAATAAAGGGTCCTTTTTAAAATGGCAGGCAGTGACTAGTGGAGTGCCGCAGGGCTCAGTGCTGGGACCCCAGCTCTTTACAATTTACATCAATGATTTGGATGAAGGAATTGAGTGTAATATCTGCATGTTTGCAGATGACACTAAACTGGGTGACGGTGTGAGCTGTGAGGGGGTCGCTAAGAGACTGCAGCGTCACTTAGACTTGATAGGTGAGTGGGCAAATTCATGGCAGATGCAGTATAATGTGGATAAATGTGAGGTTATCCACTTTGAGGGCAAAAACGTGAAGACAGAATATTTTATGCATGGTGGCAGATTAGGAAAAGGGAGGTGCAACGAGACCTGGGTGTCATGGTTCATCAGTCACTGAAAGTTGGCATACAGGAACAGCAGGCAGGAAAAAGGTAAATGGTATTTTTGCCTTCATAGCTAGGGGATTTGAGTATAGGAGCAGGGAGGTCTTACTAGCGTTGTACAGGGCATTGGTGAGGCCTCACCTGGAATATTGTTTTCAATTTTGGTCTCCTAATCTGAGGAAGGACGTCCTTGCTATTGAGGGAGTGCTGCGAAGGTTCACCAGACTGATTCCCGGGATGACTGGACTGACATATGAGGAGAGACTGGATCAACTGGGCCTTTATACATTGGAGTTTGGAAGGATGAGAGGGGATCTCATCGAAACATACAAGATTCTGATGGCACAGGACTGGTTAGATGCGGATAGATTGTTCCCGATGTTGGGGAAGTTGGAGCAGGCTCGAAGGGCTAGATGGCCCACTCCTGTTCCTAATTCTTATGTTCTTATAGCAATTCTGGAAGAATAACATTGAAACGAAATGTGAGCTGACACCCAGAAAGAAGTGTTAAGGCAGAAGATTAAATGCTGCATCCCTTTCTGCAAAAAATTCCTTTCCCAAACATTTCTCTGACCAAAACGGCATAAAACAAAAATGTTCCTTTCAAATTCATTAAACTCCCGAATTTCCGTGCCCCGCGAATCTCCTGAATCAGATGACTCTACTTTTGCCGACTCAATCCATGTCCCTTTGCAATATTGTGCTCCCACCCACACTATGAAATGTGCCACTAACTTATCGAATCATGGTATGGTTACAGCACGGAAAGCCATTCGGCCCGTCGACACCGTACCGACTCTCAGCGAGTCCCACTCCCCCGCCCTTTCCCCGGAGCCCTGCAATTGTTTTTCGTTCAGACACTTATTCAACTCCCATCTAAGAGATAAGATTCAGTCTGTCTCCACCGCCCTTTCAAGCCGTGCATCGCAGATCCTAACCACTCGCTCCTGTTCCTATGTGTAAATTCTGGGAAACACGAGATCAATTCCTGCTACACTCACAGCCTTCCTAATAGAGCACCATTATTCTATTCTCGTAAAACCAGCTCCTGAAGTATCGGCCAGCTGTGTAGGTTAAAGCTCTGGTTATGTTCCTAGCACCATGTCAATCGCAGTGTTTCTGCAGTGTAGTGGTTATCACGTTCGCCTAACACGCGAAAAGTCCCTGGCTTGAAACCGGGTGGAAAAATTTTGAACATTGTTCAATTAAATATTAGAAAAAATGGAATAATTGACATTAATGGTTCAAATTAACAAAGTTGGTGTTTGTTTCTGCTGATGTTAATAACCCTTCAACGAGGCTGGAGTTTAATATTTTGATATTTCAAATAACAGTGTTGATATTTGATGTCTCCAAGATAAGAGAGGCTAATTGATGTCCTGTTTCTGACTGCTCCATTTTTGATCGGAGCGGAGGAGCGGTGAGAGATCGGGGCCCAGGAGCGTCGTGATCGGTGCTCAGGAGAGGCGAGGGACCAGGGACAGCACGGGCCAGGCCACACTGCGATCTATGGATAGTCGGCGCATGTGTACACACTAGGTCCATGCAGCAGAGCTTGGTCTATGGTCGTCTTGGTTAATCCTTGCCACTGAACCAAGACCTCGCCCATGAACCAAAACCTCGCCCCCGTGTGGTGGCTGGTGTGCAACGGTCACCGCACGTTAAAACAATCCACTCACAAGCATCTTCCACCCTTCAGGATGTAGTTCGGGACCTAGATTGTCAGATCCCTCATCGAAACACCTGTAAACTCATCCCTTTTTCGTGTGGAAACAAGTCATCCTCGATACGAGCGACTGCCAATAATATACTATGAACAAAAATATAGTGTCTCACAGCCCTGTTACACTGGCTGGTTTCTCTGTACAGTTCTGTACACACTCAAACTCGAAACAGTGTCTCTCACTGCCTCCCGTTTCCAGCCCTGACGGTGCAGAAAGCCCCTCTCAAAGCTGCACGTTCCGGCTGCTTTCAGTTGAGTTGTGAGAGATTATTAAAGGATCCTACATCTCCGCCTCGCTTGACAACAGCAGATTGAAGCCGAAAACAACCCATCGACTAATCGCTCGTCCCCAGCTCCAGAGGGAGTGAGGCCGGTACTGTCATGTATTCAACCAACATTGTAACCCATGTATAATCTGACCTAAGTTGTACACTGCGAGAACATTGACCACTAGGTGGTGAACCTGTGGGAGACATCCTAACCTGGATCTTCAGGTGTAAAAGTGGAAGCTCCACCCACTTCCATCACTTGAGTGCTAAGAAATAAAGGACAGGTCACAGACTGACCTTCTCTGAAGCATGGGCCTCGTTTGCATTTACACTGTATAGTACGGACGTATCAATGGCGACGAGAAACTGGGATTTAAACCACGCGAGCATGGCCACTAGCAGAACTGACGAGAGGTACTGTGTTAAGCAATGGTTGGGACAGAGATTCAACATTGTTAAAGCATCACACACTTCTCCAGGCAGCCAAGGGCAGTCAGGCATGCCCCAATATGTAGCCGAACCCAGAGTGGGAGTTCGACAGAGACAATGGCAAGCTGAACGGCGATTCACTTCATTGCAAGGGAAAATGCGGCCAGTAATGGGGCAATCAACACCTATTAATGGTGCACTCAAGGACATTCACGGGGCAGTCAGTGACGATCGACTGGCAAGAGACATTTTGTTTCCAACAGCAGCTCATGTTGGAGGCGTGCATGCACAGCCAGCCGGAGTTTGCAGAGATGAGCAAAATACCTGCAGAAATTGCAGAAATGGACACTGGGGTAATCGCTCGAAGCTAAAGTTCAGCGAGTTCATGTGGAGCATGTATACAGTTCATACACAAGGACGCCACCGATAATGATGAAAGTGCTCCTCTATGGCATCCCAGTATCAGTGGCGCTAGACACGTGGGCCAGCCAGTCCCTGATGGGTATCAAATAGCTCAAAAGGTTGTGGGCGTCCAAGGACAGGAGGCCAAAATTATTGCCGATTGACGCACAGCTGCGAACATACAAAAAGGACATCATTCCGGTGCTAGGCAGCGCCATGGTAGTCGTGACCCACAAAGTTGGCTTGCTTTCATGAACTGGAAATGGGACGATGTCAATGCAATTTCCTCTGTGGAGCGAGTATCATGCTCACAGATCCTGGACAAATTTGACTCATTATTTCAACCCGGCATTGGCACTTTCATGGGGGCCAAAGTAGTGATTCACATAAACACGGACGCCAGGCAAGTACACCACAAGACCAGGGCGGAGCCGTACGTGATGCGGGAAAAGGTAGAAGGCGAATTGGACTGCCTGCTAAGGGAAGGCATCATATCGCCAGTCGAATTCAGTGACTGAGCGAGCCCGATTGTGCCGGTGCTCAAGGCGGATGGGTCGGTCAGGATATGTGGTGATTACAAGGCCACCATCAATTGGGTGTCACTCGAAGACCAGTACCCGCTACTGATAGCGGAGGACCTCTTTGCGACGCTATCCGGTGGCAAACTTTTTTCAAAATTAGACCTGTCCTCAGCTTACATGACCCAGGAGCTGGCGAGTGAGTCGAAGAAGCTGACCACCGTCACGACACACAAGGGGTTGTTTGAGAACAACAGATGTCCGTTCGGGATTCGCTCGGTTGCCACGATCTTCCAATGAAATATGGAAAGCCTCCTCAAGTCGATTCCAGGGATGGTGGTTTTTCAGGACGACATCCTCATCACGGGTTACGATACTGAAGAAAACCTCCACAATCTGTAGGAGGTGCTACGCAGACTGTACCGGATAGGGCTGCGACTGGAAAATGCGAATTACGTCTTCCTAGCTCCAGAGGTAGAAGTCCTTGGGAGGAGGGTAGCAGCAGACGGGATCAGCCCTACTGCCTCCAAAACGGAAGCGATCCAGAGAGCACCCAGATCCCGTAACACGACGGAGCTGCGTTCGTTCCTGGGGCTCCTGAACTGTTTTGTTAACTTTCTTCCAAATTGAGCACGCTGCGAGAGCCGCTACACATGCTCCTACGCAAAGGTCGCGCATGTGTCTGGGGGGACAGCCAGGAAAGGGCTTTTAATAGAGCACGCAATTTGTTATGTTCCAACACTCTGTTAACGCTATAAGACCCATGTAAGAAACTTGTGTTAACGTGCGATGCGTCATCCTATGGTGTCGGGTGTGTGTTGCAGCATGTCAATGCCAAGGGTCAGTTACAGCCGGTAGCTTAGGTCTCCAGAAGTCTGTCCCAGGCAGAAAGGGGCTATGGGATGGTAGAAAAGGAGGCGCTCGCATGTGTATATGCGGTAAAGAAAATGCACCAGTACCTGTTTGGCAGGAAATTTGAGCTGGAGATAGATCACAAACCCCTAACGTCCCTTTTGGCCGACAACAAGGCCATAAATGCAAACGCATCGGCCCGCATACAGAGGTGGGCACTCACGTTAGCCGCCTATGACTACACAATTCGGCACAGACCGGGCACCGAAAACTGCGCCGATGCAATCAGCAGGCTCCCACTAGCCACCACTAAGGGGGCTACCGAGCATGGTTCTGAGATGGTCATGGCTGTTGAAGCTTTCGAAAGCGAAGGCTCACCCGTGACAGCCCGTCAAATTAAATTCTGGACAAATAGAGACCCGCTATTGTCTCTGGTCAATAAATGTGTCCTGAATGGGGACTGGGCAGCCACGTACAGGGCATGCCCTGAGGAAGTTAAACTATTCCACAGGCGCAGGGATGAACTCTCGATTCAGGCCGATTGCCGACTGTGGGGAAACCGCGTAAAAACCACATGGGCAGAGAGGTGTTGATCAGAGAACTCCACAATGAGCACCCGGGCATTGTCATGAGGAAGGCAATTGCCAATCACACATTTGGTGTCCAGGGATAGACGCAGATCTGGAACTTTGTGTTCGCAGGTGCAACACGTTTGCCCAACTGGGTAATGCGCCCAGGGAAGGCCCCCTTAGCCCCTGGTCCTGGCCCACCAAGCCTTGGGCACGCATCCATGAGGACTACGCAGGTCCTTTCAAAAATGTTTTTGGTTTTCGTCGACGCCTACTCCATACGAAACATAAGAAACATAAGAATTAGGAACAGAAGTAGGCCATCTAGCCCCTCGAGCCTGCTCCGCCATTCAACAAGATCATGGCTGATCTGGCCGTGGACTCAGCTCCACTTACCCGCCCGCTCCCGATAACTCTTAATTCCCTTAGTGGTTAAAAATCTATCTATCTGTGACTTGAATGCATTCAATGATCTCGCCTCAACTGCTTCCTTGGGCAGATAATTCCACAGATTCACAACCCTCTTGGAGAGGAAATTCCTTCTCAACTCGGTTTTAAATTGGCTCCCCCGTAATTTGAGGCTGTGCCTCCTCGTTCTAGTCTCCCCATGCCAGTGGAGACAACCTCTCTGCCTCTATCTTGTCTATCCCTTTCATTATTTGAAATGTTTCTATGAGATCACCCCTCATCCTTCTGAACTCCACCGAGTAAAGACCCAGTCTCCTCAATCTATCATCTTAAGGTAACCCCCTCATCTGCGGAATCAGCCGAGTGAATCATCTCCGTATCCCCTCCAAAGCCAGTATATCCTTCCTTAAGTAAGGTGACCAAAACTGCACGCTGTACTCCAGGTGCTGCCTCACCAATACACTGTACAGTTGCAGCAGGACCTCCCTGCTTTTGTACTCCATCCCTCTCGCAATGAAAGCGAACATTCCATTCACCTTCCTGATTACCTGCTGCACCTGCAAACTAACTTTTTGGGATTCATGCACAAGGATCCCCAGGTCCCTCTGCACCGCAGCATGTTGTAATTTCTCCCTATTCAAATAATATTCCCTTTTACTATATTTTTTCCCAAGGTGGATGACCTCACACTTTCCGACATTGTATTCCAGCTGCAAAATCTTAGCCCATTCGAATAACCTATCCAAATCTCTTTGCAGCCTCTCTGTGTCCTCTGCACAACCCGCTTTCCCACTAATCTTTGTGTCATCTGCAAATTTTGTTACACTACACTCTGTCCCCTCTTCCAGATCATCTATGTATATTGCAAACAGTTGTGTTCCCAGCACCGATCCCTGTGGCACACCACTAACAACCGATTTCCAACCTGAAAAGCACCCATTTATCCCGACTCTCTTCTTTCTGTTCGCCAGCCAATTCTCGATCCATGCTAATACATATCCTCTGACTCTTCGGAAGTAACCTTTTGTGTAGTACCTTATCGAATGCCTTTTGGAAATCTAAATACACCACATCCATCGGTACACCTCTATCCACCGTGCTCGTTATATCCTCAAAGAATTCCAGTAAATTAGTTCAACATGATTTCCCCTTCATGAATCCATGCTGTGACTGCTCGATTGCACTAAGCCAATCTAGATGTCCCGCTATTTCTTCCTTAATGATAGTTTCAAACATTTTCCCCACGAGAGATGTTAAACTAACCGGCCTATAGTTACCTGCCTTTTGTCTGCCCCCTTTTTTAAACAGAGGCGTTACATTAGCTGCTTTCCGATCCGCTGGTATCTCCCCAGAGTCCAGAGAATTTTGGCAGATTATAGCCAATGCATCTGCTATAACTTCCGCCGTCTCTTTTAATAACCTGGGATGCATTTCATCCGGACCAGGGAACTTGTCTACCTTGAGTCCCATTAGCCTTTCCAGCACTACCCGCCTAGTGATATTGATTGTCTCAAGGTCCTCCCTTCCCACATTCCTGTGACCAGCAATTTCTGGCATGGTTTTTGTGTCTTCCACTGTGAAGACCAAAGCAAAATAATTGTTTAAGATCTCAGCCATTTCCACATTTCTCATTTTTAAATCCCCCTTCTCATCTTCTGAGGGACCAACATTTACTTTAGTCACTCTTTGCCGTTTTATATATGGGTAAACGCTTTTACTATCTGTTTTTATGTTTTGCACAAGTTTAATTTCGTAATCTATCTTTCCTTTCTTTAGTGATTTCTTAGTCATTGTTTGCTGTCGTTTAAAATTTTCCCAATCTTCTAGTTTCCCACTAACCTTGGCCACCTTATACGCATTGGTTTTTAATTTGATACTCTCCTTTATTTCCTTGGTTATCCACGGCAGGTTATCCCTTCTCTTACTGCCCTTCTTTTTCAATGGAATATATTTTTGTTGTGCATTGTGAAAGAGCACCTTAAAAGTCCTCTGCTGTTCCTCAATTGTGCCACCGTTTAGTCTGTGTTCCCAACTACTTCAGCCAACTCTGCCCTCATCCCACTGTAGTCCCCTTTGTTTAAGCATAGTACGCTCGTTTGTGACACTACTTCCTCACCCTCAATCTATATTACAAATTCAACCATACTGTGATCACTCATTCAGAGAGGATCTTTTACTAGGAGATCGTTTATTATTCCTGTCTTATTGCACAGGACCAGATCTAAGATAGTTTGCTCCCTTGTCGGTTCTGTAACATATTGTTCTAAGAAACAATCCCGTATGCATTCTATGAATTACTCCTCCAGGCTACCCCGTGCGATTTGATTTGACCAACAATATGTAGGTTAAAATCCCCCATGATTACTGCCGTTCCTTTTTCACATTTCTCCATTATTCCCTTGATTATTGCCAACCCCACCGTCAAGTTATTAATTGGGGGCCTATAAACTACGCCCACCAGTGACTTTTTCCCTTTATTATCTGGAATCTCCACCCACAATGTTTCAACATTTTATTCATTAGAGCCAATATCATCTCTCACAACTGCCAGAATATCATCCTTTATTAACAGAGCTACCCCACCTCCTTTCCCTTCTTGTCTATCTTTCCGAATTGTCAGCTACCCCTGTATGTTTAATTCCCAGTCTTCACCACCCTGCAACCACGTTTCTGTAATGGCCACCAAATCATATCCATTTGTCGTGATTTGTGCCGTCAACTCATTTACTTTATTTTGAATGCTGCGTGCGTTTAGGTAGAGTGTTTAATACTAGTTTTTAAACCATGATTTTTTGTATTAACCCCTCCGGCAGCCCCTTTATATTCATACATATTGTCCCTTCCTATCACCTTGTGGTTTACACTTAACCCAGTGCTACTCTGCTCTTTTGCCTCCTGCATTTTGCATTCTTTCTTGAGGTCCTGTTTACTGTGCTCTCACCCACTCTAACTAGCTCAGAGCCCTCTCCTGCGTTCTGAACACTCCTCGCATTGAGGCACCGAGCTTTCAGGCTTGCCTTTTTATTACACTTTGACCCTTTAGAATTTTGCTGTACAGTGGCCATTTTTGTTTTTTGCCTTGGGTTTCTCTGCCCTCCACTTATACTCATCTCCTTTCTGTCTTTTGTTTCTCTCCATTTTGTTTCACTCTGTCTCCCTGCATTGCTTCCCATCCCCCTGCCATATTAGTTTAACTCCTCCCCAACAGCACGAGCAAACACTCCCCCGAGGACATTGGTTCCGGACCTGCCCAGGTGTAGCCCGTCTGGTTTGTACTGGTCCCACCTCCCCCAGAACCGGTTCCAATGCCCCAGGAATTTTAATCCCTCCCTGTTGCACCACTGCTCAAGCCACGTATTCATCTGAGCTATCCTGTGATTCCTACTCTGACTAACACGTGGCACTGGTAGCAATCCCGAGATTACTACTTTTGAGGTCCTACTTTTTAATTTAGCTCCTAGCTCCTAAAATTCATCCCGTAGGACCTCATCCCTTTTTTTACCTAAATCTTTGGGGCAATGTGCAGCACTACAACTGGCTGTTCACCCTCCATTTTCAGAATGTCCTGCACCCGTTCTGAGACATCCTTGACCATTGCAACAGGGAGGCAACATACCCTCTGGAGTCTCGGTTGCGGCCTCGGAAACGCCTATCTATTCCCCTTACAATCGACTCCCCTATCACTATCGCTGTCCCACTCTTTTTCCTGCCCTCCTGTGTAGCAGAGCCAGCCACGGTGCTATGAACTTGGCTGCTGCTGCCCTCCCCTGATGAATCTTCCCTCTCAACATTACTCAATGTGAGGCCAACGTGATATCCGCTACACTGCATTCCTTCAAAGGGCGAGAAACCACTGAATATAAAGGATGAGCTCACAAATATCAGGGCAGTGCAGTCTGGTCAATGTCAAACCCTCCTTTCCTATTCAGCAGTGGCATGAACGGGAGTCAGACGCCACAAAGTTGAATTAAAGACACAAATACAATCAACACTTGCAAATCTTTCCAGTGTAAAAGTCATTCACTTTATTTGAAATGCTACTGCGTTGAATCTGAAAATACGCATGTTGGGATTTTAACTTCACTACTGATTGTATTTTTTGTGCATGGTAGGAATAACCGGTGCTGTTAAATTTGAAAAAAGTTGCCCCAGATTCGTGGTGTCATCGGCAATCAAGATTTTGATCCAGAAAGCTATAACACAGTGAGTAAAATGAGATATGGTTTTCGAGTTAAGATGCAAAGCACAGGACAAATGATTGAAGTACGGACTGTTCCTGAGTTAGCATTTGTTTGATTGTGCAAAAGAAGGTGAGGGGTTAATTAATGATGGTTTCCCGTGAAAGCAAGAGAAAACTTTAAGAAGAAACCATACGGTGCCTGTCAGGTGAGCGCTACTTGTGATACCTGGTGGGAATGGACGGAGATTTTAAAGACCCTTATATTACAGAACCTTCTTATAGAGGAACATCTCCAGCACGCTATGTAGGTCTCATGGTGCAACGGTAGTGTGTCTGACTTTAGATCCGAAGATTACGTGTTTAAATCACGTCGGGGTCACTGTTCGTTCGGATATTGTTCTTCCAGAATTAATATTTCTTTTGCTGTTTGGCAATAACCAGACCCTTGCTCCAAGGTCTGTCTCACTGTTTCCCCGGTGTCAGGCAGAGAATATTTTTTTATTTAAAAAAATACTTTATTCATGTAATAATTTGTACAGTACATTCAAAAGCAGTTCAGTACATTTAGCTGCGGTCAGTAATCCCATACACTACATTTGGGTTCTGACGGCAGTTCCTGTCGATATATTCCCTTACTTTTCAGTTCCAGTGCAATTCGGTACAATACGGGATACCTTGTAGTACATTCAACAAATTACATCACACGTGTCACTGTACAGTACATGGAATGGGTAACGGTACATTTACACTTTTTTTCAACGTGCATCACGAAACAGACCTTACATTGTACATGGCACTACAGATGTGTTTACAGATCATGGTGCTCCATGTACACAATAAAGAAGTTACAAGTACGGCCCGAGGTGAGTTTTATATTGATTCCTGCCCCGGGGTTTACCATGTCAGAAGGACTTTAAACTGTGGCCCTTCCCCACCCTGCCTTTGCGGCAACTGCACCACTTTTAAGTGCGTCCCTCAGCACGTAATCCTGGATATTGGATTGCGCCAGTCTGCAACACGCAGAGGTGGACATCTGCTTGCTCTGGAAGACCAGCAAGTTTCGGCAAGACCAAAGAGCATCTTTGACTGAGTTGATGGCCCTCCAGCAGCAGGTGATGTCTGTCTCGGTGTGTGTCCCTGGGAACAGCCCGTAGAGCACAGAGTCCTGTGTTACGGAGCTGCATTCTCACGGCTGTGACCAGGGTTCAATTCCCGGTCAGGGAAATTGTACTTTTAATTCAAAACCTTATAAAAAAAATAGTTCATCTCTTTTACACATCTTTATGCATCTGCTGTGTAAAAAAAATAGAAGCATTGATTTAAACATCATTTATTAATTCATAAAATTCTATTGTCATATGATATATTTTGGTCTGAGCATATGAGGAAATTTTCTCCCGATCACATTGGGTTTTATTCTGGTAATCTGGTGCTGAAAGTGGAGATGTTTCCGCAGTGTCGCAGTTAACACGTTCGCCTCACACGCAAATCATCGACACCATCAGAGGCAGTCCCTCGGGATCGAGGAGGACTTGTTTCCACTCCCAAAGTGAGTCCTTTGATGGCTGAACATTCCGATATGAGAGCCACAGATCCTGTTACAGGTGGGACAGACATACGTCGAGGGAAGGGGTCGTTGGGACTGGTTTGCCGCGTGCTCCTTCCGCTGCCTGCGCTTGGTCTCTTCATTATCGTTGCATCGAGCCTCAAAGAGCTCAACGCCCTCCCGGATGGACTTGCTCGGGCTGTCTGCGGCCAGGGTCTCCCAGCTGTCAGTGATGATGTTGCACTTTACCAGGGAGGCTTTGAGGGTGTCCTTGTAACTTTGCCGCTGTCCTCCTTTGGCTCGTTCACCCTGAAGGAGCTCCGCATAAAGACGTAAACATAAACACATACGGATTAGGGGCCGGAGTTTGCCATTCGACCCTCGAGCCTGGTCCACCATTGAAGAAGACCCTGTCAGTTCTTCAACAGCAAGTTTTAACATCTGGGGCAGAGCCAACAGGCGCCTGGCTGCAATGAGTGAAAAAAAGTGCGTTGGTCCGAAGCCTGGCTAGCTCAGTCGGAAGAGCATGAGACTCTTAATCTCAGGGTCGTGGGTTCGAGCCCCACGTTGGGCGATTTCTTTTCATTTCATGTTGCTTTCATGGAAAACCTCTGACCGAAACGGCACAAAACAAAAATGTTCCTTTCAAAGTCATTAAACTCCGAAATTTCCACGCCCCGCGAATCTCCTGAATCAGATGACTCTAGTTTTGCTGACTCAATCCATGTCACTTTGCAATGTTGTGCTCCCACCCACACTATGAAATGTGCCAATAACTTATCGAATCATGGAATGGTTACAGCACGGAAGGCCATTCGGCGCAACGAGCCCGTGCCGACTCTCAGCGAGTTCCACTCCCCCACCCTTTCCCGGTAGCCCTGCAATTGTTTTTCCTTCAGAAACTTATCCAACTCCCGTCTGAAAGATAAGATTGAATTTGCCTCCACCGCCCTTTCAAGACGTGCATCCCAGATCCTAACCACTCGGTGCTAAATGGCCATCTCCTGTTCCTATGGGTGAAGTCTGGGAAACACGAGATCAATTCCTGCCACACTCACAGGCTTCTTAAATATAGCACCTTCATTCTATTCTCGTAAAATCAGCTCCTGACGTTTCGGCCAGCTGTGTCAGTTAAAGCTCTGGTTATATTCCTAAGATTAGTTTAACCACAGTGATTCTGTCGTGTAGCGGTTGTTAGTTTTGCCTCACACGCGAAACGTACCCCGTTCGAGCACGGGTGGAAACATTATTTTGGAGGCTATTTTTGCTGTGAAATAAATTGAACAAAAGTCGCCCCCGGTTCCTTTTCGCATGAGCACTGAACATTTTAAACCAGTCTCCAACATACAGAGTGAGTAAAGTCAGTAAGGGGAGAAAACTTCATCAATGATTCAAAATCCTTAAACAGTTAAAGTTCAGTTATTGAAGTTTCCACTGTCCCTCAGTAGCAATTCTACAAAACAACGCTGTCGGTTAATGAATGGGGAATAAAACAAATAATCTTCACCCATCCCCATCCCCCGACACACAGTTTAATTTGTTGCATGTCATTATTTTAAAGATTTTGAATGAAAGATTTACTTTCTGCATCCGGGCTCCCTCTGTGAGCACCGCATCACTAAACGAGCAGGAAACACATTAAAGAGTTTACCACAATTGCTGACATTTCTTAGCTTTTTTCTTGTGTTTTTTCAGCTCTTCGTCCTTTTCAGCTCCTGACTGCGGATATTGCTGTGATTAAACCTGAACACAATGCAATGTCTGTCTCACTGTTTCCCCGGTGTCAGGCAGAGACAAGCCTGCTGCCCTCATTTATTTCATGTGACAGGACAGAAAAGTTCAAAATCAACCTGCAAGTGGCCTCACGCAGTACTGAATAATCAGGATGGCCTAGCGGTCTAAGGTTCTGTGTTTAGGTCACTGTCTCCTCTGAAGATGTGGGTTCATGTCCCCTTTCTGATATATTTTTTGAAGCAAAAACTAATGTGCGATAAAATGGAACAATAGCAGTCCGGTGTGCATTGTCACATGATGCAAGCTACCTCGGACGCTGACCAAAGCCCCATGCACCGAGCACATGTTCAGGAAAACCCCGGGGGAGAGAATACCCGGTCATTGGTCCTTCCAGTCACACTGAAGAAGTGTCCGGTCTGAAACATTCCAGAGTAATAACTTGCAACTGGAGTATCTAACAGTCAGGATGGCCAACCGGTCTAAGGTGCTGTGTTCAGTTCACAGTCTCTTCTGGTGGTGTGGGTTCAAATCCAGCTACTGACATTCAGTGTTTTTAATTACAAACTCATTTGTTTGGACACCACTCTTCAGTGCTTTGGGAGATTCATCGAACTTAATAAAATGACCCCACTTCAATGACAAACAACGATATCAAAGTTATTTCTCAAACCGGGAATCGATCCTTGGTGGCTATAGCGAAAGGAATGGTTTTGTGAAACATTGAAATGTGCCCTCTAAATATCTCGCACTCCTAATATAAAAACACGGTTATAATTTGTTTCAGTGCAAAAGAAGGCAGGCTCGAAGGGACAAATGGCCGACTCCTGTGCCTGATTCTTGTGATCTTATACAGAACAAATGATCAAATGAACAACTCTCCCTCAGTTCGCATTTCTTTCATTGTGCAAAGGAAGATTGTGGGTTCATTAACGATATTTTCCTGTGAAAGCACCATAAAAGTTGAAGGAAAATAATTCACCCAACATGGGGCTCGATCCCACGACCCGGAGATTAAAAGTCTAATACTATGCCGACTGAATGAGCCGGGCCTGCTAAAGTTGCATCTTCCGGACGCTGATTGCTGCCAGGCGCCTGTTGGCATCGCCCCGTGGGTTTATCTCGAGCTTCATACCACGAAACCGGTTCTCCTGAATTTCAAGGCTTGTAAGGAGATCAATCATCAAAAGCCGTGTCATTAACCACAGCTGGGCCGTCAATTTTCTGATCGAAATGTTCTTTCAGTCCTTGTCAATATCTCTTGTCTATTTGCCGGTGTTTCCCGATTCCGTCAGTCTCTCTGGCTCTCTTTAGTTAGGTGTGGTCACCTGCAGGTTGATTCTCGATGAATGCCTGTGTTTGTGTCTTCAACAACAACAGAAAATGTTTCTTATATATTTCTTACGTTCTCACCAATGCCTTGATATCCTTCCTAAATTGTGGTGCTCAGAACTGTAAACAGTTCTCCAACTGAGACCTAAACCGGGATTGAAAAGGTATGGTATAACTTCCTCGCTAGTGTCCTCCATTTCACGACATATAAAGCCCAGGGCCCTGTATTCTTTTGAAACAACTTAGCAAATTATCTACCCAGCTTCAAAGATTTATGTGTGTAAATCACTCAATCCTTCAACTTCCCTTTTAACATAATACCATTTAGTTTATGTTTTCTCATATCACCTCCCTTTGTTTCCCAGACCTTACACACAGGTACAGGAGGAGGCCCATTAAGCCCCTTGAGCCTGTTACACAGGAACAGGAGTAGGCCCATTCAGCCCCTCGACTCTGTTGCACAGGAACAGGAGGAGGCCCATTCAGCAACTCGAGCCTGTTACACAGGAACAGGAGGAGGCCATTCAGCCCCACGAGCCTGTTGCACAGGAACAGGAGGAGGCCCATTAAGCCCCTTCAGCCTGTTACACAGCAACAGGAGGAGGCCCATTCAGCTCCTCGAGTCTGTTACACAGGAGCAGGAGGAGGCCCATTCAGCTCCTCGAGCCTGTTACACAGCAACAGGATGAGGCCATTCAGACCCTCGAGCCTGTTACACAGTAACAGGAGGAGGCCATTCAGCCCCTCGAGCCTGTTACACAGGAACAGGAGGAGGCCATTCAGCCCCTCGAGCCGGTTCCGCCATTCAATGTGATCATGGCTGATCTGTGACGAAACTCCATATACCCACCTTTGGCCCATATTCCTTAATAATATTGGTCAAAATGCGATGTAAAATGAACAACTGACCCCGCACCAACTACCCTTTGCAGAAGGGAGTTCCATTCCTCTCCCACCATGTGTGTGTAGGAATGTTTCCGAATTTCACTCCTGAAACGTCTGGCTCTAATGTTTAGACTATGGCCCCTAGTCTACTACTCCCCAACCAGCGGGAATCATTTCTCTCCACCTAATCTATCTGCTCCCTTATTATCTTGAAAATTTTGATCAAATCACTGCTCGACCCGGTAATTTCCAGTGGGTGTAATCTCATATCTTCATGTAAACCTTGGAATCCAGGTATCATTATGGGAAACCGACACATTGCTCCCTCCAAAACCAATATAGCCTTCCTAAGGCAAGGTCAGTGAAAACTGAATCAAGGGACGGGTCTTACTAGATTTAATCTGATGGTTTCCAGCAGGCATTTGGAAAGGTCGCACACATCATCATCATCATCATCATAGATGGATCCTCGCACAAGGAAGGCTTACTTCCACATGGGTTAACAGGTGTTTCAATGAAGGACCCGATGTTGCAGTCCTGAACTCCAATCAAAGGGTGGAAGATGCCTGTGGGTGGATGGTTTTAATGTAGTGTGACCATTGCACACCAGCCACCACACTGGCTTGACAGAGCGAGGTCTTGGTCCAGTGGCAAGGGTTAACGAGGACGGCTGGAGACCTGCTCTGCTGCACGTCATAAAAACCCAGGTCGTCGGTTGGTGCATGGGCAGGAACATCGCCGGGACCCAGGTACAGCGGAGGAACTCGAAGGTCAGTGTGGAGGAACGGTGAGAGATCGTGGTGGAGGAACGGAGAGAGATCGTGGTGGAGGAACGGTGAGACATCTTGGTGGAGGAACGGTGAGAGATCGTGGTGGGGAACGGTGAGAGATCGTTGTGGAGGAGCGATGTTAGGTCGTGGTGGAGGAACGGTGAGACATCTTGGTGGAGGAACGGTGAGAGATCGTGGTGGGGAACGGTGAGAGGTCGTTGTGGAGGAGCGATGTTAGGTCGTGGTGGAGGAGCGGTGAGAGGTCGTGGTGGAGGAGTGGTGAGAGGTCGTGGTGGAGGAGCGGTGAGAGATCGTGGTGTTGGAACGGTGAGAGGTCGTGGTGGAGGAGCGGTGAGAGGTCGTGGTGGAGGAGCGGTGAGAAGTCGTGGTGGAGGACTGACGAGAGGTCCTGGTGGTGGAACGGTGAGAGGTCGTGGTGGAGCAACGGTGAGAGATCGTGGCGGAGCTGCGGCGAAGGTTAAACACAAGGGATGTTGGCAGAAATCAAAGTTGAGGCAATGTATGTGTTGTCTATCTGTAAAGCATGCACTCCCACGTTCTGCCACAGGGAGCTCATCCCCTGAAGTCCCAAGGGATCCCAGCACTACTTGGGAGCACTGTATGTAAGCCGGCCCCTAAGGCGAGCTTCTCACTCTGGAGTGTCTTATGAAAGACTGAGGTCACTCTTACTTTAACCTCCCTGTGTGCAGCATCATCTGTGTTAGGACCACAATAACTGGCGACGAGAATACGAATCCAACACAAACTTGCAGCAAACTGTTGGCATCCTGAAGAAGTTTTCGGAGGGTGAGGACTGGGAATCCTATGTCGAATGGCTAGACCAGTACTTTGTAGCCAATGAGCTGGACGGAGAATGAAGTGCTGCAAAAAGGAGAGCGGTCCTCCTCACATTCTGTTGGGCACCGACCTACAGCCTCATGAAGAATCTTCTGGCTCCAGTGAAACCCACAGATAAGTCGTATGAGGAGCTGTGTACACTGGTTCGGGAGCATCATAACCCGAGGGAGAGCGTGCTTTGGTGAGGTATCGGTTTTACACGTGCCAGCGATCTGAAGATCAGGAAGTGGCGAGCTACGTCGCCGAGCTAAGGCGACTTTCAGGATAATGTGACTTTGATGGCTACCTGGAGCAAATGCTCAGAGACTTTCTTATACTGGGCATTGGCCACGAGACCATCCTACGAAAGCTTTTGGCTGTAGAGACACCGGCCCTCAGTAAGGTCATTGCGATAACACAGGTATTTATGTCCACCAGTGATAACACCTAACAAACCTTTCAGCACACAAGTGCTAGCAATCTTCATAAATTAAGTGGAACTGTGTTTGTCAGCAGACAAGTACAGGGCAGAAACCACGAGTCTGCAACTGTCAGCAGGCCTCAGGTGACCCAGATGTCTCAGAGTCCCCAACAAAGGATGAATGCAAGGCAATTCACACCTTGTTGGCGTTGTGGAGGCTTCCATTCAGCCTATTCATGCCGCTTCAAAGGGTATGTTTGCAAGAGCTGTGGAAGAATGGGGCATCTCCAACGGCCTTGCGAATGAGCTGCAAGCTCTGCAATACCTGCTAACCACCATGTGGCAGAGGAAGATCGGTCCATGGTGGATCAAAGCAATTTAGAGCCTCAGAGAGAGGAGGCAAATGCTGAAGTACACGGGGTGCACACTTTTTCGACGAAATGACCACCTAAACTGCTAAATGTAAAATTGAATCGCTTACCCATAACCATGGAACTAGACACTGGCGCTAGCCAATCTATCGTGATTAAAAATATGTTTGAGAGACTGTGGTGCAACAAGGCATTCAGACCAGCCCGAAGCCCCATCCACACGAAACTGTGAATGTACACCAAAGAGCTTATCACTATCCTGGGCAGCGCCATGGTCAAGGTCACCTACGAGGGCACGGTGCACAAACTGCCACTCTGGATTGTCCCGGGCGATGGCCCCACAGTGCTTGGAAGGAGCTGGCTGGGCAAAATCGGCTAGAACTGGGATACCATCCGAGCGCTATCACATGACGATGAGGCCTTATGTACCCAGGTTCTGAACAAATTTCCTTCCATTTCTGAGCCAGGCATTGGATGCTTTTCCGGGGCGAATGTGCGGATTCAATTGGTCCCAGAGGCACGACCCATTCACCACAAGGCGCGAGCGGTACCACACATGATGAGGAGAGAGTGGAAATCGAGCTGGACAGGCTGCAACACGAGGGCATCATCTCCCTAGTGGAATTCAGCGAGTGGCCAGCCCGATTGTTCCAGTGCACAAAAATGATGGCACGGTCAGGGTTTGCGGCGATTATAAAGTAACTATAAATCGTTTGTTGCTACAGGACCAATACCCGCGACCTAAGACAGACGACCTATTTGGCGCGCTGTCAGGAGGCAAGGCGTTCACCAAAATTGACCTGACTTCGGCCTACATGACGCAGGAGCTGGAGGAGTCTTCGAAGGGCCTCACCTGCATCAACACGCACAAGTGACTAATCATCTACAACAGATGCCCGTTTGGAATTTGGTCGGCTGCAGCGATCTTCCAGAGAAACATGGAGAGCTTACTCAAGTCAGTACCACACACGGTGGTCTTTTAGGACGACATATTGGTTATGGGTCGGGACACCACGGAACACAGTCAAAACCTGGAGGAGGTCCTCCAGCGAATGGAACGTGTAGGGCTGCGGCTGACGAGATCGAAATGCGTCTTCCTGGCAACAGATGTGGAGTTTTTGGGGAGAAAGATCACGGCGGACGGCATTCGGCCTACTGACGCCAAGACAGAGGCTATCAGGAATGCGCCCAGGCCACAGAACATCACGGATTCGCGGTAGTTCCAGGGACTCCTCAACTATTTTGGTAACTTCCTACCGGGGTGAAGCACCTTTTAGAGCCCATACATGTGTTATTGCACAAAGGTGAGAACTGGGTATGGGGAAAAAAAAACAAGTAATTGCTTTTGAGAAAGCCAGAAACCTTTTATGCTCCAACAAGCTGCTTGTATTGTATAACCCATGTAACAGACTTGTGCTAGCATGTGATACGTCGTAGTACGGTGTCGGGCTTGTATTACAACAAGCTGAAATTGCGGGCAAGTTGCAAACTGTCGCCTATGCTTCCAGGAGCTGTCTGAGGCCGAGAGCGCCTACAGCATGATTGAGAAAGAGGCATTAGCATGTGTGTTCGGGGTAAAGAAAATTCTACAGCCCCTGTTTGGCCTCAAATTTGAGCTGGAAACCGATCACATACCCCTCACATCCCTGTTCGCTGAAAACAAGGGGTTAAATACTAATGCCTCAGCCCGCATACAAAAGTGGGCATTCACATTCTCAGCGTATAACTATACCATCCGCCACAGGCCAGGCACTGAGAACTGCGCGGATGCGCTCAGTCGGCTACCATTGCCCACCACGGGGATGGAAATGGCGAAGCCTGCAAACTTGTTGATGTTGGCGCAGTCCGCTGACTTGTTGATGGTTAGGGAAGCGTTTGAAAATGATAAATCACCTGTCACGGCCCACCAGATTAGGACTTGCACCAGCCAAGATCCTCTGCTGTCTGTAGTAAAAAACTATGTACTGCATGGGAGCTGGGCCAGCATCCCCGTTGAAATGCATGAGCCAATCAAGCCGTTCGAGCGGCGAAAGGACGAGCTGTCCAGTCAGGCAGACTACCTGTTGTTGGGCAACCGCCTCGTGCTAACAAAAAAGGGCAGGGAGACGTTCATCTCGGATCTCCACAGCACACACCCGAGTATCGTAATGATGAAAGCGACAGCCAGATCCCACGTGTGGTGGCCCGGTATCGACTCTGACTTGGAGTCCTGTGTATGGCAATGCAGCGTATGTGCTCAGTTGACCAACGCGCCAAGAGAGGCACCACTAATTTTGTGGTCCTGGCCCTCCAGACCATGGTCGAGGTTCCATGTCAACTATGCGGGCCCATTTCTCGGTAAAATATTCCTGGTGGTGGTGGATGCTTTTTCAAAATGGATTGAATGTGAAATAATGTCGGCAAGCACCGCTACCACTACCATTGAAAGCCTGAGGATCATATTTACCACCCACGGCCTGCCTGACATACAAGTCAGTGACAACGGGTCATGTTTCACCAGTGCCAAATTTAAAGAATTATTGACCCGCAATGGGATCAAACATGTCACCTCGACCCCAGTTAAACCAGCCTCCAATGGGCAGGCAGAGTGGGCAGTACAAACCATCAAACAGAGCCTTAAACGAGTCACAGAAGGCTCACTCCAAACCCGCCTGATCCGAATACTGCTCAGCTATAGCACGAGACCCCACTCGCTCACAGGGGTGCCCCCGGCTGAGCGACCCATGAAAAGGACACTTAAAAGCAGACTCTCGCTGGTCCACCTCAAACTGCATGATCCGGTAGAGAGCAGGCGTCAGCAACAAAATGTAAATGATGCGCTACCTTGTCATGGAAAATTTATCTGAATGACCGTGTATGTGCTAAACTATGGACATGGTCCCTAGTGGATCGCGGGCACGGTGATAGCTAAAGAAGGGAGTAGGTTGTTTGTCGTCAAACTAGACAATGGACAAATTTGCAGAAAGCACCTGGACCAAATGAGGCTGCGGTTCACAGACTGCCCTGAACAACCCACAGCAGACACCACATTTTTCGAAACACAGTAAGCCCATGGTGGAAGACAAGCCATCGTGGGCAACAAAGGCGATCTTTTTAAGTCGCGAGTGCCTTTCTGCTGGATCTGACAGCAGCTGCGTGTGCTAGTAAAGAGCTCAAATGTAATAGAGCCCAGTGCAGGCAGAACAGAAAAAGAACATTTATTGTGAAAGTTAAAATGTAGGGAATGTATGAAATTATACGTATGTATAAATACTTATGTATCTATATATATATATAAACAAAGTTAGTCAGTCAGTCAGTCATGTCTTGTCTTGCCTTGTCTTGATTTGATTTGTATTTGAAAATAAGGGGGAAGGAGCTCATCATGTTACACAGCCCATACGCAGCCTCTCGCTAAAATTGCTATGTTTCTAACTTATGTCATTTGCCTTCTTTCAGATGTGGAATAACAAAATCCCACAGCAGATGCTTCTCCTGTCAAGCAGTCCTCGAATGCGTGTACAATCAAATCAGTATGACTTCAAGTTGCATGTAATGCCTTTTTTCTCAGGCGACATGAAATGCACAGTAAGATCACGAATCATGTTTGCACGCACTCCCTCATATACACAAGCACACAAACAAACTAAAATTCCAGCACCCTCCAAAGGCAGTTTTTGAAATTTGAAATTTGAAATCCGGGACAGACAGCACATCCCTTTTAAACAGACACAGAACGAACCGGGACTTATAGCACACCATTTTCGAGAGACAGGAAATGACCCCGACCATCAGCACATCAACTTAAAAGGGATACGGAAACAGAATGAACAAAAACAGAGAATTCTGTAAAACTCAGCAGGTCGTGCAGATTCTATGGATGAAGATCCCGGGTTTACGTTCAGTCAGATGATCATTCCGATATTTTAGGAAAAATGTAAAGTTTACAGATTTTTTCAACTAAAATAGCGCCTGGAAAAAAATAGGCAGCGAGGAAGGACAAATGGGGATCTCTGTGATACGGAGGAGTGATGGAATAATAAATAGCACAATGCGAAAGGGCAAAAGGGTGGTAAGCTTGCAATAAAGTAACAAAGAATGGTCCAGACGAGGTGTAAGTAGGAACAGCAGAACCATTACCAGACAATGGGATCGGCGCTTATGATCCGATACACTGAACCTAATGTTAAGGCCAGAAGACTATAACATCCTGAAATATAGTGTGTGGACGCCTTTTAATCAGACCAGGCAGCTTGGCCACCCCGGATTGACTTCCTGTACGGTTTGAATTCGGCAGCCAAGGGTCTAATTCAAAAGCCAGCTTCTCACATCTTTTCGGTGCTAGAGAAACAGGACACAATCATATTAAGGGCAGAGTATCTTTCACTTTGAATTGAAGATTGACGCCGAATGTATGCTTATCCCAATGGAGGTGAGCTCATGCATGCAGAAATGAAGATATACTGATCAATATTGGCCGGTACCAAACATGGCATTAGGATGTCCAATGAGACACAAAGCCGAGTACATCTGAGATACTTTAACTTTACTCAGTTAAGTGAGTTTCACTTTGCTCCTGGGAAACTCCAGGATTTGGACGCTGTGGGATCAACGAAGCGAAATCACACGTTTTAATTTGAAATATGTCTGTTTTCTCAAATGTTTACCGGCTCAGAAGCCATTCTTTGACTAAACGTTGGCAGGGCTCGTCTGGGATTTGAACCCGAGACCTCTCGCATTTCAATTTTGAAAATCCCAAAACGAAAATGATACACGTCGACCAACGAGCCTCCGACATAAATGACCGTAGCTCTCAGATTCTGACGGCAGTTTACCATTCGGCCCATCGTGCCTATGCTGTCTCTCAGAGTCCTATCGAATGAGTCCCCCGATCAAAAGTCCTGTTAATGTTTTCACTTTGATGAATATATTATTAATTTGTAACATTACATTACCAAAGAGCTGCATCCTTGTCAGCAAAAGATGAATTTGGTAATGAGATTAAGTGTGATTGAAACAAAAAACAGAGGGGTCAAATGACGTTGGTGGGTGCACACTGGATTAGCAGTCCATCGCCTGAACCTCTCGGCCACCTCGCCTCCTATTTAAAGCGACATCAGACATCCATCCTTACTTTTTGCATCCAAACAGGTATAATGTGCAAGAGAGTCTACTTCAGCGTCTGTTCTGCCCGTGCAACCAGATCGGCAGTGATGAAAATGTACCATTAGCTTCTTAAAGCAAACAACCATCCTTTACTTAAGGTGAGTGACTGTACGAGATGGTTGGTTTTGAGGCAGAATCATAATAATAAATATAACATTTCACGCGGCGAGCAAGTTGACCGCGGCAAGACTTGAATCTGCAATCTTCTGATAACAACGCGGTTACAACCGAAATCAGACGCCTTATCCATTAGGCCACGCGGCCGCTGCCGTGCACGCAACATTTGTTGCTTTTTATATTGAGAGCAAATTTGGGACAGGGGTATATTTCAATGAATGGATGTGGGACACCATGAGCATATTTCGTGTAATGAATAGATGCGCTGCGATATGGATGCGCACGGGCACAGGCAACGTCTCTGTAGCTTGAAACTCAACAGTTTAACAATTCGTTCATCGCAGCTGAAATCACACTCCTTTTAAAAATACAGAATGATCCGGCATTCTGAGATATTTCGACTTAAAAGGGCAGATTATGAACCGGAACTGACAACCACCCCGTTTAAATAGACACCGAATGATCCGGGACTGCAAGTACATTCCTCTTACAGATGTAGAATGACCCTTGACTGACAGCAGTTCCGTTTTAAAAGAATATAGTGGAATTTCTATCATTCCTGAAGGCAACTGTGCTGTGCGTGAGTGAGCGTGGGGCTCAGGACCACGCGGGGCTGGGACGGGTGTTGAAGCCACACGTAAAACCAACCCAGAAAAAAAGCCAATTTGAAATATATATATATTTATCATAATGTGAAAATAAATAAATTTACATTTTTATTTCAAATAATTGAATTTGATTTGATTTCACTAAATACATAATTGTTTCAGAATCTTTATATTTTTGATTGAACGAAGGCTGCGTGACTGGATAAATTCAACTGGAAATCAGGGGATGCAGTCAGTAAATACTCAAACACCGTCAGCCCATGGTGGAAGACAAGCCAAGAGGGAAGATATGGGCAACAAATGCGTTCTTTTAAAGTCGCGAGTGCCTTTCTGCTTGATCTGGCAGCAGCTGCTTGTGCTGTGAAAGAGGTCAAATTAATAGAGCCCAGTACAGGCAGAACAGAAAAAGTACAATTATTGTGAAAGTTAGCATGTGGGGAATGTATTTAAATATACAAATATATATATATATATGTATATATATATATATATACAAAGTCAGTCAGTCAGTCATGTCTTGTCTTGTCTTATACATTACATTAACACAACCTGAGCTCCGAGATCAGTTTGGGACCCATTGCCTGAGTGGGCGGGGCAATTTCTCCCGGGGTTAGGTTTGCTTTCAAAGAAGTGTGAGAAAGTTTTGCTTCCTTTACTTTCGGGCCGAAAAAGCTCAGTTGGGAGAGCGTTGGGCTGAAGATCTAAAGGTCCCTGGCAGGGCACAAATCTTGGGTTTTGGCAATTTATGTTTATTTTGTATTTTCTTCAAATTGGAGGGGAGCAGCTGGTTTGATATGTGGATAATGCTTGAGGGACAGGCTGTTCAGCGGTTGTGTGATATTATCAAAATGAATTCTGTTATATTCAGCGCTCTTTTTCTGTTACTTTCCATTTACACTCTGCCCAGTTTTGTATATGAACAGTGATGAAAATGTAAAGCAAACAGCCTTCCTTTACTTCAGGTGAGTGACTGTACGAGATGGTTGGTTTTGAGGCAGAATCAAAACAAAGAATATAAAAATTCACCCGGCGAGTAAGTTGACCATGACAGGACTCGAACCTGCAATCTTCTGATAGCATCGCTGTTGTAACCGAAGTCAGACGCCTTATCCATTAGGTCACGCGCCTGCTGCTATCGGGCGAACATTTCCGGTTTTTTATATTGAGAGCAAATTTGGGACAAGAGTTATATCAAGGAATGGATGTCGGAAAACATGAGCATATTTCGAGTAATGAACAGATGCGCTGCGATATGGATGCGCACGGGCACAGGTAACGTCAATGTACCTTGAAACATAACAGTTTAACAATTCGGTCATCGCAGCTGAAATCACACTCCTTTTAAAACTATACAGGATGATCCGGATAGTGAGAAAATACGTCACAAATGGGCAAATTATGAACCGGAACTGACAACCATCCCGTTTAAGCAGACACCGAATAATTCAGAACAGCAAGCACATCCCTATTACAAAGAGGTAGAATGACCCTTGACCTCAGCAGTTCCCTTTTAAAGGAATAAAGTGAGATTTCTATCATTCTTGAAGGCAATAATGCTGTGCGTGATTGAGCGTGGGGCTCAGGACCACGCTTGCTGCGGCGGTTGTTGCAGCCACAGGTGATAGAAAGGCAGGACGGAGTGAGGGAAGTAAAACCAACCCAGACAAAAAGCCAATTTAAAATATATATATATTTATCATAATAAGAAAATAAATAATTGTACAATTTTATTGCAAAAAAGTGAATTTGATTTGATTTATATAAATAAATCATTGTTTCATAACCTATATACTTTTGATTAAACGAAAGTTGCGTGACTGCATGAATTTCACTTGAAATCATGTGTTGCAGTCAACAAATACCCAAACACAGTAAGCCCATGGTGGAGGGCAAGCCACGAGGGAAGATGTGAGCAACAATGGCAATCTTTTAAAGTCGCGAGTGCCTTTCTGCTGGATCTGACAGCAGCTGCGTGTGCTGTGAAAGATGTCAAATGTAATAGAGATCAGTGCAGGCAGAACAGAAAAAGCACATTTGTAGTCAAATTTAAAAAGTAGGGAATGTATGCAAATTTGCTTATATATAAATATTTACATATGTACATACATAAAGAAATTCAGTCAGTCAGTCATCTCTTGTCTTGTCTTGATTTGATTTGTATTTGCAAATAAGGTGGAAGGAGTTCAACATGTCACACGCAAGCTCTCGCTAAAATCGTTATGTTTTATCCAGCTTTTACCACTCGGCTGGAAAATTCAGCTCATGATTTGCGGCGGTGCAAAAGCTTACCGGCCCGCCTTCTAGTTTCACTGAAATTATGATGTCAATCGTCATGCAGTGCTCTGCCAGCACCCCGGATGGAAAAGTAGGCCCTAACGTCTCATTATACGCCCTCCCCAGGAAACGCCTGAAAAACCAGACATTCGCAGGGTGCAGCAGGCAGTATTTGCGGCGTATTTAAATAGAGTGATGAGGATCCTACATCGCAGGTCACATTGACTGTAACAGTTCCGCACAGCACACTGGCTGAAGTTCTGACTTGAAAGCGGCAGTTTTATTTGCCATTACAGTTTCCTAACAACGTCAGTGGTGCAGGTAAATATCTCATGATCTCAGTAGCGAGAAGTCTGACCTTTTCGATGTGCAGTTAAAATCAGTAGAGTTTAGTGGGAATTCCATCGCATGAGGTGTTGTGACGTTAAAAAGCTGTCTAGAAGCCAATCACAATGAAGAATTCTCACAGCCAGCGAACCATTCAAATGGAGAGTGACACAGTTAATTCAGAAACTAGGGACCTAAATTAAGGAAAGGTAACTTCCATGGTTTGAGGCGTGAACTGGCTAGAATAGACTGGCAAATGACACTTAAAGGGCTGACGTTGGAAAGGTAATGGCAAACATATAAACATCACATGGATGAACTTCACCAATTGTACATCCCTACCTGGAGTAAAAATAAAATGAAGAATGTGGCTCAACCGTGACTAACACGGGAAATTAAGGATAGTGTTAAATCCAAGGACGAGGCATATAAATTAGCCAGAAAAATCAGCAAACCTGAGGACTTGCAGAAATTTAAAATTTAGCAGAGGAGGCCAAAGGGCTTAATTAAGAGTGGGAAAATAGAGTACGAGAGGAACCTTGCCGGGAACATAAAAACTGACTGCAAAACTTCCATATATATGTGAAGAGCAAAAGATTAGTGAAGACAAATGTTGCTCCCTTGCAGTCGGATTCATGTCAATTCGTAATGGGGAACAAAGAAATCGCAGACCAATTGAACAAAAGCTTTGGTTCAGTCTTCATGAAGGAAGACTCAAATAACCTTCCGGAAGTACTCGGAGACCGAGGATCGAGTGGGAAGGAGGAACTGAAGGATATCCTTATTAGGCGGGAAATTGTGTTAGGGAAATTGATGGGATTAAAGGCCGATAAATCCCCGGGGCCTGATAGTTTGCATCCCAGAGTACTTAAGGGAGTGGTCCGGAAATAATGGATGCATTGGTGATCATTTTCCAACAGTCTATCGACTCTGGATCAGTTTCGATGGACTGGAGGTTAGCTAATGTAACACCACTTTTTAAAAAGGGAGGGAGAGAGAAAACGGGTAATTATAGACCGGTTAGCCTGACATCAGTCGTGGGGAAAATGTTGGAATAAATTAGTAAGGATGAAATAGGAGCACATTTGTACAGCAGTGACAGGATCGTTCCAAGTCAGCATGGATTTATGAAACAGCAGATTTTTCTCCTGTCAGGCAGTCCTCGAATGCGCGTTCAATCAAATCACTGTAGCTTCAAGTTGCATGTAATGCTTTTTTTCTCACATAACATGAAATGCACAGTAAGATTGGATAGTACGTTTGCACGCACTCTCTCGCTGACACAAACACACAAATAAACTAAAATTCCAAAGGCAGTTTTTGAAATTTGAAATCCGGGACAGACAGCACGTCCCTTCAAACAGACACAGATTGATCCGGGACTGATAGCACAGCATTTTAGAGACACAGAGAATGACCCCGGATAGACAGCACATCACCTTAAAAGGGATATGGAAACAGAATGAACAAAAACAGAGAATTCTGTAAAACTCAACAGGTCGTGCAAGTTCTGTGGATGAAGAACCCGGGACCACGTTCAGTCGGATGGTCATTCCGATATTTTAGGAAAAATTTAAAGATTGCTGATTTTTTTCAACATAAGTAGCACCTGGAAGAAATAGGCAGCGAGGATTGACTAAAGGGGATATCTGTGATACAGTGGAGCGTAGGAGTGATTAAATAATAAATGGCACAATGCGAAAAGGCAAAGTGGGTAGTAATCGGGGAATAAAGTAACAAAGAATGGTCCAGAGGAGGTGTTAGTGGCAACAGCAGAACCATTACCAGACAATGGGAGCGGTGCTCGTGAACCGATACGTTGAACCTAATGTTGAGGCAAGAAGACTGTAACATGCTTGAATTAAAGGATGTGAACGCCTTTTAATCAGACCAGTCAGCTTGGCCATCCTGGAATGATTTCCTGTACGGGTTGAGTTCGGCAGCCACGGGACTGATTCAAAAGCGAGCTTCTCACATCTTTTCAGCGCTAGAGAAACAGGACGCACTCATATTCAAAGCAGAGTAGGTTTCACGTTGAAGTGGAGATAGACGCGGAATGTATGTTTATCTCAATGGAGGTGAGCTTATGCGTGCTAAAGGAAGATATACTGATCAAGTATTGGCCGGAACCAAACACGAGTTTCGGTTGTCCAATGAAACACAGAGCCGAGTACATCTGAGATACTTTAACTTTACTCAGTTCGATGAGTTTCACTTTGCTCCTCTGAAACTCGATGATTTGGATGCTGTGGGAACAACGGAGCGAAATCACAAGTTTTAATTTGAAATATGTCCGTTTTCTCACATGTCGATTGGCTGAGAAGCGGTTGTTTGATTAAAAGTTGGCAGGGGTGTCCCCCGGATTTGAACCCGTGTCCTCTCGCATTTTAATTATGAATATCGCTAATTGAGCATCATACTTCGAGAAAAGCGAGACGCCGACAGTGAGGAGCGTAGCTCTCAGATTCTGACGGTAGTTTACTATTCGGCCCATCGTGCCTGTGTTGACTCTCAGAGACCTATCTAATGAGGCCCCCTCTCCATAGCACTGCTAATGTTTTCCCTTTGATGAATGTATTATTAATTTGAGACACAACTTAAACAAAGTGCAGCATCCTTGTCAGTAAAAGTTGAATTTTGAGGTCAAATGTGATTGACAAATAAACTCGACGGGTTAAATGTTTAATACAATAACGACGAGGGTGGGAGCACACTGGATTAGCAATCCATTGCCTGAACCTCTCGGCACCTCGTCTCTCATTTACAGCAACATCAGACATCCATCCCTTACTTTTTGCATCCAAACAGAAATAATGTGCACGAAAGTCTACTTTACCGCCTGTTCTGCCCGTGCAACCAGATCGGCAGTGATGTAAATGTGCCATTAGCTTCTTAAAGCTTTCCTTTACTTCAGGTGAGTGACTGAACGAGATGATTGGTTTTGAGGCAGAATCAAAACAAAGAATATAAAATTTCATGCGGCGAAATGGTTGACCGCAAACAGGACTGGAACTTTCAATCTTCTGATAACATTGCGTTCAACAATCGAAGTCAGACGTCTTGTCCATTATGCCACGCAGCAGCTAGCGTCCGCGCAAAATTTGTTGCTGTTTATATTGAGAGCAAATTTGGGACAAGGTTTCGATCAAGGAGTGCATTTCGGAAAACATGAACATATTTCGAGTAATGAATCGATGCGCTGCGATATGGATGCGCACGGGCACAGGCAACGTCAATGTAGCTTGAAACAAAATAGTTGAACAATTCGATCATCGCAAGCTGAACTCACACTTCTTTTAAAACTATACAGGATGATCCGGCATTATGAAAAAATCGGACTTCCATGTGCAAATTATGAACCGGAAATGACAACCATTCGGTTCAAACAGACACCGAATGATCCGGGACTTGAAGCATATCCCTCTTACACAGAGACAGAATGACCCTTGACTGACAGCAGATCCCTTTTAAAAGAATAAAGTGAGACTTCTATAATTCCTGAAGACAATTGGGTTGTGCGTGAATGAGCGTGGGGCTCAGGACCACGTGGGGCTGGGACGGTTGTTGATGCCCCAGGTGATAGAAGGCAGGAAGGAGGGATCGAATTAAAACCAACCCGTCAAATCCAATTTACACGTTTTCACGTTCAGTCGGATAATCACGCCGATCTTTTAGGGAAAAGTTAAAGATTACTGACTTTTTTCAACAAAAAAAGAGCCTGGAAAATATAGGCAGCGAGAAAGGACAAAAGCGAGCGCCTGTGTACATTGAAACGCAGCAGTGATTAGTTAATAAATGGCACAATGGGAAACGCCAAAGTGAGTGATAATCGGGCAATAACGTAACAAAGGATGGTCCAGAGGAGGTGTTAGTGGGAACAGCAGAACCATTACCAGACAATGGGAGCGGTGCTTATGATCCGATACTTTGAAGCTAATGTTGAGGCCAGAAGTCTATAAAATTCCTAAAATATAGGTTGTCAACGCCTTTTAATCAGACCAGGCAGCTTGATCACTCCGGATTGATTTCTTGTACGTTTGAATTCGGCAGCCAAGGGACTAATTCAGAAGCCAGCTTCTCACAACATTTCAGCGCTAGATAAACAGGACGCACTCATGTTCAGGGCAGAATGTGTATCATGTTGAAGTTAAGATTGACGCTGAATGTATGCTTATCCCAATTGAGATGAGCTCATGCGTGCAGAAAGGAAGATTTCCTGATCAAGTATTGACCGAAATTAAATACTGGTTTAGGTTGTCCAATGAGACACCGAGCCAAGTATATCCGAGAGAGTTTAATTTTACTCAGTTATTAAATTTCACCTTGTTCCTGTGAAACTCTGCGATTTTAGCGCAGTGGGAACAACTCCGCGAAATCACACGTTTTCATTCTTAATTTTTCTCACATGTCGACCGGCTGTGAGAAGCGGATCTTTGACTAAAAGCTGGCGGAGCTCGTTCGTGCTTTGAACCCGGGATCTCTCGCATTTCAATTTGAAAATCCCAAAACAATCCTACCCCAAGACCAACAAGCCGCCGACAGCGAGAAGCGTAGGTCTCAGACTCTGACGGTAGTTCACTATTCGGCCCATTCAGCATGTGCTGTCTCTCAGAGACCTATCTAATTAGTCCCAAATGACCATAGCCCTACTAATTTCTTCCCTTTTGTTCAATATATTATTAATTTGAACATTACATGAGCGAAGTGCAGCATCCTTGTCATGAAATGTTGAATTTGGCCATGACATTAAATATGATTGAAAAAGTAACCGAAGGAATCAATTGTTTAACCTGCACAGCACACTGGATTAGACGTCCATCACCTGTCATTCGCAGCCACCTCGTCTCCTATTAACAGCTACATCAGCAATTGAATTTGATGCTTTTTGCATTCAAACAGAAATAATGTTAAAGAAAGTCTACTTCACCGCTTGTTCTGTCCGTGCAACAGGATCGATATTGAAAATGTGCCATTACCTTCTTAAAGCAAACAGCCTTCCTTTCCATCAGGTCAGTGACTGTACGAGATGGCTGGTTTTGCAGCAGAATGACGACAAAGAATATAACATTTCGCGCAGCGAGTTAATTTACCGCGACTCGACTCAAATCTGCAAATTTCCAATAACGTCGCGGTTACAATCGAACTCAGATGCCTTATCCATTAAGCCATGCGGCTGCTGCCACGAGGAAAAAAATTGTTGTTTTTTATATTAGGAGAAAATTCGGGGCAATAGCTGCACAAAGTAGTGGGTTTTGGAAAAGATTAGCATATTTCCAGTAAATGAACAAAAGCGCTGCGATTTTTGCGCGCACTTTAGCTGGGCTTCGAACTTGGAACACAACAGCTTAACAATTCGGTCATCACAGCTGAAATCAGACTCCTTTTCAAAATATACATGGTGATCCGGGACTATGAGAAAATCTGTATTTAAGAGAAAGATTGTGAACCGAAACTTACAACCATCCCGTTTAAACAGACACAGAATGATCAGGGAATGCAAGCACATCCCTTTTACACAGGTGTAGAATGACCCTTCACTGACAGCAGTTCTCTTTTCAAAGAATAAAGTGGGATTTCTATCATCCCTGAGCGCAAACGTGCTGTGCGTGAGTGAGTGTGGGGCTCCGAAACACGTGAGGTTCGGAAGGTGATTGAAGCCCACGGTGATAGACAGGCAGGAAGGACGGAGGGAAGTAAAACCCTCCAGAAAAAAAACTATTTAATAACATTTATCTACTTAATTTTTTAGGAAATGTATTGATAAGAATTTTAGTTTACAAAAATTGAAATTGATTTGATTTCAATAAATATATAATCAATTAATAATGTATTTATTTTTAGATCGAACGAAGGCTGTGTGTGTCCAGATGTTTACCATTGGAGATAAGGGTGTGCACCCAGTAAATACCAACAGGCACCGTCAGCCCATGGTGGACGACAAGCCACGAGGGAAGATGTGGGAGGCAACGGCCATCTTTTAAAGTGACGTGTGTCTCTCTGCTGTTTTTCAGATATGCAATGTCAGGATCCGACAGCAGCTGCTTGTGCTGCGAAAGTGGACAAAAGCAATAGAGTCCAGTGCAGGCAGATCAGAAAAAGCACATTTATTGTGAAAGTTAAAAAGCGGGGAGTTATACATTGTATATAAGTATACACTCATACACACACACGTATATACTTATAACTATATAAACAAAGTCTGTCAGTCAGTCAAGTCTTGTCTTGTCCTGTTTTGATTTGATTTGAATTTGAAAATAAGGTGGTTAAGGTAATCATGTCACAAAGCCCACACGCAAGCCTACGCTGGAATCCGTATGTTTCTAACTTGTGTTTTTTTGAATTTTTTCAGATGTGGAATGGCAAGATCCCACAGCAGATTCTTCTCCTGTAAGATATTCCGCGAAGGAGTGTTCAAGCAAATCGGCATGGCTTCAAATTCCATGTAATGCCTTTTTTCATACATGATATGAAATGCCAAGCACCATCGCACAACACGTTTGCACTCTCTCCCTCTCTCTCTTACACAAACTCACAAACAATCTTAAATTCCTACACCATCCAAAGACAGTTTTTGAAATTTGAAATTTGAAATCCGGAATAGACAGCACATCCCTTTTAAACAGACACATAATGATCCGGGACTGATAGCATATCCATTTTAAACAGACACAGAAATTTGCGGGACTGAAAGCAAATCCCTGTGAAGCAGATACAGAATGTTCTTGGACTGAGAGTTCTTTAATTTTAAACTGGCCCAGAATGACCCGGGACTGAGAGCAAATCCCTTTGAAAACAGACACAGATTGATCCTGGAATGACAGCAAATCGGTTTAGACAGACACAAAATGGTCCATGACCTCTAGCATTTCCACTGTGAAAATCACAAAGAGAGATTCATAGCCCGGGACCAACGAGCAGCCGACAGTAAAGTGCATAACCCATTCTGTATTAAAACGGCTTATTCTGACGGTAGTGAAGAAAGCTATTCGGCCCATCGTGGCTGTGCTGTGTCTTTGAGAGAGCGAACAAATTAGTCCCCCTCTCCATAGCCCTGCGAATAACAACATAACAACGTAAATGTTATCTTTGATGACTATATTGGGCCTGAAGTCATTGTACTAGTCTCCCCCCAGGCGCTCGGCTGCAAATAGTGATAACGTTCCACACCTACCTTTTGCTCCTGCACCCTCCGCATCTGAGGCCTTCTCTTCCCGCGCTTCGCAGCGCATTCACGTCTTCGAGCTGCGGAGGGAGAAGCTGAATTCACCTGGCTCTGGACAGCCAATGAATGTACAGTATTATCATTCGTAATAATAGCATCTCCGGAAGTAGTGATTCTCAGTATTACGAGTGAAAACACCCCCATCACCCAAACACACATAAAAAGTAAAAAAATACACCTCACGTATGTAATATTAATTTAAATTAAAGTTAACAAATGTGTTAGAAAAAATAAATTATTCGGATTTTTTTTTAAAGTTTGATATTTTGGGTTTAAATAAACCTTCCTTAGTGGACAGAGTTTTTAAACATAAACATGTTATTACATTTTCTTTCTATATGTTTTTATATTTTTTACATGTTTAAACACTCTTATGCTGATAAAAGTCGGCTATGCACCTGCTTTTCCCAGGCGCAAGCAATTTAAGGACATTCGCTGGGCAATTGATGGGCAAATAGCGCATTCACACGCGAATGTCCTTCTCCTGAAGAAGCGTTGGGTCTGTCAAGCAAGAATTTGACATTGGAAAACCTGGTTTTAAGTGCATGCGCCTCGCACATCAAAGAAGGGCTTTTGTGGGTGCTTGCCGGTTGCGTACGTACTCCGTACAGACCCAGTCAGGCCGGAATTACAGGCCCTATCTTAATTTGAGACATGACATGACCAAAGTACAGCATCCTTGAAAGTAAAAGGTATTTACGTGATTGACAAAACAACACGAGGCTTCAAACTCTTTACACAATAAGGAAGAGTATGCGATTCGGAGCCACGCATGCAGATCACAATGGATTAGCAGCTATTCCCCTTAAACTCTGGGCCACCTCCTCTCAGGTTTGAAGCAACGCTAGACATTCAATTTCCTGCTTTTTGCATCCAAACAGAAATGTTGTGCAAGAATATTAACTTCACCACTTGTCCTGCCTATGCAAGCAGATCGACAATGTTGAAAATGTGCCATCAGCTTCTTAAAGCAAACGGCTTTCATTACTTCAGGTGGTGTACACACGTGGAATTAAATGCACCAGATACAGCAGAAGTCGGAGCTGCTGAAATAGAGGAGTTTGGTTATTCATAAAAAGAATGAATTGGGATGGGGCAGCAGAAACAGGGGAACTAGCAGTTCCGGAAACAGGGGAAATAGGAGCTCTGGAAACAAAGAAATTGGAGCTCTGAAACATCAGCATTGGTTGATCTGCAGAAACAACGGAATGAGAGTGTCCTCGAATGACGGGAAATTGGATCAAGAAAGAGTTGAATTAGGATCTCCAGAAAAACGGAGAATTAGGATCAACAAAAACAGGGGTATTAGTACCTCCAGGTTTGGGTGAATTAGGAGACCGTAACAGAAACCTGAAAATTATTAGAGAGCTAAATAAACAGGGACATTACGAGAGAGCTACAGTTACAATGGAATTCTTAACTCCAAATACTGCGACATTAGGAGGGGGCATCATAAACAGGGAAAGTAGGAGCGCCAGAAATAGGGTAATTAGGAAGAGGAAAATTATGAGCTCCAGCACTTTACCTTATTAAGCAGGGGAATTATGAGCAGCAGAAAAGGAGAGTTAGCAGGTGAAGAAAGAGGGGAACGAGGTTCACCTGATACAGGGGAAGTATGAGCTCCAGTGACAGGGGCATTATTTACTCCAAAACATGGGACAAAGATGCTACTGAAACATTAGAAGTAGGAGCTGCAGAAACAGTGTAATTGGAGAGCCAGAAAGAGGTTAATCTGGAGTTCCTGACACAGGGAAATGAGGACTACCTGAAACTGGAGAATTAGTAGCTGCTGAAATAGAGAAATGAGGAGTGCAAGAAAATGGAGAATTCGGAGCTCCAGAAACATAGGGATAAGGAGCTCCTGAAAAACAGGGATAAGGAGCTCCAAAAACAGCTGAATTTGGAGCTCCAGAAACAGTGGGAGAAGGAGCTCTTGAAATAGGGGAATCAAGAGGTCCTGAAACAGAGGGATAAGGAGCTCCTGAAACAGAGGAAGTAGGATCTCCTGAAACAGAGGGATAAGGAGCACCTGAAATGAGGAATTAGGAGCTCCTGAAACAGAGGGATAAGGAGCGCCTGAAACAGAGGAATTAGGAGCTCTTGAAACAGTGGGATAAGGAGCTCCTGAACAAAGATGAATTAGGAGCTCTTGAAAAATGGGGAATTCAGAGCTCGGAGACATGGAAATTAGGAGTTTCAGAAAAAGGGGCATTTGGTGTTCAAAATACGAGAATGATGACCAGCAGAAACAGGGGGGTTAGGATATACTGCAGTACTTGCACCCCTAAATATCATTGTCAGACACAGTTTCTAAGTATAATATAGTCTGATCCATCTTTCTTAGGTTCAATACGAAATAATTACACTTCCTCACTGGGACCTATATCTGCTAGTTATTGTCACAAACACTTAATAATCGTCTCTTTGCAACATTATGTTCCACGACACTATTTAAAGTGCCAATTACATTTTTGTTCACTAAAATTGGACGAGAGAGCGGAACTGGAAAGTGCCTCGCCGTTTGTTTTTCGTGCTCTGTCTCCTCATGTCTGTCTTTCTTTCTGTCTCCCCATCTGTTTCCAACGCTCTCTTGCCCAACCTATCACTCCTCCGTCTTTCTCGCCACTTGTGTAACCCCCGTCTGTCTTTCTCTGTGGCCCTCCCGCCTGTCTCTCCGTCTGACTACCACTGTATTTTTCTTTCCTCTGCTGTTATCTCTATTTCTGTCTCCACGTCTGTGCCCATCAGTCTCTTCCCCTCCTTCCCTCTCCCGTCTGTCTCTCGAGTCTGTCCCTTGCAGTTCGCCGTCCGTCTGGCCCCGCCGTCTGTCGACCTTTCTCTCTCACTGTCTGTGTCTGTCGTTACATCCCTGTCTCCCTCCTGTTTAACTCCCCCGTTTGTCACCCTCTCTGTCTCCCCAGTCTTGCTCTGTCCCTCCTTAACTTTTCTGTGTCTGTCTGATTCGTCTGTTCTATTTCTGTCTTGCCCGTTTCCCTCTGCTGTATCTCTCTCCCCTTCTACATCCTCCCGTCTGTCTAACACCATCAGCCTCACCCACTCTGTTCCCTTCTTTTACATTTCCAGTCGGTTATCTCCACCACACGGACTGTCGCTCTCTCTCTATCACCTCCTGTAGGTTTCTCTCTCTCTCTCTCTGTCCCCCGCCCCTATCTATCTCCTTCCTATCTCTCGACTGTCTTTCTCTCACTCTCTCTGTTGCCCCTCTGGCTCACCAGTTTGCCTGCTCCCGTCGAGCACCGTCTCAGCCTTTGTCTTTGTAACATATCATCTATCTACCGCAGCCTCTCGCAATGCCCCATTCTTCCAGTCAATCTCTATCACACCACACCCAACTTGTTGCTCTCACACGCTGTCCCTCGCTCCCCCAGCTCGTTTTCTTTGTCTACCACGTCGTTTTCTCCGTGTCTTTCCGGGTCGGTTTTCTGCCCATTTCTTTCCCACGTCTGTCCCACTCTAACCCTCTGTACGTCTACTCACTTCTGTCTATCCACAGCTGTCTCCCCATCTCTCATTCACTCTGTCACCGCCAAATGTTTATCTCTCTTTACCTCACCGATCTGCCTATCTGACTCCGCCTTCTGGTTCTCTCCCTCTTTCTCCCCACGTCTATCTCCCTGCTGTCTCTTCATCACTCTCACTCTGTTTGACCCATCGATTACCCCGCCGTCTGCCTCTGTCTCCATATCTCTCTCTGTCGACTTCTTTCCCTGTCTCCAAGGTTTTAAAAAAAATTAAATCAGAAATGTGGGCGTCGCTACCAAGGCATTCCTTCCTTTATTGCCCTTCTGAAACTGCCCCGGAGAAGGTGGTGTTGAGCCGACTATTTGTAACCGCTGCAGTCCGTGTGATGAAGAGACTCTCGCAGTGCCGACTTTGTCGCTGCAGTTTGATTCAACTGAGTGTTTCGCTGGGCCATTGTCGAGGGCATTGAAGTGTCAACCACATTGCTCTGTGTCTGGAATCACGTATAGGCCAGACCAGGAAAGGACGGCATATTTCATCCCCAAAAGGACATTAGTGAACAAGATGGATTATTACAACAATCCAGTACTATCATGGTCATTTCTGATACTAGTTCTTCAAATCAAGATTCATGTAATTAACTCAATTTAAATTCTTCAGCTGCCGTGGCAGGATTTGAACTTACCTCTCGGCGATCTTCAGACATGGCCTCTGGATCAGTAGTTCAGTAACATTCCCACTCTGCTACCGTATGGTTTCTCTCTCTCTCTCTCTCTCAGTGTTTTCTCGGTCTGTCGCCTCCTTCTTTTTCCCCCACCTGCCTCTCTCTGTCTTGCCATCTGTCTTTTTCCACCGCCTGTCTCCATCACTCTATCTCTCTCCCCACCCACCTACCCGTGTCTGTCTCTCGCTCTGATCCGCCGTATGTCTCTCTCATTCTGCCTCCTCGTATGTCTTTCTGGTCATGTCTCTCCTGTATGCCTCTCTCTCTCTCTATGTCTCCTCATCTGACTGCCGTTGCTGTCTGCCCCATCTGTATCTCTCGCCGTTTTGCCCTGTTTGCTTCGATTGTTTCACCAAACTCTCTATTTATCTGTCTCTTACAAGTCTGTCTCACCCGCTCTCTCTCACTCTCACTGCCTCACCCCACCTTCTGTCTCTCTCTCTTTAACTCTATCTGAGCCCAGTGTGTTATCTTTCTGGCTAACCCCCGTCTGCCTCCCCTGTCTGTCAATTACTGTCCCCTTCCACCATGCAAACCCGTCTGCCCCTGTCTGTCGCTCTCTATTCGCCTTCCGTCAGTCTTCCCTTTCTGCCTCCCCTGTCTGTCCCCCTTACATTATTCTCCGCCGCCTGCCTCCTCCCTTCTGCCTTCCACGTCTATCTCTCTCTTTGTCACGCACCATATCTCCCACCCACCCAGTTTTTCTCCATCCGTTTCTCACCCTGTCGGTCGGTCTTGCCGCCCCCTCACCTCAGTATTGTCGCTCTCTATATCCCCCACCACAATAAACTCACCCTGTCTCCCCTCCCCCTAGGCTGTCACTCTCGCTCTCTCTCTTTCAAAATCTGTCTGCCTCGTATTATGTCTCTCCGGAATGTCTCCTCTCCATGAAAACCACCTGTCTGTCTCTTTCTTTCTGTGACATGCATATAACGGTGTCCCCCTGCCTATCTATCTCTCTGTCACCTTTACCAGGCGTAAGATTTTGAAGGAGATCTTCTAGGCAAGAGTTGGAAAAATAGCGCAAATCTCCGACCGCAATAACCCTTCTCTCAGGGATGCGTTTGATCTGTCAAAAACCATTTTGACTGTCCCAGTGCCGGCTTTCAGCGCACGCACATCGCGCTCTGAGAAGCGCACTTGAGAGGCCTCGACGGGTGTGTGCTGACATCATACGTGCCCAGAGAGACCGCAATTGTTTGAAGTTTGGCAGGCTCTCTGTTGCCATGTATTTCCCTTATTCTGAAACAAACGTGACAAGTTATCAATGGCGATTGCAATAATTATTAATCTTTCACAGAATGTTATGAAATTAATTGAATAAGCTTCATTTTAATGTACTAAATCCCGGAATGGGCATCGAACCTGTACCGACGATGAGAGAGCGCTGCATCCTAACCACTAGGTGGCGGTCACAGGGGTGAGTAAACGTTGATGTCAAGAACTCGTGAACCAGTTAGGCGGCCTCTGTGAGAATGTTTAAAGGGAGAATGTTCAAAGTAAACTAGTCGCAACAGCAATGAACCGCAATAAAAAAAACAGCCAAAACCTGTGTTTTTCCCCGGCAGACATGGCGGAAATTAAACGGCGGAAGTGAACCGTTTTGAAGATTGAATGTCATTTGGGACTGGCTCGTTTTATTAATTGTAAAACATATGATTTATCTTAAAGACTTGAATATTTCATTGCAGTCCTCTGCTGTTGCGACTTTACCAGAACAACAACAACAATTTAGCTACCAGATTAATGCGTGGTATCCGGATTGGTTTCAATACCCACAAACTGGCGCTTGGGATTACAATATCGGACCGTATCTGGATTGCATTGTTGACGCTCCATGTCAATGACATTTAATGACAACCCCGTCATCAGAAATCTTTCCAGAGATGCTGCCTGACTGGCTGAGTATATCCAACATTTTCTGATTTCATTTCAGATTTACAGGATTCGCAGTGCTTTGCTTTTGAAACTAAAAAGTAACATAAGTTGACGTCATTGGGATTCGAAAGTCAGTACCATTCTGCAACGGCAAATGTGAGTCATGCGTGGTGTGTATCCTCCCTTCTGCCAGATAAAGAACATCACTGAATGGGTGCAGAACATTTTGAGGGGCGAATGGGAGCTGCTTAACTCGTGATCTATGTGCTAACCACTGACATAAGGAAAGAAGGGGATGAGTTTCTTCAGTCAGAGTTTCAGGTGCAATTGAGGAAATTAATGAGCAGGAACACAAAGGTATTCTATGGATTATTCCCAGTGCCTCGCGCTATTGAGGTTGGAAAAAGCAACGTATGTCTGGATAAAAGGTGCACGAGGTTGGGCTACATAATCCGGGGCATTTGGACCAGTTCTGGCGCAGGAGAGACCTGTTGCAGTAGGTCGAGTTGTACATCAATCGAGTTAGGACCAATGTCCACGCGGGAAGTTTAACAACTGGGGCGGGTGTGGGGGTGAACTAATTTGGCAGTGGATTTGTGTACCAGGATGAAAAATCTGTAGATGTTGTAATTATGCACTATACACAATTCCAAACGATTATTAAATATCAACTATAGCAGTGAACGTGGCCTCAGACAGCGCATTTCGGCCCTACCTTGGGAAACGATATACCACGGCTCGGCAAAAACTTCCCTTACACCGAGCACAAGCACAGGAAACAAAGGCACAGCAGACTTTGCTGAGGACCGTAGAGAGTAAAATGTTCTTCGATCAGTGATAGCTCTAAATATATTTTGGTATCTCTGTGTTAAGTTGCAATTTGTTCTGTGGGTTATAAATATATTTTGTATATCTGTTTTAGTGTTTATGTATTTGAATGCAACATAGTTATTTATAATAGTATTGTGGAGCATCTGTGTTTGTTATAAATGTATTTTCTGTGTACATCTTTGCATCTTGTAAACACCTCGCAAATAAACGTAAATACAATTATAGCACCGAGATACTTAGAGATAAATTCATAATAACACATATATGAACACAAATAATTTGATTATCAATGTTCCACACAATTTAATTTACAACTCACAGATAGATGCACAAATATATATTATAAATTTCCCGCATGGACACCGAAATTCATTACAAATAACAATACATTACACAAAAAATAAAACACGTCTACGGCGAGAATCTATGGAGTCTCAATAACTGAAGGCTTCTTGCAGAGAGCCGGCACAGACATGATGGGTTGAAAAGCTTCATTCTGTGTTGAATGATTCGATGATTCTTTGTCTTCTTCCTTGTAAGACAGGTAGGACAGGCAGCTGTATGATGGCAGCACAAAAACCACAGGACATGCAGCTCTAGTGGCGCAATCGGTTAGCGCGCGGTACTTATATGACAGTACAGGCTTGGGAAAAGGCCGAGGTTTTGAGTTCGTGCCTCACCTGGAGCAGCCGGGGCTTTTACATGTGATGTTTGTACTTTTCAGAGTCTGAGGCCGTTTTCTATTTATCCATTTCTCTTGTCTATTCCGCCATGCACCACGGTGCTTTCTGTCTCTCTCGTTGCAGTTATCTCAATGTGAATCTGTGGATTATATCTGAATGAATACCCGTGCCTTTTGCACACATGAAATAAATGAGGGGATCAAAAAATTCTTCATCTGGCACTAGGGAGCGAATGTACCAACATTTATAAGAAGATATAGTTTATTGTAAATATAACATTACCTCTTGAGTGATAGAGGTTCAATTCTGTACAAAACGAAACTATGATCACAACGGTTTCCATAGCCGCCTTTTAATGTATTGTCGCAAGCGCTACCATTGTAGCTCAAGGAGTTTCATAATTAATAAACGAAGAAATCAAGCAATGAAACGGTAGAGATGGTTCTGAGAATGTGGAATGCCCTCGGCCAGACCAACATTTAAAACAAGGTTTAAAAACTGGCAGCTTGCAGGAGGAAGGGAAGAAAGGAAAGAGAGCCACAGAAAAGCCACGGGAGTTTCGGAAGCTATGCGCATTTGTCTCTGACCACAGCATAGTTGCGCACGGCACGGATATTGTTGCTGTTAAATATGAATAAAATGCAACGTTTGTTTGCAGCTGTTTCCGTTTCTGTCCCTTTTACCTAATTCTTAATTCCATTTGCCTGCGATGATTCCATAAATCTTCGTATCCTTGCCGAACAAAAATCGATCAATGTGAAACTTGAAAATGTCAATTGACGCCAACGTCGATAGATCTTTAGGGGAGGAATTATAAGACAGGTGCGATAGGCAGCTGTATGATGGGAGCACAAATACCACACAGCATTCGCATCCAGCTCCAGCGACGGAATCGGAAAGCGCGCAGTACTTATATGACAGTGTAAGCACCCAGGAAGGCCGAGGTTGTGAGCTCGCGCCTCCCCTCATACAGCTGATGGCTTTGCTTGTGACATTTCATCAGTAATCGAAGGTGCAATTGATGTATCCCCAAACCTTACCGATATATTCACTGTTTTATTCCAGCACAAAATATTGCAACGGAGGATGAAAATTGTACATATTTGTGGGATGGAGTGGAGGCGTTTTGACATTTAATCAATAACTCTGATGTAAATAATAATGTGCCGGAAATACACTCGATTTCAAAGAGAAGATATGTAAACACATTGTTTATCTCGACATAATTCCAACACCACATTCAAAAGAAACAAGTATTTCCTGAACATTTCGCTAAAAATGATGTGCTCCGTGATGCAATGGCTCGTGCATTGGACTTCTCGCTGATTCTGATCTATAGAAACATTCAAACTTATCGATTCGAGTCCCATCAAAGTCCAAATGTAAATTAATAGAATGTTTACTGCACAGCAGGAGGCCATTCGTCCCATCGAGAGTGTGCTACCTCTCAGCTAGACCCACTCCCCCGTCCTTTCCCCATAGCCCTGCAGGACAGGGTTGGCTGGTTCCGAGGCTGGAAAGTAATTTTTTGCAGCAAACCGCAACTGTCTGCGATAGCCGGTAGGTTTAATGTTTTGGGCCTGAAATCCACTCAGGTTTACCTGTTCGCCGCTACACTGTTTAAAGCTCCGTTCAGTGCTTGAATAACAAAGAGCTGTCGCTGCCGGGCTGCATTTCCCTCTCTCAGAGCCTGAGAGATCCGCCAGGGCGGGAGGCACCTTTAAACTGTCGCCCAATTATCCTTTACGCTTTTACAACATTTCAAGAGAGCAAAAGAATTTCCCCTCAAGCTGCAATGATCTTTTCTGTTATTGTCTTCGCATGCTTCTATCTATCTCTCCCTATCTGTGCCTCTTGTATTTCTCTGGTTTTTGCTGATTGACTTCTCAGGTTTAAATGGACTGCCTGAGCTGATCTAACCAGCAACAAGGACAGCAATAGATAACGAAAGACATGGACTATAGGACAGGAATGGTATAAATTAGGGGCAAATATCTTCACAGATATGTCCTTTCGCGCTCGCAGTAAAATAAAGCAGCACCGAATATAGTTGTCTTAAGTTAGAGTGTGCCTTAAGTGGATGCCGACACAGACGACAATATAAAGCTATAAATGCTTCAAAATCTTATTTGTTAATACAGGTCACGTAATCAAAATAGTTTTATAAAGACATTCCAATATTGTTTTATTGGAATAATCAGCAATGCTCGCACGGCAGTTGGATGCCAGTTGGAAAGCTGGCTGAAAGAACACGCAGAACAGTGACTTTCTGCTGAGCAGACCATGAGCCTCCTTCTTGAAAATAGTTCTTCAGTCCCGCTAAGAGGGGATTAAGCATCATGGGAGTTGAATGGGGCTCTGCCCACGTGTATAGCAGGACGTGTAAGGGGATTTTTCCCTTCCTTAAAGAACAGAAATGACTCAGTAGCATAATTTGCTCGCACCACTCGCAATTCGGCCCAAGGATGAGCCGAGCCGATCACGTGGATTTAATGCAATTCCTCCAGTCAGTAAATTCAGTTGGCATATCAAGCAAAATGTATGAAATGACCATGACTTAGTCAGTGAGCGCGCAGCATAATGGATAAAGTGTTTATTTAAGGTATGTACCATAATGGTACCATGAAATTAAAGTTTTAATTCAAAGCCTAATTTCTGTAATATTCAGTCAAATGCTTGGAAGGTTTATCAGCAACAAACGAACGCTTTACAATGTAAATTGACACAATCGATTTGCAGTCCATCGCCTTAACCTCTCGTCTGCCATCTAGCACAATTCAGCTATTCCATTTCAGGCTTTTTGCATCCATACAGAAATACGCTGCAACAAGTCCCTGTCACGACGTGTCCTGCCCGTGCATCCAGATCGATAATGTTGAAAATGTACAATCAGCTTCTGTAAGCAAACGGCCTTCAGTTACTACAGGATGCCTGTGAACTGTCTCCTCAAAAGATGAGGTGCGGGCCCCTTTTAATTGGACCAGACACCCTGGCCAAGCCGGTTTCAAAACCGACCAATATAGAAGTCTCTACAGTTAAATCACATTAGGATTACTGTGTGCAATTCTCATCGCTATATTATAAAAGAAACTAGCGAGGCACTGGATAGGGTGCAGAGAAGATGGTATACTATCAGGAACGAATCGACAAGCTCAATTTATTGTGTCGTGAAATGAGAAGTCTGAGGGGTGAACTAATAGTGCTCCTTAATATCTTGAAAGGTTTTGATAGAGTAGATACAGAGTGGTTTCACTTGTGGGGAAAGTATGACACGTAGATTAGTGGGAAAGCAGGTTGTTTATAGGGCACAGAGAGGCTGCAACGAGATTTAGATAGGTTAAGCGAATGGGTGAAGGTTTGGCAGATCGAATACAGTGTCGGAAAATGTGAAGTCATCCACCTTGAAAAATAAACAGTAAAAGGGATTATTATTTGAATGGGGAGAAATTACAACATGCTGCGGTGCAGAGGGACCTGGGGGTCCTTGTGAATGAATCCCAAAACGTTCGTTTGCAGATGCAGCAGGTAAGGCGAATGGAATGTTAGTCTTCATTGCGAGAGGGATGGAGTGCAAAAGCAGGGAGGTCCTGCTGCAACTGTAAAGGGTATTGTTGAGGCCGCACCTGGAGTACAGCCTGCAGTTGTGTTCATCTTACTTAAGGAATGATATACTAGCTTTGGAGGGGTACAGAGACGATTCACTGGGCTGATTCCGGAGAAGAGGAGATTACCTTATGATGAGAGATTGAGTAGACTGGGTCTTTACTCGTTGGAGTAGAGAAGGATGAACGGTGATCTTTTAGAAACATTTGAAATAATGAAAGGGATAGACAAGATAGAGGCAGAGAGGTTGTTTCCACTGGTTGGGGAGACTAGAACTAGGGGGCACAGCCTCAAAATACGGGGGAGCCAATTTAAAACCGAGTTGAGAAGGAATTTCTTCTCCCAGAAGGTTGTGAATCTGTGAAATTCTCTGCCGAGGGAAGCAGTTGAGCCTAGCTGATTGAATGTATTCAAATCACAGATAGATAGATTTTTAACCAACAAAGGAATTAAGGGTTATTGGCAGCGGGCAGGTAAGTGGAGCTGAGTCCACGGCCAGATCAGCCATGATCTTGTTGAGTGGCGGAGCAGGCTAGAGGGGCTATATGGCCTACTCCTGTTCCTAATTTTATGTCCTATGTTCTTATTACTAGAGACCATCAATAAAAAAAAATCAGCAACAAATCAAATTGGGAATTAAGAAGAATCTTCTTTAGCCAGAGAGTGGTAAGGATGTAGAACTCGCTACCACCAGACAGGTTGAATCAAATATTATAGATGCATGTAAGTAGCGGTTAGATAAATATATGAGGGAGAACTGAATGGAGGGCTATGCTGATAGTGCTGGATGTGGAAAGAGTGGAGGATGCTCCAGTGGACCACAAACGTCGATATTGACAGTTTGGGCCGAATAGCCTGTTTTTGCATTGAATATCCTATGTAATCGTAAGAAGTCGACGCCCATGGGTCCAATTCAAAAGTCAACTTCTCTCAACTTTCAGACCTAGAGCGAAAACACTGATTAATATTCCTAGCCTAGGGTGTTTCAAAAATATATCAAAATTGATGCTCTTTAAAACCAAGCTTTGGGACATCTGCCGTAAATTCTCTTTTATGTGGCTCCGTGTCAGCGTTATTTGATTTGTCTGAAGCATTTGTGGAGCGCCGTGTGACGTCTTACTCTGTTAAAGGCGCTACATAAATGCAAGTTGTTGTTGTTGTAGTATTTATATCATTGACTCCCTGTTTCAGGTTTCAAAGAAAACGTGCTAGTTGAGAAGGCATGTGGCATACTTACCTTTATTAGCCGAGGTATATTGTACAAGAACAGTGAAGTTATGCTTGAGCTTTATAAAACATCACTTGGGCTACAGCTAGAGTACTGCGTAGACGTCATTGCAGGAAAGATGTAATTGCTCCAGAGAGGGTTCAAAAGAGATTTACGAGGATGTGCCTGGACTGGGGAATTTTAGCTATGAGTAATGATTCGGTAGGCTAGGTTTGTTTTCATTGGAACATAGGAAGCTGAGGTGAAACATTATTGATGTGTTCAAAATTATGAGGGGTAGAGAGAGACTGGACAGGAAGGACATATTTTTCTGAGCAGAACGGTCAACAAACAGGGGATATAGATTTAAAGTCATTGGCAGCAAGTTTAAAGGGGAATTGACGGGAAATTTCTTCAACCAGAGCAGGTTGGGAGTCTTGAACTCACTGCCTGAAATGGTGGTTGCGGCAGAAACCCTAACCGCATTTAAAACACGCTTGGATATGCACTTGAAGTGTAATAACCTACAGGGCTATGGACCAAAAGCTGGAACATGGGATTCCGCTGGATAGCTCATTGTTGGCCGTGTTGATCGGATGGGCCGAAATATCCTTCTTCCATGCTGTAAATAACTATGATTCTATGATTCAGTTCTAAGCGAGGATCTAACTACAGATAAGCCGGACGTGGAGACTTTACGGGTAGAATTAAGAGATAGGAAAGGATTTAAGACAATAGTGGGAGTTGTGCATAGGCCCGCTAGTCGCAGCTGTGAAGTACTAGAATATAGAAATTTGGAGATTTGACAAGCGTGTAGTCAAGACAGTGTGGTTTTAATAGGGGATTTAAATTTTCATACATATTGGGATAATCGGACTAGCACCTGTCAGAAAGATTTTTCTCCTTCGAATAGAAAACGTTTAGAGGCGATTTCTGACATAAGTTCAAAATTATGATGTATTTTGATAGTTAAAAAGGAAAAAGCTTTAAAATGTCGCATTTAATGTGATAAAATCTCGATGGGCCAAATGGGTTATGAGACCGACGCCTGACCACTGGGCCACCGCACCTTGAAAATCTCGTGCTTTGTCCGCTAGCAAGGACACGATGGGCTCAATGGTTTCCTTCTGCGCTGTAAATTTCTATGGTTTTATGGTTCAGTCACTGAGGTGATGTTACTACCAATATGCTGTGATAGAAGGAGTTCCATGATTTTCACCACGCCACAATAATGGAAAGGCGATATTTTTCCTGGTTTATTATCTGCGGAGTTGATACTAGAGTTGGAAAAATCAATCTTCACCGTACATGCCCACTTCTGACTTGATGATGAAGGGCAGGTCATTGATGAAACAGGTGAAGATGAACTCCTGCAGCGATATCCTGGGCTGAGATGATTTGCGTCGAACACCCACAGCCATTTTCTTTTAGGTTAGGTATGTCTCCAGCAGTGGAGATTAACCCCGCCATGACTTCAACGTTAGAAGCCTCCTTGGTGAAACATTCGGCAAAATGCTGCTTTGATGTCAAGGACGATCACTCTCACCTTATTTTAGAATTAATCACTTTTGTCCATATTTGGACCAAGACTATAATGACGTCTAGAGGCTGGGGGTCCTGTCGGAACTCAAACTGAGCAATGCCGAGCAGTTGGGTCATCCTACGTTCGTGAAAGATGCTACGGGAATGCAAGTTCGTGCCTTTCCTGTTTGAAAACAGCGCACACTTGCATGATGTATATTTGTAGGATCAAATGGGTCATCGAGCTGAAATCTTACTCCGACCTTCCTCTTTGCACAGACCCTATCAGGGCGTCAAAGCATTGCACGTTTAAAATGTCAGTGTTAAAAAAATTATTTCATTCTATATTTCTTACAGATAAAGAAGGCACAACAGGCAGCTAGATATCCCAGTTTGCCGATGATGCAAATATTGGTGATATAGTAATTCGTTCAGACGTTAGCGTACACTTATAAAGATATACTGATAGATTAAATGAATGGACGATTCAGTGGCAGATAGTTTACAAACTGGTAATTGTGTGGTCACCCATTTTAGATCACAAAGTTTATATCCGAGTATTAATTAAATGGAGCACAGCTCGGAGAGATGGATTTCCAAAGTGGTTTGCAGTCCCAGTGCGCATTCCGCTAAAATGCAGTAGCAAGTTAGGAATATATTCGAAAAAACTAATGGCATGTTAAGCTTTATAACTAGGGGTTAGAGGATAAAGCAACGGAAGTTTTTCTTCAACTGAAGAGAGATGTAGTTAGACTATATCTGGAGTATTCTAAGTTATAGAATATAATAGATTCATCGAAGTTTACAGCATGGAAGGAGACAATTTCTGCCGATCCTGTCCACGCCACGGTTATCCAGCCTCATCACACTTTCCACCTTAAGCTCCATAACCCTGCACCTTACGGCACTTCAGGTGCACATCCAAATACTTTTAAAATGTGCTAAAGGTTTCTGCTTCTACCACTCTTTAGGTAGTGCGTTTTACACAACCACAAATATCTGCGTGTGGAAATTTCCCATCACATCTCCTGTAAACCTTCTCTAATTACTATAAATGTATGGCCGCTGGTTGTTGAGCCCTCTGTTAAAGGAAATAAGCCGTTTCTATCCATTATATCTAGTCCCCTGAAGGGCACGGACCCTTAGAATTGATAGGCTGGATTGAAGTTCTCACCAGAATGGTGCCAGGGTGCCACGGGTTAAATTATGAGGAGAGATTACATGAACTAGCCTGTACTCCCTGGAATATAGAAGGTTAAGTGGTGATTGTATTGAGATTTTTAAGGTTTTGAAATGAATTGATAAGATAGATAGAGATAAAGCTTTTTTCACCGTTCGTGGGGGAGTTTACGACAAGAGGACATAATGTTAAAATCAGAGACAGGCTATTCGGCAGAGAAGTTAGGAAAATGTTCTTCGCGCAAAGGGTGATGGATTTATCTTCTACAAAAAGCAGGATAGACTAGGTCAATTAAAAATGTTAATTTTGGTTTGATAGTTTTTGCTAGACATTGGTTAAAATGATGTGGAGTCAATGCAGATGGATGGAGTTATGATAGAGCTGAGCCAAGAATTAACAGAATGGCGAATAGGCACAAGGGGAGGAATAGCCTAATCCTTTTCTTTGTTCAGTCACTTGGCAAAACTCCTGTTATAAATAAAGAAACGTTGTCTTGAAGGGAGAATTAAAAATATCTCATTTGCAGAGATTATGGACCGCTTATACGCTTTAATAACAAACACGCATTAAGTCTAATTCTGAAACCAGTTAATTGAACATTTACTTGGAGTGGATTGGAACCACGCAGGCATGCATCAGTTGGATTTTAATTCCAACGCCTTAACAACTCGGCGATCTGGTCATGGGCACGCTGCAGTGCAGTGCTTGAAAATTTGGCAAATCGCTTGGAGACACCAAATTTAGTTTTAAGCCCAGAGCAAACTACACGTCTGCATACTCTGCAAACATGGGAGGATAAATATCTTGTAAAACTGTGGGTGGTGAAAAGCTGAACTGCAAAATACAGCACTTAGGCAAATAACGCATTGAACTGGTCGTCCGTAACTAGACAACAAACCCCCTTGCATTAACCCACAGAATATGTAATCTTCCCGTCAACACTGAACATCTTTGAATGAATAATGTTAAAATGCACGTCAACGACCCATTATCAGCAATCTCAGACTAAACCAGCGCTTCAGGGATAACTCATAATGTATGGAGCAAACTGATATGGGGGGCGATGGAGAGAGTGACAGAGAGAAAGTCATATTTGGACGGATAAACAGATCCCCAATGAGAAAAGCATACAGAAGTTGAATGCAACTGAAATAGACAGTGACACACAGAAAGAAAGTTAGAGTCAGAGAGAAATAGAATGAATGATAGAGAGAGAAAAAGAGAACCATCACACTAAACGTGAGAAAATCACTGCCGGCACGGCAAGGAATTAAATCCGTGAGGTTTACAGGTTAAAATACAAGCTCACTGAGAGAGAGGATTGTAGCATCACAGAAGCATGGGATGAAACACTTTCCCCAGAGCTCGGCAAACTGTTCGCTATCAATTATTTACACAGTTCCCTTCTAGAGGTGGTCATGCCGCAGCTTAAGAGCGTGCAGGTAGAGAGGGAGTGGGTGATCAGCAGACAGAATAGGAGGACTAGGCAGGTAGTGCACGAGCCCCCGAGTCCATCTCGCTCGCAAGCAGATATTATCTTCTGAGCATCAGTGTGGACATAGTGCCTCTGGCGAGTGCAGCCAGATCCAAATCCACGGCACCGAAGGTGGTTCAGCTGCACAGGGGAGGAGAGAGAAGAATGGAAGAACTATAATGGTCGGGGTTTCAATAATCAGGGGAGCAGACAGGCGTTTCTGCCACTGCAGACGTGACACCAGAATAAAATTTTGCCTTCCTGGAGGCAAGGATGTCACCGAGCGGCTGCAGGGCATTCTGATGGATGAGGGTCATCAGCCAGAGGTCAGTCTCCATACTGTTACCAATGACATAGGTAGAAAGAGGCGTGATTTCTGCAGGCACAGTTTGGGGAGCTTGGAGAGACGTTAAAATGTAGGACCAGAAAGGTAGTAATCTCCACAATACTCCAGGTGCTACGAACTAGTTAGTCGAGAAATCGGACGATAGAGCAAGTGATTGCATGGCTGGAGAGATGGTGCAGGAGAGAGGGTTTAATTTCCTGAGACAGTTGGACTGCTTTTGTCGGCGTTGGGAACTGTACAAGCCGGACGGTTTGCACCTCAACAGAGGCAAAACTAATAATCTTGCATTGCGGTGGGCCGGGGGGAGGCGCTGGTTTCTCGTGCTGTTGTGGAGGGTTTAAACTAGTTTGGCAGGAGGATGGGAACCTTAGAATAGATTCAATAGGGAGTGGAGTAGAGTTTGAATTAAAAAGCAAAAAGTTATAAAGTCAGTTTGTAGGACAGAGGAAACAAGTAGGAAAAAAGGGTAAAAAAAATAAATTAAAAATCATTTTGTCTAAATGCACGTAGCATTCGTAACAAAACAGATGAGTTGACGGCACAAACAGATACAAATGAGGACGATCTGATAGTCATTACATAGACGTGGTTGCAACGTCACCAGGATTGGAAACTAAATATTCAGGGGTATTTGACATTTCGGAAAGGCAGACAAAAAGGAAAAGTAGATGGGGTAACACTGTTAATAAAAGATGGGATCAGTACGTTAGTGAGAAACGATATTGGCTCAGAGGATCTGGAGTATGAATCAGTTTGGGTGGAGATAAGACACAATAACAGGAAAAAAATCGCTGTTGGGCGTAGTCCATAGGCCCCCAAACAATAGCTGCACAGTTGGACGGAGTATAAATCAAGAAAAAATGGATGCTTGTACAAAAGGCACGGCAATAATCATAGGGGCTTTTAACCTTCATAGCTTCTGGATAAAATTAATTGGTCAGGATATACTTGAGATGACGTGCATAGAGTTTATCCGGGATACGAAGCACACGAAACAGAAAGAGAGAGAGAGAAACAGAGAGAAAGAATGGGAGAAAGAGAGAGAGAGATATTGATCGAGGGAGATATAGAGTGAGAGAAAATGAGAGAAAGAGGGTGAGTGAGAGCGAAACAAATAGAGAGAGGGAAGAGGGATAGTGCAAGGGAGAGTGAGGATGACAGAGAGGCGGAAAGGGATAGAGCGAAAGAGAGAGAGATAGAGAAAGAGGGAGGGAGAGAAAAGAACGAGTGATGGTGCGCGAGAGAAAAACAAACAGACAGAAAGCGAGAGCGAGCGAGAGCGAGCGAGGGAGACTGGAGGGTGCGGGCCGAGGAGAGGGAGTTAGGGAGAGAGTGAGAAATAGATAGAAAGAAACTGCCGCGAATTTGCTATATATTCCCAAATCTAGGGTAGCAACATGAAGTTCCAACACAATTACGGTTTTTCACCTTTCGAATCCTGAAAGGCGCGACAAAATGTAAGACATTTGGTTCATCATATTTACAAACTGCGAGGGATAACAATTAAACAGGTTGATAAGGATCTTTGTCTCTCTATTTGTCCCTCTCCCTTTCTGTCTCTGTCTTTGGCCCTCTCTCTCGCTCTCTCTGTCTCTCCATGAACCTCTCCCTTTCTGTCTCTGACTCTAGCTTTGGCCCTCTCTCTCGCTCTCTCTGACTCTCCATGTCGCTCTCCCTTTCTGTCTCTCTTTCTGTCTTTGGCCCTCTCTCTCACTCTCTCTGTCTCTCTCTTTGTCCCTTTCGCTTTCTGTCCCTGTCTCTGCCTTTGGCCCTCTCTCTCGCTCTCCCTGTCTCTCCTTGCACCTTCTCCCTTTCTGTCTCTGTCTCTGTCTTTGGCCCTCTCTCTCGCTCTCTCTCTCTCTCTCCTTGTCCGTCTACCTTTCTGTCTCTGTCTCTGTCTTTGACCCTCTCTCTCGCTCTCTCTGTCTCTCTTTGTCCCTCTCCCTTTCTGTCTCTGTCTTTGGCCCTCTCTCTCGCTCTCTCTGTCTCTCCATGAACCTCTCCCTTTCTGTCTCTGTCTCTGTCTTTGGCCCTCTCTCTCGCTCTCTCTGTCTCTGCTTGTCCCTCTCCCTTTCTGTCTCTGTCTCTAGCTTTGGCCCTCTCTCTCGCTCTCTCTGACTCTCCTTGTCGCTCTCCCTTTCTGTCTCTCTTTCTGTCTTTGGCCCTCTCTCTCACTCTCTCTGTCTCTCTCTTTGTCCCTTTCGCTTTCTGTCCCTGTCTCTGTCTTTGTCCCTCTCTCTCGCTCTCCCTGTCTCTCCTTGTCCGTCTACCTTTCTGTCTCTGTCTCTGTCTTTGACCCTCTCTCTCGCTCTCTCTGTCTCTCTTTGTCCCTCTCCCTTTCTGTCTCTGTCTTTGGCACTCTCTCTCGCTCACTCTGTCTATCCTTGTCCCTCTCCCTTTCTGTCTCTATCACTGTCTTTGGCCCTCTCTCTCCGCTCTCTCTGACTCTCCTTGTCGCTCTCCCTTTCTGTCTCTGACTGTATCTTTGGCCCTCTCTCTCGCTCTCTCTGTCTCTCCTTGTCCCTCTCCCTTTCTGTCTCTATCTTTGGTCCTCTCTCTCGCTCGTTCTGTCTCTCCTTCTCATTCTCCCTTTTTTTTCTTTCTCTGTCTTTGGCCCTCTTTCTCGCTCTTTCTGTCTCTCTTTGTTCCAATCCCTTTTTGTCTCTGCCTCTCTCTGTGCCCATCTCATCCCCTCGGACAATCTCTCCCCTTGCGTCCTTCTCTCTCTCTCTCTCTCTCTCTCTCTCTCTCTCTCCCGAATACCGGCAGAATAGCGAACCACATGGTCAATGAAAGAAACAGATTAGTGTCACTGTCCTATTTCAAAATCGCAAAATGAAGGAATTGCTGCTCCCGCGATAAGTGCTCCGGTAGAATTGATAAATGTTGGAAGTTTCGGGGGTGCGGGGGAGGGGGGGAGGCGGTGGGTTGTGGAGGCAGTTGCTCCTTGCTCCTGAGACGTCGAGATTCAAGGACGTAAGGTTAGTAACAGTCTTTCGTGAAAATAATTGCATTATTGGTTGCAGCCTAAAGAAGCTACGGATCTATGAAATATTCAGATATTTTACATCTGCTGTACAGGACATGAAGAGGCCATTCGCCGCAATTGGTCTTTTCAGGCGTTTATGCTCCACAGGATCATTCTCCAACTCTACTTCATCTAAGTCTAGTAGCATATCCTTCGATTGCCATGTCGCTCATGTTCGTATCCAGTTCCCCCTTAAATGGCTATCTGCTATTCACCTCAACTACTCCCTGTGGTAGCTAGTTCCACATTCTAACCTCTCTTTCTCCTGATCTCCCTATTGGATTCATGAGCGACTTCCTTATATTGGTGACTTCCAGTTTTACTCAGTGTGATACAAGAGCTTTCCAATCCCCACCACCGGCAGGACACCTAGAAATCCATCAGAAGCAGCATTCACCACCAGAGCCGAAATCTTGCTCGCCTTAACCGCCTGTTTTCAGCGGGCTGTAGCATATCCCATCCTAAAATGCAAATCAGGAACGACCGTATCTGGAAACAGTTAAACGATCAGTGTTTAGACTTTGAATATTACAAGGACTGTAGCACATCCAATGGTGAATATGTTAAACAGGACGGACAGAATCTGGAAATTGCAAAAGGTCAAAGTGTGGCCTGGATCAAAACTGCAACCAGAACATGGGTTAGATATAAACGAGGTCGGTATGTAGGATGCGCTGTTATATTACAAACATTCGGTGTGTAAATATGAGTGGAAAATTTCGATATATATTGTGAAAGTGTATATGTACATTTGTCACATTTTTCACAATTTTTAACTAGGATAGAAATTCACTGTTGATTATAAAGGTAAATTGTTACTTTTTGCTCTCTCAGTTTTCGTGTTTGACAGTTTGGTTTTAACTACAATTTTCGGCGATAAGCGCTCTATATCTTGATACAATCTGTCTATATTCCATTTATCAAAACACACAGTCAACAGGACTGAAAACATGGGACTCTACTAACCACAACCACTCCGAGAAACTGGCCTTAACTCTTATATTCTCCTTTCTTTCCTCAAACCGCATTTTACCCTAGTTTTCTAACCTGTTCTTCACTCCATAACCCGCCATCGTCGACAACTATCCCGCCTGTTATACCTTGTCAAAGTTTTTTTCTCAACTCCATTACATCACAACCACTGTATTTTCCCAGCTACCGTGTTTTTTTAACCTGCTCAAAGAATTACATGAGGTTTGAAATGCATGACCGTCCGATGAAATTCGCATTGGCAAATTCTATCCTATAACGCTTTATCTCGGCAAGTGGAAAAATCGTCCTTAAATAGAGATTCGGAAAGGTTCCATACTGCAGTTGTTAATGCAACTGTCCTGTAATTAACCAGGTTCGCTCTATCTGCCTGTAAAAACATTGTTACTAAATTGTCCACACTCGAGTTACCCAGCATGGAGCCACACTCTCTTTAATCCTGAGATAGAGTTTCTGGGGCCGTCGGAATTTCTTCCCTCATCTCCTTCAGATTCCTGGGATATAAGCTTTCAGTTGCCAGCACTTTGTCTTCATTTAGGGTAAATCAATTACCTAAACATTTCCTTTATCCGTCATAATATTGCTGAGTCTGTAGCACATTTATATTACATTTTCTTCACGATAAATTTATTTCATGTTAATGGGAGACGCTTATTTCACAGCCTGAGAAAAGCAGAAAAGTGTAAGCAGGAAAGGCAATGAATGTCTTAATGTCGATGGGAAAGTTTCTAGCAGAAAAAGGAACCTGTCAAACTAGATTTAATGATGAACAATCGACCAGAATCAGTTATCAAAATGAACGTCTTGCTAATAATGAAGGTAATATGATTACAATTGTTACTGTTTTTAAGAGGCATAATGGAGTCAGAAACCACGTTTTTAACTCAAAGTAAGACCAATCTGAAGGGATGCCAAATGTAATAAAAGCAGATGTCAAATAACGTGCAAGGCATATACAAGTTAGCAACAAATGTTTATTTGAGTATATTAAGGGAATAGGAGAGGCAAGAGAAAATGTTGTCCTTTTAAAGACAGATGCAGCAAAACTATGATAGAAAGTAAGGAAATGGAAGAATGGATAGCCAGCTAGTTATATATTAGTAAAGAGACAGTAGGCTGTAATTGTAGTAAAACATGGGAGGTGCTGTTCTACAGCGATCTGTGCTGTGACCATAGCGGTTCATAAAATCATGGGAGATTCTAAACTGGTCCTTCGGCCTTCCAGCAACATTTAGCAAAGGGCTGAAGTGAATGATATGTTTTATTAACCTCGGGGGTACATCCAGGGGCAATGATGTATGGATGATGAACTCAGGAATGCTAAGCGCTTTAAGGCTCTCCAGTCAGATTGCAGTCTCTTCTGGAGACGTGTCTTCGAATCTTACATTTGACAAATAAACATTTCCATGTACAGAATCTTTTTATGTAGTTTCTGCATTTTCAGCGCAGTTGATTTATACCTTCCAGGAAACGATGTCGCTTTGCAGCCATGGCAGGTTTGTTTTATTAGTTGTAAGTATGTTTTGTGTTGGGGTCAGCAGAATAGGGCAAATGGAATAAAAACATAAGAAATAGGAGCAGGATTCGGCCATTTGCCCCCTGGGAGCCTGCTCTGCCATTCAATAAGCTCAAGGCTGATCAGATCTAGGACTCAGTTCCACTTCCCTGCTGTGTGCCCGTAACGCTTCACTAACTTATCGTCCAAAAGTCTGTCTATCTCCAACTTTATTTTATTCAATGACCCAGCCTCCACAGCTCTCTGGGGCAGCTAATTCCACAGATATCCGACCCTCTGAGAGAAGAAATTCCTGCTGATCTGTTCTAAATGGGCGAATCCTTCTTCTTAAAGTATGCCCCCGAGTTCTAGATTCCCCCACTAGTGGAAACGTCCGATCGGCAACTACCGTATTGAGTGAGTCCCCTCACTGTCTTATTCATTTAAGTAAGATCACCTCTCTTTCTTATAAACTCCAATGAGAATAGACGAGATCTGCTCACCCTTTTATCATAAGTCAACCCCTTTATTGCAGGAATCAACCAAGTGAACCTTCTATGAAATGTTTTAATAAGGTGAACAAAACTGTAAGCAGTACTCTGCTAGGTGCGGTCTCACCACTACCCTGTACAGTTGTAACATGACTTCTCTGCTTCTATACTCCATCTCCCTTACAATAAAGGACAGCACTCCTGATTACTTACTCTTGTGCATACTGTTTTGTTCTGTTTAATGCACAGGGACCGTAAGGTCCCTATGTACTGCCGCATTTTGTAATCTCTCTCCATTTAAGTAATAATTTGCTTTGTTATGTTTGCTGACAAGTGGATATCTTCACAATTTCATGCATTATATTGCTTCTGCTAAATGTTTACTTCGCCTGTGTATAAACCTTTGTAGATTTCTTGTTTAATTTTCAGAACTTGCTTTCCAACCCATCTGTGCTTCATCAGCAAACTTGGCTAAATTACACTCGGTCCCTTCATCCAAGTCATTGATATAGATTGTAAATAGTTGAGGCCCCAGCACTGATCCCTGTGGCACCTCACTAGTCACTGTTTGCAAGCGGATAATGACTCATTTATCGTCGCTCTCTGTTTCTGTTATTTAGCCAATCTTCGATCCACGCTAATATGTTACCTCCAATCACGTGAGCTATTATCTTTCGCAGTATCATTTTACTTGGCATCTTATTGAATGCCTTCTTTAAATCCAAATATAACTCAACCCCTGGTTCCCCTTAAACAACCTGCTCGTTACATCCGCAGATAACTCAGGAAAATTTGTCAAACATGATTTCCCTTTCATAAAACTAGGCTGTCTCTGTTTGACTGCATTATTATTTTGCAACTGTGCTGGTACTGCTTTCTTTATAATGAATTCCATCAATTTCCCAACGACAGATATTAGGTTAACTCGTCTATAGTTTCCTGCTGTCTGCCTCCCTTCTTTTTTAAATGGAGACTTAAGATTTTCAGGTTTCCAATCAGCTGGGATCTCTCCAGACGCCAGTGAATTTTGGTAGATTACAAACAATATCTCTGCAGCATCTTCGTTTAAGACCCGAGGCTGCAGACAATCAGCTCCAATAGACGTGGGTGGCTTTAGTTCCATTATTTTACTGAACTCATTTTGTTTAGTGATCTGATTGTATTAATTTACCCCTCAATATCGGCCCTTAATTATCTATTATTGGGATATTCTTAGTGTCTTCTACCGTGAATACCGGTACAAAATATTTGTTCAAAGTCTCTCCCATTTTCCTGCTCCCCGTTATTTATTTCCTAGTCTCAACCTCTAAGGTACTTGAGCAATTCTCCTCATCTTTTATATACCTGCAGAATCTTTTAATATCTGTTTATATATTTCTTGTATCTTTACTCTCATAATCCATGTTCACTCTATTATTTTTTCAGTCGTCCTTTGCTGTTATTTGTAAATGCTCTGGCCTCCCACTAATCTCGCCTACATTGTATGCCATTGTTTTTAATTTGATACCATCCTTTACTTCCTGAGTTAGCCACTGTTGGTTCTCCCTTCTCTTAATGTCTTTCCTTTTGACTGCAATATATTGTTGTGGAGAGTTAGGAAATATCAACTTAAATATCCGCCATTGCTCATCAACATTCTTACACTTTAATCTATTTTACCTATCAACTTTAGCCAACTCTGCATAGCTTTGGAAGCGACTTTATTTAAGATCATTCTGTTGAGAAACAATCCATTGGTCTCAAAAGTTGCAGTAATCAACATCATAAATTATCGGATAGGAGTTTAATCATTCCACAGAAATCTACAGCGGCTTTTGAAGAAGGTTCACATAAACTTTCATATTTACAGCATGGTTAAAAAAAAGCTCAATTAAAGTGCTGTTACAACAATCAATTAACTGTGATTTTTGTAACTACACTTGAGTGTCTCCACGTTAGATTCACATCTTTTTTTGAGTTGTTATTGTGTTAAATGCAACGGTTTTTGCGTCTCTGATTATTCCAATTTAATTAACGGTATCTATATTGTTATTTAATGCATTGGGGTGGAGGATCTGTGTTAGTTATCAATGTATTTTTGAGCGCTTCAAATGTTCAGTCTGGCCTCAATCGACCATCCCATATCCCCGAAGTGGGAGACGGCAAACCATCTGTGACATTCGATTTCAACGTTTGCTTTAGTTAACCATGCTGATATTTATAAAATGTGATGTTCAGAAGAAAACTACTCATGTTACATTAGACTTTCTGAAGCAGCAAAAGTTTTGCATACGCTCTCCGATAGATCCCGAGCTAGCCTTACTCACTCCAATACCTCCTCAGCGTCATTAATAAATCCTGAGATTCCCTTACTATCTCTGAAACCTACTAAGCGTGGATTACCCGCTCTGATATTCTCTGAGGTCCCGTAATTTCTCCAAAATATTTTGAGAGTCAGTTACTCTCTCTGATATCTACTGAGAACCCTCATAATAACATGACACAATTTCAGAAAATCTTCAATTCCCACAGATCCTCTGAGATCCCCTTGCTCTCAGAATCCCCAATAAGAAATTGTGAGACTCCCCGATACCATGAGCAAAGTGTATTTTGAATGCCCGGGTGCAGGATAATGCAGGGAGAAATGGCTGACTTTACAGCTGGTGAGTAGCAACGTTAATTTAGAACTTGTGTTTGAGAAGAGCACAGAAACGTTCAGCTAGGACTTGCGCCCTTGCGGCAAGTTTTGAGTTGTCTGGTAAACTGCTATAGTGAAAGCACAAAATTATGAAAAGAAAGTGCTGGCAACATTCAGCAGCTCAGGCATCATCGGTGGAGAAATATTGCTTTCCCCAGGACCTCACTTCCACTTTGATTTATACTTCACGTAGTTCATATCTTACAATTCCAACCACTCCGTGGAATCAAAAGTTGTGGATGGAATTCGGACTTTGCTGTTTTGAGCAAAGAGATTAAAGGAGCAACATAAAACTCCCCCACTGCGGCTTGGGCAAGAATGGAACTCAGACGGAGGAGTCTTGAATGAGTATAAAAAATCAAATAATAATATTATTCAATGCAAAAACGATATAATTGGAAACCACACACAGTCGATTAGCGGCCTTAACCTCTCAACCACCTTGACCCGTGAACACAGCTCAGGAAGCTCTTTTATTTCCTTCATTCTCAATGCAAAGGCCTGGTCTCAAATGAGGCAACGGGAGAGCTAGCTTCCAATTATCTATCACCAGCATCATATGACTTGCCTTTGGCATTGTAGCGTGGCTGAGCGATCTAAGGCGCTGAATTTATATTCCAGTTCCAGAGAGTGTTTGTGTTAGAAACCCACCGCTGTCATAGTTCACTTTATATTGGTGTTTTTAAACGAACTAAGAGTTGCAATTTTAAAACCAAAAAATAAAAATTGCTGGAAACTTTAGTAAGATATCGAATCAGACAAACTCTTCACAAAAAAAAATATTTTTTAAATCGGCGTCGTTCGTCGCAAAACTGATTTTTTCATTCATTCCTGGGATGTAGATATCGCGGGCAACGCCAGCACTTATTGCCCATCTCTCATTGTCCTTGAGAAGGTGATGGTGATCCGCATTCTCTCGGGGCCTCCTTTTCTGAAACTTCCAGGCAATCTGCAGAATAAGTTTGGAAATAGGTCAGCCATCTCAGCATGCTTTCTTGAAGTACGTAAATATTCCAGGTCTCTCCCGAAACCTTTTGTTTCCTCAGAACAGGTCTTTAAATCTCCAAAACCCTCCAGAGGGTTCCGATTGAAGAAATTAAACGATTTGGATAATTGATTTCAATAGAGAAAGTACCCGCTGCGAGCAGGGATCAAAGCTGCACAGGGAAAGGGTATATACGGGAATCCGCGAAAATCCAAACAGCGTAAACAAATTCACTGGTTATACTATCAGTTCCCCTTAATATCGTGACATCTTCAAACAAATCACAACTTAATCTTACAAATTCAATATCATACAACGCTGATTTTTATAATCCTCTCCTCGTAATTTCTCCTCGAGTCCGGGTTTAATTCCTCTTTAATTACATTGCAGTCACTCAAATATGAATATTTATTTCCTGCATTACAAATAAAAAACAGAAACAACAGAATTATAAACCAGTACTACGGCGAAAAATAATTGGTATGTGCGTAATTTACGGAGCCGGAACAGACGTAATGGATGGACAGCCCCATTTTGTGCTGAATGATTCGATGATCCTATGTCTTCTTTTTTAAAAGACAGCTGAAAAGGCAGCTGTATGCTGGGATCACTGATACCGCACATCATCTGCATGTGGCTCTAGTGGCATGATCGATTAGTGCGCAGTATTTATATGACAGTACAGTCACGCGAATTGCCTCAACTCTAACAGACAATGGTTTTGCTAGTAACATGTGCAGCGGAGTTGAAGGAACACTTGGTCGGTTCCCAAACTTTATCTACTTATTAGAGTTTCCATGTGAGCAGTTAGGTCCCTCTGGGCCGTAATGTTGCAAGTGCAGGTGAGAGTTTTACTATAGCGTTTTTGTATTACAGATTTATAGGAGGGAAAGGGGCCGTTTCCATTCATAAATCACTAACTCCAAAGTTCAGAAAAATGATCTAGAAACAGACTCTAATTCAACGCTCTGACAATGGTTTTGGCACAAAGTGGAATATGTGTAACCACACGGAGTATCTCTTTATGCTTCCAACATAATATGCAACACAAGCAAGAATTCCGCTGAACAGCTTGTTGAGAATTTCGATAAAGATCATCACATGTGTTCGACGTTTGCAAGCGATCAATTAGAGGTGGGAAATGAAGTTTGACGGGAGCGGACAAACCGCCCCGCTCGCTGGGAGCAACCCTACTCCTCAGACTACCACTGCCATTTATAGGATTTTCGGCTTTTTTTTTATTTGAACAATTCGGCAGATGTTGGCAATGGTTCTGCAAGAAACACATTAAAACCGTTGAGGTGTTAGGGCTCGGGAGCGGCTTTGTGGCGCAATAGGTATTGCATTGACCATTTATATCATTCTATTATACAGACACATTCAAAGGTTATCGGCTCAAATTTTAGGCAGGGTTTGGTGTTTAGGACCCCGGAAGTGAACATGTGGAGTATAACCTCATCTGTCTTCATTCCGTCCGCACTATTTCGAGAATCGGACCAAAGAAAGAGACACAAAATAACTAAAAACTTCCGAAGCCCAGAATCTTTACGTCTTCAGCAAAACGCGCTGCCAACTGCGCTATTCCGGCAATTCCAATTCAATGACCCACATTAACGAATGAGTTGTAGGTGTGCTGCAAATGTTCCTCACCGAAACGTGAATAAGTAACAACACGGGTGGAACGCGAACCCACAACCTTGGAATGATTTTTTGAAGTTTACCTAGAAATCTAATGTGCTACAGATTGCAACACAGTGCCGAATACAGAATACGTTTCTGAATTAGTGACTTTGTGCTTCATGTTAGTGAGTGCAAGATTTGATATGTTTTGAAGGTATCTCTGCAAATCATTTAACCTCTGTATTTTTAGCAACGCATTAATGAGAGAACCAAGCACATTGCTCCGAGAAACCCTTCTCTAAACGTGAAAAGATGACAGTATTTACTGTGAAGAGTTTTGATTTATTCGGACGGACATCTGGAGTAAAGGCCGCGGCGACACATGTGTGATACGATCACACAGTCTTATAATCTGGAGTCAGACGGATACAATCCTGTTGTGTCTCAAATACCCCCACACAATGAGACGCTTCTTCTACATAGTGGCACTTTGAGACATCGCTTCCTTAATTCTAATTTTGTGACACATGAAGGTTTTCCAATCACCACAAGCTCTCGTGGGGTATAAGGCAACCATGTGAAGCAGCTTTCTCTGTTAGGTTCCATATCCCGCTCGCTTCTGCCGCCTGCTGCCAATGATCGACAACTAATACAATTGTAGAGATCGGGCGCAGAGAATCATCAGAGAAAGTGGCATGAACTCAAAATACAAATTAGAGGGACAGCATCACGGGAACAGGTAATGTTGTGGGGTATGGAATTCGGTCAGAGCTGCAAACAAATAGGTGAAAGATAGAGAGAAATATTTTCCGTAGTGGGACGGTCCAGTTCAATGGGAGCTACACGTAAAATTAGAGCTAACCTGTCCAAGGATGATGAAAGGAATCGATTTGCTCACAGAAGGTAGGGAAATCCTGGAACTTCCTCCCCTAAAAATCGGTTCATGTTGGGGGTCGATTGACAATTTCAAACTCGTGATTGATAGATTGTTGTTAGACAAGGTCATGAAGGTGTATGCAATCATTGCACAGACCAGCTCTGATCTAATTAAATGTCGGAGCAAGCTTGAGAGGCTGAATAGCCACCTCCTGCTTCTATTTTCCTATGAATGTAAACAGGACAGAAACAGAAACAGCTGCAAACACACGTTGCATTTTATTCATATTTAAAAGCAAAATAACCATGCCACGCGCAATGATGCTGTCGTCAGGGAAGAGCTCCCCCGACTTTCCTGTGGCTCTCTTGCCTCTCTCACCCCTTCATCCCACACGCTGCATGTTTTTAAACCTTGTTTTAAATCTGCTGCTCTGAGCCAGTGCATTCTGCAGTCTCACAACTCTTTCTGCAAATATCGTTTCACTGCTTGCTTCTATGTTTATTGTTATGAATCTAGTTGAGGTGAAATGGGACTGCTTCGGACATCGACTTAAAATATGGCTTATTGGAAACACGTTGGGGTCATAATCTCGTTAGCACAGAACTGAATCTAAATCGTTCAAGTTGGAATATTGTATTTTCTGGATCACAATAAACAATATGTTGTTATAAATGTTGGCTCCTCATTTCCCTGGTGTCAGTGGAGGAATTCTCTGCGTCCTTTATTTATTTCACGTTAGAGACAAACATACGTATCCATTCAGAATCAACGCACGGATTGACATCGAGATAAATGCAGCGAGAGATACAGGCAGCATTGGCACACATGGCGGAATAGACAAGAGAGATGCTTAAATATAAAATGGACTCAAATTCTAAATGGAAGTGACAGGTGGCTGATAGATATGAGTGAGTGTAGGCGATAGACCAAAGGCGTGGTTTGAATCTGTGGCTTAACTAGTCAAAGCGCCTATCTTGTAAACAAAAGATGCTCGGTTTGACTCACAGCGGGGCTGGCACTTACTATCTTCATGATTCACAAAGGGAGAGTTTCTTGCCATGGAACAGAGCTGCAATTGTTTTAAACGTAACTGGGGTTGCACTAGTTCCCATTCTGGATTAAGGCCCTATTCAGTGCGTGGCCTTGGTCGCTTACCACTGTGGCTATAATTTCTGGCGGGGTCGAATTTGGCCTCATCAAAAAACGATATATTTTCTGACCAGCGCCGTGTGTAACTTTGCTGCAATCAGAAGAAAACCGTGACAGCTGGTGTGTGGCGCCGTGATCGTATATTGGTTAGTACTCTGTGTTGTGGCCGCAGCAACCTCGGTTCGAATCCGAGTCATGGCACATCTCGCTTTATTTATTTTATTCACTACAGCACCTGCTGATAGAACGCAGCCAAACATCTATCCTCACAAAATTAAACACATATTAAGTTTTTAGCGGTGGGCACATATTTGCTCCTTCAAACCCACCTCTTCACCCAGCTTTTTCTGCCTTCCACAATCAATAGCACTCCTTTACTTTGATCACAATTCTCCCCGCAACAGTTTGTCTGGTGATGGCACTGGCGCGAGGCTGAATGATGAAGGTGATTTGCTTCAATGCTATAGAGGTCTTGTCACGGTTATTTAACTCACCGGGCGAAACATCTTTTTTTCTGTTCTGAATCTGTCTCAAAAACGACCATTTCTGAAAGTCGCTCACTTGAAGTAACGGAAGGCCCTTTGCTTACAGAAGCTGATTGTAGATTTTAAATATTGTCGATTTGGGTGCACGGGCAGGACAAGCGGTGAAGGCACGTTGTCACAGGGGAATTCTGTTTGGATGCAAAAATAAATAAACGGAATGGCTGATCGTGTTGCAAGACTAGGTGACCGACTTGATAACGCGATGGACTATGAATCCATTGTATTCTGCACACGTGTGTCCAGTCCCATCCTCGTGGGTAGTGTGTTAAATATTTGATGCATGTGGTTATTTTGTCAATCACCTGAAAATTCTCATCCAAATTCACTTTTTTTCCCTAGCTTGCTACACTCAGCTCATGACATGTCTCAAATTATTAATATATACTTTAATGGGAAAATAAGGCAAGAAAATACACAATAAATTGTAGAACATTAAGAAGTGTAGTGGAACAAATGGACCTTGGAGTGCAGGTCCACAGGTCCCTGAACGTTGCAGGCGAGATAGATAATGTGGTTGATAAAGCATATGGAATACTTGCTTTTACCAGTGGAGGCATAGTATTCAAGAGCAGGAGGGTTATGCTTGAACTGCATACAACACTAGTTAGGCCACCACTAGAGTACTGTTTCAGCACATTACAGGAAAGATGTAATTGCATTGGAGAGAATACAGAGGAGATTTACGAGAATGTTGCCTGGAACAGAGAACTTGAGCTATGAGGAACGATTAGATAGGCTGTGTTAGTTTTCTGTGGAACAGAGAAGGCTGAGGAGAGACGATATTCAGGTATACACAATTATAAGTGGACTAGGTAGAGGTGTTAAGGCGGACCTATTTCCCTTAGCAGAGCAGTCAACAAAGAGGAAGCATGAATTTATTGTAATTGGTAGGAGGCTTAGAGGTGATTTGTGCGGAAAATTTTTCACCCAGAGGGTTCTGTAGCACACCGCTGAAAGGATGGTCGAGGCAGATTCCCTGCCCGCGTTGCAAACAAGTACTTGGATTTGCACTTAAAGTGTCGTTAGCTACAAGAGTACGGAACAAGTACTGGAAAGTGGGATGAGGCTCGATAGCTCTTGTTCGGCAAACGTGGACACGATGGGCCGGAATGGCCTCCTTCCATACTATGAAATGCAATGATTCGATGATATGCATTGGTGTGAAGAGAATTGTGAACTTTTTCAGGGTCACTATTATGATATAAATATGTTTCACGTAAAGATAAACACATATTAAATTACTGAACAGAAGCATTGCAAAGTGGGTCCGCACATACTCAGGTAAACCAAATGCGCTTTCGATTACATCACATTAAATATTCGGTAATCACAACTGTAATCGCGCTCCATTGAAACAGACACAAACATCGAATGATGCCGGATTGAGAGCATATCAATTTTACACAAACACAGAGTGATCCAGGACTGAGAGAATTTCTCTTTTACACACACACAGAATGATCCAGCACTGAGACAATGTCTCTTTTACACACACACAGAATGATCCCGAACTGAGAGAATATCCCTTTTACACATACACAAAATGATCTGGGACAGAGAGCACATCCGTTTTACACATACACAGAATGATCCGGGACTGAGAGAATATCACTTTTACACACACACAGAATGATCCGCGACAGAGAAAATATCCCTTTTAAACAGGCAAAGAAAGATCCAGGACAGACAGCACATCCCATTTAAACAGGTACAGAATGATCCGGGACAGAGAGAATATCCCTTTTACACACACACAGAATGATCCGGGACTGATAGCCCATCCCTTTTACATACACACAGAATGATCCCGGACTGAGAGCACTTCACTTTTACACAGGCACAGAATGACCCGGGACAGTGAAAATATCCATTTTAAACAGGCAAAGTAAGATCCAGGATAAATAGCACATCCCATTTCGACAAACACAGAATGATCCGGGACTGAGAGCACAACCCTTTTAAACAGACACAGCATGATCAGGGACTGACAGCACATCCCTTTTTAACAGACACAAAATGGCCCAGGACTTAAAACATATCCCTTTTAAACAGACACAGAATGACCCGGCACTGAGAGCACATCCCTTTTAAACAGACACAGCGTGATCCGCGACTGAAAGCATACAGCTTTTTAAATTATAAAAAGCCCCTTATGTTCAGGCTTACTACTCTTTTTGGCAATATTATTAATCTCTTCCTTGAATCTAATACTATCTTTAATTTATCTTGATAGCCACGGTTGGAACATGTTTAGTTTTGTGTTATTATTCCTTCAAGGAATGTACACTGTAGCGAATTATCACATTTTCTTGAAATGCTTGCCATCAAATGTGAATTGGATAACATTTGATCGGAATCAATTGCAGGGCTGTGTTGAAAGTGTAGGGAGTGGGTCTAATTGTATAGCATTTTCACAAAGCCGGCTTAGTCATGATGGGACAAAAAGTCTCCTTCAGTTCTGGCACTCTCGGATACTCATCGCCTACCTCGGTTTGATTCGTTTAGTCCTGTGGGAAACGAATAATAATGTTCTGCACGTGACTTCAGATTAATACATTTAGCAAAAGATTGGAAACATTAACGGACTCAGAAACATTCAATGGCTCTTCAAACTCTCTGGTCAGTGGACTTGCTGAACTATTAACATTTGAGATAATTATGGGCTGTTTGGAACAACAGGAGATCCTCCGGGCACTTGTATGAAAGTGCAGACGGGAGTTGAACCCACATTTTCCGGTTTACAGGACGGCGACATCACCACTTGATAACGAACCCTCTCATCCATAGCACTGATGTTATTTTTTCTGAAGCAATTTACTATGGATGCTGGGAATTGGAAATGCAACAGAAATTGCTGAACAGATTCAGCAGGACAAGCAGCATTAGTGAAGTGAGAAACAGAGATAATGTTTCACGTCGATGATATTTCATCAAAACTGTCAGAAGTTGGATGTGTAACAGGTTTTAAGCAGATACTTAAGCAGGGCAAGGTGGAGGGGAGGAAGGAACGAAAAGGAAGGCCTGTGACATGGTGGAAAGCAGGAAAGATTTCATGACAAAAGCAAAAGTGCATGATAATGGGATACTGCAAGAAACAAATATGCGTTATAGAAGGGTAAGAGGGAATAGCTAGATCATTACGAACAGCTACTGTCCGAGAAAATGGGAGCAGTGGTTAAAATCTGAAATTGTTGAATTCAACTTTGAGCCCGGAAGGCTGTAAAATGCCGAATGGAAAGATGAGCTGCTGTTCCTCGATCTTACGTTGAGCTTCATAGGAACAGTATAGGAGGACGAGACAGGCGACCGAAAGCTTGGGGTTCTCGTTGCGGATTGAATGAGCTGCTCGGTAAACTGCTCACCTAGTATGTGTCTGGTCGCCCCAATGTCGAGGAAATTTCAGTCGATAGAGTACACTATGTTGAAAGAAGTACAAATACGTCGTTTCACCTATACTGGCCTGGACTGTGGGAAGGGAGGAGGAAATGGCCACGTGTTGCTTCTCCTGCGCTTGCACAGTAAGGTGCTGTGGGAAGGAATGCCTTGTTGGTGGTGATTGGATAGTGTACCAGGTAATGCCGGATAGACTGGTCCCTTTGTACTGCTGAAAAGAGAGGGGAGTGTAAGAGGTATTTAATGGTAGGACCACGATGGATGTGTCAGCAATGGGGAGGATGATCCATTGAATGTGACGGTTCGTGGACGAAATGTTAAGCACAAGTGGACCACATCGTGGTTATGCGAAGGGAGGAGAAGGGATGAGAGCAGAAATGCGGGAAATGTGCCGGGCAAGGTCTAGGGACATGTGCACTCGGGTTGAGGTTTTTTCTTGCAGGGGAATCATTTAGCTACATATCGGTAGCACTGGTATTGACTTTGGCATCGTCAGGGCAAATACGATGGAGATGGAGAAACTGGGAGAATGGAATAGAGTCCTTATAGAAAGCGAGTGGGATAAAGTTTAATTAAGGTAGATGTGGGAATCAGTGGGGTTATAGTAGATATTGGTCGGCCGACTCTCCCCAGCAATGGAGGTAGCGAAATCAGGAGGGTAAGGGAAGAGTCTGAGATGGGCCATGTGAAGGGCAGGGAAGGTTGGAAATTTTAAGCAAAGTTGACTAAACGTCTTGTTCATTGCTAAAGCTGAAAATGGCACAGATAAATTCATCAATTTTCGAGAAAACGAGGTGAAGGATGAGACCTGAGTAGGACTAGAACAAAGAATGTTGCACTTATACCATTGAAATATAGGCATATCTAGGCCGCATGCGGGTTACCATAGCAACACATTTAATTTAGAGTAAGTGTGTGGAGTCAAAGGAGAAGTTGTCCAATGCCAGTTAAATCAAGTTCCGCCAGGCGGATGAATTGATCGTGGATGGATATTGGTTGAGCGTCCTTTCAATGAAGAAGCGGAGGGGCCTCAAGCCCTCCTGGTGAGGAATGGATGACCAAAGTGATTGGACGACCATAGTGATAGGGAGATTGAGAGCCAGGAAACTGAAAAGTAACTGATGTTTCTTTTATTCTACAGCAGCTTTCCAATCACTGGCATTAACAATGGATTGGTATTTGGTGTGGAATGAATTTGCTGAATTGTCGAAAATTGCATTTTTTGCTTCAATCGTCAGGATGGCTGAGTGAGTAATAAGTTTTGGACTGAACATCAAATGTGCGAATGTTGGCATGAGTTTGAGCTCCAGTACTAGCGGATGGTGTCCATTACGATAACTTGTTAAAATATTATAATCATTGGAAAGGAAGGTTCTGTATTTATATTTTACATTTCCAGGAAGCGATCCTACATTTACAAGAGGTGCTCTGCCGATTGATGGAAAATAAGAGCAGGGGTCGTTGAACCCTCGAGTCGTTCAGTGAGATAATTTTTGAAAATTACTTAAACTCATCTATCTGCTTTGACTACAAATCAATTCCTGCCAATATCGAGTAAAAATCTATCAATCTCAGATTTAAATAAGCAATTTATTTGACAAATGAACCGGAGTTGAGATGAGGAGATTATTTAATTATTCTCCAATTATTTTAGGTTTGGAATGCATTACCTGAACAGTTGGTTGGCACAGATGCGGTCAGAACTCTCTTAAGTATATAAGAACATAAGAATTAGGGGCAGGAGTATTAGGCACCTCGAGCCTGCTCCGCCATTGAATAAGATCATGGATAATCTAATCAAGGACTCTGCTCCACTTCCCTGCCCGCTCCCCATAGCCCTTTACTCCCTGATCATTCAAAAATGTGTCTATCTCCGATTTTATATATTCATTGACACAGCCTCCACGGCTCTCTGGGGGAGAGAATTCCATAGAAAATACGTTTCTTCTCATCTCAGTTTTAAATCTGCATATACGACTGGGAAGAATGGACCGAGTATACCGTAGCCACGTTTGCTGACGATGAAAAGTTGTGACGAAAAGCAATGTATGAGTATAATGTTGGAAAGTGTGAGGTCATGCAATTTGACAGAAATAAACTTTGACAGAAAAGTGCAAGCTATTATTTAAATGAAGAAACATTGCAACGTGCTGCAATACAGCGGAAACTGTGGGTACTTGTGTATGAAACACAAAAGGTTAGTATGCAGCTGCAGCAAATAATCAGGAAAGCCAATGGAATCATGGCGTTTATTACAAAGGAGATGGAGTATAACAGCAGGGAAGTCTTGCTACAGCTATATCGGTATTGTGAGGCGACACCTGAAATACAATGTATAGTTTTGGTTTCCATATTTATGAAAGGATACTTGCTTTGGCCGCAATTCAGAGAAGGTTCACTCGGTTCATTCGGAGATGAGGGGGTTGATCTATGCTGAAAGATTGAGAAGGTTCAGCCATTACTCATTGGAATTCAGAAGAATGAGAGGTGATTTTATCGAAATGTATAAGTTTATGAGGGGGCTTGACAAGGTGGATGCAAAGAGGAGGTTTCCATTGATAGGGGAGACGAGAACTCGGGGGCAACAACTCAGAAAAAGCGGCCGCCCATTTAAAACTGAGATGAGGAGGAATTTCCTCTTTCAGAGGGTTATACTTCGGTGGATTTGGCTGCCTCAGAGCGCTGTGGGAGCCGGGACATTGAATAAATTTAAGTCAGAGACAGTTTCTTAACTAATAAGGGATTACGGAGTTATGGTGAGCAGGCAGGAAAGTGGACCTGAGTCCATGATCCGATCAGCAATTATCGTATTAAATGGTGGTGCAGACTCGAGGGGCCGTATGGCTTATTGCTGCTCATTTTTCACATGTTCTAATGTTCTTATAAATTGGCGGTCCCTTATTCTAAGTCTATGTCCACTAGTTTTATTTTCCCGTATGAGTGCAAATATGCTCTCTGCATCCACCTTGTCAAGCGTCCTCATTATCTTATACGTTTCGATAAGATTACCTCTCATTCTTCTGTACTCCAGTGTGGATAGTCCCAACCTACTTAACCTATCTTCATACGTCAACCCTCCCCATCTCCGAATTCAACTTAGTGAACCCTCTCTGAACAGTCTCCAAATATATCCTTCTTTAAATACGGAGACTAAAACTGTACGCCTTACACTAGGTGTGGCCTCACTAATACGCGGTACAATTGTAGCAGGTCTAATCTCCCTTTATAAAGCATCTCGCTTGCAATAAACGCATATTCCATTTGCCTTCCTGATTAAGTGCTGTACCTGCACACTAATTTTTGTGTTTCTTGCACAAGGACCACGAGGTGTCCCACTACTTCAGCACTTTGCAACTTTTCTCCATTTAAATTATAATTTGCTTTTCTATTCTTTCTGCCACAGTTGGTATCGTCACATTTTCACACGATATATTGCAACAGCCAAACTGTTGCCCACACAATTAGCCTGTCTATATCCCTTTGCAGATTCTTGTGTCTTCCTCAGAATTTGCTATCCTACCCATCTTTGTATCATCAGCAAACTTAGCTCCTTTACACTCGGTCATTTCATGCAATTCATTAAAATAGATTGTAAATAGTTGTGGACCCAGCACCGATACCTGAGTCACCCCACTAGTCAATGTTTGCTAAATGGAGAATTACGCATTTAACCTGACGCTCTGTTTTCTGTTATTTAGCAAAGCCTCTCTCCATGCTAATATTTTACTCCCAACCCCGTGAGCTGTTATCTTGTGCAGTAACCTCTTATGTGGCACATTATCTAATGCCTTCTGGAAATCCAAATACACCACATCTATTGGTTTCCCCTTATCCACACGTTACATCCTCAAAAACACCAGCAGATTTGTTAAACATGATTTCCTTTTCATAAAACCATGCTGATTCTGCTTGATTGAATCATGCTTTACCAAATGTCCCGCTACTGCTTCCTTAATAATGGACTCCAGCATTTTCGCAACGGCAGATGTTAGGCTAACTGTTCTATAGTTTCCTGCTTTTTGCTTGACTCGTATTTAAGGGGCATTACATTTTCGGTTTTCCAATCCACTGTGACCGCTCCAGAATGCAGGGAATTTTGAGAAATTATAACGAATGCATCCACTACCTCTGCAACCACTTCTCCTAAGACCCTAGGATGTAAGACATCAGGTCCAGGGGACTTGTCTGCCTTTAGGGCAATTATTTTACTAGTACTACTTCGTTCGTGATAGTGATAGTATTAATTCATCCCTGCCTATACCCGCTTTATTATCCACTATTGGGTTGTTTATTAGTGTCATCATCTTGAAAGACCAATACAAAATATTTGTTCAACGTCTCTGCCATTTCCCTGTTCTCCATTATTAATTCCACAGTGTCATCCTCCAGGGGGCCAACATTCACATGAGCAACTCTTTTCCCTTTTATGTATTTTTAGAAACTCTTATTATCTGTTTTTATATTTCGTGTTAGTTTAATTTCATAATCTATCTTCCCTCTTTAAGAATGTTTTTAATCTTTCCCTGCTGGCTTAAAAACAATCCCAATGCGCTGCTCTCGTCTCCCACTAGTCTTGGCCACATTGTATGCCTTTGATTTCAATATGATACCCTCCGTTATTTCCTTAGTTAGATGCGGATGGTTATCCCTTCTCTCACAGCCTTTCCTTCTCATTGGGTAATTTTTTGTTCCGTGTTGTAAAATATCTCCTTAAATGTCTGCCACTGCTCATTAACCGCCCACACCTTAGGTTACTTTCCCAGTCAACTTTATCCACCTCTGTCATCATACCTTTGTAGTCTCCTTTATTTAACCTTAGGACACTGGTTGGAGAAACACATTTCTATTCCTCCAACTGAATTTGAAATTCAACCATATTGTGGTCACTCAATCCAATACGATCTTTTACTATGAGATCATTTATTAATCCTGTCTCATTACACAGTACTAGATCTAAGATAGCCTGCTCCCTGTAGAAATAATGTCTCCCGGATACACTCCATGAACGCCTCCTCAAATCTAGCCAGGCCAATTAGGTTTATCCAATAAATATGAAGGTTAAAACCCCTATCATTATTGCCGTTCCTTTTTTCCAAGCCTCTAATATTGCTTGATTTATACTCCGTCCAAACGTGCAACCACTGTTTGGGGGCCAAGAGACTATGCCTAGCCGCGACCTTTTCCCGTTATTGTTTCTTATCTCCACCCAAATGATTCAACCTCTTGACCCTCTGAGCCAATATCGTTTCTCACGAACGCACTAATCCCATCTTTCATTAACAATGTTATCCCACCTACTTTCCCATTTTGTCTGTCCTTCCGAAATGTCAAATACCCTTGAATAATTCGTTTCCAGTCCTGATCACCTTGCAACCATGTCTCTGTAATTACTATCAGATCGTACTCATTGTATTTATTTGTTCCGTCAACTCATCTGTTTTTTACGAATGCTACGTGCATTTACACAAAAAGAGTTTTAAATTTGTTTTTTACACTTCTTTCCTCTGTCCTACAAACTAACTTTCTACCTTTTTGCTTTTTAATTCCAACTCTACTCCCCTCCCTATTGAATCTATTCTAAGGTTTCCATCCCCCTGCCAAACTAGTTTAAACCCTCCCCAACAGCACGCGGAACCACCGCCTCCCCCCAGCCCGTCGCCACTCGTGGTTATTGGTCCCGGCTCTGTTGAGGGGCAACCCGTCTGGCTTGTACAGGTACCAACTCCGCCAAAAGCAGTCCAAATGTCTCAGGAAACTAAAGCCCTCCCTCCTGCACCATTTCTCCAGCCATGCATCCACGTGCTCTATCCTCCTATTTCTGTACTCACTCGTTCGTGGCACCTGGAATATTGCGGAGATTACTACCTTTCAGCTCCTGTTTTTTAACATCTCTCATAGCTCCGAAAACTCTGCCTGCAGGACTTCACCCCTCTTTCAACCAATGTCATTGGGAACATATGGACAAAGACCGCTGACTGATCACCCTCCTCCATCAGAATGTCCTGCAGCCGCTCGGTGACATCCTTGCCTCCAGGAAGGCAACATATTATTCTGGTGTCACGTCTGCGGCTGCAGAAACGCCTATCTGCTCCCCTGATTATTGAAACCCCTACCATTATAGCTCTTCCATTCTTCTCTCTCCTCCCCTGTGCAGCTGAACCACCTTCGTTGCCGTGGATTTGTATCTGGTTCCACGCTGTTGGCGAGCGAGATGGACTCGGGGGCTCGTGCACTACCTGCCTAGTCCTGCTATTCTGTCTGCTGATCAGCCACTCCTTCTCTACCTCTTAAGCAGCGGGTCGACCACCTCTAAAAGGGAATTGGGTAAATAGTTGATGGCGAACAGTTTGCAGGGCTCTGGGGAAAGTGTCTCATGGGATGCTACAATCCTCTCTCTCAGTGAGCTTGTGTTTTTACCTGTAAACCTCAGTTCACGGATTTAATTCCCAGCCCTGCCGTCAGGTATTTTCTCACATTTAATGTGCTTGTTCTCTTTTTCTCTCTCTATCATTTATTCTATTTCTCTCTGAATCTAACTTTCTGTCCGTGTGTCAGTCACGCTTTATGTCTATCTCAGTTGCAGTCAATTTCTGTACGCTTTTCTCATTGGGGATCTGTTTATCTGTCCAAATATGACTTTCTCTCTGACACTCTCTCCATCGCTCCCCACTTCAGTTTTCTCCATACCTTATGTGTTATCACTTTAAGTGCTGGTTCAATCTGAGCTTGCTGATAGTGGGTGGTTGACGTGCATTTTAACATTATTCATTCAAAGATGTTCAGTGTTGACGGGAAGATTACATGTTCTGTGGGTTAATGCAAGGGGGTTTCTTTTCTAGTTACAGACGGTCAGTTCATTGCGTTATTTGCCTAACTGTTGTGCTTTTGCGGTTCAACTTTTCACCATCCACAGTTAAAAACAAGGCATATAACCTCCCACGTTTGCAGAGTATGCAGACGTGTAGGTTGCTCTGCGCTGAAAACTGCATTTTGAGTCTGCAAGCGATTTGCAGAATTTCCAAGCACTGCACTGCAGCGTGCCCATGACCAGGATGGCCGAGATGTTAATGCGTTGGAATTAAAATGCAACAGATGTGTCTCTGCTCCTGGTAAATATTCAAACAACTGGTTTGAGTATTAGACTTAATGCTTGTTTGTTATGAAAGCGTGGAAGCGGTCCATAATCTCTGCAAATAATATACTTTAATTCAGCCTTCCAGACAACGTTTCTTTATTTATAATAGGTGTTCTGCCAATTGACTGAACATAGGAACAGGATTAGGCCATTCGCTCCTGGTGCCTATTCGCCATTCTGTTAATTCTTGGCTGAGCTCTACCTTATCTCCATCCAACTACATTGGCTCCACATCATTTTTACCAGTGTCTAGCAAAAACTATCAATCTAAAATTAACATTTTTAATTGAGCTAGTATATCCTGTCTTTTGCAGAAGATAACTCCTTCACCCTTTGCATGAAGAAGATTTTCCTAACTTCTCCGTCGAATGTCCTGCCTCTGATTTTATAATTATGTCCTCTTGTCGAAAACTCTCCCACGAACGGTGAAAAAAGCTTTATCTCTATCTATCTTATCAATTCGTATCAAAACCTTAAAAATCTCAATCAAATCGACACTTAACCTTCTATATTCCAGTGAGTACAGGCCTAGTTTATGTAATTTCTCCTCATAATTTAACCCGTGGCATCCTGGTAACATTCTGGTGAGCATGAACAGTGCACATTCCAATCCAGCCGATCGTTTCCAAGGGGCCGTGCCCATAAGGGGACGAGATTTAATGGGTAGAAACGGCTTATTGCCCTTAGCAGAGTGCTTAACAACAAGCGGGCATAAATGTATCGTAATTAGAGAAGGTTTACAGGAGATGTGATGGGAAATTTCCACACGCAGATAGTTGTGGTTGTCTAAAACGCACTGCCTTAAAGATTGGTAGAGGCAGAAAACTTCAGCACATTTAAAACGTTTTTGGATGTGCACCTGAAGGGCCGTAAGGTGCAGATTTATGGACCTCGAGGTGGAAAGTGGGATTAGGCTGGATAACCGTGGCACGGACAGGATGGGCCGAAATTATCTCCTTCCGTGCTGTAAACGTCTATGAATCTATTATATTCTATAACTTAGAGTACTCCAGATATAGCCAACTACATCTCTGTACAGTTGAAGAAAAACTTCCATGGCTTTATAGTCTATCCCATAGTTATAAAGCGTAACACTCCATTAGTTGTTTTGAATATATTTGTAACTTGCAACTGCATTTTAGTGGTATGCGCACTGGGACTGCAAACCACTTTGGAACTCCATCCCTCCAAGCTGTGCTCCATTTAATTCGTACTCGGATTTATATTTGTGAACTAAAATGGATGACCACACAATTACCTGTTTGGAATCTATCTGCCACTGAATCGTCCTTTCATTTAATCTGTCAATATATCTTTATAAGTATACGCTAACATCTGCACAAATTACTATATCACCAATATTTGCATCATCGGCAAACTGGATATCTCGCTGCCAGTTGTGTCTTAATCTTTAAGAAATATAGAATGATACAATGTTTTTAACACTGATATTTTAAAACGTGCCATGCTTTGAAGCCCTGGTAGGGTATGTCGGAAGAGGAAGGTAGGAGTAAGATTTCAGGCCGATGACCCATCTGATCCTACAAATGTACATCATGCAACTGTGCGCTGTTTTCAGACAGTAACAGCACGAGCTTGCATTCCCGTAGCATCTTTCACGAACATAGAATGACCGAATTGCCCGCCGTTGCTCAGTTTGAGTTCCGACAATACCACCAGCCTCGAGGCATCATTACAGCCTTGGTCCAAATAATGCCAAAAGTGATTAATTCTAAAATGAGCCGAGAGTGATTGGCCTTGACATCAAAGCAGTATTTGGCCGAATGTTTCATCAAGGAGGCTACTAACGTTGAAGTCATTGCGTGGTTAATCTTCACTGCTGGAGACATACCTAGCCGAAAAGAAGGTGGTTGTGGATTTTCGACGCCAATCACCTCAGCCCAGGATATCGCTGCATGATATCATCATCACCTGCTTCATCAATGACCTGCCCTCCATCATAAGGTCAGAAGTGGGCATGATCGCTAAAGATTGATTTTTCCAACTCGAGTATCAACTCCGCAGATAATGAACCATGAATTATATCGCCTTTCCATTCTTGTGCGGGGTGAAAATCTTGGAACTCCTTCTACAACAGCACATTGGCAGTACCATCATCTCAGTGACTGAACCACAGAGCCATAGAAATTTACAGCACAGAAGGAAACCATTTAGCCCATCGCGTCCTTGCTGGTGGACAAAGCATTATCCTGCCAAATCCAATTTCGAGCTCTTGGACCATAGCCATTAAGTGGATATCCAAGTATGGCAGTGGTTCACGAAGTTTGTACATCACTACCTTCTTAAACGCAATTCGGGTTGGGCAATTAATGTCAGCCTTCCTAGCTACGCCCACATCCACTGAATTAATATTTTATTCAAACGTGTTTTACAGAAAATGAAGTACTTCTTGAAGTGTAGTCACTGGATGTGCTGTAGGGCAATACGGCCGCCAATTACCACACAGCAAAATCCCATCGATACAGATATGTGCAGGAAATAAAATAGCATTCCCCACCTCATAAAATCATAGACTCGGAGAAGTTTGCATCAGGGAAGGGGCTCATTCGACCCATCCTGTCTCGGCCAATCGAAATAGCTATCAAGCCTATCGCACTTCCCAGCTCTTGATATGTAGCGTTGCAGATTAGGGTCATTCAATCCATATACAAGTACTGCTTAAATGTGATGAGGAATTGTGTCTCCACCAACTTTTCAGTCAGTGAGCTCCAGACCCAAATTCATTCTGGGCGAAAAAATTTCTCCACGACTTTCGTGTAATCCTTTTACCAATTACTTTAAATCTATGCCCCTTGGTTATTGACCTCTCTGCTCAGGGGTATAGGTGTTTCTTCTGCACACTATCTCGGCCCCGCATAATGTTATACACATCAATTATGTCACCACTTATCCTCATCTGTTCGAAAGAAAACAACCCCAATCTTTCCCCATAACCAAAACTAACCAGTCCTGGGAACATCCACAACAACAGAGGAAACAAATGGAAGTGGAGGAGAATTGTTTGTTTTGAAACTGTGAGTTGTTGTGATCTCTAAAGCACTGCCTGAATGGGTGGTGAATCATAGAGTCATCGATTCTTAGAATTGTTACAGCACGGAAGAAGAAAATTCAGCCCGTCGAGCCCGTGCTGACCCTCGGCAAGTCTCACCCCGTCATTTCCCTGTAGCACTGCAGATTCAATTGTAACCCTCAAAATGGAATTGGATAAATGCTTGAAGAAGCGCATTTTGCAGGGCGTTGTGGAAAGAGCTGGGTCTAATTGGATAGCTCGTTCAAGAGTACGATGGACCAAGCATTCTCCATTGGTAATGTATGATTTTATGAAATGTTTTATGATAGTTTCATATAAATGACGCTGGTCATTTGCCCGTTCCACTATCCCAATTTATTTTTTTGTTTTTGCGTCTGTGCTTAGACAACGGAATTGAAATGATGTGGGATTCTGTAGCAATTCAACGCAAGTCACATAGCTTATCAAGGCGCGGTGGCCAAGTGGTAAGGCGTCGGTCCCGTAAACCGAAGATCATGGGTTCGATTTTCTATTCTAAGGAGAGAAATCCCAGCTTCACCAGTCTCTTTGTATAAATGAGTTCCCCAGCTCTGGCAGTATTCTAGTAAATCTATTCTGCCAAAGGCTTGACTTCTTCCCTAAAGCGTGTTGTCACGAACTGAACGCAATATTGCAGCTAAAGCCTCATAATTGTTTGGCATATTTTCCTTGTTTTTATACCTTATTCATCTATTAACAAAGGAAAAGTCCTCATGTCTTCCAGATCCTGCCCCCTCTTTAAAATTGTACGATTTGGAGCTGGTTTATACAATACAGGGAGAGCATTCTGACCGGTTTCGGGATTATTGATCTCCAGAGGCGGATGCCTAATAGGGGATTTAAATGTTCATGTATAAATCTGGCCCCGTTAAAATAGTATCATTATTTCATATTGCCTCTCCTCATCCTACCAAAATGTATCACTTCACAATTCTCTGCGTTAACTTACATCTGCTATGTGTCTGTTCATTTCACCAGTCGGATATTTTCATTCTCCCTCTTTGTAGCAATTACTATCTGCTTTGTGCCCCTTAGCTTTTCTTTGTAACTTTCCCATTCACTAGGATCTGTGCTATTTTTTGCATTTGTGTACGCTTTTAATTTTAGTTTAACGTGGTCCCTTACCTCTTTAGTCGCCCATGCCTGTTCTTTTTGGCCCCCAGGGGTATACACTGATTCTATATCACATTTAATTATTTTTAACACTTCCTATCGTTTTACCAATTCACAGATTTTCCCAGTTTGTTGTGGACAATCTCTGTCTCAGCCCGTTGAAGTCGGTCTTACAGAAATCTAGAACGGTAGTAGCTGTTTCACGTATCTCCCTGTCAAACGTTACTCATGTTTTGATCGCTATTAAATACATGTTCACTTAGGCTTAGGCTGTTGAATAAACCCGGCTCGTTACTCATTACTAAATATAAATTGGCATGTCCCTTGTTCGTTCTGGAACATATTGTTGCAGAACTAGCCCGGACACACTCAAGAAATACACAATGTTTCTGACAGGTGTTAGTCCGATTATCCCAATATATATGAACATTTAAATCCCCTATTGAAACCACACTGTCTTTACTGCACACTTGTCTAATCTCTAAATTTATATATTCTAGTACTTCACAGCTGTGACTAGGGAGCCTATACACAGCTCCCACTATTGTCTTAAATCCTTTCCTATTTCTTAATTTTACCATAAAGTCTCCACCTCCGGCTTATCTGTAGTTAGATACTCGCTTAGAACTGAATCATAGAATCATAGTTATTTACAGCACGGAAGAAGGATATTTCGGCCCATCCGGTCAACGCCGGCCAACAAAGAGCTATCCAGCGGAATCCCATGTTCCAGCTTTTGGTCCATAGCCCTGTAGGTTATTGCACTTCAAGTGCATAAGCAAGCCTGTTTTAAATGCGGTGAGGGTTTCTGCCTCTACCACCCTTTCAGGCAGTGAGTTCCAGACTACCAAATTGCTCTGGGTGAAAACATTACCCGTCAAATCCCCTCTAAACTTGCTACCAATTACTTTAATTCTATGTCCCCTGGTTGTTTACCATTCTGCTCAGAAAAATAGGCCCTTCCTATCCACTCTCTCCAGGCCCCTCATAATTTTGTTTCCCCTCAGTTTCGTATGCTCCAATGAAAAAAAACCCAGCCTATCGAATCATTACTCATATCCAAAATTCTCCAGTCCAGGCAACATCCTCGTAAATCTCTTTGCACCCTCTCTAGTGCAATTACATCTTTCCTGTAATGATGTGTACGCAGTAATCTAGCTGTGGCCCAAATAATGTTTTATATAGCTCAAGCATAACTTCACTGCTCTTGTACTATATATCTCGGCTATAAAGGTAGGTATGCCGAATGCCTTCTCAACCAGCACGTTTTCTGTGAAACCTGGAACAGGGAGACAATGGAAATATTACACCAACAACAACTTTCATTTATGTAGCGCCTTTAACGTAGTAAGACGTCACAGGGCGCTCCACGAAAGCTTAAGACAAATCAAACAACGCTGACACCGAACCACATAAAAGATAATTTACAACAGATGCCCCAAAGCTTGCTCAACGAGGTAGGCTTTAAGGAGCATCAATCTTGACATCTTTTTGAAACACCCTAACCAGGAATATTAATCAGTGTTATTTCCTCTAGGTCTGAAAGTTGTGAGAAGTTGGCTTTTGAATTGGACCCATGGTGTCGACATCATACGATTACATAGGATATTCAAAGCAAAAACAGGCTATTTGGCCCAAGCTGTCAATATCGACGTTTGTGGTCCACTGGAGCATCCTCCCCTCTTTCCGCATCCAGCACTATCAGCATAGCCCTCAATTTAGTTCTCCCTCATATTTTTATCTAACCGCTCCTTACATGCATCTATAATATTTGATTCAACTTCTCTGGTGGTAGTGAGTTCTGCATCCTTACCACACTCTGCGTAAAGAAGATTATTCTTAATTCGCAATTTGATTTGTTGCTGATTTATCTTATATTGATGGTCTCTAGTAATACTTTCTCCAGAAGTGGAAAGACGATATCAACTCTATCAAAATCTTTCAAGATATTAAAGAGCTCGATTAGGTAATCCCTCAAACTTCCCATTTCACGAAAAAATAAATTGAGCCTGTCGATTCTTTCCTGATAGAGTACTAACTTCTCTGCACGCTATCCAGTGCCCCACTAGTTTCTTTTATAATATAGCGACCAGACTTGCACACATTACGCCTAATGTGGTCTTACTGTAGAGAGTTCTGCATTGGTAGGATTTGAAACCGGCGTGGCCAGGCTGCCAGGTCTAACTAAAAGGGGCCTGCACCTCATCATTTGAGTAGACATTTCGCAGCCATCCTGTCGTAACTGAAGGCCGTTTGCTTACAGAAGCTGATTGTACAATTTCAACATTGTCGATCTGGTTGCACGGCAGGACACGACGTGATGGGGACTTTTTGCAGCGTATTTCTATACGGATGCAAAAAGCCTGAAATGGAATAGCGGAGTTGTGCTAGTTGGCAGACGAGAGGTTAAGGCGATGGACTGCTAATGGATTGTGCTCATTTTCTTTGTTAAGCGTTTGTTGCTGATAAACCTTCCAAGCATTTGACTGAATCTTACATAAATTAGGCTTTGAATCCAAATCTCCTCAAAACTGCAATTTCCTGATAACATTATGATACATACCGTAATTAACCATCTTATCCATTATGCTACGCGCTCACTGAGTAAGTCACGGCGATTTCTTATTTTTTCTTGATATCCCAACTGAATTTACTGACTGGAGGAATTGTATTAACTCCACGTGACCGGCTCGGCTCATCCTTGGGCCGAATTGCGAGTGGTGCGAGCAAATTCTGCAACTGAGTCATTACTGTTCTTTAAGGAAGGGAAAATACCCACTACACGTCCTGCTATACAAGTGGGCACAGTCCTATCGAACTCTCATGGTACTTAATCCCCTCTTAGCGGGACCGGAGAACCATTTTCAAGAAGTAGGCTCATGGTCTGCTCAGCAGAAATTCATTGTTCTGCATTGCTCAGACAGCTTTCCAACTGAGCAGAGGCATCCAATTGCCGTGCGAGCATTGCTGACTATTCCACGTCAACAATATTAGAATGTCTTTACATAACTAGTTTTGAATATGTGACCTGTATTATCAAATAAGATTTTACTGCATAAATAGCTCTATATTGTCGTCTGTGTCAGCATCCACATAAGGTACACTCTACATTAAGACAACTGTAATCGGTGCTGCTTTATTTCACTGCGAGCGCGAAGGAACATATCTATGAAGATATTTGCCCCGAATTTACAACATTGCTGTCCTATAGTCCACTATTACTTTGCCCATTGCTCTCCTTGTTGCAGGTTAGATCAACCCAGGCCGTCCATTTAAACCTGAGAAGTCAATCAGCGAAAACCAAAGAAATACAAGAGGTAGAGATCGGGAGAGTTAGAAAGATGCATGCGAAGACAATAACAGAAAAGATCATTGCAGCTTTGAGGGGAAAGTCTTTTGCTTTCTTGAAATGTTGTAAAACCATAAAAGATAATTGGGCGACAGTTTAAACGTGCCTCCCTCCCAGGCGGAGCTCACGATCTGACAGAGATAAAGGCAGCCCGGCAGCTACAGCTCCTAGTTATTCAAGCACTGAATGGAGCTTTAAACATTGTAGCAGCGAGCAGGTAAACCTGAGTGGATTTCAGGCCCAAACCAATAAACCTTCCGGCTATCACAGGCAGTTGCGGTTTGCTGCAAACTTTTAATTTCCAGCCTCGGAACCAGCCAACCCTGTCCTGCAGGGCTATGGGGAAATGGCGGGGGAGTGGGACTAGCTGAGAGCTGGCACGCTCTGGATGGGACGAATGGCCTCCTGCTGTGCGGTAATCATTCTATTAATTTACAATTGGACTTTTATGGGACTCGAATCGACAAGTTTGAATATTTCTTGAGAACAGAATCAGCGAGAAGTCCAATGCACGAGCCATTGCAACACGGAGCACAAAAGTTTTAGTGAAATGTTCAGGAAAATCCTTGTTTCTGTTGAATGTCGTGCAGGAATTATGTAGAGATAACCAATGTGTTTACATATCTTCTCTTTGAAATTGAGTGTGTTTCCAGTACATTATTATTTACATCAGAGTTATTGATTAAATGTCAAAACGCCTCCACTCCATCTCACATGTACGTACAATTTTCATCCTCCATTGCAATATTGTTTGCTGGAATAAAAGAGTGAATATATAGGTAACGTTTGGGAGTACATCAATTGTATATTTGAATGCTGTCGAAATGTCACAAGCAAAGCCATCAGCTGTATTAGCTCAAACCTCGGCCTTTCTGGGTGCTTACACTGTCATATAAGTACGGCGTCTATCCGATTCCGTCGCTGGAGTTGGATGCGAATGCTGTGTGGTATTAGTGCTCCCATCATACATAAGAACATAAGAACATAAGAATTAGGAACAGGAGTAGGCCATCTGGTCCGTCGAGCCTGCTCCGCCATTCAATATGATCATGGCTGATCTGCCGTGGACTCAGCTCCATTTACCCGCCCTCTCCCCGTAACCCTGAATTCCTTATTGGTTAAAAATCTATCTATCTGTGACTTGAATACATTCAATGAGCTAGCCTCAACTGCTTCCTTGGGCAGAGAATTCCACAAATTCACAACCCTCTGGGAGAAGAAATTCCTTCTCAACTCGGTTTTAAATTGCCTCCCCCGTATTGTGAGGCTGTGCCCCCTAGTTCTAGTCTCCCCTAGTGGAAACAACGTCTCTGCCTCTTACTTGTCTATCCCTTTCAATATTTTAAATGTTGCCAAAAGATCACCCCTCAGCCTTCTGAACTCCAACGAGTCAAGACCCAGTCTACTCAATCTATCATCATATGGTAACCCCCTCATCTGCGGAATCAGCCTAGTGAAACGTCGCTGTACCCCCTCCAAAGCCAGTATATCCTTTTTTCAGTAGGGTGACCAAAACTGTACTCAGTACTCCATGTGCGGCCTTTACAATACCCTATATAGTTGCAGCAGGACCTCCCAGCTTTTGTACTCCATCCCTCTCGCAATGAAGGCCACATTCCATTCGCCTTCCAGATTACCTGCTGCACCTGCAAACTAACTTTTTGGGATTCATGCGCAAGGACCCCCAGGTCCCTCTGCACCTCAGCATGTTGTAATTTCTCCCCATTCAAATAATATTCCCTTTTACTCTTTTTTGTTCCCAAGGTGGATGACCTCACACTTTCCGACATAGTATTCCATCTGCCAAACCTTAGCCCATTCGCTTAACCTATCCACATCTCCTTGCAGCCTCTCTGTAGCCTCTACACAACCTGCTTTCCCACTAATCTTTGTGTCATCTGCATATTTTGTTACACTACACTCTGTCCCATCTTCCAGGTCATCTATGTATATTGTAAACAGTTGTGGTCCCAGCACTGATCCCTGTGGCACACCGCTAACCACCGATTTCCAACCCGAAAAGGACCCATTTATCCCGATTCTCTTTTTTCTGTTCGCCAGACAATTCTCTATCCATGCTGATACATTTCCTCTGACTCCGTGTACCTCTATCTTCTGCAGTAAACTTTTATGTGGCACCTTATCGAATGCCTTTTGTAAATCTAGATACACCACATCCATCAGTGCACCTCTATCCACCATGGTCGTTATATCCTCAAAGAATTCCAGTAAATTAGTTAAACATGATTTCCCTTTCATGAATCCATGCTGCGTCAGCTTGGGTGCGCTATTCCCATCTAGATGTCCCGCTATTTCTTTCTTAATGATAGTTTCAAGCATTTTCCCCCCTACAGATGTTAAACTAACCGGCCTGTAGATACCTGCCTTTTGTCTGCCCCCTTTTTTAAACAGAGGCGTTACATTAGCTGCTTTCCAATCCGCTGGTACCTCCCAGAGTCCAGATAATTTGGTAGATTATAACGAATGCATCTGCTATAACTTCCGCCATCTCTTTTAATACTCTGGGATGCATTTCATCAGGACCAGGGGACTTGTCTACCTTGAGTCCCATTAGCTTGTCCAGCACTACCCCCCGAGTGATAGTGATTGTCTCAATGTCCTCCCTTCCCACATTCCTGTGACCAGCAATTTTTGGCATGGTTTTTGCGTCTTCCACTGTGAAGACAGAAGCAAAATAAGTTTAAGGTCTCAGCCATTTCCGCATCACCCATTACTAAATCCCCCTTCTCATCTTCTAAGGGACCAACATTTACTTTAGTCACTCTTTTCCGTTTTATATATCTGTAAAAGCTTTTACTATCTGTTTTTATGTTTTGCTCAAGTTTACCTTCGTAATCCATTTTTCCTTTCTTTACTGCTTTTTTAGTCATTCTTTGCTTTTGTTTAAAATGTTCCCAATCCTCTAGTTTGCCACTAACCTTGGCCACCTTATACGCATTAATCTTTGATTTGATACTCTCCTTTATTTCCTTGGTTATCCACGGCTGGTTATCCCTTCTCTTACCGCCCTTCTTTTTCACTGGAATATTTTTTTCCGTACTATGAAAGAGCTCCTTAAAAGTCCTCCACTGTTCCTCATTTGTGCCACCGTTTAGTCTGTGTTTCCAATCTACTTTAGCCAACTCTGCCCTCATCCCACTGTAGTCCCCTTTGTTTAATCATAGTGCACTCGTTTCTGACACAACCTCCTCACCCTCAATCTGTATTACAAATTCAATCATGCTGTGATCACACATTCCGAAATTATCTTTTACTCGGAGATCGTTTATTTTTCCTGTCTCATTACACAGGACCAGATCTAAGATAGCTTTTTCCCTTGTAGTTTATGTTACATATTGTTCTAAGAAACAATCCCTTATGCATTCTATGACTTCCTTTTCCAGGCTAACCCGTGAGATTTGAGTTGACCAATCGATATGAAGTTTAAAATCTCCCATGACTACTGCCGTTCATTTTTCGCATGCCTCCATTATTCCATTGATTATTGCCCGCCCCACCGTGAAGTTATTATTTGGTAGCCTATAAACTGCGCCCACCAGTGACTTTTTCCCCTTACTATCTCTAATCTCCACCCACAATGATTCAACATTTTGTTCATTAGAGCCAATATCGTCTCTCACAACTGACCTGACATCATCCTTTATTAACAGAGCTCCCCGACCTCCTTTCCCTTCTTGTCTAACTTTCCAAATCGTCAGATATCCCTGTATGTTTAATTCTAAGTCTTGGCCACCCTGCAACCACGTTTCTGTAATGGCCACCAAATCATACCCATTCGTAATGATTTGTGCCGTCAACTAATTTACTTTATTTTGAATGCTGCGTGCATTTAGGTAGAGTGTTTTAAGCCTTGTTTTTAAACAATGATTTTTAGTTTTGACACCTCCTGCAGCCCCTTTATATTCAGTGGCCCTTTTTGTTACAGCTGCCAAATCCACCTGTCTTATAATTCCTCCCCTAAAAATCTATCGAGGTTTGGGGCAATTAACATTTTCAAGTTTCACATTGATCGATATTTGTTCGGCACGGTTACGAAGATTTATGGAATCATCGCAGGCAAATGAAATTAAGAATTAGTTAAAAGGGACAGAAACAGAAACAGCTGCAAAGAAACGTTGCATTTTATTCATATTTAACAGCAACAATATCCGTGCCATGCGCAACAATGTTGTGGTCAGAGAAAAACGCCCTGAGTTTCCGAAACTCCCGTGGCTTTTCTGTGGCTCACTTTCCTCTCTTCCCTTCCTCCTGCACGCTGCCAGTTTTTAAACCTTGTTTTAAATGTTGGTCTGGGCGAGGGCATTCCACATTCTCAGAACCATCTCTACCGTTTCATTGCTTGATTTCTACGCTTATTAATTATGAATCTCCTTGAGCTACAATGGTAGCGCTTGCGACAATACAGTAAAAGTTGACTTATTGGAAACACGTTGTGATCATAGTTTGGTTTTGTACAGAATTGAACCTATATCACTCAAGAGGGAATGTTATATTTACAATAAACTATATCGTCTTATAAATTTTGGTTAATTCGCTCCCTAGTGCCAGATGAGGAATTGTTTGATCCCCTCATTTATTTCATGTGGGGAAAAGGCACGGGTATTCAATCAGAAATAACCCACAGATTGACACAGGAAAAACCGCAGCGAGACAGCGAGACAGACAGCACCGTGGTAAATGGTGGAATCGACAAGAGAGATGGATGAACAGAAAACGGCCTCAGATTCTAAAAAGTGCAAACATCACATGCAAAAGCATCGGCTGCTCCAGGTGAGGCTCGAACTCAAAACCTCGGCATTTCCCAAGCCTGTACTGTCATATAAGTACTGCGCACTAACCGATTGCGCCACTAGAGCTGCATGTCTTGTGGTCTTTGTGCTCCCATCATACAGCTGCCTGTTCCACCTGTCTAACAAGGAGGAAGACAATGAATCATCGAATCATTCAACACAGAAGGAAGCTTTTCATCCCATCGTGTCGATGCTGGCTCTCTGCAAGAAGCCTTCAGTTATTGAGACTCCATAGATTTTCACCATAGACGTGTTTTATTATTTGTGTAATGTTTTGTTATTTGTAATGAATTTGGATGTCTGTGCGGGAACTTTATCAATATATTTGTGCATCTATCTGTGAGTTGTAAATTAAATTGTGTGGAACATTGATAATCAAATGATATGTGTTCACATATGTGTTATTATAAATCTATTTGTTTTTATGTCTGTTTCCGTTATGAATTTATCTCTAAGCATCTCTGTGCTTATAATTGTATTTACGTTTATTTGCGAGGTTTTTACAATTAGCATAGATACAAAGGTATACACAGAGAATACATTTATAACAAACATAGATGCTCCACAATACTATTATAAATAACTTTGTTGCATTCAAATACATAAACACGATCACAGATATACAAAATATAATTATATCCCACAGAACATATTGCAACTTAACACAGAGACACCAAAATATATTTAGAGCTATCACTGATCAAAGAACATTTTACTTTCTACGGTCCTCACCAATTTTGCTGTGCCTGTATTTCCTCTGCTTGTGCTCGGTGTCGGAGAAGGTTTGGCTGTGCCGTGGTATATCGTTTCGCAAGGATGGGCTGAAATGCGCTGTCTGAGGCCACGTTCACTGCTATAGTTGATGTATAATAATCATCTGGACTTGTGTATAAAGGCATAATTACAACATCTACAGATGTTTCATCCTGGTACACAAATCCATTGCCAAATTAGTTCAACCCCTCACCCGCCGCAGTTGTTAAACTTCCCGCGAGGACATTGGTCCAAGCTCTATTGATGTACTACCCGATCTACTGTAACAGTTCCCTCCTGCGCCAGAACTGGTCCCAATGCCACGGATTCTGTAGCCCAAACTCGTGCACCATTTATCCAGACATACGTTGCTATTTCTAAACTCAATAGCGCGGGGCACTGGGAATAATCCATAGAATACCTTTGTGGTCCTGCTCATTAATTTCCTCAATTGGACCTGAAACTCTGATTGAAGGAACTCATCCCCTTGTTTCCTTATGTCATTGGTCAGCACATAGATCACGGCTTATGCTGCTCCCCTTCGCCCCTCAAAATGTTCTGCAACAATTCAGTGATGTTCTTTACCTGGCAGAAGGGAGGATACACACCACGCATGACTCACGTTTGTCGTTGCAGAAAGGTACTGACTTTCGAATCGCCAATGACGTCAACATATCTTACTTTTCAGTTTCAAAAGCAAAGTAATGCGAATCCTGTAAGCCTGAAATGAAATCAGGAAATGTTGGATATACTCAGCCAGTCAGGCAGCATCTCTGGAAATATTTCTGATGACGGAGTTGTGATTAAATGGAAATGTCAACAATGGAATCCAGATACGTTCCGATATTGTAATCCCCAAGCGCCAGATTGTGGGTATTGAAACCAATCCGGTACCACGCATTAATCTGGGAGCTAAATTGTTGTTGTTGTTCTGGTAAAGTCGCAATAGCAGAGGACTGCAATGAAATATCCAAGTCTTTAAGATAAATCATATGTTTTACAATTAATAAAACGAGCCAGTTCCAAAAGACATTCAAACTTCAAAACGGTTAACTTCCACCGTTTAATTTCCGCCATGTCTGCCGGGGACAAAGACAGGTTTTGGCTGTTTTTTTTAATTGCTGTTCATTGCTGTTGTGACTAGTTTACTTTGAACATTCTCCCTTTAAATATTCTCACAGAGGCCGTCTGACTGGTTCACGAGTTCACAACATCAACGTTTACTCACTCCTGTGACCGCCACCTAGTGGTTAGGATGCAGCGCTCACTCCTCGTCGGCACAGGTTCGATGCATATTCCGGGATTTATTAAATTAAAATGAAGCTTATTAAATTAATTACATAACATTCTGTGAAAGATGAATAATTATTGCTATCGCCATTGACAACTTGTTCTGTTTCAGACTGAGGGAAATACATGGCAACAGAGAGCCTGCCAAACTTCCAACAATTGCGGTCTCTAAGGGCAGGTATGATGTCAGCACGCACCCGTCGAAGCCTCTCAAGTGCGCTTCTCAGAGCGCGATGTGCGTGCGCCGAAAACTGGCACTGGGACAGTCAAAATGGCTTTTGACAGATCCAACGCTTCCCCGAGAGAAGGGTCATTGCGGTCGGAGATTTGCGCTATTTTTCCAACTCTTGCCTAGAAGATCTGCTTCAAAATCTTACGCCTGGTATGGGTGACAGAGAGATAGATTGGCAGGGGAAGACAGTTATGTGCATGTCACAGAAAGAGAGAGACAGACAGGGTGTTGTGATTGAGAGGAGACAGTCCGGAGAGACAGAAAGCAAGACAGACAGATTTTGAAAGAGAGAGAGAGAGCGACAGACTAGGGGAGAGGAGACAGATTGATTTAATTATGGTGGGGGTTATAGAATGCGACAATACTGAGGGGGGAGGGGCGGAAAAACCGACTGACAGGTTGAGAAACGGATGGAGACAAACTATGTGGGTGGGAGATATGATGGGTGACAAAGAGAGAGGGAAACGTGGAAGTCAGAAGGGAGGAGGCAGACCGTGGAGAATGATGGAAGGGGGAAGTGCGTGACAGACAGGGGAGGCAGAAAGGGAAGACTGACGGAGGGCAGATAGAGAGCGACAGACAGGGGCAGATAAGGTTGAATGGTGGAAGGGGACAATAATTGACAGACAGGGGAGGCAGACGGGGGTTAGCCAGGAAGATAACATACTGGGCTGAGATAGAGATAAAGAGAGAGAGACAAAAGGCGGAGTGAGGCAGTGAGAGTGAGAGAGAGGGGGTGAGACTGACGTGTAAGAGACTGATAAATAGAGAGTGTGGTGAAATAATCGGGGCAAACAGGGCGAAACGGCGAGAAATACAGATGGGGCAGACAGCAACGGCAGTCAGATGAGGAGATATAGACAGAGAGAGAGGCATACAGGAGAGACAGGAACAGAAAGACATACGAGGAGGCAGAATGAGAGAGATATACGGCGGATCAGACCGAGAGACAGACACGGGTAGGAGGGTGGGGAGAGAGATAGAGTGATGGAGACAGGCGGTGGAAAAAGACAGATGGCAAGACAGAGAGAGGCAGGCGGGGGAGAAAGTAGCAGGAGACAGACCGGGAAAACACCGAGAGAGAGAGAGAGAGAAACCATACAGTTGCAGAGTGGGAATGTTACTGAACTACTAATCCAGAGACCTGGTCTAAAGATCGCCGAGATGTAAGTTCAAATCCTGCCACGGCAGCTGAAGAATTTAAATTGAGTTAATTACATGAATCTGGATTTAAAGAGCTAGTATCAGAAATGACCATGACAATACTGGATTGTCATAATAATCCATCTTGTTCACTAATGTCCTTTCGGGGATGAAATATGCCGTCATTTCCTGGTCTGGGCTATACGTGATTCCAGACGCAGAGCAATGTGGTTGACACTTCAATGCCCTCTACAATGGCCCAGCGAGACACTCAGTTGAAGCAAACTGCAGCGACAAAGTCGGCACTGCGGGAGTCTCTTCACCACACGAACTGCAGCGGTTCCAAATACTCAGCTCAGCACCACCTTCTCCGGCGTAGTTTCAGAAGGGTAATAAAGGAAGGAAGGCCTTTGTAGCTACGACAACATTTCTGAATTAATTTTTTAAAAAACATGGGAGACAGGGAAAGAGGCCGACAGAGAGTGAAATAGAGACAGAGGCAGACGGCGGGGTAATCGATTGGTCAAACAGAGTGAGAGAGATGAAGAGACAGCAGGGAGGCAGACGTGGAGAGAAAGAGGGAGAGAACCAGAAGGCGGAGTCAGATAGGCAGATCGGCGAAGTAAAGAGAGATAAACATTTGGGGGTGACAGCGATAATGAGAGATGGGGATACAGTTGTGGATAGACAGAAGTGAATACACGTGCGGAGGGTTAGAGTGGGACAGACGCAGGAGAGAAATGGGCAGAAAACAGACCCGGAAAGACAGGGAGAAAACGTCGTGGTAGACAAAGAAAAAAAGCTTGGGGAGCGAGAGAAAGAGAGAGGGAGCAACAAATTGGGTGTGGTCGGATAGATATTGACTGGAAGAATGGTGCACTGCGACAGGCTGCGGTAGATAGATTATATATTACAAAGACAAAAGCTGAGACGGTGCTCGACGGGAACAGGAAAACTGGTGAGCCAGAGGGGCGGCAGAGAGAGCAAGAGAAAGACAGGGGAGAGATAGGAAGGAGATAGAGAGGGGCGATGGGGGTAGTGGGGGTGGGGGCAGAGGGAGAGAGTGACCTACAGGAGGTGATAGAGAGAGAGCGACAGACCGTGTGGTGGAGATAACCGACTGGAAATGTAAAAGAAGGAAACAGAGTGGGTGAGGCTGATGGTGGTAGACAGACGGAAGGATGTAGAAGGGGAGAGAGATACACCTGATGGAAACGAGGAAGACCGACATAGAACAGACGAATCAGACAGACACAGAAAAGTTAGGGAGAGAGAGAGCCAGACAGGGGAGACAGAGAGGGTGACAAACGGGGGAGTTAAACAGAGGGAGACAGGGAGGTAACGACAGAGACAGACAGTGAGTGAGATCGGTTGACAGACTGCGGGGCCAGACGGACCGAGAAGTGCAAGGGACAGACTCGAGAGACAGAAACAGAGGGATGGAGGGGGAGAGACTGATGGGCACAGACGGGGAGACAGAAATAGAGATAACAGCAGAGGAAAGTAAAACACAGTGGGAGTCAGACGGAGAGAAAGGCGGGAGGGGCACAGAGAAAGACAGACGGAGGTTACACAAGTGGCGAGAAAGACGGCGGAGTGATAGGTTGGGCAAGAGAGTTTTGGAAACAGATGGGGAGACAGAAAGAAAGACAGACATGAGGAGAAAGAGAAAGAAAAACAAACGGGGAGACTCTTTTCAGTCCCGGTCTCGTCCAATTTTAGTAAATAAAAATGTAACTGGCACTATAAAAAGTGTCGTGGAACATAATGTTGCAAAGAGACGCTTATTAAGTGCTTGTGAAAATAACTATGCAGATATAGGTCCCAGTGACGAAGTGTAAATTATTTCATATTGAACCTAAGAAAGATGGATCAGAGTAAATTATACTGAGAAACTGTGCCTGAGAATGATATTTAGCGGTGCAAGTACTGAAATCTCTCCAAATCCCCTTATTTTTGGTGGTCATAATTTCCCTGTCTTTTGAACACAAAATGCCCCTGTTTCTGAAACTCCTTATTTCCATGTACCCGGAGCTCTGAATTCCTCATGTTTCAATAGCTCCTAATTCCTCTGTTTCAGGAGCTGCTCATCCCTCTGTTTCAGGAGCTCCAAATTCCTGTTTCTGGAGCTCCTTATCCCTCTGATTCAGGAACTCCTGATTCCCCTGTTTCAGGAGCTCCTGATCCCACTGTTTCTGGAGCTCCTAATTCAGCAATTTCTGGAGCTCCTTATCCCTCTGTTTCAGGAGCTACTTCTCCCTATGTTTCTGGAGCTCCGAATTCTCCATTTTCTTGCACAACTCATTTCTCTATTTCAGCAGCTTCTAATTCTCCAGTTTCAGGTGCTCCTCATTTCCCTGTGTCAGGAAATCCAGATTATCCTCTTTCTGGCGCTCAAATTACACTGTTTCTGTAGCTCCTTGTTCTAATGTTTCAGTAGTATCTTTGTCCCATGTTTTGGAGTAAATAATGCCCCTGTTACTGGAGCTCATAATTCCCCTGTATCAGGTGATCCTAATTCAAATCTTTCTTTAACTGCTAACTCTCCTTTTCTGCTGCTCCTAATTCCCCTGCTTTATAAGGTAAAGTGCTGGAGCTCTTAATTTTTTATTCTTAATTACCCTATTTATGGCGCTCCTACTTTCCCTGATTATGATGCCCTCTCCTAACTTCCCAGTATTTGGATCTAAGAATTTCATTGTAACTGTAGCTGTATCATAATTACTCTGTTTATTGCGCTCTCTACTAATTTTCAGGTTTCTGTTACGGTCTCCTAATTCCCCCGAACTTGGTGGTCCGAATTCCACTTTTTCTGTTGTTCCTAATTATTCGTATTTCTGGAGATCCTAATTCAAATGTTTCTTGATCCTATTTCCTGTCATTCTAGGGCACTCTCATTCCGTTGTTTCTGGAGATCAACCAATACGGATGTTTCTGGAGGTCCTAATTTCCTTGTTTCCGGAGCTCCTAATTCCCCTGTTTCCGGAGCTCCTAGTTCCACTGTTTCTGCTGCCCCATCCCAATTCATTCTTTTTATGAATATCCTAACTCCGCTGTTTCAGAAACTCCTACTTCTGCTGTATCTGGTGCATTCAATTCCACGTGTGTATACATCACCTGAAGTAATGAAAGCCATTTGCTTTAAGAAGCTGATGGCACATTTTTAACATTGTCGATCTGCTCGCATAGGCAGGACAAGCGGTGAATTGGACATTCTTGCAGAATATTTCTGTTTGGATGCAAAAAGCAGGCAATTGAATGCCTAGAGTTGTTTCAAACGGGAGAGGAGATGGCCCAGAGTTTAAGGCGAATAACTGCTAATCCATTGTGATCGGCATGCGTGGCTCCGAATCCCATAATCGTCCTTATTGTATAAAACGTTTGAAGCCACTTGTTGTTTTGTCAATCACATAAAACCTCATGGCCAAATTTGCCTTTTACTTTCAAGGATGCTGTACTTTGGTCATGTCATGTCTCAAATGAATATAGGGCCTTTAATTACGTCCTCACTGGGTCTGTAGGAGTACGTACGCAAGCGGCAATGACCCACAAAAGCCCTTTTTTGGGGTGCGAGGCGCATGCACTGAAAACCAGGTTTTCCAATGTCAAATTCTTGCTTGACAGACCCAACGCTTCATCAGGAGAAGTGCATTCGCGTGATTATGTGCCATTCGTCCATCAATTGCCCAGCTAATGTCCTTAAATTGCTTGGGCCTGGGAAAAGCAGGTGCATAGCCTACTTTTTCAGCGTAAGAGTTTTAAAATATGTAAAAAATATAAAAAAACATATAGAAATAAAATGTAATAACATTTTTATGTTTAAAAACTCTGTCCACTAAGGAAGGTTTATTTTAAACCCTAAATATCAAATTTTAAAAAAAATCCGAATACTATATTTTTTTCTATATATTTGTTTACTTTAATTTAAATTAATATTAAATACGTGACTATTTTTTTTTTTACATTTTATGTGTGTTTGGGTGATGGGGGCGTTTTCATTCATAATACTGAGAATCCCTACTAACGGAGATGTTATTATTACGACTGATAATAATGTACCTTCATTGGCTATCCAGAGCCAGGTGAATCCAGCTTCTCCCTCCGCAGCTGCAAGACGTGAATGCGCTGCGAAGCGCGTGAAGAGAAGGCCTCAGGTGCGCAGTGTGCAGGAGCAAAAGGTAGGTGTGGAACGTTGTCACTATTTGCAGCCGAGCGTCTGGGGGAAGCCGAGCACAATGACTTCAGGCCCAATATATTCATCAAAGGTAAAATTTACATTCTTACATTTTTATTCGCAGGACTATGGAGAGGGGGACTAATCTGATCGCTCTCTCAAAGACACAGCACAGCCACGTTGGGCCGAATAGCTTTCTTCACTACCGTCAGAATATGCCGCTTTAATATAGAAAGGGTTACGCACTTTACTGTCCACTGCTCGTTGGTCGAGGGCTATGAATCTCTCTTTGTGATTTTCACAGTGGAAATGCGAGAGGTCACGGATCAGTTTGTGTCTGTCTAAACCGATTTGCTGTCAGTCCAGGATCAATCTGTGTCTGTTTTCAAAGGATTTGCTTTCAGTCCCGGGTCATTCTGGGCCGGTTTAAAATAAAAGATCTCTCAGTTCAAGAACATTCTATATCTGCTTCACAGGGATTTGCATTCAGTCCCGCAAATGTATGTGTCTGTTTAAAAGGGATATGCTATCAGTCCCGGATCATTCTGTGCCTGTTTAAAAGGCATGTGCTGTCTATTCCAGATTTCAAATTTCAAAATTCAAAAACTGTCTTTGGAGGGTGTAGGAATTTAAGTTTGTTTGTGAGTTTGTATAAGAGAGAGAGGGAGAGAGTGCAAACGTGTTGTGCGATCGTGCTTGGCATTTCATAACATGTGTGAAAAAAGGCATTACATGGAATTTGAAGCCATGCCGATTCGCTTGAACACTCCTTCGCGGAATATCTTACAGGAGAAGAATCTGCTGAAGGATTTTCCCATTCCACATCTGTAAAAATGCAAAAAATACAAGTTAGAAACATACGGATTCCAGCCTGGATTTGCGTGTGGACTTTGTGACATGATGAGTTCAACCACCTTATTTTCAAATTCAAGTCAAATCAAAACAGGACAAGACAAGTCAAGACATGACTGACTGACATTGTTTATATATAGATATATATATTTATATATATATTTATAAGTATATACGTGTGTGTGTGTGTGAGTGTATACTTATGTCCAATGTATACCTCCCCGCTTTTTAACTTTCACAATAAATGTGCTTTTTCTGATCAGCCTGCACTGGGCTCTTTTGCTTTTGTCCTCTTTCACAGCACAAGCAGCTGCTGTCGGATCCTGACATTGCATATCTGAAAAACAGCAGACAGACGCACGTCACTTTAAAAGATCACCATTACATCCCACATCTTCCCTCGTGGCTTGTCTTCCACCATGGGCTGACTGTGTCTGTTGTTATTTACTGCATGCACACCCTTATCTCCATCGTTCAATCAAAAAAGAAATTCATTATTAATTGATTATTTAATGACAACAAATCAAATTAAATTTTTGTTTAATACATTTAACATGTATACATTCCTTACAAAATTGTGTATATAAATTGTATGAAATTGGCTTTTTGTCTGGGTTGGTTTTACTTCCCTCCCTCCTTCCTGTCTGTCGATCACCTGGGACTTCAATCACCGTCCCAGTCCCGCTTGGTCCTGAGCCCCACGCTCACTCAGTGCACAATTGCCTTCAGGGATGATAGAAATCTCACTTTATTCTTTTAAAAGGGAACTGCTGTCAGTCAAGCGTCATTCTGCGTCTGTGTAAAAAGGGATGTGCTTGCAGTCCCGGATTATTCTGTGTCTGTTTAAAAGGGATGGTTGTCAGTTCCGGTTCATAACCTTTCCCTTTAAGACAGATTTTCTCATAGTCCCGGATCACCATGTATATTTGGAAAAGGAGTGTGATTTCAGCTGTGATTACCGAATTATTAAGCTTTGTGTTCCAAGTTTCAAGCCCAGCTAAGGTGCGCACCCAGATCGCAGCGCATCTGTTCATTTACTTGAAATATGATCAACTTTTCCAAAACCCACTCCTTGGCATAGCTTTTGCCCCGAAATTGCTCCTAATATAAACAACAACATTTTTTTCCCTTATGGCAGGAGCCGCGTTGCGTAATGGTTAAGGCGTCTGACTTCGATTGTAACCGCAACATTTTCAGAAATTTGCAGGTTCGTGTCTTGCCGCCGTAAATTAACTCACTGTGTGCAATGTGATATTCTTTGTTGTCGTTCTGCCGCAAAACAATCACTCACCTGAAGAAAAGAAAGACTGTAAGCTTCAAGAAACTAATGGCAGATTTTCACTGTCGATCTGGTTGCACGGGCAGAACAAGCAGTGAAGTCGACTTTCTTCAACATTGTTTCTGTTTGGATGCAAAATACAGCAAAATCAATTGCTGACGTAACTAGTAATAGGAGACGAGATGGCCGAGAACTTCAGGCGATGATCTGTTGATCCAGTGTGTTCTGCATGCGTGGGTCGAATCCCATGCTCGTCGTAACGAGGTAAAACAATTAACCCCTTCGGTTATTTTTTCAATCATATTTAATCTCATGACTAAATTCAACATTTAATGACAAGGATGCTGCACTTTGGTCATGTAATGTTTCAAATTAATAATATATTGATCAAAGGGATAACATAAGCAGGGCTATGGTCATGGGGACTAATTAGATAGGTCTCTGAGAGAGAGCACATCAGCATGGGCCGAATAGTGAACTACCGTCAGAGGTTAAGACCTACGTGGCTCGTTGGTCTCGGTTGAGTATTCTTACTTCGGGATTTTTCGTAATTGAAATGCAAGAAGTCACAGATTTAAATCCCGGACAAACTCCGCCATCTTTTAGTCAAAGATCCACTTCTCACAGCCGGTCGACATGTACGAAAACAGAAATATTTCGAATGAAAACCTGTGATTTCGCGCAGCTGTTCCCACGGCGTCCCAATCCCAGAGATTCCCAGGAGCAAAGTGAATTTTACTCACTGAGTAAAATTATAGTATCTCAGATATACTCGGCTCTGTGTCTCATTGGACAATCTAAACCCATGTTTAATTAAGGCCAATACTTGATCAGTAGATCTTCCTTTCTGCACGCATGAGCTCCCCTCCACAGGGATAAGCATACATTCAGCGTCAATCTTAACGTCAAGGTGAAACATACTCTGCCCTGAATATGAGTGCGTCCTGTTTCTCGAGCGCTGAAAAGATGTGAGAAGCTGGCTTTGGATTTAGTCCCTTGGCTGCTGAATTCCAAACGTACAGGAAATCAAACTGGGGAGGCCAAGCTGCCTGGTCTGATTAAAAGGACTTTACTCCCTATATTTTAGGCTTTTTATATACTTCTGGTCTCAACATTAGCTGGAACATGTCGGATCATAAGGACCGCTCCCATTGTCTGATAATGGTTCTGCTGTTCCCACTAACACCGTTCCTGGCCGATCCTTTGGAACCTTATTCCCCGATAACCACCCACTTTGCTGTTTCGCGTTGTGCCATTTATTATTTAATCACTCCTGCGATCCACTGTATCACAGACGCTCCCTTTTGTCGTTTCTCGTTGCCTATATTCTCCAGGTGCTGTTTTTGTTGAAAAAAATCAGTAATCTTTAACTTTTCCAAAAACATCGGAATGTTTACCCGACTGAAAGTGAAAACGTGAAAATTGGCTTTTTGTCTGCGTTGGTTTTATTTCCCTCCCTCCTTCCTGACTGTCTATCATCTGTGGCTTCAACTACTGTCCCAACCAGGCGTGCTCCTGAGCCCCACGCTCACTCACGCACAGAACAATTGCCTTCAGGAATGATAGAACTCCCACTTTATTCATTTAAAAATGAACTGCTGTCAGTCAAGTGTCATTCTACATCTGAAAGAGGGATGTACTTGCAGTCCCGGATCATTCGTTGTCTGTTTAAATGGGGCGGTTGTCTGTTCCGTTTCATAAATTGCCCTTTTAAGACGTTTTTTCTCAGAATGCCGGATCATTCTGTATAGTTTTAAAAGAAGTGTGATTTCAGCTGCGATGACCGAATTGTGAAACTGTTGTGTTTCAAGCTACATTGACTTTGCCTGTGCCCGTCCGCATCCATATCGCAGCGCATCTATTCATTACTCGAAATATGCTCCTGTTTTTCTAAATCCATTCATTGATATAACCCTTGTCCCAAATTTGCTCTCAATATAAGAAACAACAAATGTTGCGTTAACAGCAGCGGCCGCTTTCCCTAATGGATAAGGCCTCTGACTTCGATTGTAACCGCAATGATTTTATCAGATTGCATTTCGAGTTTTGCCTCGGTCAACTTACTCGTCGCGTGAAATATTAATTCTGCCTCAAAACCAACCATCTCGTACAGTCACTCACCTGAAGTAAAGGAATGCTGTTTGATTAAAGAAGCTAATGGCACATTTTCATCACTGCCGATCTGTTTGTAATGGCAGAACAGGCGGTGAAATAGACTTTCTTGCACATTATTTCTGTTTGGATGCAAATAGTAGGGGATGAATGTCTGACATTGCTGTAAGTCGGAGACGAGAAGGCGGAGAGGTTCAGGCGATGGACTGCTAATCCAGTATGCTTCCACCCTCGTCGTTATTGTGTTAAACAATTGACCCCTCTGATTTTTTTGTCAATCACATTTAACCTCATTGCCAAATTCACCTTTTACTGACAAGGATGCTGCTCTTTGATGATCTAATGTCTCATTAATTTGCCATTTTATATGTATTTTATCATAATTCGGATCATGCTGTATTGTTTTAAAAGAAGTGTGATTTCAGCTGCGATGACCGAATTGTTAAACTGTTGTATTTCAAACTACATTGACATTGCCTGTGCCCGTGCGCATCCATATCGCAGCGCATCTATTCATTACTCGGAATATGCTCATGTTTTACTACATCCACTCCTTGCAATAACCCTTATCCCAAATTTGCTCTCAATATAAAAAACAACAAATGTGTGCCAATGGCCTACTGGACAAGGCGACTGACTTCAATTGTAACCACGATGTTACATCCATTCCTTGTAAAAACCTTGTCCCAAATTTCCTCTCAATTTTAAAAACAACAAATGTTGCGTCAACGAAGGCGTCTGACTTTGATTGTAACTGTGATGTTATCAGAAGATTGCAGGTTCGAGTCTTGCTGCGGTCAACTTACTCGCCGTGTGAAATTTTATATTCTTTATTTTGATTCTGCCTCAAGCCCAACTATCTCGAACAGTCACTCACCTGATGTAAAGGAAGGTTTATTGCTTTAAGAAACTATTGGCATATTATCCTTACTGCCGATCTGGTTACACCGGCAGAACAGGCGGTGAAGTAGACTTTCTTGCACATTATTTCTGTTTGGAAGCAAAAAGTAGGGGATGGTTGTCTGACCTTGCTGTAAATAGGAGACGAGGTGGCAGAGAGGTTCAGGCGATGGACTGCTAATCCAGTGTGCTCCCACCCTCGTCGTTATTGTGTTAAACATTTGAACCCTCTGGTTTTTTTGTCAATCACATTTAACCTCATTGCCAAATTCACCCTTTACTGACAAGGATGCAGCTCTTTGGTAAATTAATTTCTCAAATTAATAATATATTCATCAAAGGGAAAACATTAGCAGAACAATGGAGAGGGGGACTTATTCGATAGGTCTCTGAGAGTCATCAGAGGCACGATGGGCCGAACAGTAAACTACCGTCAGAATCTGAGAGTTATATCCCTTACTGTCTTAGGCTCGGTGGTCTAGGGGTATGATTCTCGCTTAAAGATTTTCAAAATTGAAATGCGAGCGGTCCCGTTTTCAAATCCCGGACGAGCCCTGCCAACTTTTAGTCAAAGAACCACTTCTGAGACGGTCCACATGTGAGAAAACGGACATATTTCCAATTGAAACGTGTGATTTCGTTCCCTTGTTCCCACATCGTCCAAATCCTGGAGTTTCCCAGCAGCAAAGTGAAACTCACCAAACTGAGTAAAGTTAAAGTATCTCAGATGTACTCTGCTCTGTGTCTCATTGGACAACCTAAACCCGTGTTTGGTTCCGGCCAATACTTGATCAATATATCTTCATCTCTCCATGCATGAGCTCAACTCCATTGGGATAAGCATAGATTCAGCGTCAATCTCCCCTTCATCGTCAAGCATACTCTGCCCTGAAGATGAGTGCGTCCTGTTTCTATCGCGCCGAAAAGATGTGAGAAGCTGGCTTTTAAATTCATCCCTTGGCTGCCGAATTCAAACCGTACAGGAAATCAGTCCGGGGTGGCCAAACTGTCTGGTCAGATTAAAAGGCGTTCACACCCGATATTTCAAGCATGTTATAGTCTTCTGGCCACGATATTTGGTCCAGCTTATCGGATCATAAGCACCGCTCCCATTGTCTGGTAATGGTTCTACTGTTGCTCCTCTGGACCATCCTTTGTTACTTTATTTCCCTCTTACCGCCCACTTTGCCTTTTCGCATTGTGCCATTATTATTCAATCATTCCTAAGCTCCACTGTATCACAGATAATCCCTTTTGTCTTTCCTCCCTGCCTATTTTTTACAAGGCGCTATTTTTGTTGATAAAATCTGTAAACACTACATTTTTCCTAAAATATCGGAATGATCATCTGACTGAACGTGAACGTGGGATCTTCATCCACAGAATGTACAAGACTGTTGAATTCTACAGAATTCTCTGTTATTGTTCATTCTGTTTCCGTATCCCTTTTAAGGTTATATGCTGATCGCCGTGGTCATTCTATGTCTCTCTAAAATGGTATGCTATCAGTCTCGGTTCGTTCTGTGTCTGTTTAAAAGGGATGTGCTGTCTGTCCCGGATTTCAAATTTCAAATTTCAAAAAGTGCCTTTGGAGGGTGCAGGAATGTTAGCTTGTTTGTGTGTTTGTGTAAGCGAGAGAGTGCGTGCCAACGTGCTTCGCTTTCGAACTGTGCATTTCATGTCGCCTGAGAAAAAAGGCATTACATGCAACTTGAAGCCATACAGATTTGATTGAACACGCATTCGAGGACTGCCTGACTGGAGAAGAATCTGCTGTGGGATTTTGCTCTTCCACATCTGAAAGAAGGCAAATGACATACGTTAGAAACATAGCGATTTTAGTGAGAGCTGCGTATGGGCTGTGCGTCATGATGCCCTCCTTCCCCATTATTTTCAAATACAAATCAAATCAAGACATGACTGACTGACAGACTTTGTTTATATGTACATATATATATGTATATACACTTTGATATATACGTATATTTACATATATTCCCTACTTTTTAACTTTTACAATAAATGTACTTTTTCTGTTATGTCTGCACCGGGCTGTATTACATTTGACCTCTTTCACAGCACACGCAGCTTCTGTCAGATCCAGCAGAAAGGCACTCACGACTTTAAAACATCGCCTTTGTTGCCCACATCTTCCATCGTGGCTTGTCTTCCACTATGGGATTACTGTGTTTGGGTATTTACTGACTGCACCACCTGATTTCTAGTGGAATTTATCCAATCACACAGCCTTCGTTCAATCAAAAATATATAGATTATGAAACAATTATTTATTTATTCAAATCAAATCAAATTCAGTTTTTTGCAATATAATTGCAAATTTATTTATTTTCTTATTATGATAAATATATAGATATTGTAAATTGTCTTTTTCTCTGGGTTGGATTTACTTACATCCCTCCTTCCTGCCTGTCTATCACCTTTGGCTTCAACAACCGTCCCAGCCCCGACTGGTCCTGAGCCCCACACTCACTCAGGCACAGCACAATTACCTTCAAGAATGATAGAATTCCCACTTTATTCTTTTAAAAGCGAACTGCTGTCAGTCAAGGGTCATTCTACATCTTTGTAATAGGGATGTGTTTGCAGTTCAAGATCATTCGGTGTCTGCTTAAACGGGATGGTTGTTAGTTCTGGTTCATAATTTGCCCATTTATGACGTATTTTCTCAAAATCCGGATCATTCTGTATAGTTTTTAAAGGAGTGTGATTTCAACTGCGATGACCGAATTGATAAACTGTTGTGATCAAGGTACATTGACGTTGCCTTTGCCCGTGCGCATCCATATCGCAGCGAATCTATTCATTTATCGAATTATGCTCATGTTTTCCTACATCAATTATTTGAAATAACCCTTGTCCCAAATTTGCTCTTAATATAAAAAACAACAACATTTGTGTCGCTAGCAGCAGCTGCGTGGCATAATGGATAAGGCATCTGACTTCGGTCGTAGCCCCGAAGTTATCAGAAGATTACATGTTCGCATCCTACCGCGGCCAACTAACTCGCTGCGTGAAATGTTATATTCTTTGTTTTGATTTAGCCTCAAAATCAATCATCTCTTCCAGTCACTCACCTGATGTGAAGCAAGGCTGTTTGCTTTATGAAGCTAATGGCACATTTTCCTCACTCTCGATCTGGTTGCACGGGCAGAACAGGCGGTGATGTAGACTTCCTTGCACGTTATTTATGTTTGGATGAAAAAGTAGGGGGTGGATGTCTGACGTTGCTGTAAATAGGAGACGAATTGGCCGAAAGGGTCAGGCGATGGACTGCTAATCCACTGTGCTCCCACCCTAGTCGGTATTGTTTTGAAAATGTGATGCCTCAGGTTTTATTTTCAATCACATTTAAACTCATTGCCAAATTCACCTTTTACTGACAAGGATGCAGCTCTTTGATGATGTAATGTCTCAAATTAATAATATATTCATCAAATGGAAAACATTAGCACGACTATGGATAGGGTAACTCATTCGATAGGTCTCTGAGAGTCGGCACAGGCAAGATGGGCAGAAAAGTAAACGACCATCAGAATCTGAGAGCTACGCTCTTCGGTGTCGGCGGCTCGGTGGTCTAGTGGTACGATGCTGGCTTATGGATTTTCAAAATTGAAATGCGAGTAGACCCGTGATCAAAACCAGAACGAGCCCTGTCAACGTCAGGTCAAGAAACCGCTTCTGAGCCGGTCGACAATGAAAAAGCGGAAATGTTTGAAATTAAAACGTGTGATTTCGCTACTTTGAACCCACAGCGTCCAAATCCTGGAGTTTCCCACGAGCAAAGTGAAACTCACCGAACTTAGTAAAGTTATACATTTTCTCAGATGCACTCGGCTCTGTGTCTCATTGGACAACCTAAACCTGTGTTTGGTTCCGGCCAATACTTGATCAGTATATCTTCATTTCTCCATGCATGAGCACACCTCCATTGGGATAAGCTTACATTCGGCGTCAATCTCCACTTCAACGTGAAACATACTCTTCCCTGAATATGAGTGCGTCCTGTTTCTCTTGTGTCGAAAAGATGCGAGAAGCTGGCTTTTGAATTAGTCCCTTGGGTGCCGAATTCAAAATGTACAGAAAATCAATCCGGGGTGGCCAAGCTGCCTGGTCTGTTTAAAAGGCGTTCACATCCGAAATTTCAGGCATGTTACAGTCTTCTGGCCTCACCATTAGGTTCAGCGTATCGGATCATCAGCACCGCTCCCATTGTCTGGTAATGGTGCTGTTGTTCCCACTAACACCTCCTCTGGTCCATCCTTTGAAACTTTATTGCCCGCTTACCACCCACTTTGCCTTTTCGCATTGTGCCATTTATTATTCAATCATTCCTACACTCTACTGTATTACAGACATTCCCTTTTGTCCTTCCTCGCTGCCTATTTTTTTCCAGGCGCTTTTTTGTTGAAAAAATCTGTAAACTTTACATTTTTCTCAAAAATCGGAATGATCATCTGACTATACGTGAACCCGGGATCTTCATCCACAGAATATGCACGACCTGCTGAGTTTTACAGAATTCTCTGTTTTCTTTCCTTCTGGTTTTGTATCCCTTTTTAGGTCATAGTCGGGGTCATTCTCTGTCTCTCTGTAAAATGGTGTGCGATCAGTCCCGGTTCGTTCTGTGTCTGTTTGAAAGGGCTGTGCTGTCTGTCCAGGAATTCAAATTTCATATTTCAAAAACTGCCTTTGGAGGGTACAGGAATGTTAGTTTGTTTGTGTGTTTGTGTAAGCGAGAGAGTGCATGCAAACGTGCGTCGCGATCTTACTGTGCATTTCATGTCACGTGAGAAGAAAGGCATGACATGCAACGTGAAGCCACACTGATTTGATTGAACACGCATTCGAGGACTGCCTGACAGGAGATGAATCTTGCAAGGGATTTTGCTCTTCCACATCTGATAGTAGGCAAATGTCATAAGTTAGAAACATAGCGATTTTAGCGAGAGCTCGTGCATGGGCTGTGTGACATGATGACCTCCTTCCCCCTTATTTTCAAATGCAAATCAAATCAAGACAAGACATGACTGACTGACTGACTTTGTTTCTATGTATATGTATATAAATATTTATATATACGTATATTTACATACATTCCCTACATACATACAGCACACGCAGCTGCTGTCAGATTCAGCAGAAAGGCACGCGCGACTTTAAAAGATCGCCTTTGTTGCCCACATATTCCCTCGTGGCTTGTCTTGCACCATGAGCTGACACCTCCTCTGGTCCAGCCTTTGTTACTTTATTGCCCGCTTACCACCCACTTTGCCTTTTCACATTGTGCCATTTATATTCAATCATTCCTACGCTCCACTGTATCACAGACATTCCCTTTTGTCCTTCCTCGCTGCCTATTTATTTCCGGGCGCTATTTTCGTGGAAAAAAATCTGTAAACTTTAAATTTTACTTAATATATCGGAATGATCATCTGACTAAACGGGAGCCCGGGTTCTTCATCCACAGAATGTTCACGACCTGCTGAGTTTAACAGAATTCTTTGTTTTTGTTTATCGTGTTTCCGTATCCCTTTTAAGGTGATGTGCTGGTCTGCCAGGGGTAATTCTCTGTCTCTCCAAAATGGTGTGCTATCTGTATCGGATCATTATGTATCTGTTTAAAAGAAATGTGCTGTCTGTCCCGGATTTCAAATTTCAAATTTCAAAAACTGCCTTTGGAGGGTGCAGGAATTTTAGTTTGTTGGTGTGTTTGTGTAAGCGAGGGAGTACGTGCACATGTTCTGCGCGATCTTACTATGCATTTCATGTCATGGGCGAAAAAATGCATCACATGCAACTTGAAGCCACACGGATTTGATTCACCACGCAATCGAGGACTGCCTGACAGGAGAAGAATCTGCTGTAGGATTTTGCTATTCCACATCTGAAAGAAGGAAAATTATATAAGTTAGAAACATAGCGATTTTAGCGAGAGCTTGCGGATGGGCTGTGACATGATGAGCTCCTTCCGCCTTATTTTCAAATACAAATCAAATCAAGACAAGACAAGACATGACTGACTGACTTCGTTTATATAAATATATGTTTAAATATTTATATATGCGTATATTTACATACATTCCCTACTTTTTAACTGTCACAATAAATGTGCTTTTTCTGTTCTGCCTGCATTGGCTCTATTACATTTGACCTCTTTCACAGCACACGCAGCTGCAGTCTGATCCTGCAGAAAGGCACTCGCGGCTTTAAAAGATCGCCTTTGTTGCCCATATCTTCCCTCGTGGCTTGTCTTACACCATGGGCTAACTGTGTTTCGGTATTTACTGACTGCACGCCCTGATTTCCAGTGGATTTCATGCAGTCACACAGCCTTCGGTCAATCAAAAATATATAGATTAAGAAAAATTATTTATTTATTTAAATCAAATCAAGTTAAATTTTTTGCAATAAAATTGTAAATTTTTTTATTTTCTTATTTTGATAAACATATATATGTTTTAAAATTGTCTTTTTGTCTGGGTTGGTTTTACTTCCCTCCCTCCTACCTGCCTATCTCTCATCTGTGGCTTCAGCAACCGTCCCAGCCCCGCGTGGTCCTGAGACCCGCGCTGACTCACGCACAGCACAATTGGCTTCAGGAATGATCAAAATCCCACTTTATTCTTTTGAAAGGGAACTGCTGTCCGTGAATGGCCATTCTACAGCAGTGTAAGAGTAATGTGCTTCCTGTCCAGGATCATTCGGTTTCTCTTCAAACAGGATGGTTGTCAGTTCCGGTTCATCAATTGCCCTTTTAAGACATATTTTCTCATAATCCGGATCATCCTGTATGTATTAAAAGGAGTGTGATTTCAGCTGCGATAACCGAATTGTTAAACTGTTGTGTTTCAAGCTAAATTGACGTTGCCTATGTCGGGCACATCCATATAGCAGCGCATCTGTTCGTTACTCAAAATACGCTCATGTTTCCGAAATCCACTCCTTGAGAAAACCCTTATCCCAAATTTGCTCTCCATATAAAGACCAACAAATTTTGTGCCGACAGTCGCGACCGCGTGGCCTAATGGATATGGCGTCTGACTTCGGCTGCAACTGTGATGTTATCAAACGATTGCAGATTCGAATCCTGCCGCGGTCAGCTAATGCGCCTCGTGAAATGTTATATTCTTATGTTTTGATTCTGCCACAAAAGTAACCATCTCGTACAGTCACTCACCTGAAGTAAAGGAAGGCTGTTTGCTTTCAGAAGCTAATGGCACATTTTCATCACTATCGATCAGGTTGCACGGGCACAACAAGCGGTGAAGTAGACTTTCGTGCACGTTGTTTCTGTTTGAATGCAAAAAATACGGGATGGATGTCTGACGTTGCAGTAAAGAGGAGACAAGGTGACTGAGTAGTTCAGGCAATGGACTGCTGATCCAGTATGCCCGCAGCTTCGTCGTTATTGTGTTAAACATTTTCCCATCGTTTTTTTTCGTCACACATTGAACCTCATTGCATATTCACCTTTTACTGACAAGGATGCAGCTCGTTGGTGAAGTAATGTCTCAAAAAATATTTCTATTCATCAATGGAAAACATTAGCAGGACTATGGAAAGGCGGACCCATGAGATAGGACTCTGAGAATCAGCACAGGCACGATGGGCCGAATAGCAAACTAACGTCAGAATCTGAGAGTTGCGTCCCTCACTGTCGGCGGCTCGTTGGTCTAGGGGTATGATTCTGGCTTTGGGATTTTAATAATTGAAATGCCATAGGTCCGTGGTACGAACTCTGCTATCGTTTTGTCAAAAAAACAGTTCTCAGCCGGTCGACATGTAAGCAAACTGACATGTTTCAAGTTCAAACGTGTGATTGCGCTCCGTTTTCCTCACAGCGTCTTAAAATCCTGGAGATTGCCACTAGCAAAGTGAAACTCACCGAACTGAGTAAAGTTCTTGCATCTCAGAAGCACTCGGCTCTGTGTCTCATTGGACAACCTAAACCCATGTTTGATTCTGGCCAATACTTGATCAGTATATCTTCCTTTCTGCACGCATGAGCTCACCTCCTTTGGGAAAAGCAGACATTCAGCGTCAATCTCCACTTCAAAGTGATACAGACTATGACCTGAATATGGGTGCGTCCTGTTTCTCTAGCGCTGAAAAGATGTGAGAAGCTGGCTTTGGATTTAGTCCCTTGGCTGCCGAATTTAAACCGCACAGGAAATCAAACCGGGGTGGCCAAGCTGCCTGGTCTGATTAAAACGCGTTCATAGCCTCCATTCCAAGCATGTTATAGTGCTCTGGCTTCAACATTCGATTCAACGTATCGGATCATAAGCACCGCTCCCATTGTCTGGCAATGGTTCTGCTGTTCCCACTAACACCTCCTCTGGTCCATCCTTTGTTACTTTATTGCCCGCGTACCACCCACTTTGCCTTTTCGCATTGTGCCATTTATTATTCAATCACTCCTACGCTCCACTGTATCACAGACATTCCCTTTTGTCCTTCCTCGCTCCTATTTATTTCCAGGCGCCATTTTCGTGGAAAAAAATCTGTAAACTTTACATTTTACTTAATATATCGGAATGGTCATCTGACTGAACGTGAGCCCGGGTTCTTCATCCAAAGAATGTTCACGACCTGCTGAGTTTTACAGAATTCTTTGTTTTTGTTCATTGTGTTTCTGTATCACTTTTAAGGTGATGTGCTGGTCTGCCCGGGGTAATTCTCTGTCTCTCCAAAATGGTGTGCTGTCAGTATCGGATCATTATGTATCTGTTTAAAAGAAATGTGCTGTCTGTCCCGGATTTCAAATTTCAAATTTCAAAAACTGCCTTTGGAGGGTGCACGAATTTTAGTTTGTTGGTGTGTTTGTGTAAGCGAGGGAGAACGTGCAAACGTTCTGCGCGATCTTACTATGCATTTCATGTCATGGGCGAAAAAATGCATTACATGCAACTTGAAGCCACACTGATTTGATTCAACACTGCCTGACAGGAGAAGAATCTGCTGTGGGATTTTGCTATTCCACATCTGAAAGAAGGCAAATTATATAAGGTAGAAACATAGCGATTTTAGCGAGAGCTTGCGGATGGGCTGTGTGACATGATGAGCTCCTTCCGCCTTATTTTCAAATACAAATCAAATCAATACAAGACAAGACATGACTGACTGACTGACTTTGTTTATATAAATATATGTACAAACATTCATATATGCGTATATTTATATACATTCCGTACTTTTTAACCTTCACAATAAATGTGCTTCTTCTGTTCTGCCTGCATTGGCTCTTTTACATTTCATCTCTTTCACAGCACACGCAGCTGCAGTCTGATCCTGCAGAAAGGCACGCGCGACTTTTAAAGATCGCCTTTGTTGCCCACTTCTTACCTCGTGGCTTGTCTTACACCATGAGCTTACTGTGTTTGGAATTTACTGACTGCATACCCTGATTTCCATTGGATGTCATGCATTTGGTCAATCAAAAATATATAGATTAAGAAACAATTATTTATTCATTTAAATCAAATAAAATACAATTTTGTGCAATAAAATTGTAAATGTATTTATTTACTTATTATGATAAATATACATGTGTTTTAAATTGTCTTCTTTTCTGGGTTGGTTTTACTTCCCTCCCTCATTCCTGCCTGTCTATGACCTGTGGCATCAACAACCGTCCCAGCCCCGCGTGATCCTGAGACCCGCGCACTTTCACGCACAAAGCAATTGCCTTCAGGAATGATAGAAATCCCACTTTATTCTTTTGAAAGGGAATTGCTGTCCTTGAAGGCCAATTGTTTTTATTGTCCTCTCCAGGTCAGTATTTATTGTACTCTCCAGGTCTGTATTCATTACCGTCTCCAGGTCAGTATTTATTACCCTCTCCAGGTCAGTATTTCTTGTACTGTCCAGGTCAGTATTTATTGCCCTCTCCAGGTCAGTATTTATTGTACTCTCCAGGTCAGTATTTATTGTACTCTCCAGGTCAGTATTTATTGTACACTCCAGGTCAGTATTTATTGTGCTCTCCATGTCAGTATTTATTGTACTCTCCAGGTCAGTATTTATTGTAATCTCCAGGTCAGTATTTATTGCACTCTTCAGGTCAGTATTTATTGTACTCTCCAGGTCAGTATTCATTGCAGTATCCAGGTCAGCTTTATTTGCACTCTCCAGGGCAGTACTTATTGCACTCTGCAGGTCAGTATTTATTGTACTCTCCAGGTCAGTATTTATTACCCTGTCCAGGTCAGTATTTATTGTACTCTCCAGGTCAGTATTTATTGTGCTCTACATGTCAGTATTTATTGTACTCTCCAGGTCAGTATTTATTGTACTCTCCAGGTCAATATTTATTGCACTCTTCACGTCAGTATTTATTGTAATCTCCAGGTCACTAATTATTACCCTCTCCAGGTCAGTATTTATTGTATTCTCCAGGTCAGTTTTTATTGTAATCTCCAGGTCAGTATTTATTGTACTCTCGAGGTCAGAATTCATTGCACTCTACAGGTCAGTATTGATTGTATTCTCCAGGTCAGTATTTATTACCCTCTCCAGGTCAGTATTTATTACCCTCTCCTGGTCTGTATTTATTGTACGCTCCAGGTAAGTATTTATTGTACTCTCCAGGTCAGTATTTATTGCCCTCTCCAGGTCAGTATTTATTGTACTGTCCAGGTCAGTATTTATTATATTCTCCAGGTCAGTATTTATTGTACTCTCCAAGCCAGTATTTATTACCCTCTCCAGGTCAGTATTTATAGTACTCTCCAGGTCAGAATTGATTGTACTCTCCAGGTCAGTATTTATTGTGCTCGACAGGTCAGTATTTATTATATTCTCCTAGTGAGTAATAATTGTACTCTCCAGATCAGTATTTATTACCCTCTCCAGTTCCATATTTATTGTATTCTCCTGATCAGTATTTATTACCCTCTCCTGGTCCATATTTATTGTATTCTCCAGATGAGTATTTATTGTACTCTCAGGTCAGTATTTATTGTAATCTCCAAGTCAGTATTTATTGTACTATCCCGGTCATTATTTATTGTACTGTCCAGGTCATATTTATTGTACTGTCCAGGTCAGTATTTATTGTACACTCCTGGGCACTATTTAATGTACTCTCCAGGTCACTCGTTATTACAGTCTCCAGGTCAGTATTTATTGTACTCTCCAGGTCAGTATTTATTGTACTCTCTAGGTCACTATTTATTGCACTCTCCAGCTTATTATTTATTGTACTCTCAAGGTCAGTATTTATTACACTCTCCAGGTCAGTATTTTCTGTACTCTCCAAGTCAGTATTTATTGTACTCTCCAGGTCAGTGTTTATTGTAATCTCCAGGTCAGTATTCATTGTACTCTCCAGGTCATTTTTTATTGGCTCTCCAGGTCAGTATTTATTCACCTCTCCAGGTCAGTATTTATTGTACTCTCCAGGTCAGTATTTTTTGTACTCTCCAAGTCAGTTTTTATTGTACTGTCCATGTCAGTATTTGTTGTACTGTGCAGGTCAGTATTTATTGTACTCTCCAGGTCACTATTTCTTGTACTCTCCAGGTCACTATTTATTACAGTCTCCAAGTCAGTATTTATTGTACTAGCAGGTCAGTATTTATTACCTTCTCCTGGTCAGTATTTATTACTCTTTCCAGGTCAGTATTTATTGTACGTTCCAGGTAAGTATTTATTGTACTCTCCAGGTCAGTATTTATTGCCCTCTCCATGTCAGTATTTATTGTACTCTCCAGGCCAGTACTGATTGTGCTCTCCAGGTCAGAATTTATTGTAATCTCCAGGTCAGTATTTATTGTACTGTCCCGGTCAGTATTTATTATATTCTCCAGGTCACTATTTATTGTACTCTCACGGTCAGTATTTATTACCCTCTCCAGGTCAGTATTTATTGTACTCTCCAGGTCAGAATTGATTGTGCTCTCCAGGTCAGTGTTTGTTGTACTGTCCAGGTCAGTATTTATTGTACTCCCCATGTCAGTATTTATTGTACTGTCCAGGTCAGTATTTATTATACTCTGCAAGTCAGTATTTATTGTACTATTCAGGTCAGTATTTATTTCCCTCTCCACGTCAGTATTTATTGTACTCTCTAGGTCAGCATTTATTGTGCTCTCCAGGTCAATATTTATTGCCCTCTCCAGGTCAGAATTTATTGCCCTCTCCAGGTCAGTATTTATTACCCTCTCCAGGTCCATATTTATTGTATTCTCCAGATCAGTCCTTATTGTACTCTCCAGGTCAGTATTTATTGTACTCTCCAAGTCAGTATTTATTGTACTCTCCAGGTCATTATTTATTGTATTGTCCAGGTCAGTAATTATTGTACTCTCCTGGTCACTATTTAATGTACTCTCCAGGTCACTCTTTATCACATTCTCCAGGTCAGTATTTATTGTACTCTCCAGGTCAGTATTTATTGTACTCTCCAGGTCACTATTTATTGTACTCTCCAGCTTATTATTTATTGTACTCTCCAGGTCAGTATTTATTACACTTTCCAGGTCAGTATTTATTGTATTCTCCAGATCAGTGTTTATTGTAATATCTAGGTCAGTATTTATTGTACTCTCCAGGTCAGAAGTTATTGTATTCTCCAGGTCAGTGTTTATTGTAATCTCCAGGTCAGTATTTATTGTACTCTCCAGGTCACTATTTATTACAGTCTCCAGTTCAGTATTTATTGTACGATCCAGGTAAGTATTTATTGTACTCTCCAGGTCAGTACTTATTGCCCTCTCCATTTCAGTATTTATCGTACTCTCCAGGCCAGTACTGATTGTACTCTCCATGTCAGGATTTATTGTACTCTCCTGGTCAGTATTTATTGTACTGTCCAGGTCAGTATTTATTATATTCTCCAGGTCATTATTTATTGTACTCTCCCGGTCAGTATTTATTACCCGCTCCAGGTCAGTATTTATTGTACTCTCCAGGTCAGAATTGATTGTACTCTCCAGGTCAGTACTTATTGTACTGTCCAGGGCAGTATTTATTGTACTCCCCATGTCAGTATATATTGTACTGTCCAGGTCAGTATTTATTATACTCTGCAGGTCAGTATTTATTGTACTCTCCAGGTCAGTATTTATTACCCTCTCCAGGTCAGTATTTATTGTACGCTCCAGGTATGTATTTATTGAACTCTTCAGGTCAGTATTTATAGCCCTCTCCATGTCAGTATTTATTGTACTCTCCAGGCCAGTACTGATTGTACTCTCCAGGTCAGAATTGATTGTACTCTCCATGTCAGTATTTATTGTAATGTCCAGGTCAGTATTTATTATACTCTGCAGGTCAGTATTTATTGTACTCTACAGGTCAGTATGTATTACCCTCTCCAGGGCAGTATTTAATGTACTCTCTAGGTCAGTATTTATTGTATTCTCCAGGTCAGTAGTTATTATACTCTCCAGGTCAGTATTTATTGTTCTCTCCAGGTCAGTATTTATTATCCTCTCCTGGTCAATATGTTTTGCCCTCTCCAGGTCAGTATTTATTGTACTCTCCAGTTCAGAATTTATTGTACTCTCCAGGTCAGTATTTATTACCCTCTCCAGGTCCATATTTATTGTTTTCTCCAGGTCAGTATTTATTTCCCTCTCCAGGTCCATATTTATTGTATTCTCCAGATCAGTATGTATTGTAATCTGCAGGTCAGTATTTATTGTACTCTGCAAGTCAGTATTTATTGTACTATCCCGGTCATTATTTATTGTACTGTCCAGGTCAGTATTTATTGTACTGTCCAGGTCAGTAGTTATTGTACACTCCTGGGCACTATTTAATGTACTCTCCAGGTCACTCGTTATTACAGTCTCCAGGTCAGTTTTTATTGTACTCTCCAGGTCTCTATTTATTGCAATCTCCAGCTTATTATTTATTGTACTCTCAAGGTCAGTATTTATTACACTCTCCAGGTCAGTATTTATTGTAATCTCCAGGTCAGTATTTATTGTACTCTCCAGGTCAGAATTTATTGTATTCTCCAGGTCAGTGTTTGTTGTAATCTCCTGGTCAGTATTTATTGTACAATCCAGGTCAGTTTTTATTGTGCTCTCCAGGTCAGTATTTATTACCCTCTCCATGTCAGTATTCATTGTACTCTCCAGGTCACTATTTATTGTACTCTCCAGTTCAGAATTTATTGTACTCTCCAGGTCAGTATTTATTATCCTCTCCAGGTCCGTATTTATTGTATTCTCCAGGTCAATATTTATTGTACTCTCCAGGTCAGTTTTGATTGTACTCTCCAAGTCAGTATTTATTGTACTCTGCAGGTCAGTATTTATTGTACTGTCCAGGTCAGTATTTGTTGTACTGTCCAGGTCAGTATATATTGTACTCTCCAGGTCACTATTTATGGTACTCTCCAGGTCACTATTTATTACAGTCTCCAAGTCAGTATTTATTGTACTCTCCAGGTCAGTATTTATTACCCTCTCCTGGCCAGTATTTATTACCCTTTCCAGGTCAGTATTTATTGTACGCTCCAGGTAAGTATTTATTGTACTCTCCAGGTCAGTATTTATTGCCCTCTCCATGTCAGTATTTATTGTACTCTCCAGGCCAGTACTGGTTGTACTCTCCAGGTCAGAATTTATTGTAATCTCCAGGTCAGTATTTATTGTACTGTCCAGGTCACTATTTATTGTATTCCCCATGTCAGTATTTATTGTACTGTCCAGGTCAGTATTTATTATACTCTGCAAGTCAGTATTTATTGTACTCTTCAGGTCAGTATTTATTTCCCTCTCCAGGTCAGTATTTATTGTACTCTCTAGGTCAGCATTTATTGTGCTCTCCAGGTCAATATTTATTGCCCTCTCCAGGTCAGAATTTATTGCCCTCTCCAGGTCAGTATTTATTACTCTCTCCAGGTCCATATTTATTGTATTCTCCAGATCAGTACTGATTGTACTCTCCAGGTCAGTGTTTATTGTACTCTCCAAATCAGTATTTATTGTACTCTCCTGGTCATTATTTATTGTACTCTCCAGGTCAGTATTTATTGTACTGTCCAGGTCAGTATTTATTGTACTCTCCTGGTCACTATTTAATGTACGCTCCAGGTCACACTTTATTACAGTCTCCAGTTCAGTATTTATTGTACTCTCCAGGTCAGTATATTGTACTCTCCAGGTCAATATTTATTGTACTCTCCAGCTTATTATTTATTGGACTCTCCAGGTCAGTATTTATTACACTCTCCAGGTCAGTATTTATTGTATTCTCCAGATCAGTGTTTATTGTAATCTCCAGGTCAGTATTTATTGTACTCTCCAGGTCAGAAGTTATTGTATTCTCCAGGTCAGTGTTTATTGTACTCCCCATGTCAGTATATATTGTACTGTCCAGGTCAGTATTTATTGTCCTCTCCATGTCAGTATTTATTGTACTCTCCAGGCCAGTACTGATTGTACTCTCCATGTCAGAATTTATTGTACTCTCCAGGTCAGTATTTATTTTACTGTCCAGGTCAGTATTTATTATATTCCCCAGGTCATTATTTATTGTACTCTCCCGGTCAGTATTTATTACCCTCTCCAGGTCAGTATTTATTGTACTCTCCAGGTCAGAATTGATTGTACTCTCCAGGTCAGTATTTATTGTACTGTCCAGGTCAGTATTTATTGTGCTCTCCATGTCAGTATTTATTGTACTCTCCAGGTCAGTATTTATTGTAATCTCCAGGTCAGTATTTATTGCACTCTTCAGGTCAGTATTTATTGTACTCTCCAGGTCAGTATTCATTGCAGTATCCAGGTCAGCTTTATTTGCACTCTCCAGGGCAGTATTTATTGCACTCTGCAGGTCAGTATTTATTGTACTCTCCAGGTCAGTATTTATTACCCTGTCCAGGTCAGTATTTATTGTACTCTCCAGGTCAGTATTTATTGTGCTCTACATGTCAGTATTTATTGTACTCTCCAGGTCAGTATTTATTGTACTCTCCAGGTCAATATTTATTGCACTCTTCACGTCAGTATTTATTGTAATCTCCAGGTCACTAATTATTACCCTCTCCAGGTCAGTATTTATTGTATTCTCCAGGTCAGTTTTTATTGTAATCTCCAGGTCAGTATTTATTGTACTCTCGAGGTCAGAATTCATTGCACTCTACAGGTCAGTATTGATTGTATTCTCCAGGTCAGTATTTATTACCCTCTCCAGGTCAGTATTTATTACCCTCTCCTGGTCTGTATTTATTGTACGCTCCAGGTAAGTATTTATTGTACTCTCCAGGTCAGTATTTATTGCCCTCTCCAGGTCAGTATTTATTGTACTGTCCAGGTCACTATTTATTATATTCTCCAGGTCAGTATTTATTGTACTCTCCAAGCCAGTATTTATTACCCTCTCCAGGTCAGTATTTATAGTACTCTCCAGGTCAGAATTGATTGTACTCTCCAGGTCAGTATTTATTGTGCTCGACAGGTCAGTATTTATTATATTCTCCTAGTGAGTAATAATTGTACTCTCCAGATCAGTATTTATTACCCTCTCCAGTTCCATATTTATTGTATTCTCCTGATCAGTATTTATTACCCTCTCCTGGTCCATATTTATTGTATTCTCCAGATGAGTATTTATTGTACTCTCAGGTCAGTATTTATTGTAATCTCCAAGTCAGTATTTATTGTACTATCCCGGTCATTATTTATTGTACTGTCCAGGTCATATTTATTGTACTGTCCAGGTCAGTATTTATTGTACACTCCTGGGCACTATTTAATGTACTCTCCAGGTCACTCGTTATTACAGTCTCCAGGTCAGTATTTATTGTACTCTCCAGGTCAGTATTTATTGTACTCTCTAGGTCACTATTTATTGCACTCTCCAGCTTATTATTTATTGTACTCTCAAGGTCAGTATTTATTACACTCTCCAGGTCAGTATTTTCTGTACTCTCCAAGTCAGTATTTATTGTACTCTCCAGGTCAGTGTTTATTGTAATCTCCAGGTCAGTATTCATTGTACTCTCCAGGTCATTTTTTATTGGCTCTCCAGGTCAGTATTTATTCACCTCTCCAGGTCAGTATTTATTGTACTCTCCAGGTCAGTATTTTTTGTACTCTCCAAGTCAGTTTTTATTGTACTGTCCATGTCAGTATTTGTTGTACTGTGCAGGTCAGTATTTATTGTACTCTCCAGGTCACTATTTCTTGTACTCTCCAGGTCACTATTTATTACAGTCTCCAAGTCAGTATTTATTGTACTAGCAGGTCAGTATTTATTACCTTCTCCTGGTCAGTATTTATTACTCTTTCCAGGTCAGTATTTATTGTACGTTCCAGGTAAGTATTTATTGTACTCTCCAGGTCAGTATTTATTGCCCTCTCCATGTCAGTATTTATTGTACTCTCCAGGCCAGTACTGATTGTGCTCTCCAGGTCAGAATTTATTGTAATCTCCAGGTCAGTATTTATTGTACTGTCCCGGTCAGTATTTATTATATTCTCCAGGTCACTATTTATTGTACTCTCACGGTCAGTATTTATTACCCTCTCCAGGTCAGTATTTATTGTACTCTCCAGGTCAGAATTGATTGTGCTCTCCAGGTCAGTGTTTGTTGTACTGTCCAGGTCAGTATTTATTGTACTCCCCATGTCAGTATTTATTGTACTGTCCAGGTCAGTATTTATTATACTCTGCAAGTCAGTATTTATTGTACTATTCAGGTCAGTATTTATTTCCCTCTCCACGTCAGTATTTATTGTACTCTCTAGGTCAGCATTTATTGTGCTCTCCAGGTCAATATTTATTGCCCTCTCCAGGTCAGAATTTATTGCCCTCTCCAGGTCAGTATTTATTACCCTCTCCAGGTCCATATTTATTGTATTCTCCAGATCAGTCCTTATTGTACTCTCCAGGTCAGTATTTATTGTACTCTCCAAGTCAGTATTTATTGTACTCTCCAGGTCATTATTTATTGTATTGTCCAGGTCAGTAATTATTGTACTCTCCTGGTCACTATTTAATGTACTCTCCAGGTCACTCTTTATCACATTCTCCAGGTCAGTATTTATTGTACTCTCCAGGTCAGTATTTATTGTACTCTCCAGGTCACTATTTATTGTACTCTCCAGCTTATTATTTATTGTACTCTCCAGGTCAGTATTTATTACACTTTCCAGGTCAGTATTTATTGTATTCTCCAGATCAGTGTTTATTGTAATATCTAGGTCAGTATTTATTGTACTCTCCAGGTCAGAAGTTATTGTATTCTCCAGGTCAGTGTTTATTGTAATCTCCAGGTCAGTATTTATTGTACTCTCCAGGTCACTATTTATTACAGTCTCCAGTTCAGTATTTATTGTACGATCCAGGTAAGTATTTATTGTACTCTCCAGGTCAGTACTTATTGCCCTCTCCATTTCAGTATTTATCGTACTCTCCAGGCCAGTACTGATTGTACTCTCCATGTCAGGATTTATTGTACTCTCCTGGTCAGTATTTATTGTACTGTCCAGGTCAGTATTTATTATATTCTCCAGGTCATTATTTATTGTACTCTCCCGGTCAGTATTTATTACCCGCTCCAGGTCAGTATTTATTGTACTCTCCAGGTCAGAATTGATTGTACTCTCCAGGTCAGTACTTATTGTACTGTCCAGGGCAGTATTTATTGTACTCCCCATGTCAGTATATATTGTACTGTCCAGGTCAGTATTTATTATACTCTGCAGGTCAGTATTTATTGTACTCTCCAGGTCAGTATTTATTACCCTCTCCAGGTCAGTCTTTATTACCCTCTCCAGGTCAGTATTTATTGTACGCTCCAGGTAAGTATTTATTGTACTCTTCAGGTCAGTATTTATAGCCCTCTCCATGTCAGTATTTATTGTACTCTCCAGGCCAGTACTGATTGTACTCTCCAGGTCAGAATTGATTGTACTCTCCATGTCAGTATTTATTGTAATGTCCAGGTCAGTATTTATTATACTCTGCAGGTCAGTATTTATTGTACTCTACAGGTCAGTATGTATTACCCTCTCCAGGGCAGTATTTAATGTACTCTCTAGGTCAGTATTTATTGTATTCTCCAGGTCAGTAGTTATTATACTCTCCAGGTCAGTATGTATTGTTCTCTCCAGGTCAGTATTTATTATCCTCTCCTGGTCAATATGTTTTGCCCTCTCCAGGTCAGTATTTATTGTACTCTCCAGTTCAGAATTTATTGTACTCTCCAGGTCAGTATTTATTACCCTCTCCAGGTCCATATTTATTGTTTTCTCCAGGTCAGTATTTATTTCCCTCTCCAGGTCCATATTTATTGTATTCTCCAGATCAGTATGTATTGTAATCTGCAGGTCAGTATTTATTGTACTCTGCAAGTCAGTATTTATTGTACTATCCCGGTCATTATTTATTGTACTGTCCAGGTCAGTATTTATTGTACTGTCCAGGTCAGTAGTTATTGTACACTCCTGGGCACTATTTAATGTACTCTCCAGGTCACTCGTTATTACAGTCTCCAGGTCAGTTTTTATTGTACTCTCCAGGTCTCTATTTATTGCAATCTCCAGCTTATTATTTATTGTACTCTCAAGGTCAGTATTTATTACACTCTCCAGGTCAGTATTTATTGTAATCTCCAGGTCAGTATTTATTGTACTCTCCAGGTCAGAATTTATTGTATTCTCCAGGTCAGTGTTTGTTGTAATCTCCTGGTCAGTATTTATTGTACAATCCAGGTCAGTTTTTATTGTGCTCTCCAGGTCAGTATTTATTACCCTCTCCATGTCAGTATTCATTGTACTCTCCAGGTCACTATTTATTGTACTCTCCAGTTCAGAATTTATTGTACTCTCCAGGTCAGTATTTATTATCCTCTCCAGGTCCGTATTTATTGTATTCTCCAGGTCAATATTTATTGTACTCTCCAGGTCAGTTTTGATTGTACTCTCCAAGTCAGTATTTATTGTACTCTGCAGGTCAGTATTTATTGTACTGTCCAGGTCAGTATTTGTTGTACTGTCCAGGTCAGTATATATTGTACTCTCCAGGTCACTATTTATGGTACTCTCCAGGTCACTATTTATTACAGTCTCCAAGTCAGTATTTATTGTACTCTCCAGGTCAGTATTTATTACCCTCTCCTGGCCAGTATTTATTACCCTTTCCAGGTCAATATTTATTGTACGCTCCAGGTAAGTATTTATTGTACTCTCCAGGTCAGTATTTATTGCCCTCTCCATGTCAGTATTTATTGTACTCTCCAGGCCAGTACTGGTTGTACTCTCCAGGTCAGAATTTATTGTAATCTCCAGGTCAGTATTTATTGTACTGTCCAGGTCACTATTTATTGTATTCCCCATGTCAGTATTTATTGTACTGTCCAGGTCAGTATTTATTATACTCTGCAAGTCAGTATTTATTGTACTCTTCAGGTCAGTATTTATTTCCCTCTCCAGGTCAGTATTTATTGTACTCTCTAGGTCAGCATTTATTGTGCTCTCCAGGTCAATATTTATTGCCCTCTCCAGGTCAGAATTTATTGCCCTCTCCAGGTCAGTATTTATTACTCTCTCCAGGTCCATATTTATTGTATTCTCCAGATCAGTACTGATTGTACTCTCCAGGTCAGTGTTTATTGTACTCTCCAAATCAGTATTTATTGTACTCTCCTGGTCATTATTTATTGTACTCTCCAGGTCAGTATTTATTGTACTGTCCAGGTCAGTATTTATTGTACTCTCCTGGTCACTATTTAATGTACGCTCCAGGTCACACTTTATTACAGTCTCCAGTTCAGTATTTATTGTACTCTCCAGGTCAGTATATTGTACTCTCCAGGTCAATATTTATTGTACTCTCCAGCTTATTATTTATTGGACTCTCCAGGTCAGTATTTATTACACTCTCCAGGTCAGTATTTATTGTATTCTCCAGATCAGTGTTTATTGTAATCTCCAGGTCAGTATTTATTGTACTCTCCAGGTCAGAAGTTATTGTATTCTCCAGGTCAGTGTTTATTGTACTCCCCATGGCAGTATATATTGTACTGTCCAGGTCAGTATTTATTGTCCTCTCCATGTCAGTATTTATTGTACTCTCCAGGCCAGTACTGATTGTACTCTCCATGTCAGAATTTATTGTACTCTCCAGGTCAGTATTTATTTTACTGTCCAGGTCAGTATTTATTATATTCCCCAGGTCATTATTTATTGTACTCTCCCGGTCAGTATTTATTACCCTCTCCAGGTCAGTATTTATTGTACTCTCCAGGTCAGAATTGATTGTACTCTCCAGGTCAGTATTTATTGTACTGTCCAGGTCAGTATTTATTGTACTCCCCATGTCAGTATATATTGTACTGTCCAGGTCAGTATTTAATATACTCTGCAGGTCAGTATTTATTGTAATCTCAGGTCAGTATTTATTACCCTCTCCAGGTCAGTATTTATTGTACTCTCTAGGTCAGCATTTATTGTGCTCTCCAGGTCAGTATGTATTGTACTCTCCAGATCAGTATTTATTGTGCTCTCCAGGTCAGTATTTATTGCACTCTCCCGGTCAATATTTATTGCCCTCTCCAGGTGAGTATTTATTGCCCTCTCCAAGTCAGTATTTATTGTACTCTCCAGGTCGGTAGATATTGTATTCTCCAGGTCAGTGTTTATTGTAAACTCCAGGTCAGTATTTATTGTACTCTCCACGTCAATATATATTGTGCTCTCCAGGTCAGTATTTATTACCCTCTACAGGTCAGTATTTATTGCACTCTCCCGGTCAATATTTATTGCCCTCTCCAGGTGAGTATTTATTGCCCTCTCCAAGTCAGTATTTATTGTACTCTCCAGGTCGGTAGATATTGTATTCTCCAGGTCAGTGTTTATTGTAATCTCCAGGTCAGTATTTATTGTACTCTCCACGTCAATATATATTGTGCTCTCCAGGTCAGTATTTATTACCCTCTACAGGACAGTATTTATTGTACTCTCCAGATCAGTATTTATTGTTCTCGCCAGGTCAGTATTTATTATCCTCTCCACGTCAGTATTTATTGTACTCTCCAGGTCAGTATTTATTGTACTCTCCATTTCAGAATTTATTGTAATCTCCAGGTCAGTATTTATTAACCTCTCCAGGTCCATATTTATTGTATTCACCAGGTCAGTATTTATTGTACTCTCCAGGTCAGTATTTATTGTACTCTTCAAGGCAGTATTTATTGTATTCTCCAGGTCAGTATTTATTGAACTGTCCAGGTCAGTATGTATTTTACTATCCAGGTCATTAATTATTGTACTCTCCAGGTCACTATTTATTGTACTCTCTAGGTCAGTATTTATTAACCTCTCCAGGTCAGTATTTATTACCTTCTCCAGGTCAGTATTTATTGTACGCTCCAGGTAAGTATTTATTGTACTCTCCAGGTCAGCATTTATTGCCCTCTCCATGTCAGAATTTATTGTACTCTCCAGGCCTGTACTGATTGTTCTCTCCTGGTCAGTATTTATTGTACTGTCCAGGTCAGTATTTATTCTATTCTCCAGGTCACTATTTATTGTACTCTCCAGGTCAGTATTTATTACCCTCTCCAGATCAGTATTTATTGTACTCTCCAGGTCAGAATTGATTGTACTCTCCAGGTCAGTATTTATTGTACTGTCCAGATCAGTATCTATTGTACTCCCCATGTCAGTATTTATTGTACTGTCCAGATCAGTATTTATTATACTCTGCAGGTCAGTATTTAATGTACTCTCCAGGTCAGTATTTATTACCCTCTCCAGGTCAGTATTCATTGTACACTCTAGGTCAGCATTTATTGTGCTCTCCAGGTGAGTATGTATTGTACTCTCCAGATCAGTATTTATTGTACTCCCCAGGTCAGTATTTATTGCACTCTCCTGGTCAATATTTATTGCCCTCTCCAGGTCAGTATTTATTGACCCCTCCAGGTCAGTATTTATTGTACTGTCCAGGTCAGTAGTTATTGTATTCTCCAGGTCAGTGTTTATTGTAATCTCCAGGTCAGTATTTATTGTACTCTCCAGGTCAATATATATTGTGCTCTCCAGGTCAGTGTTTATTACCCTCACCAGGTCAGTATTTATTGTACACTCCAGATCAGTATTTATTGTACTCTCCAGGTCATAATTTATTGTACTGTCCAGGTCGGTATTTATTATCCTCTCCAGGTCCGTATTTATTGTACTCTCCAGGTCAGTATTTATTGTTCTCTCCAGGTCAGTATTTATTATCCTCTCCAGGTCAGTATTTATTGTACTCTCCATGTCAGTATTTATTGTACTCTCCAGTTCAGAATTGATTGTACTCACCAGGTCAGTATTTATTGTGCTGTCCAGGTCAGTTTTTTTTATTGTATTCCCCATGTCAGTATTTATTGTACTGTCCAGGTCAGTATTTATTATACTCTGTAGGTCATTATTTATTGTACTCTTCAGGTCAGTATTTATTTCCCTCACCAGGTCCGAATTTATTGTACTCTCTAGGTCAGCATTTATTGTGCTCTCCAGGTGAATATTTATTGCCCTCTCCAGGTCAGTATTTATTGCCCTCTCCTGGTCAGTATTTATTACCCTCTCCAGGTCCATATTTATTGTATTCTCCAGGTCAGTATTTATTACCCTCTCCAGGTCCATATTTATTGTATTCTCCAGATCAGTACTTATTGTACTCTCCAGGTCAGTATTTATTGTACTCTCCAAGTCAGTATTTATTGTACTCTCCAGGTCATTATTTATTGTACTGTCCAGGTCAGTATTTATTGTACTGTCCAGGTCAGTATTTATTGTACGCTCCTGGTCACTATTTAATGTACTCTCCAGGTCAGTCTTTATTACAGTCTCCAGGTCAGTATTTATTGTACTCTCCAAGTCAGTATTTATTGTACTCTCCAGGTCACTATTTATTGTACTCTCCAGCTTATTATTTATTGTACTCTCCAAATCAGTATTTATTACACTCTCCAGGTCAGTATTTATTGTATTCTCCAGGTCAGTGTTTATTGCAATCTCCCGCTCAATATTTATTGTACTCTCCAGGTCAGAAGTTATTGTATTCTCAAGTGCAGTGTTTATTGTAATCTCCAGGTCAGTATTTATTGTACTCTCCAGGTCAGTTGTTATTGAGCTCTCCAGGTCAGTATTTATTACAGTCTCCAGGGCAGTATTTATTGTACTCTCCAGGTCAGTATTTATTACCCTCTCAAGGTCAGTATTTATTACCCTCTCCAGGTCAGTATTTATTGTACGCTCCAGGTAAGTATTTATTGTACTCTCCAGGTCAGTATTTATTGCCCTCTCCATGTCACTATTTATTGTACTCTCCCGGTCAGTATTTATTACCCTCTCCAGGTCAGTATTTATTGTACTCTCCAGGTCAGAATTGATTGTACTCTCCAGGTCAGTATTTATTGTACTGTCCAGGTCAGTATTTATTGTACTCCCCATGTCAGTATATATTGCACTGTCGAAGTCTGTATTTATTATACTCAGCAGGTCAGTATTTATTGTGCTCTCCAGGTCAGTATTTATTACCCTCTCCAGGTCAGAATTTATTGTACTCTCCAGGTCAGCATTTATTTTGCTCTCCAGGTCAGTATGTATTGTACTCTCCAGATCAGTATTTATTGTGCTCTCCAGGTCAGTATTTATTGCACTCTCCTGGTCAATATTTATTGCCCTCTCCAGGTCAGTATTTATTGCCCTCTCCAGGTCAGTATTTATTGTACTCTGCAGGTCAGTAGTTATTGTATTCTCCAGGTCAGTGTTTATTGTAATCTCCAGGTGAGTATTTATTGTACTCTCCACGTCAATATATATTGTGCTCTCCAGGTCAGTATTCATTACCCTCTCCAGGTCAGTATTTATTGTACTCTCCAGGTCAGTATTTGTTATCCTCTCCAGGTCGGTATTTATTGTACTCTCCAGGTCAGTATTTATTACCCTGTCCAGGTCAGTATTTATTATATACTCCAGGTCACTATTTATTGTACTCTCCAGGTCAGTATTTATTACCCTCTCCAGGTCAGTATTTATTGTACTCTCCAGGTCAGAATTGATTGTATTCTCCAGGTCAGTATTTATTGTACTTTACCGGTCAGTATTTATTGTACTCCCCATGTCAGTATTTATTGTACTTTCCAGGTCAGTATTTATTATACTCTGCAGGTCAGTATTTATTGTACTCTCCAGGTCAGTATTTATTACCCTCCCCAGGTCAGTATGTATTGTACTCTCTAGGTCAGCATTTATTGTGCTCTCCATGTCAATATTTATTGCCCTCTCCAGGTCAGTATTTATTGCCCTCTCCTGGTCAGTATTTATTACCCTCTCCAGGTCCATATTTATTGTATTCTCCAGGTCAGTATTTATTACCCTCTCCAGGTCCATATTTATTGTATTCTCCAGATCAGTACTTATTGTACTCTCCAGGTCAGTATTTATTGTACTCTCCAAGTCAGTATTTATTGTACTCTCCAGGTCATTATTTATTGTACTGTCCAGGTCAGTATTTATTGTACTGTCCAGGTCAGTATTTATTGTACGCTCCTGGTCACTATTTAATGTACTCTCCAGGTCAGTCTTTATTACAGTCTCCAGGTCAGTATTTATTGTACTCTCCAAGTCAGTATTTATTGTACTCTCCAGGTCACTATTTATTGTACTCTCCAGCTTATTATTTATTGTACTCTCCAAATCAGTATTTATTACACTCTCCAGGTCAGTATTTATTGTATTCTCCAGGTCAGTGTTTATTGCAATCTCCAGCGCAATATTTATTGTACTCTCCAGGTCAGAAGTTATTGTATTCTCAAGTGCAGTGTTTATTGTAATCTCCAGGTCAGTATTTATTGTACTCTCCAGGTCAGTTTTTATTGAGCTCTCCAGGTCAGTATTTATTACAGTCTCCAGGGCAGTATTTATTGTACTCTCCAGGTCAGTATTTATTACCGTCTCCAGGTCAGTATTTATTACCCTCTCCAGGTCAGTATTTATTGTACGCTCCAGGTAAGTATTTATTGTACTCTCCAGGTCAGTATTTATTGCCCTCTCCATGTCAGTATTTATTGTACTCTCCAGGCCAGTACTGATTGTACTCTCCAGGTCAGAATTTATTGTACTCTCCAGGTCAGTATTTATTGTCCTGTCCAGGTCAGTATTTATTATATTCACCCGGTCACTATTTATTGTACTCTCCCGGTCAGTATTTATTACCCTCTCCAGGTCAGTATTTATTGTACTCTCCAGGTCAGAATTGATTGTACTCTCCAGGTCAGTATTTATTGTACTGTCCAGGTCAGTATTTATTGTACTCCCCATGTCAGTATATATTGCACTGTCGAAGTCTGTATTTATTATACTCAGCAGGTCAGTATTTATTGTACTCTCCAGGTCAGTATTTATTACCCTCTCCAGGTCAGTATTTATTGTACTCTCCAGGTCAGCATTTATTTTGCTCTCCAGGTCAGTATGTATTGTACTCTCCAGATCAGTATTTATTGTGCTCTCCAGGTCAGTATTTATTGCACTCTCCTGGTCAATATTTATTGCCCTCTCCAGGTCAGTATTTATTGCCCTCTCCAGGTCAGTATTTATTGTACTCTGCAGGTCAGTAGTTATTGTATTCTCCAGGTGAGTGTTTATTGTAATCTCCAGGTGAGTATTTATTGTACTCTCCACGTCAATATATATTGTGCTCTCCAGGTCAGTATTTATTACCCTCTCCAGGTCAGTATTTATTGTACTCTCCAGGTCAGTATTTGTTATCCTCTCCAGGTCCGTATTTATTGTACTCTCCAGGTCAGTATTTATTGTTCTCTCCAGGTCAGTATTTATTATCCACTCCAGGTCAGTATTTATTGTACTCTCCAGGACAGTATTTATTGTACTCTCCAGTTCAGAATTTATTGTACTCTCCAGGTCAGTATTTATTACCCTCTCCAGGTCCATATTTATTGTATTCTCCAGGTCAGTATTTATTGTACTCTCCAGGTCAGTTTTTATTGTACTATCCAATTCAGTATTTATTGTACTCACCAGGTCAGTATTTATTGTACTGTCCAGGTCAGTATGTATTTTACTGTCCAGGTCAGTATTTATTGTACTCTGCAGGTCACTAGTTATTGTACTCTCCAGGTCAGTATTTATTACCCTCTCCAGGTCGGTATTTATTACCCTCTCCAGGTCAGTATTTATTGTACGCTCCAGGTAAGTATTTATTGTACTCTCCAGGTCAGTATTTATTGCCCTCTCCATGTCAGTATTTATTGTACTCTGCAGGCCAGTACTGATTGTACTCTACAGGTCAGAAATTATTGTACTCTCCAGGTCAGTATTTATTGCACTGTCCAGGTCAGTATTTATTATATTCTCCAGGTCACTATTTATTGTACGCTCCAGGTCAGTATTTATTACCCTCTCCAGGTCAGTATTTATTGTACTCTCCAGGTCAGAATTGATTGTATTCTCCAGGTCAGTATTTATTGTACTGTCCAGGTCAGTATTTATTGTACTCCCCATGTCAGTATTTATTGTACTCCCCATGTCAGTATATATTGCACTGTCGAAGTCTGTATTTATTATACTCAGCAGGTCAGTATTTATTGTGCTCTCCAGGTCAGTATTTATTACCCTCTCCAGGTCAGAATTTATTGTACTCTCCAGGTCAGCATTTATTTTGCTCTCCAGGTCAGTATGTATTGTACTCTCCAGATCAGTATTTATTGTGCTCTCCAGGTCAGTATTTATTGCACTCTCCTGGTCAATATTTATTGCCCTCTCCAGGTCAGTATTTATTGCCCTCTCCAGGTCAGTATTTATTGTACTCTGCAGGTCAGTAGTTATTGTATTCTCCAGGTCAGTGTTTATTGTAATCTCCAGGTGAGTATTTATTGTACTCTCCACGTCAATATATATTGTGCTCTCCAGGTCAGTATTCATTACCCTCTCCAGGTCAGTATTTATTGTACTCTCTAGGTCAGTATTTGTTATCCTCTCCAGGTCGGTATTTATTGTACTCTCCAGGTCAGTATTTATTACCCTGTCCAGGTCAGTATTTATTATATACTCCAGGTCACTATTTATTGTACTCTCCAGGTCAGTATTTATTACCCTCTCCAGGTCAGTATTTATTGTACTCTCCAGGTCAGAATTGATTGTATTCTCCAGGTCAGTATTTATTGTACTTTACCGGTCAGTATTTATTGTACTCCCCATGTCAGTATTTATTGTACTTTCCAGGTCAGTATTTATTATACTCTGCAGGTCAGTATTTATTGTACTCTCCAGGTCAGTATTTATTACCCTCCCCAGGTCAGTATGTATTGTACTCTCTAGGTCAGCATTTATTGTGCTCTCCATGTCAATATTTATTGCCCTCTCCAGGTCAGTATTTATTGCCCTCTCCTGGTCAGTATTTATTACCCTCTCCAGGTCCATATTTATTGTATTCTCCAGGTCAGTATTTATTACCCTCTCCAGGTCCATATTTATTGTATTCTCCAGATCAGTACTTATTGTACTCTCCAGGTCAGTATTTATTGTACTCTCCAAGTCAGTATTTATTGTACTCTCCAGGTCATTATTTATTGTACTGTCCAGGTCAGTATTTATTGTACTGTCCAGGTCAGTATTTATTGTACGCTCCTGGTCACTATTTAATGTACTCTCCAGGTCAGTCTTTATTACAGTCTCCAGGTCAGTATTTATTGTACTCTCCAAGTCAGTATTTATTGTACTCTCCAGGTCACTATTTATTGTACTCTCCAGCTTATTATTTATTGTACTCTCCAAATCAGTATTTATTACACTCTCCAGGTCAGTATTTATTGTATTCTCCAGGTCAGTGTTTATTGCAATCTCCAGCGCAATATTTATTGTACTCTCCAGGTCAGAAGTTATTGTATTCTCAAGTGCAGTGTTTATTGTAATCTCCAGGTCAGTATTTATTGTACTCTCCAGGTCAGTTTTTATTGAGCTCTCCAGGTCAGTATTTATTACAGTCTCCAGGGCAGTATTTATTGTACTCTCCAGGTCAGTATTTATTACCCTCTCCAGGTCAGTATTTATTACCCTCTCCAGGTCAGTATTTATTGTACGCTCCAGGTAAGTATTTATTGTACTCTCCAGGTCAGTATTTATTGCCCTCTCCATGTCAGTATTTATTGTACTCTCCAGGCCAGTACTGATTGTACTCTCCAGGTCAGAATTTATTGTACTCTCCAGGTCAGTATTTATTGTCCTGTCCAGGTCAGTATTTATTATATTCACCCGGTCACTATTTATTGTACTCTCCCGGTCAGTATTTATTACCCTCTCCAGGTCAGTATTTATTGTACTCTCCAGGTCAGAATTGATTGTACTCTCCAGGTCAGTATTTATTGTACTGTCCAGGTCAGTATTTATTGTACTCCCCATGTCAGTATATATTGCACTGTCGAAGTCTGTATTTATTATACTCAGCAGGTCAGTATTTATTGTACTCTCCAGGTCAGTATTTATTACCCTCTCCAGGTCAGTATTTATTGTACTCTCCAGGTCAGCATTTATTTTGCTCTCCAGGTCAGTATGTATTGTACTCTCCAGATCAGTATTTATTGTGCTCTCCAGGTCAGTATTTATTGCACTCTCCTGGTCAATATTTATTGCCCTCTCCAGGTCAGTATTTATTGCCCTCTCCAGGTCAGCATTTATTGTACTCTGCAGGTCAGTAGTTATTGTATTCTCCAGGTGAGTGTTTATTGTAATCTCCAGGTGAGTATTTATTGTACTCTCCACGTCAATATATATTGTGCTCTCCAGGTCAGTATTTATTACCCTCTCCAGGTCAGTATTTATTGTACTCTCCAGGTCAGTATTTGTTATCCTCTCCAGGTCCGTATTTATTGTACTCTCCAGGTCAGTATTTATTGTTCTCTCCAGGTCAGTATTTATTATCCACTCCAGGTCAGTATTTATTGTACTCTCCAGGACAGTATTTATTGTACTCTCCAGTTCAGAATTTATTGTACTCTCCAGGTCAGTATTTATTACCCTCTCCAGGTCCATATTTATTGTATTCTCCAGGTCAGTATTTATTGTACTCTCCAGGTCAGTTTTTATTGTACTATCCAATTCAGTATTTATTGTACTCACCAGGTCAGTATTTATTGTACTGTCCAGGTCAGTATGTATTTTACTGTCCAGGTCAGTATTTATTGTACTCTGCAGGTCACTAGTTATTGTACTCTCCAGGTCAGTATTTATTACCCTCTCCAGGTCGGTATTTATTACCCTCTCCAGGTCAGTATTTATTGTACGCTCCAGGTAAGTATTTATTGTACTCTCCAGGTCAGTATTTATTGCCCTCTCCATGTCAGTATTTATTGTACTCTGCAGGCCAGTACTGATTGTACTCTACAGGTCAGAAATTATTGTACTCTCCAGGTCAGTATTTATTGCACTGTCCAGGTCAGTATTTATTATATTCTCCAGGTCACTATTTATTGTACGCTCCAGGTCAGTATTTATTACCCTCTCCAGGTCAGTATTTATTGTACTCTCCAGGTCAGAATTGATTGTATTCTCCAGGTCAGTATTTATTGTACTGTCCAGGTCAGTATTTATTGTACTCCCCATGTCAGTATTTATTGTACTTTCCAGGTCAGTATTTATTATACTCTGCAGGTCAGTATTTATTGTACTCTCCAGGTCAGTATTTATTACCCGCTCCATGTCAGTAAGTATTGTACTCTCTAGGTCAGCATTTATTGTGCTCTTCAGGTCAGTATGTATTGTACTCTCCAGATCAGTATTTATTGTACTCTCCAGGACAGTATTTATTGCACTCTCCTGGTCAATATTTATTGCCCTCTCCAGATCAGTATTTATTGCCCTCTCCAGGTCAGTATTTATTGTACTATCCAGGTCAGTATTTATTATACTCTCCTAGTGAGTAATAATTGTACTCTCCAGATCAGTATTTATTACCCTCTCCAGGTGCATATTTATTGTATTCTCCAGGTCAGTATTTATTACCCTCTCCAGGTCCATATTTATTGTATTCTCCAGATCAGTATGTATTGTACTCTCCAGGTCAGTATTTATTGTACTCTCCAAGTCAGTATTTATTGTACTATTCCGGTCATTATTTATTGTACTGTCCAGGTCAGTATTTATTGCCCTCTCCAGGTCAGTATTTATTGCCCTCTCCAGGTCAGTATTTATTGTACTCTGCAGGTCAGTAGTTATTGTATTCTCCAGGTCAGTGTTTATTGTAATCTCCAGGTGAGTATTTATTGTACTCTCCACGTCAATATATATTGTGCTCTCCAGGTCAGTATTTATTACCCTCTCCAGGTCAGTATTTATTGTACTCTCCAGGTCAGTATTTGTTATTCTCTCCAGGTCGGTATTTATTGTACTCTCCAGGTCAGTATTTATTACCCTGTCCAGGTCAGTATTTATTATATACTCCAGGTCACTATTTATTGTACTCTCCAGGTCAGTATTTATTACCCTCTCCAGGTCAGTATTTATTGTACTCTCCAGGTCAGAATTGATTGTATTCTCCAGGACAGTATTTATTGTACTTTACCGGTCAGTATTTATTGTACTCCCCATGTCAGTATTTATTGTACTTTCCAGGTCAGTATTTATTATACTCTGCAGGTCAGTATTTATTGTACTCTCCAGGTCAGTATTTATTACCCTCCCCAGGTCAGTATGTATTGTACTCTCTAGGTCAGCATTTATTGTGCTCTCCAGGTCAGTATGTATTGTACTCTCCAGATGAGTATTTATTGTACTCTCCAGGTCAGTATTTATTGCACTCTCCTGGTCAATATTTATTGCCCTCTCCAGATTAGTATTTATTGCCCTCTCCAGGTCAGTATTTATTGTACTATCCAGGTCAGTAGTTATTGTATTCTCCAGGTCAGTGTTTATTGTTATCTCCAGGTCAGTATTTATTGTGCTCTCCAGGTCAGTATTTATTATACTCTCCAAGTGAGTAATAATTGTACTCTCCAGATCAGTATTTATTACCCTCTCCAGGTCCATATTTATTGTATTCTCCAGGTCAGTATTTATTACCCTCTCCAGGTCCATATTTATTGTATTCTCCAGATCAGTATGTATTGTACTCTCCAGGTCAGTATTTATTGTACTCTCCAAGTCAGTATTTATTGTACTATCCCGGTCATTATTTATTGTACTGTCCAGGTCAGTATTTATTGTACTGTCCAGGTCAGTATTTATTGTACACTCCTGGGCACTATTTAATGTACTCTCCAGGTCACTCGTTATTACAGTCTCCAGGTCAGTATTTATTGTACTCTCCAGGTCAGTATTTATTGTACTCTCCAGGTCATTATTTATTGCACTCTCCAGCTTATTATTTATTGTACTCTCAAGGTCAGTATTTATTACACACTCCAGGTCAGTATTTATTGTAATCTCCAGATCAGTATTTATTGTACTCTCCAGGTCAGAATTTATTGTATTCTCCAGGTCTGTGTTTATTGTAATCTCCAGGTCAGTATTTATTGTACTCTCCAGGTCAGTTTTTATTGTGCTCTCCAGGTCAGTATTTATTCACCTCTCCAGGTCAGTATTTATTGTACTCTCCAAGTCAGTATTTTTTGGACTCTCCAGTTTAGAATTTATTGTACTCTCCAGATCAGTATTTATTATCCTCTCGAGGTCACTATTTATTGTACTCTCCAGGTCACTATTTATTACAGTCTCCAGGTCAGTATTTATTGTACTCTCCAGGTCAGTATTTATAGTACTCTCCATGTCACTATTTATTGTACTCTCCAGCTTATTATTTATTGTACTCTCCAAGTCAGTATTTATTACACTCTCCAGGTCAGTATTTATTGTATTCTCCAGGTCAGTGTTTATTGTAATCTCCAGGTCAGTATTTATTGTACTCTCCGGGTCAGAAGTTATTGTATTCTCCAGTGCAGTGTTTATTGTAATCTCCAGGTCAGTATTTATTGTACTCTCCAGGTCAGTTTTTATTGTGCTCTCCAGGTCAGTATTTATTACCCTCTCCAGGTCAGTATTTATTGTACTCTCCAGGTCAGTATTTATTGTACTCTCCAGTTCAGAATTTATTGCACTCTCCAGGTCCGTATTTATTATCCTCTCCAGGTCCGTATTTATTGTATTCTCCAGGTCAGTATTTATTGTACTCTCCAGGTCAGTATTTATTGTACTCACCAGGTCAGTATTTATTGTACTCTCCATGTCAGTATTTATTGTACTCTCCAGGTCAGTATATATTGTACTGTCTAGGTCAGTATGATTTTTACTGTCCAGGTCAGTATTTATTGTACTCTCCAGGTCACTATTTATTGTACTCTCCAGGTCAGTATTTATTGTACTCTCCATGTCAGTATTTATTGTACTCTTCAGGTCAGTATTTATTGTACTGTCCAGGTCAGTATTTATTGTACTGTCCAGGTCAGTATTTATTGTACTCTCCAGGTCACTATTTATTGTACTCTCCAGGTCATTATTTATTACAGTCTCCAGGTCAGTATTTATTGTACTCTCCAGGTCAGTATTTATTACCCTCTCCAGGTCAGTATTTATTACCCTCTCCAGGTCAGTATTTATTGTATGCTCCAGGTAAGTATTTATTGTACTCTCCAGGTCAGTATTTATTTCCCTCTCCATGTCAGTATTTATTGTACTCTCCAGGCCAGTACTGATTGTACTCTCCAGGTCAGAATTTATTGTACTCTCCAGGTCAGTATTTATTGTACTCTCCAGGTCAGCATTTATTTTGCTCTCCAGCTCAGTATGTATTGTACTCTCCAGATCAGTATTTATTGTGCTCTGCAGGTCAGTATTTATTGCACTCTCCTGGTCAATATTTATTGCCCTCTCCAGGTCAGTATTTATTGCCCTCTCCAGGTCAGTATTTATTGTACTCTGCAGGTCAGTAGCTATTGTATTCACCAGGTCAGTGTTTATTGTAATCTCCAGGTCAGTATTTATTGTACTCTCCACGTCAATATATATTGTGCTCTCAAGGTCAGTATTTATTACCCTCTGCAGGTCAGTATTTATTGTTCGCTCCAGGTCAGTATTTATTATCCTCTCCAGTTCAGAATTTATTGTACTCTCCAGGTCAGTATTTATTACCCTCTCCAGGTCCATATTTATTGTATTCTCCAGGTCAGTATTTATTGTACTCTCCAGGTCAGTATTTAATTTACTCTCCAAGTCAGTATTTACTGTACTCTCCAGGTCAGTATTTATTGTACTGTCCAGGTCAGTATGTATTTTACTGTCCAGGTCAGTATTTTTTTGTACTCTCCAGGTCACTATTTATTTTACTCTCCAGGTCAGTATTTATTACCCTCTCCAGGTCGGTATTTATTACCCTCTCCAGGTCAGTATTTATTGTACGCTCCAGGTAAGTATTTATTGTACTCTCCAGGTCAGTATTTATTGCCCTCTCCATGTCAGTATTTATTGTACTCTCCAGGCCAGTACTGATTGTACTCTACAGGTCAGAATTTATTGTACTCTCCAGGTCAGTATTTATTGTACTGTCCAGGTCAGTATTTTTTATATTCTCCAGGTCACTATTTATTGTACTCTCCACGTCAGTATTTATTACCCACTCCAGGTCAGTATTTATTGTACTCTCCAGGTCAGAATTGATTGTATTCTCCAGGTCAGTATTTATTGTACTGTCCAGGTCAGTATTTATTGTACTCCCCATGTCAGTATTTATTGTACTTTCCAGGTCAGTATTTATTATACTCTGCAGGTCAGTATTTATTGTACTCTCCAGGTCAGTATTTATTACCCGCTCCAGGTCAGTATGTATTGTACTATCCAGGTCAGTAGTTATTGTATTCTCCAGGTCAGTGTTTATTGTTATCTCCAGGTCAGTATTTATTGTGCTCTCCAGGTCAGTATTTATTATACTCTCCTAGTGAGTAATAATTGTACTCTCCAGATCCGTATTTATTACCCTCTCCAGGTCCATATTTATTGTATTCTCCAGATCAATATTTATTGTACTCTCCAGGTCAGTATTTATTGTACTCTCCAAGTCAGTATTTATTGTACTATCCCGGTCATTATTTATTGTACTGTCCAGGTCAGTATTTATTGTACTGTCCAGGTCAGTATTTATTGCACACTCCTGGGCACTATTTAATGTATTCTCCAGGTCACTCGTTATTACAGTCTCCAGGTCACTATTTATTGTACTCTCCAGGTCAGTATTTATTGTACTCTCCAGGTCACTCTTTATTGCACTCTCCAGCTTATTATTTATTGTACTCTCAAGGTCAGTATTTATTACACTCTCCAGGTCAGTATTTATTGTAATATCCATGTCAGTATTTATTGTACTCTCCATGTCCGTATTTATTGTATTCTCCAGGTCAATATTTATTGTACTATCCAGGTCAGTATTTATTGCCCTCTCCAGGTCAGTATTTATTGTACTCTGCAGGTCAGTAGTTATTGTATTCTGCAGGTCAATGTTTATTGTAATCTCCAGGTCAGTATTTATTGTACTCTCCACGTCAATATATATTGTGCTCTCCAGGTCAGTATTTAGTACCCTCTCCAGGTCAGTATTTATTGTACTCTCCAGGTCAGTATTTGTTATCCTCTCCAGGTCCGTATTTATTGTACTCTCCAGGTCAGTATTGATTGTTCTCTCCAGGTCACTATTTATTGTACTCTCCAGGTCAGTATTTATTGTAGTCTCCAGTTCAGAATTTATTGTACTCTCCAGGTCAGTATTTATTACCCTCTCCAGGTCCATATTTATTGTATTCTCCAGGTCAGTATTTATTGTACTCTCCAGGTCAGTATTTATTGTACTCTCCAGGTCAGTATTTATTGTACTGTCTAGGTCAGTATGTATTTTACTGTCCAGGTCAGTATTTATTGTACTCTCCAGGTCACTATTTATTGTACTCTCCAGGTCAGTATTTATTACCCTCTCCAGGTCGGTATTTATTACCCTCTCCAGGTCAGTATTTATTGTACGCTCCAGGTAAGTATTTATTGTACTCTCCAGGTCAGTATTTATTGCCCTCTCCATGTCAGTATTTTGTTGTACTCTCCAGGCCAGTACTGATTGTACTCTACAGGTCAGAATTTATTGTACTCTCCAGGTCAGTATTTATTGTACTGTCCAGGTCAGTATTTATTATATTCTCCAGGTCACTATTTATTGTACTCTCCACGTCAGTATTTATTACCCTCTCCAGGTCAGTATTTATTGTACTCTCCAGGTCAGAATTGATTGTATTCTCCAGGTCAGTATTTATTGTACTGTCCAGGTCAGTATTTATTGTACTCCCCATGTCAGTATTTATTGTACTTTCCAGGTCAGTATTTATTATACTCTGCAGGTCAGTATTTATTGTACGCTCCAGGTCAGTATTTATTACCCGCTCCAGGTCAGTATGTATTGTACTCTCTAGGTCAGCATTTATTGTGCTCTCCAGGTCAGTCTGTATTGTACTCTCCAGCTCAGTATTTATTGTACTCTCCAGGTCAGTATTTATTGCCCTCTCCAGATCAGTATTTATTGCCCTCTCCAGGTCAGTATTTATTGTACTAACCAGGTCAGTAGTTATTGTGTTCTCCAGGTCAGTGTTTATTGTTATCTACAGGTCAGTATTTATTGTGCTCTCCAGGTCAGTATTTATTATACTCTCCTAGTTAGTAATAATTGTACTCTCCAGATCCGTATTTATTACCCTCTCCAGGTCCATATTTATTGTATTCTCCAGATCAATATTTATTGTGTTCTCCAGGTCAGTATTTATTGTAATCTCCAGGTCAGTATTTATTGTACTCTCCAGGTCCGTATTTATTGTATTCTCCAGGTCAGTATTTATTGTACTCTCCAGATCAGTATATATTGTACTGTCCAGGTCAGTATGATTTTTATTGTCCAGGTCAGTATTTATTCTACTCTCCATTTCAGAATTTATTGTACTCTCCAGGTCAGTATTTATTACCCTCTCCAGGTCCATATTTATTGCATTCTCCAGGTCAGTATTTATTGCAATCTCCAGGTCAGTATTTATTGTACTCTCCAGGTCAGTATTTATTGTACTCTCCAAGTCAGTATTTATTGTACTCTCCAGATCAGTATATATTGTACTGTCCAGGTCAGTATGATTTTTACTGTCCAGGTCAGTATTTATTGTACTCTCCAGGTCACTATTTATTGTACTCTCCAGGTCAGTATTTATTGTCCTCTCCAGGTCAGTATTTATTGTTCTCTCCATGTCAGTATTTATTGTACTCTTCAGGTCAGTATTTATTGTACTGTCCAGGTCAGTATTTATTGTACTATCCAGGTCAGTATTTATTGTACTCTCCAGGTCACTATTTATTGTACTCTCCAGGTCACTATTTATTACAGTCTCCAGGTCAGTGTTTATTGTACTCTCCAGATCAGTATTTATTACCCTCTCCAGGTCAGTATTTATTACCCTCTCCAGGTCAGTATTTATTGTACGCTCCAGGTAAGTATTTATTGTACTCTCCAGGTCAGTATTTATTGCCCTCTCCATGTCAGTATTTATTGTACTCTCCAGGCCAGTACTGATTGTACTCTCCAGGTCAGAATTTATTGTGCTCTCCAGGTCAGTATTTATTGTACTGTCCAGGTCAGTATTTATTATATTCTCCAGGTCACTATTTATTGTGCTCTCCCGGTCAGTATTTATTACCCTCTCCAGGTCAGTATTTATTGTACTCTCCAGGTCAGAATTCATTGTACTCTCCAGGTCAGTATTTATTGTACTGTCCAGGTCAGTATTTATTGTACTCCCCATGTCAGTATATATTGTCCTGTCGAAGTCTGCATTTATTATACTCAGCAGGTCAGTATTTATTGTACTCTCCAGGTCAGTATTTAGTATCCTCTCCAGGTCAGTATTTATTGTACTCTCCAGGTAAGTATTTGTTATCCTCTCCAGGTCCGTATTTATTGTACTCTCCAGGTCAGTATTTATTGTTCTCTCCAGGTCAGTATTTATTGTACTCTCCAGGTCAGTAGTTATTGTACTCTCCAGTTCAGAATTTATTGTACTCTCCAGGTCAGTATTTATTACCCTCTCGAGGTCCATATTTATTGTATTCTCCAGGTCAGTATTTATTGTACTCTCCAGGTCAGTATTTATTGTACTCTCCAAGTCAGTATTTATTGTACTCTCCAGGTCAGTATTTATTGTACTGTCTAGGTTAGTATGTATTTTACTGTCCAGGTCAGTATTTATTGTACTCTCCAGGTCACTATTTATTGTACTCTCCAGGTCAGTATTTATTACCCTCTCCAGGTCGGTATTTATTACCCTATCCTGGTCAGTATTTATTGTACGCTCCTGGTAAGTATTTATTGTGCTCTCCAGGTCAGTATTTATTGCCCTCTCCATGTCAGTATTTATTGTACTCTCCAGGCCAGTACTGATTGTACTCTACAGGTCAGAATTTATTGTACTCTCCAGCTCAGTATTTATTGTACTGTCCAGATCAGTATTTATTATATTCTCCAGGTCACTATTTATTGTACTCTCCAGGTCAGTATTTATTACCCTCTCCAGGTCAGTATTTATTGTACTCTCCAGGTCAGTATTTATTGTACTGTCCAGGTCAGTATTTATTATATTCACCAGGTCAGTATTTATTTTACTCTCCAGGTCAGTATTTATTACCCTCTCCAGGTCAGTGTTTATTGTACTCTCCAGGTCAGAATTGATTGTATTCTCCAGGTCAGTATTTATTGTACTGTCCAGGTCAGTATTTATTGTACTCCCCACGTCAGTATTTATTGTACTTTGCAGGTCAGTATTTATTATACTCTGCAGGTCAGTATTTATTGTACTCTCCAGGTCAGTATTTATTACCCGCTCCAGGAAAGTATGTATTGTACTCTCTAGGTCAGCATTTATTGTGCTCTCCAGGTCAGTATGTATTGTACTCTCCAGATCAGTATTTATTGTACTCTCCAGGTCAGTATTTATTGCCCTCTCCAGATCAGTATTTATTGCCCTCTCCAGGTCAGTATTTATTGCACTATCCAGGTCAGTAGTTATTGTATTCTCCAGGTCAGTGTTTATTGTTATCTCCAGGTCAGTATTTATTGTGCTCTCCAGGTCAGTATTTATTATACTCTCCTAGTGAGTAATAATTGTATTCTACAGATCAGTATTTATTACCCTCTGCAGGTCCATATTTATTGTATTCTCCAGATCAATATTTATTGTACTCTCCAGGTCAGTATTTATTGTACTCTCCAAGTGAGTATTTATTGTACTATCCCGGTCATTATTTATTGTACTGTCCAGGTCAGTATTTATTGTACTGTCCAGGTCAGTATTTATTGTACACTCCTGGGCACTTTTTAATGTACTCTCCAGGTCACTCGTTATTACAGTCTCCAGGTCAGTATTCATTGTACTCTCCAGGTCAGTATTTATTGTACTCTCCAGGTCACTCTTTATTGCACTCTCCAGCTTATTATTTATTGTACTCTCAAGGTCAGTATTTATTACACTCTCCAGGTCAGTATTTATTGTAATCTCCAGGTCAGTATTTATTGTACTCTCCAGGTCCGTATTTATTGTATTCTCCAGGTCAATATTTATTGTACTATCCTGGTCAGTATTGAATGTACTCTCCAGTTCAGAATTTACTGTACTCTCCAGGTCAGTATTTATTACCCTCTCCAGGTCCATATTTATTGTATTATCCAGGTCAGTATTTATTGTACTCTCCAGGTCAGTATTTATTGTACTCTCCAGGTCAGTATTTATTGTACTCTCCAAGTCAGTATTTATTGTACTATCCAGGTCAGTATATATTGTACTGTCCAGGTCAGTATGATTTTTACTCTCCAGGTCAGTATTTATTGTACTCTCCAGGTCAGTATTTATTGTACTCTCCATGTCAGTATTTATTGTACTCTTCAGGTCAGTATTTATTGTACTGTCCAGGTCAGTATTTATTGTACTGTCCAGGTCAGTATTTATTGTACTCTCCAGGTCACTATTTATTGTACTCTCCAGGTCACTTTTTATTACAGTCTCCAGGTCAGTATTTATTGTACTCTCCAGGTCAGTATTTATTACCCTCTCCAGGTCAGTATTTATTACCCTCTCCAGGTCAGTATTTATTGTACGCTCCAGGTCAGTATTTATTGTACTCTGCAGGTCAGTAGTTATTGTATTCTCCAGGTCAGTGTTTATTGTAATCTCCAGGTCAGTATTTATTGTACTCTCCACGTCAATATATATTGTGCTCTCCAGGTCAGTATTTAGTACCCTCTCCAGGTCAGTATTTATTGTACTCTCCAGGTCAGTATTTGTTATCCTTTCCAGGTCCGTATTTATTGTACTCTCCAGGTCAGTATTTATTGTTCTCTCCAGGTCAGTATTTATTGTACTCTCCAGGTCAGTATTTATTGTACTTTCCAGTTCAGAATTTATTGTACTCTCCAGGTCAGTATTTATTTTCCTCTCCAGGTCGATATTTATTGTATACTCCAGGTCAGTATTTATTGTACTCTCCAGGTCAGTATTTATTGTACTCTCCAAGTCAGTATTTATTGTAATATCCAGGTCAGTATTTATTGTACTGTCTAGGTCAGTATGTATTTTACTCTCCAGGTCAGTATTTATTGTACTCTCCAAGTCAGTATTTATTGTACTCTCCAGGTCAGTATTTATTGTACTGTCTAGGTTAGTATGTATTTTACTGTCCAGGTCAGTATTTATTGTACTCTCCAGGTCACTATTTATTGTACTCTCCAGGTCAGTATTTATTACCCTCTCCAGGTCGGTATTTATTACCCTCTCCTGGTCAGTATTTATTGTACGCTCCTGGTAAGTATTTATTGTACTCTCCAGGTCAGTATTTATTGCCCTCTCCATGTCAGTATTTATTGTACTCTCCAGGCCAGTACTGATTGTACTCTACAGGTCAGAATTTATTATACTCTCCAGCTCAGTATTTATTGTACTGTCCAGATCAGTATTTATTATATTCTCCAGGTCACTATTTATTGTACTCTCCAGGTCAGTATTTATTACCCTCTCCAGGTCAGTATTTATTGTACTCTCCAGGTCAGTATTTATTGTACTGTCCAGGTCAGTATTTATTATATTCACCAGGTCAGTATTTATTTTACTCTCCAGGTCAGTATTTATTACCCTCTCCAGGTCAGTGTTTATTGTACTCTCCAGGTCAGAATTGATTGTATTCTCCAGGTCAGTATTTATTGTACTGTCCAGGTCAGTATTTATTGTACTCCCCATGTCAGTATTTATTGAACTTTCCAGGTCAGTATTTATTACCCGCTCCAGGAAAGTATGTATTGTACTCTCTAGGTCAGCATTTATTGTGCTCTCCAGGTCAGTATGTATTGTACTCTCCAGATCAGTATTTATTGTACTCTCCAGGTCAGTATTTATTGCCCTCTCCAGATCAGTATTTATTGCCCTCTCCAGGTCAGTATTTATTGTACTATCCAGGTCAGTAGTTATTGTATTCTCCAGGTCAGTGTTTATTGTTATCTCCAGGTCAGTATTTATTGTGCTCTCCAGGTCAGTATTTATTATACTCTCCTAGTGAGTAATAATTGTATTCTACAGATCAGTATTTATTACCCTCTGCAGGTCCATATTTATTGTATTCTCCAGATCAATATTTATTGTACTCTCCAGGTCAGTATTTATTGTACTCTCCAAGTGAGTATTTATTGTACTATCCCGGTCATTATTTATTGTACTGTCCAGGTCAGTATTTATTGTACTGTCCAGGTCAGTATTTATTGTACACTCCTGGGCACTTTTTAATGTACTCTCCAGGTCACTCGTTATTACAGTCTCCAGGTCAGTATTCATTGTACTCTCCAGGTCAGTATTTATTGTACTCTCCAGGTCACTCTTTATTGCACTCTCCAGCTTATTATTTATTGTACTCTCAAGGTCAGTATTTATTACACTCTCCAGGTCAGTATTTATTGTAATCTCCAGGTCAGTATTTATTGTACTCTCCAGGTCCGTATTTATTGTATTCTCCAGGTCAATATTTATTGTACTATCCAGGTCAGTATTGATTGTACTCTCCAGTTCAGAATTTACTGTACTCTCCAGGTCAGTATTTATTACCCTCTCCAGGTCCATATTTATTGTATTCTCCAGGTCAGTATTTATTGTACTCTCCAGGTCAGTATTTATTGTACTCTCCAGGTCAGTATTTATTGTACTCTCCAAGTCAGTATTTATTGTACTATCCAGGTCAGTATATATTGTACTGTCCAGGTCAGTATGATTTTTACTCTCCAGGTCAGTATTTATTGTACTCTCCAGGTCAGTATTTATTGTACTCTCCATGTCAGTATTTATTGTACTCTTCAGGTCAGTATTTATTGTACTGTCCAGGTCAGTATTTATTGTACTGTCCAGGTCAGTATTTATTGTACTCTCCAGGTCACTATTTATTGTACTCTCCAGGTCACTTTTTATTACAGTCTCCAGGTCAGTATTTATTGTACTCTCCAGGTCAGTATTTATTACCCTCTCCAGGTCAGTATTTATTACCCTCTCCAGGTCAGTATTTATTGTACGCTCCAGGTCAGTATTTATTGTACTCTGCAGGTCAGTAGTTATTGTATTCTCCAGGTCAGTGTTTATTGTAATCTCCAGGTCAGTATTTATTGTACTCTCCACGTCAATATATATTGTGCTCTCCAGGTCAGTATTTAGTACCCTATCCAGGTCAGTATTTATTGTACTCTCCAGGTCAGTATTTGTTATCCTTTCCAGGTCCGTATTTATTGTACTCTCCAGGTCAGTATTTATTGTTCTCTCCAGGTCAGTATTTATTGTACTCTCCAGGTCAGTATTTATTGTACTCTCCAGTTCAGAATTTATTGTACTCTCCAGGTCAGTATTTATTTTCCTCTCCAGGTCGATATTTATTGTATACTCCAGGTCAGTATTTATTGTACTCTCCCGGTCAGTATTTATTGTACTCTCCAAGTCAGTATTTATTGTAATATCCAGGACAGTATTTATTGCACTGTCAAGGTCAGTATGTATTTTACTCTCCAGGTCAGTATTTATTGTACTCTCCATGTCAGTATTTATTGTACTCTCCAGGTCAGTATTTATTGTACTGTCTAGGTTAGTATGTATTTTACTGTCCAGGTCAGTATTTATTGTACTCTCCAGGTCACTATTTATTGTACTCTCCAGGTCAGTATTTATTACCCTCTCCAGGTCGGTATTTATTACCCTCTCCTGGTCAGTATTTATTGTACGCTCCTGGTAAGTATTTATTGTACTCTCCAGGTAAGTATTTATTGTACTCTCCAGGTCAGTATTTATTGCCCTCTCCATGTCAGTATTTATTGTACTCTCCAGGCCAGTACTGATTGTACTCTACAGGTCAGAATTTATTGTACTCTCCAGGTCAGTATTTATTGTACTGTCCAGGTCAGTATTTATTGTACTCTCCAGGTGAGAATTGATTGTATTCTCCAGGTCAGTATTTATTGTACTCTCCAGGTAAGTATTTATTGTACTCTCCAGGTCAGTATTTATTGCCCTCTCCATGTCAGTATTTATTGTACTCTCCAGGCCAGTACTGATTGTACTCTACAGGTCAGAATTTATTGTACTCTCCAGGTCAGTATTTATTGTACTCTCCAGGTCAGTATTTATTACCCTCTCCAGATCAGTATTTATTGTACTCTCCAGGTAAGTATTTATTGCCCTCTCCAGGTCAGTATTTATTGCCCTCTCCAGGTCAGTATTTATTGTACTATCCAGGTCAGTAGTTATTGTATTCTCCAGGTCAGTGTTTATTGTTATCTCCAGGTCAGTATTTATTGTGCTCTCCAGGTCAGTATTTATTATACTCTCCTAGTGAGTAATAATTGTACTCTACAGATCAGTATTTATTACCCTCTCCAGGTCCATATTTATTGAATTCTCCAGATCAATATTTATTGTACTCTCCAGGTCAGTATTTATTGTACTCTCCAAGTCAGTATTTATTGTACTATCCCGGTCATTATTTATTGTACTGTCCAGGTCAGTATTTATTGTGCTGTCCAGGTCAGTATTTATTGTACACTCCTGGGCACTATTTAATGTACTCTCCAAGTCACTCGTTATTACAGTCTCCAGGTCAGTATTTATTGCCATCTCCATGTCAGTATTTATTGAACTCTCCAGGCCAGTATTGATTGTACTCTCCAGGTCAGAATTTATTGTACTTTCCAGGTCAGTATTTATTGTACTGTCCAGGTCAGTATTTATTATATTCTCCAGGTCACTATTTATTGTGCTCTCCCGGTCAGTATTTATTACCCTCTCCAGGTCAGTATTTATTGTACTCTCCAGGTCAGAATTGATTGTACTCCCCATGTCAGTATATATTGTACTGTCGAAGTCTGTATTTATTATACTCAGCAGATCAATATTTATTGTACTCTCCAGGTCAGTATTTATTACCCTCTCAAGGTCAGTATTTATTGTACTCTCCAGGTCAGCATTTATTTTGCTCTCCAGTTCAGTATTTATTGCCCTCTCCAGGTCAGTATTTATTGCCCTAACCAGGTCAGCATTTATTGTACTCTGCAGGTCAGTAGTTAATGTATTATCCAGGTCAGTGTTTATTGTACTCTCCACGTCAATATATATTGTGCTCTCCAGGTCAGTATTTAGTAGCCTCTCAAGGTCAGTATTTATTATACTCTCCAGGTCAGTATTTGTTATCCTCTCCAGGTCCGTATTTATTGTACTCTCCAGGTCAGTATTTATTGTTCTCTCCAGGTCAGTATTTATTGTACTCTCCAGGTCAGTATTTATTGTACTCTCCAGTTCAGAATTTATTGTACTCTCCAGGTCAGTATTTATTACCCTCTCCAGGTCCATATTTATTGTATTCTCCAGGTCAGTATTTATTGTACTCTCCAGGTCAGTATTTATTACCCTCTCCAGGTCAGTATTTATTACCCTCTCCAGGTCAGTATTTATTGTACGCTCCAGGTAAGTATTTATTTTACTCTCCAGGTCAGTATTTATTGCCGTCTCCATGTCAGTATTTATTGTACTCTGCAGGCCAGTACAGATTGTACTCTCCAGGTCCGAATTTATTGTACTCTCCAGGTCAGTATTTATTGTACTGTCCAGGTCAGTATTTATTATATTCTCCAGTTCACTATTTATTGTGCTCTCCCGGTCAGTAATTAATACCCTCTCCAGGTCAGCATTTATTGTACTCTCCAGGTCAGAATTCATTGTACTCTCCAGGTCAGTATTTATTGTACTGTCCAGGTCAGTATTTATTGTACTCCCCATGTCAGTATATATAGTACTGTCGAAGTCTGTATTTATTATACTCAGCAGGTCAGTATTTATTGTACTCTCCAGGTCAGTATTTATTACCCTCTCCAGGTCAGTATTTATTGTACTCTCCAGGTCAGCATTTATTTTGCTCTCCAGGTCAGTATGTATTGTACTCTCCAGATCAGTATTTATTGTGCTCTCCAGGTCAGTATTTATTGCACTCTCCTGGTCAATATTTATCGCACTCTCCAGGTCAGTATTTATTGCCCTCTCCAGGTCAGTATTTATTGTACTCTGCAGGTCAGTAGTTATTGTATTCTCCAGGTCAGTGTTTATTGTAATCTCCAGGTCAGTATTTATTGTACTCTCCACGTTAATATATATTGTGCTCTCCAGGTCAGTATTTAGTACCCTCTCCAGGTCAGTATTTATTGTACTCTTCAGGTCAGTATTTGTTATCCTCTGCAGGTCCGTATTTATTGTACTCTCCAGGTCAGTATTTATTATACTCTGCAGGTCAGTATTTATTGTACTATCCAGGTCAGTATTTATTACCCGCTCCAGGTCAGTATGTATTGTACTCTCTAGGTCAGCATTTATTGTGCTCTCCAGGTCAGTATGTATTGTACTCTCCAGATCAGTATTTATTGTACTCTCCAGGTCAGTATTTATTGCCCTCTCCAGATCAGTATTTATTGCCCTCTCCAGGTCAGTATTTATTGTACTATCCAGGTCAGTAGTTATTGTATTCTCCAGGTCAGTGTTTATGGTTATCTCCAGATCAGTATTTATTACCCTCTCCAGGTCCATATTTATTGCATTCTCCAGATCAATATTTATTGTACTCTCCAGATCAGTATTTATTGTACTCCAAATGTCAGTATTTATTGTACTGTCTAGGTCAGTATGTATTTTACTGTCCAGGTCAGTATTTATTGTACTCTCCAGGTCACTATTTATTGTACTCTCCAGGTCAGTATTTATTACCCTCTCCAGGTCGGTATTAATTACCCTCTCCAGGTCAGTATTTATTGTACGCTCCAGTTAAGTATTTATTGTACTCTCCAGGTCAGTATTTATTGACCTCTCCATGTCAGTATTTATTGTACTCTCCAGGCCAGTACTGATTGTACTCTACAAGTCAGAATTTATTGTACTCTCCAGGTCAGTATTTATTGTACTGTCCAGGTCAGTATTTATTGTACTCTCCAGGTGAGAATTGATTGTATTCTCCAGGTCAGTATTTATTGTACTCTCCAGGTCAGTATTTATTACCCTCTCCAGGTCAGTATTTATTGTACTCTCCAGGTGAGAATTGATTGCATTCTCCAGGTCAGTATTTATTGTACTGTCCAGGTCAGTATTTATTGTACTCCCCATGTCAGTATTTATTGTACTTTCCAGGTCAGTATTTATTATACTCTGCAGGTCAGTATTTATTGTACTCTCCAGGTCAGTATTTATTACCCGCTCCAGGTCAGTATGCATTGTACTCTCTAGGTCAGCATTTATTGTGCTCTCCAGTTCAGTATGTATTGTACTCTCCAGATCAGTATTTATTGTACTCTCCAGGTAAGTATATATTGCCCTCTCCAGATCAGTATTTATTGCCCTCTCCAGGTCAGTATTTATTGTACTATCCAGGTCAGTAGTTATTGTATTCTCCAGGTCAGTGTTTATTGTTATCTCCAGGTCAGTATTTATTGTGCTCTCCAGGTCAGTATTTATTATACTCTCCTAGTGAGTAATAATTGTACTCTACAGATTAGTATTTATTACCCTCTCCAGGTCCATATTTATTGAATTCTCCAGATCAATATTTATTGTACTCTCCAGGTCAGTATTTATTGTACTCTCCAAGTCAGTATTTATTGTACTATCCCGGTCATTATTTATTGCAATCTCCAGGTCAGTATTAATTGTACTCTCCAGGTCACTCTTTATTGCACTCTCCAGCTTATTATTTATTGTACTCTCAAGGTCAGTATTTATTACACTCTCCAGGTCCATATTTATTGTATTCTCCAGGTCAGTATTTATTGTACTCTCCAGGTCAGTATTTATTGTACTCTCCAGGTCAGTATTTATTGTACTCTCCAAGTCAGTATTTATTGTACTCTCCAGGTCAGTATATATTGTACTGTCCAGGTCAGTATGATTTTTACTGTCCAGGTCAGTATTTATTGTACTCTCCAGGTCACTATTTATTGTACTCTCCAGGTCAGTATTTATTGTACTCCCCAGGTCAGTATTTATTGTACTCTCCAGGTCAGTATTTATTGTACTCTTCAGGTCAGTATTTATTGTACTGTCCAGGTCAGTATTTATTGTACTGTCCAGATCAGTATTTATTGTACTCTCCAGGTCACTATTTATTGTACTCTCCAGTTCACTATTTATTACAGTCTCCAGGTCAGTATTTATTGTACTCTCCAGGTCAGTATTTATTACCCTCTCCAGGTCAGAATTTATTACCCTCTCCAGGTCAGTATTTATTGTACGCTCCAGGTAAGTATTTATTGTACTCTCCAGGTCAGTATTTATTGCCATCTCCATGTCAGTATTTATTGAACTCTCCAGGCCAGTACTGATTGTACTCTCCAGGTCAGAATTTATTGTACTCTCCAGGTCAGTATTTATTGTACTGTCCAGGTCAGTATTTATTATATTCTCCAGGTCACTATTTATTGTGCTCTCCCGGTCAGTATTTATTACCCTCTCCAGGTCAGTATTTATTGTACTCTCCAGGTCAGAATTGATTGTACTCTCCATGTCAGTATTTATTGTACTGTCCAGGTCAGTATTTATTGTACTCCCCATGTCAGTATATATTGTACTGTCGAAGTCTGTATTTATTATACTCAGCAGATCAATATTTATTGTACTATCCAGGTCAGTATTTATTACCCTCTCAAGGTCAGTATTTATTGTACTCTCCAGGTCAGCATTTATTTTGCTCTCCAGTTCAGTATTTATTGCCCTTTCCAGGTCAGTATTTATTGCCCTCTCCAGGTCAGCATTTATTGTACTCTGCAGGTCAGTAGTTAATGTATTCTCCAGGTCAGTTTTTATTGTACTCTCCACGTCAATATATATTGTGCTCTCCAGGTCAATATTTAGTAGCCTCTCCAGGTCAGTATTTATTATACTCTCCAGGTCAATATTTGTTATCCTCTCCAGGTCCGTATTTATTGTACTCTCCAGGTCAGTATTTATTGTTCTCTCCAGGTCAGTATTTATTGTACTCTCCAGGTCAGTATTTATTGTACTCTCCAGTTCAGAATTTATTGTACTCTCCAGGTCAGTATTTATTATACTCTCCAGGTCAGTATTTATTGTACTCTCCAAGTCAGTATTTATTGTACTCTCCAGGTCAGTATATATTGTACTGTCCAGGTCAGTATGATTTTTACTGTCCAGGTCAGTATTTATTGTACTCTCTAGGTCACTATTTATTGTACTCTCCAGGTCAGTATTTATTGTACTCCCCAGGTCAGTATTTATTGTACTCTCCAGGTCAGTATTTATTGTACTCTTCAGGTCAGTATTTATTGTACTGTCCAGGTCAGTATTTATTGTACTGTCCAGGTCAGTATTTATTGTACTCTCCAGGTCACTATTTATTGTACTCTCCAGTTCACTATTTATTACAGTCTCCAGGTCAGTATTTATTGTACTCTCCAGGTCAGTATGTATTACCCTCTCCAGGTCAGAATTTATTACCCTCTCCAGGTCAGTATTTATTGTACGCTCCAGGTAAGTATTTATTGTACTCTCCAGGTCAGTATTTATTGCCATCTCCATGTCAGTATTTATTGAACTCTCCAGGCCAGTACTGATTGTACTCTCCAGGTCAGAATTTATTGTACTCTCCAGGTCAGTATTTATTGTACTGTCCAGGTCAGTATTTATTATATTCTCCAGGTCACTATTTATTGTGCTCTCCCGGTCAGTATTTATTACCCTCTCCAGGTCAGTATTTATTGTACTCTCCAGGTCAGAATTGATTGTACTCTCCATGTCAGTATTTATTGTACTGTCCAGGTCAGTATTTATTGTACTCCCCATGTCAGTATATATTGTACTGTCGAAGTCTGTATTTATTATACTCAGCAGATCAATATTTATTGTACTCTCCAGGTCAGTATTTATTACCCTCTCAAGGTCAGTATTTATTGTACTCTCCAGGTCAGCATTTATTTTGCTCTCCAGTTCAGTATTTATTGCCCTCTCCAGGTCAGTATTTATTGCCCTCTCCAGGTCAGCATTTATTGTACTCTGCAGGTCAGTAGTTAATGTATTCTCCAGGTCAGTGTTTATTGTACTCTCCACGTCAATATATATTGTGCTCTCCAGGTCAGTATTTAGTAGCCTCTCCAGGTCAGTAGTTATTATACTCTCCAGGTCAGTATGTGTTATCCTCTCCAGGTCCGTATTTATTGTACTCTCCAGGTCAGTATTTATTGTTCTCTCCAGGTCAGTATTTATTGTACTCTCCAGGTCAGTATTTATTGTACCCTCCAGTTCAGAATTTATTGTACTCTCCAGGTCAGTATTTATTACCCTCTCCAGGTCCATATTTATTGTATTCTCCAGGTCAGTATTTATTGTACTCTCCAGGTCAGTATTTATTACCCTCTCCAGGTCAGTATTTATTACCCTCTCCAGGTCAGTATTTATTGTACGCTCCAGGTAAGTATTTATTGTACTCTCCAGGTCAGTATTTATTGCCGTCTCCATGTCAGTATTTATTGTACTCTGCAGGCCAGTACTGATTGTACTCTCCAGGTCCGAATTTATTGTACTCTCCAGGTCAGTATTTATTGTACTGTCCAGGTCAGTATTTATTATATTCTCCAGGTCACTATTTATTGTGCTCTCCCGGTCAGTATTTAATACCCTCTCCAGGTCAGCATTTATTGTACTCTCCAGGTCAGAATTGATTGTACTCTCCAGGTCAGTATTTATTGTACTGTCCAGGTCAGTATTTATTGTACTCCCCATGTCAGTATATATTGTACTGTCGAAGTCTGTATTTATTATACTCAGCAGGTCAGTATTTATTGTACTCTCCAGGTCAGTATTTATTACCCTCTCCAGGTCAGTATTTATTGTACTCTCCAGGTCAGCATTTATTTTGCTCTCCAGGTCAGTATGTATTGTACTCTCCAGATCAGTATTTATTGTGCTCTCCAGGTCAGTATTTATTGCACTCTCCTGATCAATATTTATCGCCCTCTCCAGGTCAGTATTTATTGCCCTCTCCAGGTCAGTATTTATTGTACTCTGCAGGTCAGTAGTTATTGTATTCTCCAGGTCAGTGTTTATTGTAATCTCCAGGTCAGTATTTATTGTACTCTCCACGTCAATATATATTGTGCTCTCCAGGTCAGTATTTAGTACCCTCTCCAGGTCAGTATTTATTGTACTCTTCAGGTCAGTATTTGTTATCCTCTCCAGGTCCGTATTTATTGTACTCTCCAGGTCAGTATTTATTATACTCTGCAGGTCAGTATTTATTGTACTCTCCAGGTCAGTATTTATTACCCGCTCCAGGTCAGTATGTATTGTACTCTATAGGTCAGCATTTATTGTGCTCTCCAGGTCAGTATGTATTGTACTCTCCAGATCAGTATTTATTGTACTCTCCAGGTCAGTAATTATTGCCCTCTCCAGATCAGTATTTATTGCCCTCTCCAGGTCAGTATTTATTGTACTATCCAGGTCAGTAGTTATTGTATTCTCCAGGTCAGTGTTTATGGTTATCTCCAGATCAGTATTTATTACCCTCTCCAGGTCCATATTTATTGCATTCTCCAGATCAATATTTATTGTACTCTCCAGATCAGTATTTATTGTACTCTCCAAGTCAGTTTTTATTGTACTATCCCGGTCATTATTTGTTGTACTGTCCAGGTCAGTATTTATTGTACTGTCCAGGTCAGTATTTATTGTACACTCCTGGGCACTATTTAATGTACTCTCCAGGTCACTCGTTATTACAGTCTCCAGGTCAGTATTTATTGTACTCTCCAGGTCAGTATTTATTGTACTCTCAAGGTCAGTATTTATTACACTCTCCAGGTCAGTATTTATTGTAATCTCCAGGTCAGTATTTATTGTACACTCCAGGTCAGAATTTATTGTATTCTCCAGGTCAGTGTTTATTGTAATCTCCAGGTCAGTATTTATTGTACTCTCCCGGTCAGTTTTTATTGTGCTCTCCAGGTCAGTATTTATTCACCTCTCCAGGTCAGTATTTATTGTACTCCCCAGGTCAGTATTTATTGTACTCCCCAGGTCAGTATTTTTTGTACTCTCCAGTTCAGAATGTATTGTACTCTCCAGGTCACGTTTTATTATCCTCTCCAGGTCCGTATTTATTATATTCTCCAGGTCAATATTTATTGTACTCTCCAGGTCAGTATTGATTGTACTCTCCAGGTCACTATTTATGACAGTCTCCAAGTCAGTATTTATTGTACGCTCCAGGTAAGTATTTATTGTACTCTCCAGGTCAGTATTTATTGCCCTCTCCATGTCAGTATTTATTGTACTCTCCAGGCCAGTACTGATTGTACTCTCCAGGTCAGAATTTATTGTAATCTCCAGGTCAGTATTTATTGTACTGTCCAGGTCAGTATTAATTATATTCTCCAGGTCACTATTTATTGTACTCTCCCGGTCAGTATTTATTCCCCTCTCCAGGTCAGTATTTATGGTACTCTCCAGGTCAGAATTGATTGTACTCTCCAGGTCAGTGTTTATTGTACTGTCCAGTTCAGTATTTATTGTACTCCCCATGTCAGTATTTATTGTGCTGTCCAGGTCACTATTTATTATACTCTGCAAGTCACTATTTATTGTACTCTTCAGGTCAGTATTTATTTCCCTCTCCAGGTCAGTATTTATTGTACTCTCTAGGTCAGCATTTATTGTGCTCTCCAGGTCAATATTTACTGCCCTCTCCAGGTCCATATTTATTGTATTCTCCAGGTCAGTATTTATTACCCTCTCCAGGTCCATATTTATTGTATTCTCCAGATCAGTACTGATTGTACTCTCCAGGTCAGTATTTATTGTACTCTCCAAGTCAGTATTTATTGTACTCTCCAGGTCATTATTTATTGTACTGACCAGGTCAGTATTTATTGTACTCTCCTGGTCATTATTTAAGGTACTCTCCAGGTCACTCTTTATTGCAGTCTCCAGGTCAGTATTTATTGTACTCTACAGGTCAGTACTTATTGTACTCTCCAGCTTATTATTTATTGTACTCTCCAGGTCAGTATTTATTACACTCCCCAAGGTCAGTATTTATGGTTTTCTCCAGATCAGTGTTTATTGTAATCTCAGGTCAGTATTTACTGTACTCTCCAGGTCACTATTTATTACAGTCTCCAGGTCAGTATTTATTGTACTCTCCAGGTCAGTATTTATTACCCTCTCCAGGTCAGTATTTATTACCCTCTCCAGGTCAGTATTTATTGTACGCTCCAGGTAAGTATTTATTGTACTCTCCAGGTCAGTATTTATTGCCCTCTCCATGTCAGTATTTATTGTACTCTCCAGGCCAGTACTGATTGTACTCTCCATATCAGAATTTGTTGTACTCTCCAGGTCAGTATTTATTGTACTGTCCAGGTCAGTATTTATTATATTCTCCAGGTCATTATTTATTGTACTCTCCCGGTCAGTATTTATTACCCTCTCCAGATCAGTATTTATTGTACTCTCCAGGTCAGAATTGATTGTATTCTCCAGGTCAGTATTATTTGTACTGTCCAGGTCAGTATTTATTGTACTCCCCATGTCAGTATATATTGTACTGTCCAGGTCAGTATTTATTATACTCTGCAGGTCAGTATTTATTGTACTCTCCAGAACAGTATTTATTACCCTCTCCAGATCAGTATTTATTACCCTCTCCAGGTCAGTATTTATTGTACGCTCCAGCTTATTATTTATTGTACTCTCCAGGTCAGTATTTATTACACTCCCCAAGGTCAGTATTTATTGTTTTCTCCAGATCAGTGTTTATTGTAATCTCAGGTCAGTATTTATTGTACTCTCCAGGTCACTATTTATTACAGTCTCCAGGTCAGTATTTATTGTACTCTCCAGGTCAGTATTTATTGTACTCTCCAGGTCAGTATTTATTACCCTCTCCAGGTCAGTATTTATTGTACGCTCCAGGTAAGTATTTATTGTACTCTCCAGGTCAGTATTTATTGCCCTCTCCATGTCAGTATTTATTGTACTCTCCAGGCCAGTGCTGATTGTACTCTCCATATCAGAATTTGTTGTACTCTCCAGGTCAGTATTTATTGTACTGTCCAGGTCAGTATTTATTATATTCTCCAGGTCATTATTTATTGTACTCTCCCGGTCAGTATTTATTACCCTCTCCAGATCAGTATTTATTGTACTCTCCAGGTCAGAATTGATTGTATTCTCCAGGTCAGTATTATTTGTACTGTCCAGGTCAGTATTTATTGTACTCCCCATGTCAGTATATATTGTACTGTCCAGGTCAGTATTTATTATACTCTGCAGGTCAGTATTTATTGTACTCTCCAGAACAGTATTTATTACCCTCTCCAGATCAGTATTTATTACCCTCTCCAGGTCAGTATTTATTGTACGCTCCAGGTAAGTATTTATTGATCTCTCCAGGTCAGTATTTATAGCTCTCCATGTCAGTATTTATTGTACTCTCCAGGCCAGTACTGATTGTACTCTCCTGGTCAAAATTTATTGTACTCTCCAGGTCAGTATTTATTGTACTGTCCATGTCTGTATTTATTATATTCTCCAGGTCACTATTTATTGTACTCTCCAGGTCAGTATTTATTACCGTCTCCAGGTCAGTATTTATTGTACTCTCCAGGTCAGAATTGATTGTACTCTCCAGGTCAGTATTTATTGTACTGTCCAGGTCAGTATTTATTGTACTCCCCATGTCAGTATTTATTGAACTGTCCAGGTCAGTATTTATTATACTCTGCAGGTCAGTATTTATTGTACTCTACAGGTCAGTATTGATTACCCTCTCCAGGGCAGTAGTTATTATACTCTCCAGGTCAGTATTTATTGTTCTCTCCAGGTCAGTATTTATTATCCTCTCCTGGTCAATATTTTTTGCCCTCTCCAGGACAGTATTTATTGTACTCTCCAGTTGAGAATTTATTGTACTCTCCAGGTCAGTATTTATTACCCTCTCCAGGTCCATATTTATTGTATTCTCCAGTTCAGTATTTATTACCCTCTCCAGGTCCATATTTATTGTATTCTCCAGATCAGTATTTATTGTACTCTCCAGGTCAGTATTTATTGTACTCTACAAGTCAGTATTTATTGTACTATCCCGGTCACTATTTATTGTACTGTCCAGGTCTGTATTTATTGTACTGTCCAGGTCAGTATTTTTGTAAACACCTGGGCACTATTTAATGTACTCTCCAGGTCACTCGTTATTACAGTATCCAGGTCAGTATTTATTGTACTCTCCAGTTCAGAATTTATTGTACTCTCCAGGTCAGTATTTATTACCCTCTCCAGGTCCATATTTGTTGTATTCTCCAGGTCAGTATTTATTGTACTCTCCAGGTCAGTATTTATTGTACTCTACAAGTCAGTATTGATTGTACTATCCCGGTCATTATTTATTGTACTGTACAGGTCAGTATTTATTGTACTGTCCAGGTCAGTATTTATTGTAAACTCCTGGGCACTAATTAATGTACTCTCCAGGTCACTCGTTATTACAGTCTCCAGGTCAGTATTTATTGTACTCTCCAGGTCAGTATTTATTGTACTCTCCAGCTTATTATTTATTGTACTCTCAAGGTCAGTATTTATTACACTCTCCAGGTCAGTATTTATTGTACTCTCCAGGTCAGAATTTATTGTATTCTCCAGGTCAGTGTTTATTGTAATCTCCAGGTCAGTATTTATTGTACTCTCCAGGTCGGTTTTTATTGTGCTCTCCAGGTCAGTATTTATTACCCTCTCCAGGTCAGCATTAATTGTACTCTCCAGGTCACTATTTATTGTACTCTCCAGTTCAGAATTTATGGTACTCTCCAGGTCAGTATTTATTATCCTCTCCAGGTCCGTATTTATTGTATTCTCCAGGTCAATATTTATTGTACTCTCCAGGTCAGTATTGATTGTACTCTCCAGGTCAGTATTTATTGTACTGTCCAGGTCAGTATTTGTTGTACTGTCCAGGTCAGTATTTATTGTACTCTCCAGGTCACTATTTATTGTACTGTCCAGGTCACTATTTATTACAGTCTCCAAGTCAGTATTTATTGTACTCTCCAGGTCAGTATTTATTACCCTCTCCTGGTCAGTATTTATAACCCTTTCCAGGTCAGTATTTATTGTACGCTCCAGGTAAGTATTCATTGTACTCTCCAGGTCAGTGTTTATTTCCCTCTCCATGTCAGTATTTATTGTACGCTCCAGGTATGTATTTATTGATCTCTCCAGGTCAGTATTTATAGCCCTCTCCATGTCAGTATTTAATGTGCTCTCCAGGCCAGTACTGATTGTACTCTCCAGGTCAAAATTTATTGTACTCTCCAGGTCAGTATTTATTGTACTGTCCAGGTCAGTATTTATTATATTCTCCAGATCACTATTTATTGTACTCTCCAGGTCAGTATGTATTACCCTCTCCAGGTCAGTATTTATTGTACTCTCCATGTCAGAATTGATTGTACTCTCCAGGTCAGTATTTATTGTACTGTCCAGGTCATTATTTATTGTACTCCCCATGTCAGTATTTATTGTACTGTCCAGGTCAGTATTTATTATACTCTGCAGGTCAGTATTTATTGTACTCTACAGGTCAGTATTTATTACCCTCTCCAGGGCAGTATTTATTGTACTCTCTAGGTCAGTATTTATTGTATTCTCCAGGTCAGTAGTTATTATACTCTCCAGGTCAGTATTTATTGTTCTCTCCAGGTCAGTATTTATTATCCTCTCCTGGTCAATATTCTTTGCCCTCTCCAGGTCAGTATTGATTGTACTCTCCAGTTCAGAATTTATTGTACTCTCCAGGTCAGTATTTATTACCCTCTCCAGGTCATATTTATTGTATTCTCCAGGTCAGTATATAATACCCTCTCGAGGTCCATATTTATTGTATTCTCCAGATCAGTATTTATTGTACTCTCCAGGTCAGTATTTATTGTACTCTACAAGTCAGTATTTATTGTACTATCCCGGTCATTATTTATTGTACTGTCCAGGTCTGTATTTATTGTACTGTCCAGGTCAGTATTTATTGTAAACTCCTGGGCACTATTTAATGTACTCTCCAGTTCACTCGTTATTACAGTCTCCAGGTCAGTATTTATTGTACTCTCTAGTTCAAAATTTATTGTACTCTCCAGGTCAGTATTTATTACCCTCTCCAGGTCCATATTTATTGTATTCTCCAGGTCAGTATTTATTGTACAATCCAGGTCAGTATTTATTGTACTCTACAAGTCAGTATTTATTGTACTATCCCAGTCATTATTTATTGTACTGTACAGGTCAGTATTTATTGTACTGTCCACGTCAGTATTTATTGTAAACTCCTGGGCACTAATTAATGTACTCTCCAGGTCACTCGTTATTACAGTCTCCAGGTCAGTATTTATTGTACTCACCAGGTCAGTATTTATTGTACTCTCCAGCTTATTTTTTATTGTACTCTCAAGGTCAGTATTTATTACACTCTCCAGGTCAGTATTAATTGTACTCTCCAGGTCAGAATTTATTGTATTCTCCAGGTCAGTGTTTATTGTAATCTCCAGGTCAGTATTTATTGTACTCTCCAGGTCGGTTTTTATTGTACTCTCCAGGTCAGTATTTATTGTAATCTCCAGGTCAGTATTTATTGTACTGTCCAGGTCAGTATTTGTTGTACTGTCCAAGTCAATATTTATTGTACTCTCCAGGTCACTATTTATTGTACTCTCCAGGTCACTATTTATTACAGTCTCCAAGTCAGTATTTATTGTACTCTCCAGGTCAGTATTTATTACCCTCTCCTGGTCAGTATTTATAACCATTTCCAGGTCAGTATTTATTGTACGCTCCAGGTAAGTATTCATTGTACTCTCCAGGTCAGTGTTTATTTCCCTCTCCATGTCAGTATTTATTGTACTCTCCAGGCCAGTACTGATTGTACTCTCCAGGTCAGAATTTATTGTAATCTCCAGGTCAGTATTTATTGTACTTTCCAGGTCAGTATTTATTATATTCTCCAGGTCACTATTTATTGTACTCTCCAGGTCAGAAATGATTGCACTCTCCAGGTCAGTATTTATTGTACTGTCCAAGTCAGTATTTATTGTACTCCCCATGTCAGTATTTATTGTACTGTCCAGGTCAGTATTTATTATACTCTGCAAGTCAGTATTTATTGTACTCTTCAGGTCAGTATTTATTTCCCTCTCCAGGTCAGTATTTATTGTACTCTCTAGGTCAGCATTTATTGTGCTCTCCAGGTCAATATTTATTGCCCTCTCCGGGTCAGAATTTATTGCCCTCTCCAGTTCAGTATTTATTACCCTCTCCAGGTCCATATTTATTGTATTCTCCAGGTCAGTATGTATTACCCTCTCCAGGTCAGTATTTATTGTACTCTCCAAGTCAGTATTTATTGTACTCTCCAGGTCATTATTTATTGTACTGTCCAGGTCAGTACTTATTGTACTGTCAAGGTCAGTATTCATTGTACTCTCCTGGTCACTATTTAATGTACTCTCCAGGTCACTCTTTATTACAGTCTTCAGGTCAGTATTTATTGTACTCTCCAGGTCAGTATTTATTGTATTCTGCAGGTCACTATTTATTGTACTCTCCAGCTTATTATTTATTGTACTCTCCAGGTCAGTATTTATTGTATTCTCCAGATCAGTGTTTATTGTAATCTCCAGGTCAGTATATATTGTACTCTCCAGGTCAGAAGTTATTGTATTCTGCAGGTCAGTGTTTATTGTAATTTCCAGGACTGTATTTATTGTACTCTCCAGGTCACTATTTATTACAGTCTCCAGGTCAGCATTTATTGTACGCTCCAGGTAAGTATTTATTGTACTCTCCAGGTCAGTATTTATTGCCCTCTCCATGTCAGTATTTATTGTACTCTCCAGGACAGTACTGATTGTACTCTCCATATCAGAATTTGTTGTACTCTCCAGGTCAGTATTTATTGTACTGTCCAGGTCAGTATTTATTATATTCTCCAGGTCATTATTTATTGTACTCTCCCGGTCAGTATTTATTACCCTGTCCAGATCAGTATTTATTGTACTCTCCAGGTCAGAATTGATTTTACTCTCCTGGTCAGTATTTATTGTACTGTCCAGGACAGTATTTATTGTACTCCGCATGTCATTATATATTGTAATGTCCAGGTCAGTATTTATTATACTCTGCAGGTCAGTATTTATTGTACTCTCCAGAACAGTATTTATTACCCTCTCCAGGTCAGTATTTATTACCCTATCCAGGTCAGTATTTATTGTACGCTCCAGGTAAGTATTTATTGATCTCTCCAGGTCAGTATTTATAGCCCTCTCCATTTCATTATTTATTGTACTCTCCAGGCCAGTACTGCTTGTACTCTCCAGGTCAAAATTTATTGTACTCTCCAGGTCAGTATTTATTGTACTGTCCAGGTCAGTATTTATTATATTCTCCAGGTCACTATTTATTGTACTCTCCAGGTCAGTATTTATTACCCTCTCCAGGTCAGTATTTATTGTACTCTCCAGGTCAGAATTGATTGTACTCTCCAGGTCAGTATTTATTGTACTGTCCAGGTCAGTATTTATTGTACTCCCCATGTCAGTATTTATTGAACTGTCCAGGTCAGTGTTTATTATACTCTGCAGGTCAGTATTTATTGTACTCTACAGGTCAGTATTGATTACCCTCTCCAGGGCAGTATTTATTGTACTTTCTAGGTCAGTATTTATTGTATTCTCCAGGTCAGTAGTTATTATACTCTCCAGGTCAGTATTTATTGTTCTCTCCAGGTCAGTATTTATTATCCTCTCCTGGTCAATATTTTTTGCCCTCTCCAGGTCAGAATTTATTGTACTCTCCAGTTCAGAATTTATTGTACTCTCCAGGTCAGTATTTATTACCCTCTCCAGGTCCATATTTATTGTATTCTCCAGATCAGTATTTATTGTACTCTCCAGGTCAGTATTTAATGTACTCTACAAATCAGTATTTATTGTACTATCCCGGTCACTATTTATTGTACTGTCCAGGTCTGTATTTATTGTACTGTCCAGGTCAGTATTTTTGTAAACACCTGGGCACTATTTAATGTACTCTCCAGGTCACTCGTTATTACAGTATCCAGGTCAGTATTTATTGTACTCTCCAGTTCAGAATTTATTGTACTCTCCAGGTCACTATTTATTACCCTCTCCAGGTCCATATTTATTGTATTCTCCAGGTCAGTATTTATTGTACTCTCCAGGTCAGTATTTATTGTACTCTACAAGTCAGTATTTATTGTACTATCCCGGTCATTATTTATTGTACTGTACAGGTCAGTATTTATTGTACTGTCCAAGACAGTATTTATTGTAAACTCCTGGGCACTTATTAATGTACTCTCCAGGTCACTCGTTATTACAGTCTCCAGGTCAGTATTTATTGTACTCTGCAGGTAAGTATTTATTGTACTCTCCAGCTTATTATTTATTGTACTCTCAAGGTCAGTATTTATTACACTCTCCAGGTCAGTATTTATTGTACTCTCCAGGTCAGAATTTATTGTATTCTCCAGGTCAGTGTTTATTGTAATCTCCAGGTCAGTATTTATTGTACTCTACAGGTCGGTTTTTATTGTGCTCTCCAGGTCAGTATTTATTACCCTCTCCAGGTCAGTATTAATTGTACTCTCCAGGTCAGTATTTATTGTACTCTCCAGTTCAGAATTTATGGTACTCTCCAGGTCAGTATTTATTATCCTCTCCAGGTCCGTATTTATTGTATTCTCCAGGTCAATATTTATGGTACTCTCCAGGTCAGTATTGATTGCACTCTCCAAGTCAGTATTTTTTGTAATCTCCAGGTCAGTATTTATTGTACTGTCCAGGTCAGTATTTGTTGTACTGTCCAGGTCAGTATTTATTGTACTCTCCAGGTCACTATTTATTGTACTCTCCAGGTCACTATTAATTACAGTCTCCAAGTCTGTATTTATTGTACTCTCCAGGTCAGTATTTATTACCCTCTCCTGGTCAGTATTTATAACCCTTTCCAGGTCAGTATTTATTGTACTGTCCAGGTCAGTATTTATTGTACTCCCCATGTCAGTATTTATTGTACTGTCCAGGTCAGTATTTATTATACTCTGCAGGTCAGTATTTATTATACTCTACAGGTCAGTATTTATTACCCTCTCCAGGGCAGTATTTATTGTATTCTCCAGGTCAGTAGTTATTATACTCTCCAGGTCAGTATTTATTGTTCTCTCCAGGTCAGTATTTATTACCCTCTCCTGGTCAATATTTTTTGCCCTCTCCAGGTCAGTATTTATTGTACTCTCCAGTTCAGAATTTATTGTACTCTCCAGGTCAATATTTATTACCCTCTCCAGGTCCATATTTATTGTATTCTCCAGGTCAGTATTTATTACCCTCTCCAGGTCCATATTTATTGTACTCTCCAGATCAGTATTTATTGTACTCTCCAGGTCAGTATTTATTGTACTCTACAAGTCAGTATTTATTGTACTATCCCGGTCATTATTTATTGTACTGTACAGGTCAGTATTTATTGTACTGTCCAGGTCAGTATTTATTGTAAACTCCTGGGCACTAATTAATGTACTCTCCAGGTCACTCGTTATTACAGTCTCCAGGTCAGTATTTATTGTACTCTCCAGGTCAGTATTTATTGTACTCTCCAGGTCAATATTTATTGCACTCTCCAGCTTATTATTTATTGTACTCTCAAGGTCAGTATTTATTACACTCTCCAGGTCAGTATTTATTGTAATCTCCAGGTCATATTTATTGTATTCTCCAGGTCAGTATTTATTGTACGCTCCAGGCCAGTACTGATTGTACTCTCCAGGTCAGAATTTATTGTAATCTCCATGTCCGTATTTATTGTATTCTCCAGGTCAATATTTATTGCACTCTCCAGGTCAGTATTGATTGTACTCTCCAAGTCAGTATTTATTGTAATCTCCAGGTCACTATTTATTGTACTCTCCAGGTCAGAATTGATTGCACTCTCCAGGTCAGTATTTATTGTACTGTCCAGGTCAGTATTTATTGTACTCCCCATGTCAGTATTTATTATACTGTCCAGGTCAGTATTTATTATACTCTGCAAGTCAGTATTTATTGTACTCTTCAGGTCAGTATTTATTTCCCTCTCCAGGTCAGTATTTATTGTACTCTCTAGGTCAGCATTTATTGTGCTCTCCAGGTCAATATTTATTGCCCTCTCCAGGTCAGAATTTATTGCCCTCTCCAGGTCAGTATTTATTACCCTCTCCAGGTCCATATTTATTGTATTCTCCAGGTCAGTATGTATTACCCTCTCCAGGTCAGTATTTATTGTACTCTCCAAGTCAGTATTTATTGTACTCTCCAGGTCATTATTTATTGTCCTGTCCAGGTCAGTATTTATTGTACTGTCAAGGTCAGTATTTATTGTACTCTCCTGGTCACTATTTAATGTACTCTCCAGGTCACTCTTTATTACAGTCTTCAGGTCAGTATTTATTGTACTCTCCAGGTCAGTATTTATTGTATTCTGCAGGTCACTATTTATTGTACTCTCCAGCTTATTATTTATTGTACTCTCCAAGTCAGTATTTATTGTATTCTCCAGATCAGTGTTTATTGTAATCTCCAGGCCAGTACTGATTGCACTCTCCATATCAGAATTTGTTGTACTCTCCAGGTCAGTATTTATTGTACTGTCCAGGTCAGTATTTATTATATTCTCCAGGTCATTATTTATTGTACTCTCCCGGTCAGTATTTATTACCCTGTCCAGATCAGTATTTATTGTACTCTCCAGGTCAGAATTGATTGTACTCTCCAGGTCAGTATTTATTGTACTGTCCAGGTCAGTATTTATTGTACTCCCCATGTCAGTATATATTGTAATGTCCAGGTCAGTATTTATTATACTCTGCAGGTTAGTCTTTATTGTACTCTCCAGAACAGTATTTATTACCCTCTCCAGGTCAGTATTTATTACCCTCTCCAGGTCAATATTTATTGTACGCTCCAGGTAAGTATTTATTGATCTCTCCAGGTCAGTATTTATAGCCCTCTCCATGTCAGTATTTATTGTACTCTCCAGGCCAGTACTGATTGTACTCTCCAAGTCAAAATTTATTGTACTCTCCAGGTCAGTATTTATTGTACTGTCCAGGTCAGTATTTATTATATTCTCCAGGTCACTATTTATTGTACTCTCCAGGTCAGTATTTATTACCCTCTCCAGGTCAGTATTTATTGTACTCTCCAGGTCAGAATTGATTGTACTCTCCAGGTCAGTATTTATTGTACTGTCCAGGTCAGTATTTATTGTACTCCCCATGTCAGTATTTATTGTACTGTCCAGGTCAGTATTTATTACCCTCTCCAGGGCAGTATTTATTGTACTCTCTAGGTCAGTATTTATTGTATTCTCCAGGTCAGTAGTTATTATACTCTCCAGGTCAGTATTTATTGTTCTCTCCAGGTCAGTATTTATTATCCTCTCCTGGTCAATATTTTTTGCCCTCTCCAGGTCAGTATTTATTGTACTCTCCAGTTCAGAATTTACTGTACTCTCCAGGTCAGTATTTATTACCCTCTCCAGGTCCATATTTATTGTATTCTCCAGGTCAGTATTTATTACCCTCTCCAGGTCCATATTTATTGTATTCTCCAGATCAGTATTTATTGTACTCTCCAGGTCAGTATTTATTGTACTCTACAAGTCGGTATTTATTGTACTATCCTGGTGATTATTTATTGTACTGTACAGGTCAGTATTTATTGTACTGTCCAGGTCAGTATTTATTGTAAACTCCTGGGCACTAATTAATGTACTCTCCAGGTCACTCGTTATTACAGTCTCCAGGTCAGTATTTATTGTACTCTCCAGATCAGTATTTATTGTACTCTCCAGGTCACTATTTATTGCACTCTCCAGCTTATTATTTATTGTACTCTCAAGGTCAGTATTTATTACACTCTCCAGGTCAGTATTTATTGTAATCTCCAGGTCATATTTATTGTACTCTCCCGGTCATAATTTATTGTATTCTCCAGGTCAGTATTTATTGAACGCTCCAGGTAAGTATTCATTGTACTCTCCAGGTCAGTGTTTATTTCCCTCTCCATGTCAGTATTTATTGTACTCTCCAGGCCAGTACTGATTGTACTCTCCAGGTCAGAATTTGTTGTAATCTCCATGTCCGTATTTATTGTATTCTCCATGTCAATATTTATTGTACTCTCCAGGTCAGAATTGATTGCACTCTCCAGGTCAGTATTTATTGTACTGTCCAGGTCAGTATTTATTGTACTCCCCATGTCAGTATTTATTGTACTGTCCAGGTCAGTATTTATTATACTCTGCAAGTCAGTATTTATTGTACTCTTCAGGTCAGTATTCATTTCCCTCTCCAGGTCACTATTTATTGTACTCTCTAGGTCAGCATTTATTGTGCTCTCCAGGTCAATATTTGTTGCCCTCTCCAGGTCAGAATTTATTGCCCTCTCCAGGTCAGTATTTATTACCCTCTCCAGGTCCATATTTATTGTATTCTCCTGGTCAGTATATATTACCCTCTCCAGGTCAGTATTTATTGTACTCTCCAAGTCAGTATTTATTGTACTCTCCAGGTCATTATTTATTGTACTGTCCAGGTCAGTATTTATTGTACTGTCAAGGTCAGTATTTATTGTACTCTCCTGGTCACTATTTAATGTACTCTCCAGGTCACTCTTTATTACAGTCTCCAGGTCAGTATTTATTGTACACTCCAGGTCAGTATTTATTGTACTCTGCAGGTCACTATTTATTGTACTCTCCAGCTTATTATTTATTGTACTCTCCAGGTCAGTATTTATTGTATTCTCCAGATCAGTGTTTATTGTAATCTCCAAGTCAGTATTTATTGTACTCTCCAGGTCAGAAGTTATTGTATTCTCCAGGTCAGTGTTTATTGTAATCTCCAGGTCAGTATTTATTGTACTCTCCAGGTCACTATTTATTACAGTCTCCAGGTCAGTATTTATTGTACTCTCCAGGTCAGTATTTATTATCCTCTCCAGGTCAGTATTTATTACCCTCTCCAGGTCAGTATTTATTGTACGCTCCAGGTAAGTATTTATTGTACTCTCCAGGTCAGTATTTATTGCCCTCTCCATGTCAGTATTTATTGTACTCTCCAGGCCAGCACTGATTGTACTCTCCATGTCAGAATTTATTGTACTCTCCAGGTCAGTATTTATTGTACTGTCCAGGTCAGTATTTATTATATTCTCCAGGTCATTATTTATTGTACTCTCCCGGTCAGTATTTATTACACTCTCCAGGTCAGTATTTATTCTAATCTCCAGGTCATATTTATTGTACTCTCCAGGTCAGAATTTATTGTATTCTCCAGGTCAGTGTTTATTGTGATCTCCAGGTCAGTATTTATTGTACTCTCCAGGTCGGTTTTTATTGTGCTCTCCACGTCAATATTTATTACCCTCTCCAGGTCAGTATTAATTGTACTCTCCAGGTCAGTATTTATTGTACTCTCCAGTTCAGAATTTATTGTCCTCTCCAGGTCAGTATTTATTATCCTCTCCAGGACCGTATTTATTGTATTCTCCAGGTCAATATTTATTGTACTCTCCAGGTCAGTATTGATTGTACTCTCCAAGTCAGTATTTATTGTAATCTCCTGGTCAGTATTTATTGTACTGTCCATGTCAGTATTTGTTGCATTGTCCAGGCCAGTATTTATTGTACTCTTCAGGTCACTATTTATTGTACTCTCCAGGTCACTATTTATTACAGTCTCCAAGTCAGTATTTATTGTACTCTCCAGGTCAGTATTTATTACCCTCTCCTGGTCAGTATTTATAACCCTTTCCAGGTCAGTATTTATTGTACGCTCCAGGTAAGTATTTATTGTACTCTCCAGGTCAGTGTTTATTGCCCTCTCCATGTCAGTATTTATTGTACTCTCCAGGCCAGTACTGATTGTACTCTCCAGGTCAGAATTTATTGTAATCTCCAGGTTAGTATTTATTGTAATTTCCAGGTCAGTATTTATTATATTCTCGAGGTCACTATCGATTGTACTCTCCAGGTCAGTATTTATAACCCTCTCCAGGTCAGTATTTATTGTACTCTCCAGGTCAGAATTGATTGTACTCTCCAGGTCAGTATTTACTGTACTGTCCAGGTCAGTATTTATTGTATTACCCATGTCAGTATTTATTGTACTGTCCAGGTCAGTATTTATTGTATTCTCCAGATCAGTATTTATTGTGCTCTCCAGGTCAGTATTTATTGCACTCTCCTGGTCAATATTTATTGCCCTCTCCAGGTGAGTATTTTTTGCCCTCTCCAGGTCAGTATTTATGGTACTCTCCAGATCAGTATTTATTGTACTCTCCAGGTCAGTCTTTATTATCCTCTCCAAGTCCGTATTTATTGTACTCTCCAGGTCAGTATTTATTGTTCTCTCCAGGTCAGTATTTATTATCCTCTCCAGGTCAGTATTTATTTTACTCTCCAGTTCAGAATTTATTGTACTCTCCAGTTCAGTATTTATTACCCTCTCCAGGTCCATATTCATTGTATTCTCCTGGTCAGTATTTATTGTACTCTCCAGGTCAGTATTTATTGTACTCTCCCGGTCAGTATTTATTACCCTCTCCAGGTCAGTATTTATTGTACTGTCCAGGTCAGAATTGATTGTACTCTCCAGGTCAGTATTTATTGTACTGTCCAGGTCAGTATTTATTTTACTCCCCATGTCAGTATTTATTGTCCTGTCCAGGTCAGTATTTATTATACTCTGCAAGTCAGTATTTATTGTACTCTTCAGGTCAGTATTTATTTCCCTCTCCAGGTCAGTATTTATTGGACTCTCTAGGTCAGCATTTATTGTGCTCTCCAGGTCAATATTTATTGCCCTCTCCAGGTCAGAATTTATTGCCCTCTCCAGGTCAGTATTTAATACCCTCTCCAGGTCCATATTTATTGTATTCTCCAGGTCAGTATTTATTGCACTCTCCAGGTCAGTATTTATTGTACTCTCCAAGTCAGTATTTATTGTACTCTCCAGGTCATTATTTATTGTACTGTCCAGGTCAGTATTTATTGTACTCTCCTGCTCACTATTTAATGTACTCTCCAGGTCACTCTTTATTACAGTCTCCAGGTCAGTATTTATTGTACTCTCCTGGTCAGTATTTATTGTACTCTGCAGGTCACTATTTATTGTACTCTCCAGCTTATTATTTATTGTACTCTCCAGGTCAGTATTTATTGTATTCTCCAGATCAGTGTTTATTGTAATCTCCAGGTCAGTATTTATTGTACTCTCCAGGTCAGAAGTTATTGTATTCTCCAGGTCAGTGTTTATTGTAATCTCCAGGTCAGTATTTATTGTACGCTCCAGGTAAGTATTTATTGTACTCTCCAGGTCAGTATTTATTGCCCTCTCCATGTCAGTATTTATTGTACTCTCCAGGCCAGCACTGATTGTACTCTCCATGTCAGAATTTATTGTACTCTCCAGGTCAGTATTTATTGTACTGTCCAGATCAGTATTTATTATATTGTCCAGGTCATTATTTATTGTACTCTCCCGGTCAGTATTTATTACCCTCTCCAGGTCAGTATTTATTGTACTCCCCATATCAGTATATATTGTACTGTCCAGGTCAGTATTTGTTATACTCGGCAGGTCAGTGTTTATTGTACTCACCATTTCAGCATTTATTGTGCTCTCCAGGTCAGTATGTATTGTATTCTCCAGATCAGTATTTATTGTGCTCTCCAGGTCAGTATTTATTGCACTCTCCTGGTCAATATTTATTGCCCTCTCCAGGTGAGTATTTTTTGCCCTCTCCAGGTCAGTATTTATTGTACTCTCCAGATCAGTATTTATTGTACTCTCCAGGTCAGTCTTTATTATCCTCTCCAGGTCCGTATTTATTGTACTCTCCAGGTCAGTATTTATTGTTCTCTCCAGGTCAGTATTTATTATCCTCTCCAGGTCAGTATTTATTGTACTCTCCAGTTCAGAATTTATTGTACTCTCCAGGTCAGTATTTATTACCCTCTCCAGGTCCATATTCATTGTATTCTCCAGGTCAGTATTTATTGTACTCTCCAGGTCAGTATTTATTGTACTCTCCAAGTCAGTATTTATTGTACTCTCCAGGTCAGTATTTATTGTACTCTCCAGGTCACTATTTATTGTACTCTCTAGGTCAGTATTTATTACCCTTCCAGGTCAGTATTTATTACCTTCTCCAGGTCCATATTCATTGTATTCTCCAGGTCAGTATTTATTGTACTCTCCAGGTCAGTATTTATTGTACGCTCCAGGTAAGTATTTATTGTACTCTCTAGGTCAGTATTTATTACCCTTCCAGGTCAGTATTTATTACCTTCTCCAGGTCCATATTCATTGTATTCTCCAGGTCAGAATATATTGTACTCTCCAGGTCAGTATTTATTGTACTGTCCAGGTCAGTATTTATTATATTCTCGAGGTCACTATCGATTGTACTCTCCAGGTCAGTATTTATAACCCTCTCCAGGTCAGTATTTATTGTACTCTCCAGGTCAGAATTGATTGTACTCTCCAGGTCAGTATTTATTGTACTGTTCAGGTAAGTATTTATTGTACTCCCCATGTCAGTATTTATTGTACTGTCCAGGTCAGTATTTATTATACTCTGCAGGTCAGGATTTATTGTACTCTGCAGGTCACTCTTTATTGCCTTCTCCATGTCAGTATTTATTGTACTCTCAAGGCCAGTACTGATTGTACTCTCCTGGTCAGATATATTGTACTCTCCTGGTCAGTATTTATTACCCTCTCCAGGTGCATATTTATTGTATTCTCCAGGTCAGTATTTATTACCCTCTCCAGGTCCATATTTATTGTATTCTCCAGATCAATACTTATTGTACTCTCCAGGTCAGTATTTATTGTACTCTCCAAGTCAGTATTTATTTTACTCTCCAGGTCATTATTTATTGTACTGTCCAGGTCAGTATTTATTGTACTGTACAGGTCAGTATTTATTGTACTCTCCAGGTCACTATTTATTGTACTCTCCAGGTCACTCTTTATTACAGTCTCCAGGTCAGTATTTATTGTACTCTCCAGGTCAGTATTTATTGTACTATCCAGGTCACTATTTATTGTACTCTCCAGCTTATTAATTATTGTACTCTCCAAGTCAGTATTTATTACACTCTCCAGGTCAGTATTTATTGTATTCTCCAGGTCAGTGTTTATTGTAATCTCCAGGTCAGTATTTATTATACTCTCCAGGTCAGAAGTTATTGTATTCTCCAGTGCAGTGTTTATTGTAATCTCCAGGTCAGTATTTATTGTACTCTCCAGGTCAGTTTTTATTGTGCTCTCCAGTTCAGTATTTATTACCCTCTACAGGTCAGTATTTATTGTACTCTCCAGGTCAGTATTTCTTGTACGCTCCAGTTCATAATATATTGCACTCTCCAGGTCAGTATTTATGATCCTCTCCAGGTCCGTATTTATTGTACTCTCCAAGTCAGTATTTATTGTACTCTCCAGGTCATTATTTATTGTACTATCCAGGTCAGTATGATTTTTACTGTCCAGGTCAGTATTTATTGTACTCTCCAGGTCACTATTTATTGTACTCTCCAGGTCAGTATTTATTGTACTCTCCATGTCAGTATTTATTGTACTCTCCAGGTCAGTATTTATTGTACTGTACAGGTCAGTATTTATTGTACTGTCCAGGTCAGTATTTATTGTACTCTCCAGGTCAGTATTTATTGTACTCTCCAGGTCAGTATTTATTGCACCCGCCAGGTCAGTGTTTATTATACTCTACAGATCTGTATTTATTACCCTCTCCAGGTCAGTGTTTGTGGTACTCTTCAGGTCAGTATTTATTGTACTCTCTGGGTCAGTATTTATTTTACTCTCCAGGTCAGTACTAATTGGACTCTCCAGGTCTGTATTTATTGTACTCTCCAGGTCAGTATTTATTACCCTTTCCAGGTCAATGTTTATTGTACTCTCCAGGTCAGTATTTTTTGTACTCTCTGAGTCAGTATTTATTTTACTCTCCAGGTCAGTACTAATTGGACTCTCCAGGTCAGTATTTATTGTACTCTCCAGGCCAGTACTTAATGTAATCTCCAGGTCAGTATTTATTGTACTCTCCAGGTAAGTATTTATTGTACTCCCCAGTTCAGTACTTATTGTAGTCTCCAGGTCATTATTTATTGCCCTCTCCAGGTCAGTATTTATTTCCCTCTCCAGGTCAGTATTTATTACCCTCTCCAGGTCAGTATTTATTGTACTCGCCATGTCAGTATTTATTGTACTATCCAGGTCAGTATTTATTGTACTCTCCATGTCAGTTTTTATTGTACTCTACAGGTCAGTATTTATTGTACTCTCCAAGTCCGTATTTATTGTACTCTCCAGGTCAGTATTTATTGTATTCTCCAGGTCAGTATTTATTTTACTCTCCAGGTCACTATTTATTTTACTCCCCATGTCAGTATTTTGTATACTCTCCAGGTCAGTATTTTCTTGTCCTCTCCAGGTCAATATGTATTGTACTCTCCAGGTCAGTATTTATTGCACTATCCAGGTCAGTGTTTATTATACACTGCAGATCTGTATTTATTACCCTCTCCAGGTCAGTGTTTATTGTACTCTCCAGGTCAGTATTTATTATTCTCTCTGGTCAGTATTTATTGTACTCGCCAGGTCAGTATTAATTGGACTCTCCAGGTCAGTATTTATTGTACTCTCCAGGTCAGTACTGAATGTACTCTCCAGGTCAGTATTTATTGTACTCTCCATGTGAGTATTTATTGTACTCCCCAGGTCAGTATTTATTGTAGTCTCCAGGTCATTATTTATTGCCCTCTCCAGGTCAGTATTTATTTCCCTCTCCAGGTCAGTATTTATTACCCTCTACAGGTAAGTATTTATTGTACTCCCCATGTCAGTATTTATTGTACTCTCCAGGTCAGTATTTATTGTACTCACCAGGTCAGTTTTTATTGTACTCTCCAGGTCAGTATTTATTGTGCTCTCCAGGTCAGTACTTATTGTACTCTCCAGGTCAGTATTTATTGTACTCTCCAGGTAAGTATTTATTGTACTCTCCAGCTCATTGTTTATTGTACTCTCCAGGTCATTATTTATTACCCTCTCCAGGTCAGCATTTATTGTACTCTCCAGGTCAGTATTTATTGTACTCTCCAGGTCTGAACTTATTGTCCTCTCCAGGTCAGTGTTTATTGTACTCTCCATGTCAGAATTTATTATTCTCTCCAGGTCAGTATTTATTGTACTCTCCAGGTCAGTATTTATTTACTTCTCCAGATCAGTATGTATTACCCTCTCAAGGTCAGTATTTATTATCCGCTGCAGGTCTGTATTTATGGTACTCACCAGGTCAGTATTTATTGTACTCTCCAAGTCACTATTTATTGTCCTCTCCTGGTCAGTATTTATTGTACTCTCCAATTCAGCTTTTATTGTACTCTCCAAATCAGTATATATTGTTCTCTCCAGGTCAGTGTTTTTTGTACTCTCCAGGTCAGTATTTATTGTACTCTCCAGGTCATTATTTATTGTACTCTCCAGGTCAGTATTTATTGTGCTCTCCATGTCAGTATTTATTGCACTCTCCAGGTCAGTATATATTACCCTCTCCAGGTCCATATTCATTGTATTCTCCAGGTCAGTATTTATTGTACTCTCCAGGTCAGTATTTATTGTACTCTCCAAGTCAGTATTTATTGTACTCTCCAGGTCAGTATTTATTGTACTCTCCAGGTCACTATTTATTGTACTCTCTAGGTCAGTATTTATTACCCTTCCAGGTCAGTATTTATTACCTTCTCCAGGTCCATATTCATTGTATTCTCCAGGTCAGTATTTATTGTACTCTCCAGGTCAGTATTTATTGTACGCTCCAGGTAAGTATTTATTGTACTCTCTAGGTCAGTATTTATTACCCTTCCAGGTCAGTATTTATTACCTTCTCCAGGTCCATATTCATTGTATTCTCCAGGTCAGAATATATTGTACTCTCCAGGTCAGTATTTATTGTACTGTCCAGGTCAGTATTTATTATATTCTCGAGGTCACTATCGATTGTACTCTCCAGGTCAGTATTTATAACCCTCTCCAGGTCAGTATTTATTGTACTCTCCAGGTCAGAATTGATTGTACTCTCCAGGTCAGTATTTATTGTACTGTTCAGGTAAGTATTTATTGTACTCCCCATGTCAGTATTTATTGTACTGTCCAGGTCAGTATTTATTATACTCTGCAGGTCAGGATTTATTGTACTCTGCAGGTCACTCTTTATTGCCTTCTCCATGTCAGTATTTATTGTACTCTCAAGGCCAGTACTGATTGTACTCTCCTGGTCAGATATATTGTACTCTCCTGGTCAGTATTTATTACCCTCTCCAGGTGCATATTTATTGTATTCTCCAGGTCAGTATTTATTACCCTCTCCAGGTCCATATTTATTGTATTCTCCAGATCAATACTTATTGTACTCTCCAGGTCAGTATTTATTGTACTCTCCAAGTCAGTATTTATTTTACTCTCCAGGTCATTATTTATTGTACTGTCCAGGTCAGTATTTATTGTACTGTACAGGTCAGTATTTATTGTACTCTCCAGGTCACTATTTATTGTACTCTCCAGGTCACTCTTTATTACAGTCTCCAGGTCAGTATTTATTGTACTCTCCAGGTCAGTATTTATTGTACTATCCAGGTCACTATTTATTGTACTCTCCAGCTTATTAATTATTGTACTCTCCAAGTCAGTATTTATTACACTCTCCAGGTCAGTATTTATTGTATTCTCCAGGTCAGTGTTTATTGTAATCTCCAGGTCAGTATTTATTGTACTCTCCAGGTCAGAAGTTATTGTATTCTCCAGTGCAGTGTTTATTGTAATCTCCAGGTCAGTATTTATTGTACTCTCCAGGTCAGTTTTTATTGTGCTCTCCAGTTCAGTATTTATTACCCTCTACAGGTCAGTATTTATTGTACTCTCCAGGTCAGTATTTCTTGTACTCTCCAGTTCATAATATATTGCACTCTCCAGGTCAGTATTTATGATCCTCTCCAGGTCCGTATTTATTGTACTCTCCAAGTCAGTATTTATTGTACTCTCCAGGTCATTATTTATTGTACTATCCAGGTCAGTATGATTTTTACTGTCCAGGTCAGTATTTATTGTACTCTCCAGGTCACTATTTATTGTACTCTCCAGGTCAGTATTTATTGTACTCTCCATGTCAGTATTTATTGTACTCTCCAGGTCAGTATTTATTGTACTGTACAGGTCAGTATTTATTGTACTGTCCAGGTCAGTATTTATTGTACTCTCCAGGTCACTATTTATTGTACTCTCCCGGTCAGTATTTATTACCCTCTCCAGGTCAGTATTTATTGTACTCTCCAGGTCAGTTTTATTACACTCTCCAGATCAGTATTTATTACCCTCTCCAGGTCAGTATTTATTGTACGCTCCAGGTAAGTATTTATTGTGCTCTCCAGGCCAGTACTGATTGTACTCTCCAGGTCAGAATTTATTGTACTCTCCAGGTCAATATTTATTGTGCTGTCCAGGTCAGTATTTATTATATTCTCCAGGTCACTATTTATTGTACTCTCCCGGTCAGTATTTATTACCCTCTCCAGGTCAGTATTTATTGTACTCTCCAGGTCAGAATTGATTGTACTCTCCAGGTCAGTATTTATTGTACTGTCCAGGTCAGTATTTATTGTACTCCTCATGTCAGTATATATTGTACTTTCGAAGTCTGTATTTATTATACTCTGCAGGTCAGTATTTATTGTACTCTCCAGGTTAGTATTTATTACCCTCTCCAGGTCAGTATTTATTGTACTCTCCAGGTCAGCATTTATTGTGCGCTCCAGGTCAGTATGTATTGTACTCTCCAGATCAGTATTTATTGTGCTCTCCAGGTCAGTATTTATTGCACTCTCCTGGTCAATATTTATTGCCCTCTCCAGGTCAGTATTTATTGCCCTCTCCAGGTCAGTATTTATTGTACTCTCCAGGTCAGTAGTTATTGTATTCTCCAGGTCAGTGTTTATTGTAATCTCCAGGTCAGTATTTATTGTACTCTCCACGTCAATAAATATTGTGCTCTTCAGGTCAGTATTTATTACCCTCTCCAGGTCAGTATTTATTGTACTCTCCAGTTCAGTATTTATTGTACTCTCCAGGTCAGTATTTGTTATCCTTTCCAGGTCCGTATTTATTGTACTATCCAGGTCAGTATTTATTGTACTCTCCAGTTCAGAATTTATTGTACTCTCCAGGTCAGTATTTATTACCCTCTCCAGGTCCATATTTATTGTATTCTCCAGGTCAGTATTTATTGTACTCTCCATGTCAGTATTTATTATACTCTCCAAGTCAGTATTTATTGTACTCTCCAGGTCAGTATTTATTGTACTGTCAAGGTCAGTATGTATTTTACTGTCCAGGACAGTATTTATTGTACTCTCCAGGTCACTATTTATTGTACTCTCCAGGTCAGTATTTATAACCATCCCCAGGTCGGTATTTATTACCCTCTCCAGGTCAGTATTTATTGTACGCTCCAGGTAAGTATTTATTGTACTCTCCAGGTCAGTATTTATTGCCCTCTCCATGTCAGTATTTATTGTACTCTCCAGGCCAGTACTTATTGTACTCTACAGGTCAGAATTTATTGTACTCTCCAGGTCAGTATTTATTGTACTGTCCAGGTCAGTATTTATTGTATTCTCCAGGTCACTATTTATTGTACTCTCCAGGTCAGAATTTATTAACCTTTCCAGGTCAGTATTTACTGTACACTCCAGGTCAGAATTCATTGTACTCTCCAGGTCAGTTTTTATTGTACTGTCCAGGTCAGTATTTATTATAATCTGCAGGTCAGTATTTATTGTACTCTCTAGGTCAGCATTTATTGTGCTCTCCAGGTCACTATGTATTGTACTCTCCAGATCAGTATTTATTGTACTCTCCAGGTCAGTATTTATTGCACTCTCCTGGTCAATATTTATTGCCCTCTCCAGATCAGTATTTATTGCCCTCTCCAGGTCAGTATTTATTGTACTATCCAGGTCAGTAGTTATTGTATTCTCCAGGTCAGTGTTTATTGTTATCTCCAGGTCAGTATTTATTGTACTCTCCAGGTCAATATGTTTTGTGCTCTCCATGTCAGTATTTATTACGCTCTCAAGGTCAATATTTATTGTACACTCCAGATCAGTATTTATTGTACTCTCCAGGTCTCAATTTATTGGACTCTCCAGGTCAGTATTTATTATCCTCTCCAGGTCCGTATTTATTGTACTCTCCAGGTCAGTATTTATTGTTCTCTCCAGGTCAGTATTTATTATCCTCTCCAGGTGAGTATTTATTTTACTCTCCAGGTCAGTATTTATTGTACTTTCCAGTTCAGAATTTATTGTACTCTCCAGGTCAGTATTTATTACCCTCTCCAGGTCACTATTTATTGTACTCTCCAGGTCAGTATTTATTACCCTCTCCAGGTCGGTATTTATTACCCTCTCCAGGTCAGTATTTATTGTACGCTCCAGGTAAGTATTTATTGTACTCTCCAGGTCAGTATTTATTGCCCACTCCATGTCAGTATTTATTGTACTCTCCAGGCCAGTACTGATATTAATCTACAGGTCAGAATTTATTGTACTCTCCTGGTCAGTATTTATTGTACTGTCCAGGTCAGTATTTATTATATTCTCCAGGTCACTATTTATTGTACTCTCCAGGTCAGTATTTACTACCCTCTCCAGGTCCGTATTTATTGTACTCCCCATGTCAGTATTTATTGTACTTTCCAGGTCAGTATTTATTATACTCTGCAGGTCACTATTTATTGTACTCTCCAGGTCAGTATTTATTGTACTCTGCAGGTCACTATTTATTGTACTCTCCAGCTTATTATTTATTGTACTCTCCAGGTCAGTATTTATTATCCTCTCCAGGTCCGTATTTATTGTACTCTCCAGGTCAGTATTTATTGTTCTCTCCAGGTCAGTATTTATTATCCTCTCCAGGTGAGTATTTATTTTACTCTCCAGGTCAGTATTTATTGTACTTTCCAGTTCAGAATTTATTGTACTCTCCAGGTCAGTATTTATTACCCTCTCCAGGTCACTATTTATTGTACTCTCCAGGTCAGTATTTATTACCCTCTCCAGGTCGGTATTTATTACCCTCTCCAGGTCAGTATTTATTGTACGCTCCAGGTAAGTATTTATTGTACTCTCCAGGTCAGTATTTATTGCCCACTCCATGTCAGTATTTATTGTACTCTCCAGGCCAGTACTGATATTAATCTACAGGTCAGAATTTATTGTACTCTCCTGGTCAGTATTTATTGTACTGTCCAGGTCAGTATTTATTATATTCTCCAGGTCACTATTTATTGTACTCTCCAGGTCAGTATTTATTGTACTCCCCATGTCAGTATTTATTGTACTTTCCAGGTCAGTATTTATTATACTCTGCAGGTCACTATTTATTGTACTCTCCAGGTCAGTATTTATTGTACTCTGCAGGTCACTATTTATTGTACTCTCCAGCTTATTATTTATTGTACTCTCCAGGTCAGTATTTATTGTATTCTCCAGATCAGTGTTTATTGTAATCTCCAGGTCAGTATTTATTGTACTCTACAGGTCAGAAGTTATTGTATTCTACAGGTCAGTGTTTATTCTAATCTCCAGGTCAGTATTTATTACAATATCCAGGTCAGTATTTATTCTACTCTCCATGTCAGTATTTATTACCCTCTCCAGGTCAGTATTTATTACCCTCTCCAAGTCAGTTTTTATTGTACTCTCCACGTCAATATATATTGTGCTCTCCAGGTCAGTATTTATTACCCTCTCCATGTCAGTATTTATTGTTCTCTCCAGGTCAGTATTTATTATCCTCTCCAGGTCAGTATTTATTGTACTCTCCAGGTCAGTATTTATTGTACTCTCCAGTTCAGAATTTATTGTACTCTCCAGGTCAGTATTTATTACCCTCTCCAGGTCCATATTTATTGTATTCTCTAGGTCAGTATTTATTGTACTCTCCAGGTCAGTATTTATTGTACTCTCCAAGTCAGTATTTATGTACTCTCCAGGTCAGTATTTATTGTACTGTCCAGGTCAGTATATATTTTACTATCCAGGTCAGTATTTATTGTACTCTCCAGGTCAGAATTGATTGTACTCTCCAGGTCAGTATTTATTGTACTCCCCATGTCAGTATTTATTGTACTGTCCAGGTCAGTATTTATTATACTCTGCAGGTCAGTATTTATTGTACTCTCCAGGTCACTCTTTATTGTTCTCTCCAGATCAGTGTTTTTTGTACTCTCCATGTCAGTATTTATTGTACTCTCCAGGCCAGTACTGATTGTACTCTACAGGTCAGAATTTATTGTACTCTCCAGGTCAGTATTTATTGTACTGTCCAGGTCTGTATTTATTTTCTTCTCCAGGTCACTATTTATTGTACTCTCCAGGTCAGTATTTATTACCCACTCCAGGTCCGTATTTATTGTACTCCCCATGTCAGTATTTATTGTACATTCCAGGTCAGTATTTATTATATTCTGCAGGTCAGTATTTATTGTACTCTCCAGGTCAGTATTTATTGTACTCTGCAGGTCAATATTTATTGTACTCTCCAGCTTATTATTTATTGTACTCTCCTGGTCAGTATTTATTACCCTCTCCAGGTCCATATTTATTGTATTCTCCAGGTCAGTATTTATGGTACTCTCCAGGTCAATATTTATTGTACTCTCCAAGTCAGTATTTATGTACTCTCCAGGTCAGTATTTATTGTACTGTCCAGGTCAGTATGTATTTTACTATCCAGGTCAGTATTTATTGTACTCTCCAGGTCACTATTTATTGTACTCTCTAGGTCACTATTTATTGTACTCTCCAGGTCAGTATATATTACCCTCTCCAGGTCAGTATTTATTGTACTCTCCAGGTCAGAATTGATTGTACTCTCCAGGTCAGTATTTATTGTACTGTTCAGGTCAGTATTTATTGTACTCCCCATGTCAGTATTTATTGTACTGTCCAGGTCAGTATTTATTATACTCTGCAGTTCAGTATTTATTGTACTCTCCAGGTCACTCTTTATTGTTCTCTCCAGATCAGTGTTTTTTGTACTCTCCAGGTCAGTATTTATTGTACTCTCCAGGTCATTATTTATTGTACTCTCCAGGTCAGTATTTATTGTACTCTCCAGGTCAGTATTTATTTCACTCTCCTGGTCAGTATATATTACCCTCTCCAGGTCAGTATTGAGTGTACTCTCCAGGTCAGTATTTATTGTACTCTCCATGTCAGTATTTATTGTATTCTCCAGGTCATTATTTATTTTACTCTCCAGGTCAGTATTTATTTTACTCCCCAGGTCAGTATTTATTATACTCTCCAGGTCAGTATTTATTGTACTCTCCAGGTCAGTATTTATTGCACCCGCCAGGTCAGTGTTTATTATACTCTACAGATCTGTATTTATTACCCTCTCCAGGTCAGTGTTTGTGGTACTCTCCAGGTCAGTATTTATTGTACTCTCTGGGTCAGTATTTATTTTACTCTCCAGGTCAGTACTAATTGGACTCTCCAGGTCTGTATTTATTGTACTCTCCAGGTCAGTATTTATTACCCTTTCCAGGTCAATGTTTATTGTACTCTCCAGGTCAGTATTTTTTGTACTCTCTGAGTCAGTATTTATTTTACTCTCCAGGTCAGTACTAATTGGACTCTCCAGGTCAGTATTTATTGTACTCTCCAGGCCAGTACTTAATGTAATCTCCAGGTCAGTATTTATTGTACTCTCCAGGTAAGTATTTATTGTACTCCCCAGTTCAGTACTTATTGTAGTCTCCAGGTCATTATTTATTGCCCTCTCCAGGTCAGTATTTATTTCCCTCTCCAGGTCAGTATTTATTACCCTCTCCAGGTCAGTATTTATTGTACTCGCCATGTCAGTATTTATTGTACTATCCAGGTCAGTATTTATTGTACTCTCCAGGTCAGTTTTTATTGTACTCTACAGGTCAGTATTTATTGTACTCTCCAAGTCCGTATTTATTGTACTCTCCAGGTCAGTATTTATTGTATTCTCCAGGTCAGTATTTATTTTACTCTCCAGGTCACTATTTATTTTACTCCCCATGTCAGTATTTTGTATGCTCTCCAGGTCAGTATTTTCTTGTCCTCTCCAGGTCAATATGTATTGTACTCTCCAGGTCAGTATTTATTGCACTATCCAGGTCAGTGTTTATTATACACTGCAGATCTGTATTTATTACCCTCTCCAGGTCAGTGTTTATTGTACTCTCCAGGTCAGTATTTATTATTCTCTCTGGTCAGTATTTATTGTACTCGCCAGGTCAGTATTAATTGGACTCTCCAGGTCAGTATTTATTGTACTCTCCAGGTCAGTACTGAATGTACTCTCCAGGTCAGTATTTATTGTACTCTCCATGTGAGTATTTATTGTACTCCCCAGGTCAGTATTTATTGTAGTCTCCAGGTCATTATTTATTGCCCTCTCCAGGTCAGTATTTATTTCCCTCTCCAGGTCAGTATTTATTACCCTCTACAGGTAAGTATTTATTGTACTCCCCATGTCAGTATTTATTGTACTCTCCAGGTCAGTATTTATTGTACTCACCAGGTCAGTTTTTATTGTACTCTCCAGGTCAGTATTTATTGTGCTCTCCAGGTCAGTACTTATTGTACTCTCCAGGTCAGTATTTATTGTACTCTCCAGGTAAGTATTTATTGTACTCTCCAGGTCATTGTTTATTGTACTCTCCAGGTCATTATTTATTACCCTCTCCAGGTCAGCATTTATTGTACTCTCCAGGTCAGTATTTATTGTACTCTCCAGGTCTGAACTTATTGTCCTCTCCAGGTCAGTGTTTATTGTACTCTCCATGTCAGAATTTATTATTCTCTCCAGGTCAGTATTTATTGTACTCTCCAGGTCAGTATTTATTTACTTCTCCAGATCAGTATTTATTACCCTCTCAAGGTCAGTATTTATTATCCGCTGCAGGTCTGTATTTATGGTACTCACCAGGTCAGTATTTATTGTACTCTCCAAGTCACTATTTATTGTCCTCTCCTGGTCAGTATTTATTGTACTCTCCAATTCAGCTTTTATTGTACTCTCCAAATCAGTATATATTGTTCTCTCCAGGTCAGTGTTTTTTGTACTCTCCAGGTCAGTATTTATTGTACTCTCCAGGTCATTATTTATTGTACTCTCCAGGTCAGTATTTATTGTGCTCTCCATGTCAGTATTTATTGCACTCTCCAGGTCAGTATATATTACCCTCTCCAGGTCAGTATTGATTGTACTCTCCAGGTCAGTATTTATTGTACTCTCCATGTCAGTATTTATTGTACTCTCCAGGTATGTATTTATTGTACTCTCCAGGTCAGTATTGAGTGTACACTCCAGGTCAGTATTTATTGTATTCTCCAGGTCAGTATTTATTTTACTCTCCAGGTCAGTATTTATTTTACTCCCCAGGTCAGTATTTATTATACTCTCCAGGTCAGTATTTATTGTGCTCTCCAGTTCAGTGTTTATTGGACTCTCGAGGTCAGTATTTGTTGTACTCTCTGGGTCAGTATTTATTTACTCTCCAGGTCAGTACTAATTGGAATCTCCAGGTCAGTATTTATTGTACTCTCCAGGTCATTATTTATTGTACTCTCCAGGTCAGTATTTATTGTACCCTCCAGGTCATTATTTATTGTACTCTCCAGGTCAGAATTTATTGTGATCTCCAGGTCAGTATTTATTGCACTCTCCAGGTCAGTATATATTACCCTCTCCAGGTCAGTATTGATTGTACTCTCCAGTTCAGTATTTATTGTACTCTCCATGTCAGTATTTATTGTACTCTCCAGGTAAGTATTTATTGTACTCTCCAGGTCATTGTTTATTGTACTCTCCAGGTCAGTATTTATTACCCTCTCCAGGTCAGCATTTATTGTACTCTCCAGGTCAGTATTTATTGTACTCTCCAGGTCTGTACTTATTGTACTCTCCAGGTCAGTGTTTATTGTACTCTCCATGTCAGAATTTATTACCCTCTCAAGGTCAGTATTTATTGTACTCTCCAGGTCAGTATTTATTTACTTCTCCAGATCAGTATTTATTACCCTCTCCAGGTCAGTATGTATTACCCGCTGCAGGTCTGTATTTATGGTACTCACCAGGTCAGTATTTATTGTACTCTCCAATTCAGTTTTTATTGTACTCTCCAGGTCAGTATTTATTGTTCTCTCCAGGTCAGTGTTTATTTTACTCTCCAGGTCAATATTTTTTGGACTCTCCAGATCATTATTTATGTACTCTCCAGGTTATTTTTTATTGTACTCTCCAGGTCAGTAGTTATTGTGCTCTCCAGGTCAGTATTTATTGCACTCTCCAGGTCAGTATATATTACACTCTCCAGGTCAGTATTGATTGTACTCTCCAGGTCAGTATTTATTGTACTCTCCATGTCAGTATTTATTGTACTCTCCAGGTCAGTATTGAGTGTACTCTCCAGGTCAGTATTTATTGTACTCTCCATGTCAGTATTTATTGTATTCTCCAGGTCAGTATTTATTTTACTCGCCAGGTCAGTATTTATTATACTCTCCAGGTCAGTATTTATTGTGCTCTCCAGTTCAGTATGTATTGTACTCTCCAGGTCAGTATTTATTGCACTCGCCAGGTCAGTGTTTATTATACTCTACAGATCTGTATTTATTACCCTCTCCTGGTCAGTGTTTATTGTACTCTCGAGGTCAGTATATATTGTACGCTCTGGGTCAGTATTTATTTTACTCTCCAGGTCAGTACTAATTGGAATCTCCAGGTCACTATTTATTGTACTCTACAGGTCTGTATTTATTGTACTCTCCAGGTCAGTGTTTATTGTACTCTCCATGTCAGTATTTATTCCTCTCTCCAGGTCAGTATTTATTTACTTCTCCAGATCAGTATTTATTACCCTCTCCAGGTCAGCATTTATTACCCGCTGCAGGTCTGTATTTATGGTACTCACCAGGTCAGTATTTATTGTACTCTCCAAGTCACTATTAATTGTACTCTCCTGGTCAGTATTTATTGTACTCTCCAATTCAGTTTTTATTGTACTCTCCAGGTCAGTATTTATTGTCCTCTCCAGGTCAGTGTTTATTGTACTCTCCAGGTCAGTATTTATTGTACTCTCCAGGTCATTATTTATGTACTCTCCAGGTCAGTATTTATTGCACTCTCCAGGTCAGTATTTATTGTACTCTCCAGGGAAGTATTTATTGTACTCTCCTGGTCAGTATTTATTGTACTCTCCAATTCAGCTTTTATTGTACACTCCAGGTCAATATTTATTGTTCTCTCCAGGTCAGTATTTATTTCACTCTCCAGGTCAGTATATATTACCCTCTCCAGGTCAGTATTGAGTGTACTCTCCAGGTCAGTATTTATTGTACTCTCCATGTCAGAATTTATTGTATTCTCCAGGACAGTATTTATTTTACTCTCCAGGTCAGTATTTATTTTACTCCCCAGGTCAGTATTTATTATACTCTCCAGGTCAGTATTTATTGTGCTCTCCAGTTCAGTATGTATTGTACTCTCCAGGTCAATATTTATTGCACTCTCCAGGTCAGTGTTTATTATACTCTACAGATCTGTATTTATTACCCTCTCCAGGTCAGTGTTTATTGTACTCTCCAGGTCAGTATTTTTTGTACTCTCTGAGTCAGTATATATTGTACTCACCAGGTCAGTACTAATTGGACTCTCCAGGTCAGTATTTATTGTACTCTCCAGGACAGTACTTAATGTACACTCCAGGTCAGTATTTATTGTACTCTCCAGGTCAGTATTTATTGTACTCCATAGGTCAGTATTTATTGTAGTCTCCAGGTCATTATTTATTGCCCTCTCCAGGTCAGTATTTATTTCCCTCTCCAGGTCAGTATTTATTACACTCTCCAGGTCAGTACTTATTGTACTCGCCATGTCAGTATATATTGTACTCTCCAGGTCAGTATTTATTGTACTCTCCATGTCATTATTTATTTTACTCTCCAGGTCAGTATTTATTGTGCTCTCCAGGTCAGTATTTATTGCACTCTCCAGGTCAGTATATATTACCCTCTCCAGGTCAGTATTGATTGTACTCTCCAGGTCAGTATTTATTGTACTCTCCATGACAGTATTTATTGTACTCTCCAGGTCTGTATTTATTATACTCTCCAGGTCAGTATTGAGTGTACTTTCCAGGTCAGTATTTATTGTACTCTCCATGTCAGTATTTATTGTATTCTCCAGGTCAGTATTTAGTTTACTCTCCAGGTCAGTATTTATTTTACTCCCCAGGTCAGTATTTATTATACTCTCCAGGTCAGTATTTATTGTGCTCTCCAGTTCAGTATTTATTGTACTCTCCAGGTCAGTATTTATTGCACTCTCCAGGTCAGTGTTTATTATACTCTACAGATCTGTATTTATTACCCTCTCCTGGTCAGTGTTTATTGTACTCTCGAGGTCAGTATTTATTGTACGCTCTGGGTCAGTATTTATTTTACTCTCCAGGTCAGTACTAATTGGAATCTCCAGGTCAGTATTTATTGTACTCTCCAGGTCAGTATTTATTACCCTTTCCAGGTCAGTATTTATTGCACTCTCCAGGTCAGTATATATTACCCTCTCCAGGTCAGTATTGATTGTACTCTCCAGGTCAGTATTTATTGTACTCTCCATGTCAGTATTTATTTTACTCTCCAGGTCAGTATTTATTGTACTCTCCAGGTCAGTATTTATTGTACTTTCCAGGTAAGTATTTATTGTACTCTCCAGGTCATTGTTTATTGTACTCTCCAGGTCAGTATTTATTACCCTCTCCAGGTCAGCATTTATTGTACTCTCCAGGTCAGTATTTATTGTACTCTACAGGTCTGTATTTATTGTACTCTCCACGTCAGTGTTGATTGTACTCTCCATGTCAGTATTTATTCCTCTCTCCAGGTCAGTATTTATCGTACTCTCCAGGTCAGTATTTATTTACTTCTCCAGATCAGTATTTATTACCCTCTCCAGGTCAGCATTTATTACCCGCTGCAGGTCTGTATTTATGGTACTCACCAGGTCAGTATTTATTGTACTCTCCAAGTCACTATTAATTGTACTCTCCTGGTCAGTATTTATTGTACTCTCCAATTCAGTTTTTATTGTACTCTCCAGGTCAGTATTTATTGTCCTCTCCAGGTCAGTGTTTATTGTACTCTCCAGGTCAGTATTTATTGTACTCTCCAGGTCATTATTTATGTACTCTCCAGGTCAGTATTTATTGCACTCTCCAGGTCAGTATTTATTGTACTCTCCAGGGAAGTATTTATTGTACTCTCCTGGTCAGTATTTATTGTACTCTCCAATTCCGTATTTATTGTACTCTCCAGGTCAGTATTTATTGTATTCTCCAGGTCAGTATTTATTTTACTCTCCAGGTCACTATTTATTTTACTCCCCATGTCAGTATTTTGTATACTCTCCAGGTCAGTATTTTCTTGTCCTCTCCAGGTCAATATGTATTGTACTCTCCAGGTCAGTATTTATTGCACTATCCAGGTCAGTGTTTATTATACACTGCAGATCTGTATTTATTACCCTCTCCAGGTCAGTGTTTATTGTACTCTCCAGGTCAGTATTTATTATTCTCTCTGGTCAGTATTTATTGTACTCGCCAGGTCAGTATTAATTGGACTCTCCAGGTCAGTATTTATTGTACTCTCCAGGTCAGTACTGAATGTACTCTCCAGGTCAGTATTTATTGTACTCTCCATGTGAGTATTTATTGTACTCCCCAGGTCAGTATTTATTGTAGTCTCCAGGTCATTATTTATTGCCCTCTCCAGGTCAGTATTTATTTCCCTCTCCAGGTCAGTATTTATTACCCTCTACAGGTAAGTATTTATTGTACTCCCCATGTCAGTATTTATTGTACTCTCCAGGTCAGTATTTATTGTACTCACCAGGTCAGTTTTTATTGTACTCTCCAGGTCATTGTTTATTGTACTCTCCAGGTCATTATTTATTACCCTCTCCAGGTCAGCATTTATTGTACTCTCCAGGTCAGTATTTATTGTACTCTCCAGGTCTGAACTTATTGTCCTCTCCAGGTCAGTGTTTATTGTACTCTCCATGTCAGAATTTATTATTCTCTCCAGGTCAGTATTTATCGTACTCTCCAGGTCAGTATTTATTTACTTCTCCAGATCAGTATTTATTACCCTCTCAAGGTCAGTATTTATTATCCGCTGCAGGTCTGTATTTATGGTACTCACCAGGTCAGTATTTATTGTACTCTCCAAGTCACTATTTATTGTCCTCTCCTGGTCAGTATTTATTGTACTCTCCAATTCAGCTTTTATTGTACTCTCCAAATCAGTATATATTGTTCTCTCCAGGTCAGTGTTTTTTGTACTCTCCAGGTCAGTATTTATTGTACTCTCCAGGTCATTATTTATTGTACTCTCCAGGTCAGTATTTATTGTGCTCTCCATGTCAGTATTTATTGCACTCTCCAGGTCAGTATATATTACCCTCTCCAGGTCAGTATTGATTGTACTCTCCAGGTCAGTATTTATTGTACTCTCCATGTCAGTATTTATTGTACTCTCCAGGTATGTATTTATTGTACTCTCCAGGTCAGTATTGAGTGTACACTCCAGGTCAGTATTTATTGTATTCTCCAGGTCAGTATTTATTTTACTCTCCAGGTCAGTATTTATTTTACTCCCCAGGTCAGTATTTATTATACTCTCCAGGTCAGTATTTATTGTGCTCTCCAGTTCAGTGTTTATTGTACTCTCGAGGTCAGTATTTGTTGTACTCTCTGGGTCAGTATTTATTTACTCTCCAGGTCAGTACTAATTGGAATCTCCAGGTCAGTATTTATTGTACTCTCCAGGTCATTATTTATTGTACTCTCCAGGTCAGTATTTATTGTACCCTCCAGGTCATTATTTATTGTACTCTCCAGGTCAGAATTTATTGTGATCTCCAGGTCAGTATTTATTGCACTCTCCAGGTCAGTATATATTACCCTCTCCAGGTCAGTATTGATTGTACTCTCCAGTTCAGTATTTATTGTACTCTCCATGTCAGTATTTATTGTACTCTCCAGGTAAGTATTTATTGTACTCTCCAGGTCATTGTTTATTGTACTCTCCAGGTCAGTATTTATTACCCTCTCCAGGTCAGCATTTATTGTACTCTCCAGGTCAGTATTTATTGTACTCTCCAGGTCTGTACTTATTGTACTCTCCAGGTCAGTGTTTATTGTACTCTCCATGTCAGAATTTATTACCCTCTCAAGGTCAGTATTTATTGTACTCTCCAGGTCAGTATTTATTTACTTCTCCAGATCAGTATTTATTACCCTCTCCAGGTCAGTATGTATTACCCGCTGCAGGTCTGTATTTATGGTACTCACCAGGTCAGTATTTATTGTACTCTCCAATTCAGTTTTTATTGTACTCTCCAGGTCAGTATTTATTGTTCTCTCCAGGTCAGTGTTTATTTTACTCTCCAGGTCAATATTTTTTGGACTCTCCAGATCATTATTTATGTACTCTCCAGGTTATTTTTTATTGTACTCTCCAGGTCAGTAGTTATTGTGCTCTCCAGGGCAGTATTTATTGCACTCTCCAGGTCAGTATATATTACACTCTCCAGGTCAGTATTGATTGTACTCTCCAGGTCAGTATTTATTGTACTCTCCATGTCAGTATTTATTGTACTCTCCAGGTCAGTATTGAGTGTACTCTCCAGGTCAGTATTTATTGTACTCTCCATGTCAGTATTTATTGTATTCTCCAGGTCAGTATTTATTTTACTCGCCAGGTCAGTATTTATTATACTCTCCAGGTCAGTATTTATTGTGCTCTCCAGTTCAGTATGTATTGTACTCTCCAGGTCAGTATTTATTGCACTCGCCAGGTCAGTGTTTATTATACTCTACAGATCTGTATTTATTACCCTCTCCTGGTCAGTGTTTATTGTACTCTCGAGGTCAGTATTTATTGTACGCTCTGGGTCAGTATTTATTTTACTCTCCAGGTCAGTACTAATTGGAATCTCCAGGTCACTATTTATTGTACTCTACAGGTCTGTATTTATTGTACTCTCCAGGTCAGTGTTTATTGTACTCTCCATGTCAGTATTTATTCCTCTCTCCAGGTCAGTATTTATTTACTTCTCCAGATCAGTATTTATTACCCTCTCCAGGTCAGCATTTATTACCCGCTGCAGGTCTGTATTTATGGTACTCACCAGGTCAGTATTTATTGTACTCTCCAAGTCACTATTAATTGTACTCTCCTGGTCAGTATTTATTGTTCTCTCCAATTCAGTTTTTATTGTACTCTCCAGGTCAGTATTTATTGTCCTCTCCAGGTCAGTGTTTATTGTACTCTCCAGGTCAGTATTTATTGTACTCTCCAGGTCATTATTTATGTACTCTCCAGGTCAGTATTTATTGCACTCTCCAGGTCAGTATTTATTGTACTCTCCAGGGAAGTATTTATTGTACTCTCCTGGTCAGTATTTATTGTACTCTCCAATTCAGCTTTTATTGTACACTCCAGGTCAATATTTATTGTTCTCTCCAGGTCAGTATTTATTTCACTCTCCAGGTCAGTATATATTACCCTCTCCAGGTCAGTATTGAGTGTACTCTCCAGGTCAGTATTTATTGTACTCTCCATGTCAGAATTTATTGTATTCTCCAGGACAGTATTTATTTTACTCTCCAGGTCAGTATTTATTTTACTCCCCAGGTCAGTATTTATTATACTCTCCAGGTCAGTATTTATTGTGCTCTCCAGTTCAGTATGTATTGTACTCTCCAGGTCAATATTTATTGCACTCTCCAGGTCAGTGTTTATTATACTCTACAGATCTGTATTTATTACCCTCTCCAGGTCAGTGTTTATTGTACTCTCCAGGTCAGTATTTTTTGTACTCTCTGAGTCAGTATTTATTGTACTCACCAGGTCAGTACTAATTGGACTCTCCAGGTCAGTATTTATTGTACTCTCCAGGACAGTACTTAATGTACACTCCAGGTCAGTATTTATTGTACTCTCCAGGTCAGTATTTATTGTACTCCATAGGTCAGTATTTATTGTAGTCTCCAGGTCATTATTTATTGCCCTCTCCAGGTCAGTATTTATTTCCCTCTCCAGGTCAGTATTTATTACACTCTCCAGGTCAGTACTTATTGTACTCGCCATGTCAGTATATATTGTACTCTCCAGGTCAGTATTTATTGTACTCTCCATGTCATTATTTATTTTACTCTCCAGGTCAGTATTTATTGTGCTCTCCAGGTCAGTATTTATTGCACTCTCCAGGTCAGTATATATTACCCTCTCCAGGTCAGTATTGATTGTACTCTCCAGGTCAGTATTTATTGTACTCTCCATGACAGTATTTATTGTACTCTCCAGGTCTGTATTTATTATACTCTCCAGGTCAGTATTGAGTGTACTTTCCAGGTCAGTATTTATTGTACTCTCCATGTCAGTATTTATTGTATTCTCCAGGTCAGTATTTAGTTTACTCTCCAGGTCAGTATTTATTTTACTCCCCAGGTCAGTATTTATTATACTCTCCAGGTCAGTATTTATTGTGCTCTCCAGTTCAGTATGTATTGTACTCTCCAGGTCAGTATTTATTGCACTCTCCAGGTCAGTGTTTATTATACTCTACAGATCTGTATTTATTACCCTCTCCTGGTCAGTGTTTATTGTACTCTCGAGGTCAGTATTTATTGTACGCTCTGGGTCAGTATTTATTTTACTCTCCAGGTCAGTACTAATTGGAATCTCCAGGTCAGTATTTATTGTACTCTCCAGGTCAGTATTTATTACCCTTTCCAGGTCAGTATTTATTGCACTCTCCAGGTCAGTATATATTACCCTCTCCAGGTCAGTATTGATTGTACTCTCCAGGTCAGTATTTATTGTACTCTCCATGTCAGTATTTATTTTACTCTCCAGGTCAGTATTTATTGTACTCTCCAGGTCAGTATTTATTGTACTTTCCAGGTAAGTATTTATTGTACTCTCCAGGTCATTGTTTATTGTACTCTCCAGGTCAGTATTTATTACCCTCTCCAGGTCAGCATTTATTGTACTCTCCAGGTCAGTATTTATTGTACTCTACAGGTCTGTATTTATTGTACTCTCCACGTCAGTGTTGATTGTACTCTCCATGTCAGTATTTATTCCTCTCTCCAGGTCAGTATTTATCGTACTCTCCAGGTCAGTATTTATTTACTTCTCCAGATCAGTATTTATTACCCTCTCCAGGTCAGCATTTATTACCCGCTGCAGGTCTGTATTTATGGTACTCACCAGGTCAGTATTTATTGTACTCTCCAAGTCACTATTAATTGTACTCTCCTGGTCAGTATTTATTGTACTCTCCAATTCAGTTTTTATTGTACTCTCCAGGTCAGTATTTATTGTCCTCTCCAGGTCAGTGTTTATTGTACTCTCCAGGTCAGTATTTATTGTACTCTCCAGGTCATTATTTATGTACTCTCCAGGTCAGTATTTATTGCACTCTCCAGGTCAGTATTTATTGTACTCTCCAGGGAAGTATTTATTGTACTCTACTGGTCAGTATTTATTGTACTCTCCAATTCAGCTTTTATTGTACACTCCAGGTCAGTATTTATTGTTCTCTCCATGTCAGTGTTTATTGTACTCTCCAGGTCAGTATTTATTGTACTCTCCAGGTCATTATTTATTGTACTCTCCAGGTCAGTATTTATTGCACTCTCCAGGTCAGTATTTATTGTATTCTCCAGGTAAGTATTTATAGTACTCTCCTGGTCAGTATTTATTGTACTCTCCAATTCAGCTTTTATTGTACACTCCAGGTCACTATTTATTGTTCTCTCCAGGTCAGTGTTTATTGTACTCTCCAGGTCAGTATTTATTGTACTCTCCAGGTCAGTATTTATTGTACTCTCCAGGTCAGTATTTATTTCACTCTCCAGGTCAGTATATATTACCCTCTCCAGGTCAGTATTGAGTGTACTCTCCAGGTCAGTATTTATTGTACTCTCCATGTCAGAATTTATTGTATTCTCCAGGTCAGTATTTATTTTACTCTCCAGGTCAGTATTTATTTTACTCCCCAGGTCAGTATTTATTACACTCTCCAGGTCAGTATTTATTGTGCTCTCCAGTTCAGTATGTATTGTACTCTACAGATCTGTATTTATTACCCTCTCCAGGTCAGTGTTTATTGTACTCTCCAGGTCAGTATTTTTTGTACTCTCTGAGTCAGTATTTATTGTACTCACCAGGTCAGTACTAATTGGACTCTCCAGGTCAGTATTTATTGTACTCTCCAGGACAGTACTTAATGTACTCTCCAGGTCAGTATTTATTGTACTCTCCAGGTCAGTATTTATTGTACTCCCCAGGTCAGTATTTATTGTAGTCTCCAGGTCATTAATTATTGCCCTCTCCAGGTCAGTATTTATTTCCCTCTCCAGGTCAGTATTTATTACCCTCTCCAGGTCAGTATTTATTGTACTCGCCATGTCAGTATATATTGTACTCTCCAGGTCAGTATTTATTGTACTCTCCATGTCATTATTTATTTTACTCTCCAGGTCAGTATTTATTGCACTCTCCAGGTCAGTATATATTACCCTCTCCAGGTCAGTATTGATTGTACTCTCCAGGTCAGTATTTATTGTACTCTCCATGAGAGTATTTATTGTACTCTCCAGGTCTGTATTTATTATACTCTCCAGGTCAGTATTGAGTGTACCCTCCAGGTCAGTATTTATTGTACTCTCCATGTCAGTATTTATTGTATTCTCCAGGTCAGTATTTATTTTACTCTCCAGGTCAGTATTTATTTTACTCCCCAGCTCAGTATTTATTATACTCTCCAGGTCAGTATTTATTGTGCTCTCCAGTTCAGTATGTATTGTACTCTCCAGGTCAGTATTTATTGCACTCTCCAGGTCAGTGTTTATTATACTCTACAGATCTGTATTTATTACCCTCTCCTGGTCAGTGTTTATTGTACTCTCGAGGTCAGTATTTATTGTACGCTCTGGGTCAGTATTTATTTTACTCTCCAGGTCAGTACTAATTGGAATCTCCAGGTCTGTATTTATTGTACACTCCAGGTCAGTATTTATTACCCTTTCCAGGTCAGTGTTTATTGTACTCTTCAGGTCAGTTTTTATTGTACTCTCCAGGTCAGTATTTATTGTTCTCTCCAGGTCAGTGTTTATTGTACTCTCCATGTCAGTATTTATTCCTCTCTCCAGGTCAGTATTTATTGTACTCTCCAAGTCAGTATTTATTTACTTCTCCAGATCAGTATTTATTACCCTCTCCAGATCAGCATTTATTACCCGCTGCAGGTCTGTATTTATGGTACTCACCAGGTCAGTATTTATTGTACTCTCCAAGTCACTATTAATTGTACTCTCCTGGTCAGTATTTATTGTACTCACCAGGTCAGTACTAATTGGACTCTCCAGGTCAGTATTTATTGTACTCTCCAGGACAGTACTTAATGTACTCTCCAGGTCAGTATTTATTGTACTCTCCAGGTCAGTATTTATTGTACTCCCCAGGTCAGTATTTATTGTAGTCTCCAGGTCATTATTTATTGCCCTCTCCAGGTCAGTATATATTTCCCTCTCCAGGTCAGTATTTATTACCCTCTCCAGGTCAGTATTTATTGTACTCGCCATGTCAGTATATATTGTACTCTCCAGGTCAGTATTTATTGTACTCTCCATGTCATTATTTATTTTACTCTCCAGGTCAGTATTTATTGCACTCTCCAGGTCAGTATATATTACCCTCTCCAGGTCAGTATTGATTGTACTCTCCAGGTCAGTATTTATTGTACTCTCCATGAGAGTATTTATTGTACTCTCCAGGTCTGTATTTATTATACTCTCCAGGTCAGTATTGAGTGTACTCTCCAGGTCAGTATTTATTGTACTCTCCATGTCAGTATTTATTGTATTCTCCAGGTCAGTATTTATTTTACTCTCCAGGTCAGTATTTATTTTACTCCCCAGGTCAGTATTTATTATACTCTCCAGGTCAGTATTTATTGTGCTCTCCAGTTCAGTATGTATTGTACTCTCCAGGTCAGTATTTATTGCACTCTCCAGGTCAGTGTTTATTATACTCTACAGATCTGTATTTATTACCCTCTCCTGGTCAGTGTTTATTGTACTCTCGAGGTCAGTATTTATTGTACGCTCTGGGTCAGTATTTATTTTACTCTCCAGGTCAGTACTAATTGGAATCTCCAGGTCTGTATTTATTGTACACTCCAGGTCAGTATTTATTACCCTTTCCAGGTCAGTGTTTATTGTACTCTTCAGGTCAGTATTTATTGTACCCACCAGGTCATTATTTATTGTACTCTCCAGGTAAGTATTTATTGTGCTCTCCATGTCAGTATTTATTCCTCTCTACAGGTCAGTATTTATTGTACTCTCCAAGTCAGTATTTATTTACTTCTCCAGATCAGTATTTATTACCCTCTCCAGGTCAGCATTTATTACCCGCTGCAGGTCTGTATTTATGGTACTCACCAGGTCAGTATTTATTGTACTCTCCAAGTCACTATTAATTGTACTCTCCTGGTCAGTATTTATTGTACTCTCCAATTCAGTTTTTATTGTACTCTCCAGGTCAGTATTTATTGTTCTCTCCAGGTCAGTGTTTATTGTACTCTCCATGTCAGTATTTATTCCTCTCTCCAGGTCAGTATTTATTGTACTCTCCAAGTCAGTATTTATTTACTTCTCCAGATCAGTATTTATTACCCTCTCCAGGTCAGCATTTATTACCCGCTGCAGGTCTGTATTTATGGTACTCACCAGGTCAGTATTTATTGTACTCTCCAAGTCACTATTAATTGTACTCTCCTGGTCAGTATTTATTGTATTCTCCAATTCAGTTTTTATTGTACTCTCCAGGTCAGTATTTATTGTTCTCTCCAGGTCAGTGTTTATTGTACTCTCCAGGTCAGTATTTATTGTACTCTCCAGGTCATTATTTATGTACTCTCCAGGTCAGTATTTATTGCACTCTCCACGTCAGTATTTATTGTACTCTCCAGGTAAGTATTTATTGTACTCTCCTGGTCAGTATTTATTGTACTCTCCAATTCAGCTTTTATTGTACACTCCAGGTCAGTATTTATTGTTCTCTCCAGGTCAGTGTTTATTGTACTCTCCAGGTCAGTATTTATTGTACTCTCCAGGTCATTATTTATTGTACTCTCCAGATCAGTATTTATTGCACTCTCCAGGTCAGTATTTATTGTACTCTCCAGGTAAGTATTTATAGTACTCTCCTGGTCAGTATATATTGTACACTCCAATTCAGCTTTTATTGTACACTCCAGGTCAGTATTTATTGTTCTCTCCAGGTCAGTGTTTATTGTACTCTCCAGGTCAGTATTTATTGTACTCTCCAGGTCAGTATTTATTGTACTCTCCAGGTCAGTATTTATTTCACTCTCCAGTTCAGTATATATTACCCTCTCCAGGTCAGTATTGAGTGTACTCTCCAGGTCAGTATTTATTGTACTCTCCATGTCAGAATTTATTGTATTCTCCATGTCAGTATTTATTACCCGCTGCAGGTCTGTATTTATGGTACTCACCAGTTCAGTATTTATTGTACTCTCCAATCACTATTAATTTTACTTTCCTGATCAGTATTTATTGTACTCTCCAATTCAGTTTTTATTATATTCTACAGGTCAGTATTTATTGTTCTCTCCAGGTCAGTGTTTATTGTACTCCCCAGGTCAGTATTTTTTGTACTCTCCAGGTCATTATTTATGTACTCTCCAGGTCAGTATTTATTGTACTCTCCAGATCAGTTTTTATTGTACTCTCCAGGTCAGTATTGATTGTACTCTCCAGGTCAGTATTTTTTGTACTCTCCATGTCAGTATTTATTGTACTCTCCAGGTCAGTATTTATTGTACTCACCAGGTCAGTATTTATTGTACTCTCCAGGTAAGTATTTATTGTACTCTCCAGGTCATTGTTTATTGTACTCTCCAGGTCAGTACTTATTACCCTCTCCAGGTCAGCATTTATTGTACTCTCCAGGTCAGTATTTATTGTACTCTCCAGGTCTCTATTTATTGTACTCTCCAGGTCAGTGTTTATTGTACTCTCCATGCCAGTATTTATTACTCTCTCCAGGTCAGTATTTATTGTACTCTCCAGGTCAGTATTTATTTACTTCTCCAGATCAGTATTTATTACCCTCTCCAGGTCAGTATTTATTACCCGCTGCAGGTCTGTATTTGTGGTACTCACCAGGTCAGTATTTATTGTACTCTCCAAGTCACTATTAATTGTACTCTCCTGGTCAGTATTTATTGTACTCTCCAATTCAGTTTTTATTGTACTCTCCAGGTCAGTATTTATTGTTCTCTCCAGGTCAGTGTTTATTGTACTCTCCAGGTCAGTATTTTTTGTACTCTCCAGGTCATTATTTAAGTACTCTCCAGGTCAGTATTTATTGTAGTCTCCAGGTCAGTATTTATTGCAATTTCCAGGTCAGTATTTATTGTACTCTCCAGGTAAGTATTTATTGTCCTCTCCTGGTCAGTATTTATTGTACTCTACAATTCAGCTTTTATTGTACTCTCCATGTCAGTATATATTATTCTCTCCAGGTCTGTGTTTATTGTACACTCCACCTCAGTATTTTTTGTACTCTCGAGGTCATTATTTATGTACTCTCCAGGTCAGTATTTATTGTACTCTCCAGGTCAGTATTTATTGCTATTTCCAGGTCAGTATGTATTGTACTCTCCAGGTAAGTATTTATTGTCCTCTCCTGGTCAGTATTTACTTTACTCTACAATTCAGCTTTTATTGTATTCTCCAGGTCAGTATATATTGTTCTCTCCAGGTCAGTGTTTATTGTACTCTCCAGGTCAGTATTTATTGTACTCTCCAGGTCATTATTTATTGTACTCTCCAGGTCAGTATTTATTGTACTCTCCAGGTCAGTATTTATTGCACTCTCCAGGTCAGTATATATTACCCTCACCAGGTCAGTATTGATTGTTCTCTCCAGGTCAGTATTTATTGAACTCTCCATGTCAGTATTTATTTTATTCTCCAGGTCAGTATTTATTGCACTCTCCAGGTCAGTGTTTATTATACTCTACAGATCTGTATTAATTACCCTCTCCTGGTCAGTGTTTATTGTACTCTCGAGGTCAGTATTTATTGTACGCTCTGGGTCAGTATTTATTTTACTCTCCAGGTCAGTACTAATTGGAATCTCCAGGTCTGTATTTATTGTACACTCCAGGTCAGTATTTATTACCCTTTCCAGGTCAGTGTTTATTGTACTCTTCAGGTCAGTATTTATTGTACCCACCAGGTCATTATTTATTGTACTCTCCAGGTAAGTATTTATTGTGCTCTCCATGTCAGTATTTATTCCTCTCTCCAGGTCAGTATTTATTGTACTCTCCAAGTCAGTATTTATTTACTTCTCCAGATCAATATTTATTACCCTCTCCAGGTCAGCATTTATTACCCGCTGCAGGTCTGTATTTATGGTACTCACCAGGTCAGTATTTATTGTACTCTCCAAGTCACTATTAATTGTACTCTCCTGGTCAGTATTTATTGTACTCTCCAATTCAGTTTTTATTGTACTCTCCAGGTCAGTATTTATTGTTCTCTCCAGGTCAGTGTTTATTGTACTCTCCATGTCAGTATTTATTCCTCTCTCCAGGTCAGTATTTATTGTACTCTCCAAGTCAGTATTTATTTACTTCTCCAGATCAGTATTTATTACCCTCTCCAGGTCAGCATTTATTACCCGCTGCAGGTCTGTATTTATGGTACTCACCAGGTCAGTATTTATTGTACTCTCCAAGTCACTATTAATTGTACTCTCCTGGTCAGTATTTATTGTATTCTCCAATTCAGTTTTTATTGTACTCTCCAGGTCAGTATTTATTGTTCTCTCCAGGTCAGTGTTTATTGTACTCTCCAGGTCAGTATTTATTGTACTCTCCAGGTCATTATTTATGTACTCTCCAGGTCAGTATTTATTGCACTCTCCACGTCAGTATTTATTGTACTCTCCAGGTAAGTATTTATTGTACTCTCCTGGTCAGTATTTATTGTACTCTCCAATTCAGCTTTTATTGTACACTCCAGGTCAGTATTTATTGTTCTCTCCAGGTCAGTGTTTATTGTACTCTGCAGGTCAGTATTTATTGTACTCTCCAGGTCATTATTTATTGTACTCTCCAGATCAGTATTTATTGCACTCTCCAGGTCAGTATTTATTGTACTCTCCAGGTAAGTATTTATAGTACTCTCCTGGTCAGTATATATTGTACACTCCAATTCAGCTTTTATTGTACACTCCAGGTCAGTATTTATTGTTCTCTCCAGGTCAGTGTTTATTGTACTCTCCAGGTCAGTATTTATTGTACTCTCCAGGTCAGTATTTATTGTACTCTCCAGGTCAGTATTTATTTCACTCTCCAGGTCAGTATATATTACCCTCTCCAGGTCAGTATTGAGTGTACTCTCCAGGTCAGTATTTATTGTACTCTCCATGTCAGAATTTATTGTATTCTCCATGTCAGTATTTATTACCCGCTGCAGGTCTGTATTTATGGTACTCACCAGTTCAGTATTTATTGTACTCTCCAATCACTATTAATTTTACTTTCCTGTTCAGTATTTATTGTACTCTCCAATTCAGTTTTTATTATATTCTACAGGTCAGTATTTATTGTTCTCTCCAGGTCAGTGTTTATTGTACTCCCCAGGTCAGTATTTTTTGTACTCTCCAGGTCATTATTTATGTACTCTCCAGGTCAGTATTTATTGTACTCTCCAGATCAGTTTTTATTGTACTCTCCAGGTCAGTATTGATTGTACTCTCCAGGTCAGTATTTTTTGTACTCTCCATGTCAGTATTTATTGTACTCTCCAGGTCAGTATTTATTGTACTCACCAGGTCAGTATTTATTGTACTCTCCAGGTAAGTATTTATTGTACTCTCCAGGTCATTGTTTATTGTACTCTCCAGGTCAGTACTTATTACCCTCTCCAGGTCAGCATTTATTGTACTCTCCAGGTCAGTATTTATTGTACTCTCCAGGTCTCTATTTATTGTACTCTCCAGGTCAGTGTTTATTGTACTCTCCATGCCAGTATTTATTACTCTCTCCAGGTCAGTATTTATTGTACTCTCCAGGTCAGTATTTATTTACTTCTCCAGATCAGTATTTATTACCCTCTCCAGGTCAGTATTTATTACCCGCTGCAGGTCTGTATTTGTGGTACTCACCAGGTCAGTATTTATTGTACTCTCCAAGTCACTATTAATTGTACTCTCCTGGTCAGTATTTATTGTACTCTCCAATTCAGTTTTTATTGTACTCTCCAGGTCAGTATTTATTGTTCTCTCCAGGTCAGTGTTTATTGTACTCTCCAGGTCAGTATTTTTTGTACTCTCCAGGTCATTATTTAAGTACTCTCCAGGTCAGTATTTATTGTAGTCTCCAGGTCAGTATTTATTGCAATTTCCAGGTCAGTATTTATTGTACTCTCCAGGTAAGTATTTATTGTCCTCTCCTGGTCAGTATTTATTGTACTCTACAATTCAGCTTTTATTGTACTCTCCATGTCAGTATATATTATTCTCTCCAGGTCTGTGTTTATTGTACACTCCACCTCAGTATTTTTTGTACTCTCGAGGTCATTATTTATGTACTCTCCAGGTCAGTATTTATTGTACTCTCCAGGTCAGTATTTATTGCTATTTCCAGGTCAGTATGTATTGTACTCTCCAGGTAAGTATTTATTGTCCTCTCCTGGTCAGTATTTATTTTACTCTACAATTCAGCTTTTATTGTATTCTCCAGGTCAGTATATATTGTTCTCTCCAGGTCAGTGTTTATTGTACTCTCCAGGTCAGTATTTATTGTACTCTCCAGGTCATTATTTATTGTACTCTCCAGGTCAGTATTTATTGTACTCTCCAGGTCAGTATTTATTGCACTCTCCAGGTCAGTATATATTACCCTCACCAGGTCAGTATTGATTGTTCTCTCCAGGTCAGTATTTATTGAACTCTCCATGTCAGTATTTATTTTATTCTCCAGGTCTGTATTTATTTTACTCTCCAGGTCAGTATTTATTTTACTCCCCAGGTCTGTATTTATTATACTCTCCAGGTCAGTATTCATTGTGCTCTCCAGGTCAGTATGTATTGTACTCTCCAGGTCAGTATTTATTGCACTCTCCAGGTCTGTGTTTATTATACTCTACAGATCTTTATTTATTACCATCTCCAGGGCAGTGTTTATTGTACTCTCCAGGTCAGTATATATTGTACTCTCCAGGTCAGTATTCTTTGTACTCTCCAGGTCATTATTTATGTACTCTCCAGGTCAGTATTTATTGTACTCTCCAGGTCAGTATTTAATGCAATCTCCAGGTCAGTATTTATTGTACTCTCCAAGTAAGTATTTATTGTCCTCTCCTGGTCAGTATTTATTGTACTCTACAATTCAGCTTTTATTGTGTTCTCCAGGTCAGTATATATTGTTCTCTCCAGGTCAGTGTTTCTTGTACTCTCCAGGTCAGTATTTATTGTACTCTCCAGGTCATTATTTATTGTACTCTCCAGGTCAGTATTTATTGTACTCTCCAGGTCAGTATTTATTGCACTCTCCAGGTCAGTATATATTACCCTCACCAGGTCAGTATTGATTGTTCTCTCCAGGTCAGTATTTATTGAACTCTCCATGTCAGTATTTATTGTATTCTCCAGGTCAGTATTTATTTTACTCTCCAGGTCAGTATTTATTTTACTCCCCAGGTCTGTATTTATTATACTCTCCAGGTCAGTATTCATTGTGCTCCCAAGGTCAGTATATATTGTACTCTCCAGGTCAGTATTCTTTGTACTCTCCAGGTCATTATTTATGTACTCTCCAGGTCAGTATTTATTGTACTCTCCAGGTCAGTATATATTACCCTCTCCAGGTCAGTATTGATTGTACTCTCCAGGTCAGTATTTATTGTACTCTCCATGTCAGTATTTATTGTATTCTCCAGGTCAGTATTTATTTTACTCTTCAGGTCAGTATTTATTTTACTCCCCAGGTCAGTATTTATTATACTCTCCAGGTCAGTATTCATTGTGCTCTCCAAGTAAGTATTTATTGTCCTCTCCTGGTCAGTATTTATTGTACTCTACAATTCAGCTTTTATTGTGTTCTCCAGGTCAGTATATATTGTTCTCTCCAGGTCAGTGTTTATTGTACTCTCCAGGTCAGTATTTATTGTGTTCTCCAGGTCAGTATATATTGTTCTCTCCAGGTCAGTATGTATTGTACTCTCCAGGTCAGTATTTATTGCACTCTCCAGGTCATTGTTTATTATACTCTACAGATCTGCATTTATTACCCTCTCCAGGGCAGTGTTTATTGTACTCTCCAGGTCATATATATTGTACTCTCTGGGTCAGTATTTATTGTACTCTGCAGGTCAGTTCTAATTGGACTCTCCAGGTCAGTATTTATTGTACTATCCAGGTCATTATTTATTACCCTATCCAGGTCATTGTTTAATGTACTCTCCAGGTCAGTGTTTAATGTACTCTCCAGGTCAGTATTTATTGTACTCTTTAGGTCAGTATTTATTGTACTCCCCACGTCAGTATTTATTGTACTCTCCAGGTCAGTATTAATTGTACTCTCCAGGTCAGCATTTATTGTACTCTCCAGGTCATTATTTATTGTACTCCCCAGGTCTGTATTTATTGTAGTCTCCAGGTCAGTATTTATTGCACTCTCCAGGTCAGTGTTTATTATACTCTCCAGATCTGTATTTATTACCCTCTGCAGGGCAGTGTTTATTGTACTCTCCAGGTCAGTATTTATTGTACTCTCTCGGTCAGTATTTCTTGTACTCCCCAGGTCAGTACTAATTGGACTCTCCAGGTCATTATTTATTGTACTCTCCAGGTCAGTACTTGATGTACTCTCCAGGTCAGTTTTTCTTGTACTCTCCAGGTCAGTATTTATTGCACTCTCCAGGTCAGTATTTATTTTACTCCCCAGGTAAGTATTTATTATACTTTCCAGGTCAGTATTTACTGTGCTCTCCAGGTCAGTATGTATTGTACTCTCCAGGTCAGTATTTATTGCACTCTCCAGGTCAGTGTTTATTATACTCTACAGATCTGTATTTATTACCCTCTCCAGGTCAGTGTTTATTGTACTCTCCAGGTCAGTATATATTGTACTCTCTGGGTCAGTATTTATTGTACTCTCCAGGTCAGTACTAATTGGACTCTCCAGGTCAGTATTTATTGTACTCTACAGGTCATTATTTATTACCCTTTCCAGGTCAGTGTTTATTGTACTTTCCAGGTCAGTATTTATTGTACTCTCTTGGTCAATATTTAGTGTGCTCCCCAGGTAAGTACTAATTGAACTCTCCAGGTCAGTATTTATTGTACTTTCCAGGTCAGTACTTAATGTACTCTCCAGGTCAGTATTTATTGAACTCTCCAAGTCAGTATTTATTGCACTCTCCAGGTCAGTATTTATTGTACTCTCCAAGTCAGTATTTATTGTACTCTCCAGGTCAGTATTTATTGTACTCTTCAGGTAAGTATGTATTGTACTCTCCAGGTCAGTGTTTATTGTACTTTCCAGGTCAGTATTTATTACCCTCTCCAGGTAAGCATTTATTGTACTCTCCAGGTCAGAATTTATTGTACTCTCCTGGTCTGTATTTATTGTAATCTCCAGGCAAGTGTTTATTGTACTCTCCATGTCAGTATTTATTACTCTCTCCAGGTCAGTATTTATTGTACTCCCCAGGTCAGTATTTACTTACTTCTCCAGCTCTGTATTTATTACCCTCTCCAGGTCTGTATTTATTGTACTCTCGAGGTCAGAGTTTATTGTACTCTCCATGTCAGTATTTATTACTCTCTCCAGGTCAGTATTTATTGTACTCTCCAGGTCAGTATTTATTGTCCTCTCCAGCACTGTATTTATTACCCTCTCCAGGTCAATATTTATTACCCGCTGCAGGTCTATAGTTATGGTACTCTCCTGTTCAGTATTTTTTGTACCCTCCAAGTCACTATTAATTGTACTCTCCATGTCAGTATTTATTGTACTCTCCAATTCAGCTTTTATTTTACTCTCTAGGTCAGTATATATTGTTCTCTCCAGGTCAGTGTTTATTGTACTCTCCAGATCAGTATTTATTGTACTCTTCAGGTCATTATTTATGTATTCTCCAGGTCAGTATTTATTGTACTCTCCAGATCAGTATATATTGCACTCTCCAGGTCAGTATTTATTGTACTCTCCAGGTAAGTATTTATTGTACTATCCAGGTCAGTGTTTATTCTACTCTCCAGGTCAGTATTTATTACACTCTCCAGGTCTGTATTTATTGTACTCTCCAGGTCAGAGTTTATTGTACTCTCCATGTCAGTATTTATTACTCTCTCCAGGTCAGTATTTATTGTACTCTCCAGGACAGTATTTATTGTTCTCTCCAGGTCAGTGTTTATTGTACTCTCCAGGTCAGTATTTATTGTACCCACCAGGTCATTATTTATTTTACTCTCCAGGTCAGTATTTATTGTACTCTCCAGGTCAGTATTTATTGCGCTCTCCACGTCAGTATATATATTGTACTCTTCAGGTCAGTATTTATTGTACTCTCCAGGTCAGTATTTATTGCGCTCTCCACGTCAGTATATATATTGTACTCTTCAGGTCAGTATTTATTCTACTCTCCAGGTCAGTAATTATTGTACTCTCGAGGTCTGCATTCATTGCACTCTCCACGTCAGTATTTATTGTACTCTCCAGGTCAATATTGATTACCCTCTCCAGGTCAGCATTGATTGTACTCTCCAGGTCATTATTTATTGTATTCTCCAGGTCAGTATTTATTGTACTCTCCATGTCATTATTTATTGTACTCTCCAGGTCAGTAGTTATTACACTCTCCAGGTCAGTTTTTATTACCCTCTCCAGTTCATAATTTATTGTACTCCCCAGGTCACTATTTATTGTCCTCTCCAGGTCAGTAATTATTGTACTCTCCAGGTCATTATTTATTTCCCTCTACATGTCAGCATTTATTACCTTTCCAGGTCAGTATTTATTGTACTCCCCATGTCAGTGTTTATTGTACTCTCCATGTCAATATTTATTGTACTCTGCAGGTCAGTTTTTATTGTACCCTCCAGGTCAATATTTATTGTACTCTCCAGGTCAGTATTTATTATACTCTCCAGGTCGGTATTTATTGTACTCTCCAGGTAAGTATTTATTGTACTCTCCAGGTCAGTGTTGATTGTACTCTCCAGGTCAGTATTTATTAACCTCTCCAGGTCAGCATTTATTGTACTCTCCAGGTCAGTATTTATTGTACTCTCCAGGTCAGTGTTTATTATATTCTACAGAACTGTATTTATTACCATCTCCAGGTCAGTATTAATTGTATTCTCCAGGTCAGTATTTATTGCACTCTCTGGGTCAATATTTATTGTACTCTCCAGGTCAGTACTAATTGGACTCTCCGGGTCAGTATTTATTGTACTCTCCAGGTCAGTACTTAATGTACTCTCCAGGTCAGTATTTATTCTACTCTCCACGTCAGTATTTATTACCCTTTCCAGGTCAGTGTTTATTGTTCTCTCCAGGTCAGTATTTATTGTACTCTCTGGGTCAGTATTTATTGTACACTCCAGGTCAGTACTAATTGGACTCTCCGGGTCAGTATATATTGTACTCTCCAGGTCAGTACTTAATGTACTCTCCAGGTCAATATTTATTGTACTCTCCAGGTCACTATTTATTTCCCTCTACATGTCAGCATTTATTACCCTCTCCAGGTCAGTATTTATTGTACTCCCCATGTCAGTGTGTATTGCACTCTCCATGTCAATATTTATTGTACGCTGCAGGTCAGTTTTTATTGTACCCTCCAGGTCAATATTTATTGTACTCTCCAGGTCAGTATATATTATACTCTCCAGATCGGTATTTATTGTACTCTCCAGGTAAGTATTTATTGTACTCTCCAGGTCAGTGTTGATTGTACTCTCCAGGTCAGTATTTATTACCCTCTCCAGGTCAGCATTTATTGTACTCTCCAGGTCAGTATTTATTGTACTCTCCAGGTCAGTATTTATTGCCATCTCCAGGTCAGTATTTATTTCCCTCCACAGGTCGGCATTTATTACCCTCTCCAGGTCAGTATTTATTACCCTCTCCATGTCAGCATTTATTGTACTCTCCAGGTCCGTATTTATTGTACTCTCCAGGTCAGTATTTATTGTACTCTCCAGGTAAGTATTTATTGTACTCTCCAGGTCATTGTTTATTGTACTCTCCAGGTAAGTATTTATTACTCTCTCCAGGTCAGCATTTATTGTACTCTCCAGGTCAGTATATATTGTTCTCTCCAGGTCAGTGTTTATTGTACGCTCCAGGTTAGTATTTATTGTACTCTACAGGTCAGCATTTATTTTACTCTCCAGGTAAGTATTTATTGTACTCTCCATGTCAGTGTTTATTGTACTCTCCAGTTCAATATTTATTGTACTCTCCAGTTCAGTGTTTATTGTACTCTACAATCATTTTTATTGTACTCTCCAGGTCAGTATTTATTTTACTCACCAGGTCAGTATTTATTGTACTCTCCAGGTCAGTATGTATTAAACTCTCCAGGTCAGTATTTATTGCACTCTCCAGGTCAGTGTTTATTATACTCTACAGAACTGTATTTAATACCCTCTCCAGGTCACTATTAATTGTACTCTCCAGGTCAGTATTTATTGCAGTCTCTGTGTCAGTATTTATTGTACTCTGCAGGTCAGTACTAATTGGACTCTCCAGGTCAGTATTTATTGTACTCTCCAGGTCAGGATTTATTACCCTTTCCAGGTCAGTGTTTATTGTTCTCTCCAGGTCAGTATGCATTGTACTCTCCGGGTCAGTATTTATTGTACTCTCCAGGTCAGTACTAATTGGACTCTCCAGGTCAGTATTTATTGTACTCTCCAGCTCAGTACTTAATGTCCTCTCCAGGTCAATATTTATTGTACTCTCCAGGTCAGTATTTATTGTACTCCCCAGGTCAGTATTTATTGTAGTCTCCAGGTCATTATTTATTGCCCTCTCCAGGTCAATATTTATTGTACTCTCCAGGTCAGTATTTATTGTACTCTCCAGGTAAGTATTTATTGTACTCTCCAGGTCAGTGTTTATTGTACTCTCCAGGTCAGTATTTATTACCCTCTCCAGACCAGTATTTATTGTACTCTCCAGGTCAGTATCTTTTGTTCTCTCCAGGTCAGTGTTTATTGTACTCTCCAGGTAAGTATTTATTGTACTCTCCAGGTCAGTGTTTATTGTACTCTCCAGGTCAGTATTTATTACCCTCTCCAGACCAGTATTTATTGTACTCTCCAGGTCAGTATCTTTTGTTCTCTCCAGATCAGTGTTTATTGTACTCTCCAGGTTAGTATTTATGGTACTCTCCAGGTCAGTTTTTATTGTACCCTCCAGGTCAATATTTATTGTACTCTCCAGGTCAGTATTTATTATACTCTCCAGGTCGGTATTTATTGTACTCTCCAGGTAAGTCTTTATTGTACTCTCCAGGTCAGTGTTGATTGTACTCTCCAGGTCAGTATTTATTACCCTCTCCAGGTCAGCATTTATTGTACTCTCCAGGTCAGTATTTATTGTACTTTCCAGGTCAGTATTTATTGCCATCTCCAGGTCAGTATTTATTTCCCTCTACAGGTCAGCATTTATTACCCTCTCCAGGTCAGTATTTATTACCCTCTCCATGTCAGCATTCATTGTACTCTCCAGGTCCGTATTTATTGTACTCTCCAGGTCAGTATTTATTGTACTCTCCAGGTAAGTATTTATTGTACTCTCCAGGTCATTGTTTATTGTCCTCTCCAGGTAAGTATTTATTACCCTCTCCGGGTCAGCATTTATTGTACTCTCCAGGTCAGTATATATTGTTCTCTCCAAGTCAGTGTTTATTGTACGCTCCAGGTTAGTATTTATTGTACTCTCCAGGTCAGCATTTATTTTACTCTCCAGGTAAGTATTTATTGTAATCTCCATGTCAGTGTTTATTGTACTCTCCAGTTCAATATTTATTGTACTCTCCAGTTCAGTCTTTATTGTACTCTGCAATCATTTTTATTGTACTCTCCAGGTCAGTATTTATTTTACTTACCAGGTCAGTATTAATTTACTCTCCAGGTCAGTATGTATTAAACTCTCCAGGTCAGTATTTATTCCACTCTCCAGGTCAGTGTTTATTATACTCTACAGAACTGTATTTAATACCCTCTCCAGGTCAGTATTAATTGTACTCTGCAGGTCAGTATTTATTGCAGTCTCTGTGTCAGTATTTATTGTACTCTGCAGGTCAGTACTAATTGTACTCTCCAGGTCAGTATTTATTGTACTCTCCAGGTCAGTATTTATTACCCTTACCAGGTCAGTGTTTATTGTTCTCTCCAGGTCAGTATTTATTGTACTCTCCGGTCAGTATTTATTGTACTCTCCAGGTCAGTACTAATTGGACTCTCCAGGTCAGTATTTATTGTACTCTCCAGCTCAGTACTTAATGTCCTCTCCAGGTCAATATTTATTGTACTCTCCAGGTCAGTATTTATTGTACTCCCCAGGTCAGTATTTATTGTAGTCTCCAGGTCATTATTTATTGCCCTCTCCAGGTCAATATTTATTGTACTCTCCAGGTCAGTATTTATTGTACTCTCCAGGTAAGTATTTATTGTACTCTCCAGGTCAGTGTTTATTGTACTCTCCAGGTCAGTATTTATTACCCTCTCCAGACCAGTATTTATTGTACACTCCAGGTCAGTATCTTTTGTTCTCTCCAGGTCAGTGTTTATTGTACTCTCCAGGTTAGTATTTATGGTACTCTCCAGGTCAGCATTTATTTTCCTCTCCAGGTAAGTATTTATTGTACTCTCCAGGTCAGTGTTTATTGTACTCTCCAGTTCAATATTTATTGTACTCTCCAGTTCAATATTTATTGTACTCTCCAGGTCAGTCTTTATTGTACTCTCCAATTCAGCTTTTATTGTACACTCCAGGTCAGTATTTATTGTTCTCTCCAGGTCAGTGTTTATTGTACTCTCCAGGTCAGTATTTATTGTACTCTCCAGGTCATTATTTATTGTACTCTCCAGATCAGTATTTATTGCACTCTCCAGGTCAGTATTTATTGTACTCTCCAGGTAAGTATTTATAGTACTCTCCTGGTCAGTATTTATTGTACACTCCAATTCAGCTTTTATTGTACACTCCAGGTCAGTATTTATTGTTCTCTCCAGGTCAGTGTTTATTGTACTCTCCAGGTCAGTATTTATTGTACTCTCCAGGTCAGTATTTATTGTACTCTCCAGATCAGTATTTATTGCACTCTCCAGGTCAGTATTTATTGTACTCTCCAGGTAAGTATTTATAGTACTCTCCTGGTCAGTATTTATTGTACACTCCAATTCAGCTTTTATTGTACACTCCAGGTCAGTATTTATTGTTCTCTCCAGGTCAGTGTTTATTGTACTCTCCAGGTCAGTATTTATTGTACTCTCCAGGTCAGTGTTTATTGTACTCTCCAGTTCAATATTTATTGTACTCTCCAGGTCAGTCTTTATTGTACTTTACAAGTCATTTTTATCGTTCTCTCTAGGTCCGTATTTATTGTGCTCTCCAGGTCAGTATGTATTATACGCTCCAGGTCAATATTTATTGCACTCTCCAGGTCAGTGTTTATTATATTCTACAGAACTGTATTTATTACCATCTCCAGGTCAGTATTAATTGTACTCTCCAGGTCAGTATTTATTGCACTCTCTGGTCAATATTTATTGTACTCTCCAGATCAGTACGAATTGGACTCTCCGGGTCAGTATTTATTGTACTCTGCAGGTCAGTACTTAATGTACTCTCCAGGTCAGTATTTATTGTACTCTCCACGTCAGTATTTATTACCCTTTCCAGGTCAGTGTTTATTGTTCTCTCCAGGTCAGTATTTATTGTACTCTCTGGGTCAGTATTTATTGTACACTCCAGGTCAGTACTAATTGGACTCTCCGGGTCAGTATTTATTGTACTCTCCAGGTCAGTACTTAATGTACTCTCCAGGTCAATATTTATTGTACTCTCCAGGTCAGTATTTATTGTACCCCCAGGTCAGTATTTATTGCAGTCTCCAGGTCATTATTTATTGCCCTCTCCAGGTCAGTATTTATTTCCCTCTCCAGGTCAGTATTTATTACCCTCTCCAGGTCAGTATTTATTGTACTCCCCATGTCAGTATTTATTGTACTCTCCAGGTCAGTATTAATTGTACTCTCCAGGTCAGTAATTATTGTACTCTCCAGGTCAGTGTTTATTGTACTCTTCTGGTCAGTATTTATTACCCTCTCCAGGTCAGCATTTATTGTACTCTCCAGGTCAGTATTTATTATACTCTCCAGGTCTGTATTTATTGTACTCTCCAGGTCAGTGTTTATTGTACTCTCCTTGTCAGTATTTATTACTCGCTCCAGGTCAGTATTTATTGAACTCTCCAGGTCAGTATTTATTTACTTCTCCAGGTCAGTATTTAATACCCTCTCCAGGTCAGTATTTATTACCCGCTGCAGGTCTGTATTTATGGTATTCACCAGGTCAGTATTTATTGTAATCTCCAAGTCAGTATTTATTACTCGCTCCAGGTCAGTATTTATTGAACTCTCCAGCCAAGTATTTATTGTTCTCTCCAGGTCAGTGTTTATTGTACTCTCCAGGTCAGTATTTATTTTACTCTCCAGGTCATTATTTATGTACTCTCCAGGTCAGTATTTATTGTACTCTCCAGATCAGTATTTATTGCACAATCCAGGTCAGTATTTAATGTACTCTTCAGGTCAGTATTTATTGTACTCTCAATGTCAGTATTTATTGCACTCTCCAGGTCAGTATTTATGGTACTCTCCAGGTCAGTATTTATTACTCTCTCCAGGTCAGTATTGATTGTACTCACAGGTCAGCATGTATTGTACTCTCCAGGTCAGTATTTATTGTATTCTCCAGGTCAGTTTTTATTTTACTCTCCAGTTCAGTATTTATTGTACTCTTCAGGTCACTATTTATTACCCTCTCCATTTCAGTATTTATTTTACTCCCCAGGTCAGCATTTATTATAATGTCCAGGGCAGCATATATTGTGCTCTCCAGGTCAGTATTTATTGTACACTCCAGGTCAGTATTTATTGCCCTCTCCAGGTCAGTATTTATTATACTCTCCAGGTCTGTATTTATTACCATCTCCAGGTCAGTATTTATTACCCTCTCAAGGTCAGTATTTATTGTTCTCTCCAGGTCAGTATTTATTGTACTCTCTGTGTCAGTATTTATTGTACTTTCCAGGTTAGTATTTATTACGCTCTCCAGGTCAGTATTTATTGTACACTCCAGCTCAGTATTTATTGTACTCTCCAGGTCAGTAGTTATTGTACTCTCCAGGTCAGTATTTATTGTACTCTCCAGGTCAGTATTTATTGTACTCTCCAGATCAGTATTTATAGTTCTCTGCATGTCAGTATTTATTGTACTCTCCAGGTCAGTATTTATTACCCTCTCCACGTTAGTATTTATTGTACTCTCCAGGTCAGTATTTATTGTACTCTCCAGATCAGTATTTATTGTTCTCTGCATGTCAGTATTTATTGCAATCACCAGATCATTATTTATTCGACTCTCCAGGTCAGTATTTATTGCACTTTCCAGGTCAGTGTTTATTGTACTCTCCAGGTCAGTGTTTATTACCCTCTCCAGGTCAGTATTTATTACTCGCTCCAGGTCAGTATTTATTGTACTCTCCAGGTCAGTATTTATTTACTTCTCCAGGTCAGTATTTAATACCCTCTCCAGGTCAGCATTTATTACCCGCTGCAGGTCTGTATTTATGGTATTCACCAGGTCAGTATTTATTGTAATCTCCAAGTCACTATTAATTGGACTCTCCTGGTCAGTATTTATTGTACTCTCCAATTCAGTTTTTATTGAACTCTCCAGCCAAGTATTTATTGTTCTCTCCGGGTCAGTGTTTATTGTACTCTTCAGGTCAGTATTTATTTTACTCTCCAGGTCATTATTTATGTACTCTCCAGGTCAGTATTTATTGTACTCTCCAGATCAGTATTTATTGCACAATCCAGGTCAGTATTTATTGTACTCTTCAGGTCAGTATTTATTGTACTCTCCAGGTCAGTATATATTGCACTCTCCAGGTCAGTAGTTATTGTACTCTCCAGGTCAGAATTTATTACTCTCTCCAGGTCAGTATTGATTATACTCACAGGTCAGTATGTATTGTGCTCTCCAGGTCAGTATTTATATTACTCTCCAGTTCAGTATTTATTGTACTCTTCAGGTCACTCTTTATTACCCTCTCCGTTTCAGCATTTATTATAATCTCCAGGGCAGCATATATTGTCCTCTCCAGGTCAGTATTTATTGTACTCTCCAGGTCAGTATTTCGTGCCCTCTCCAGGTCAGTATTTATTATACTCTCCAGGTCTGTATTTATTGTACTCTCCAGGTCAGTGTTTATTGTACTCTCCTTGTCAGTATTTATTACTCGCTCCAGGTCAGTATTTATTGAACTCTCCAGGTCAGTATTTATTTACTTCTCCAGGTCAGTATTTAATACCCTCTCCAGGTCAGTATTTATTACCCGCTGCAGGTCTGTATTTATGGTATTCACCAGGTCAGTATTTATTGTAATCTCCAAGTCAGTATTTATTACTCGCTCCAGGTCAGTATTTATTGAACTCTCCAGCCAAGTATTTATTGTTCTCTCCAGGTCAGTGTTTATTGTACTCTCCAGGTCAGTATTTATTTTACTCTCCAGGTCATTATTTATGTACTCTCCAGGTCAGTATTTATTGTACTCTCCAGATCAGTATTTATTGCACAATCCAGGTCAGTATTTAATGTACTCTTCAGGTCAGTATTTATTGTACTCTCAATGTCAGTATTTATTGCACTCTCCAGGTCAGTATTTATGGTACTCTCCAGGTCAGTATTTATTACTCTCTCCAGGTCAGTATTGATTGTACTCACAGGTCAGTATGTATTGTACTCTCCAGGTCAGTATTTATTGTATTCTCCAGGTCAGTTTTTATTTTACTCTCCAGTTCAGTATTTATTGTACTCTTCAGGTCACTATTTATTACCCTCTCCATTTCAGTATTTATTTTACTCCCCAGGTCAGCATTTATTATAATGTCCAGGGCAGCATATATTGTGCTCTCCAGGTCAGTATTTATTGTACACTCCAGGTCAGTATTTATTGCCCTCTCCAGGTCAGTATTTATTATACTCTCCAGGTCTGTATTTATTACCATCTCCAGGTCAGTATTTATTACCCTCTCAAGGTCAGTATTTATTGTTCTCTCCAGGTCAGTATTTATTGTACTCTCTGTGTCAGTATTTATTGTACTTTCCAGGTTAGTATTTATTACGCTCTCCAGGTCAGTATTTATTGTACACTCCAGCTCAGTATTTATTGTACTCTCCAGGTCAGTAGTTATTGTACTCTCCAGGTCAGTATTTATTGTACTCTCCAGGTCAGTATTTATTGTACTCTCCAGATCAGTATTTATAGTTCTCTGCATGTCAGTATTTATTGTACTCTCCAGGTCAGTATTTATTACCCTCTCCACGTTAGTATTTATTGTACTCTCCAGGTCAGTATTTATTGTACTCTCCAGATCAGTATTTATTGTTCTCTGCATGTCAGTATTTATTGCAATCACCAGATCATTATTTATTCGACTCTCCAGGTCAGTATTTATTGCACTTTCCAGGTCAGTGTTTATTGTACTCTCCAGGTCAGTGTTTATTACCCTCTCCAGGTCAGTATTTATTACTCGCTCCAGGTCAGTATTTATTGTACTCTCCAGGTCAGTATTTATTTACTTCTCCAGGTCAGTATTTAATACCCTCTCCAGGTCAGCATTTATTACCCGCTGCAGGTCTGTATTTATGGTATTCACCAGGTCAGTATTTATTGTAATCTCCAAGTCACTATTAATTGGACTCTCCTGGTCAGTATTTATTGTACTCTCCAATTCAGTTTTTATTGAACTCTCCAGCCAAGTATTTATTGTTCTCTCCGGGTCAGTGTTTATTGTACTCTTCAGGTCAGTATTTATTTTACTCTCCAGGTCATTATTTATGTACTCTCCAGGTCAGTATTTATTGTACTCTCCAGATCAGTATTTATTGCACAATCCAGGTCAGTATTTATTGTACTCTTCAGGTCAGTATTTATTGTACTCTCCAGGTCAGTATATATTGCACTCTCCAGGTCAGTAGTTATTGTACTCTCCAGGTCAGAATTTATTACTCTCTCCAGGTCAGTATTGATTATACTCACAGGTCAGTATGTATTGTGCTCTCCAGGTCAGTATTTATATTACTCTCCAGTTCAGTATTTATTGTACTCTTCAGGTCACTCTTTATTACCCTCTCCGTTTCAGCATTTATTATAATCTCCAGGGCAGCATATATTGTCCTCTCCAGGTCAGTATTTATTGTACTCTCCAGGTCAGTATTTCGTGCCCTCTCCAGGTCAGTATTTATTATACTCTCCAGGTCTGTATTTATTACCCTCTCCAGGTCAGTATTTATTACCCTCTCAAGGTCAGTATTTATTGTACTCTCCAGGTCAGTATTTATTGTACTCTCTGTGTCAGTATTTATTGTACTCTCCAGGTCAGTACTTATTGGACTCTCCAGGTCAGTATTTATTGTACTCTCCAGGTCAGTATTTATTACCCTCTCCTGCTCAGTTTTTATGGTATCTCCAGGTCAGTATTTATTGTTCTCTCCAGATCAATGTTTATTGTACTTTCCAGGTTAGTATTTATTACCCTCTCGAGGTCAGTATTTATTGTACACTCCAGCTCAGTATTTATTGTACTCTCCAGGTCAGCAATTATTGTACTCTCCAGGTCAGTATTTATTGTACTCTCCAGGTCAGTATTTATTGTACTCTCCAGATCAGTATTTATTGTATCACCAGGTCATTATTTATTCGACTCTCCAGGTCAGTATTTATTGCACTTTCCAGGTCAGTATTTATTGTACTCTCCAGGTCAATGTTTATTACCCTCTCCAGGTCAGTATTTATTGTACACTCCAGCTCAGTATTTATTGTACTCTCCAGGTCAGTAGTTATTGTCCTCTCCAGGTCAGTATTTATTGTACTCTCCAGGTCAGTATTTAATGTACTGTCCAGGTCATTATTTATTGCACTATCCAAGTCAGTATTTGTTGTACTCTCCAGGTAAGTATTTTTTGTACTCAGCAGGTTAGTATTTATTGCCCTCTCCAGGTTAGCATTTATTTTACTTCAAGGTCAGTATTTTTGTACTCTCCAGGTCAGTATTTATTACTCTCGCCAAGTCAGTATTTATTACCCTCTCCAGGTCTGTATTGTTTTTACTCCCCATGTCAGTATATATTGTACTCTCCGGGTCAGTATTTATTGCCCTCTCTAGGTCAGTATTTATTGTACTCTCCAGGTCAGTGTTTATCGTACTCTCCAGGTCAGTATTTATTACCCTCTCCAGGTCAGCATTTTTCTGCTGTCCAGGTCAATATACATTGTTCTCTCCAGGTCAGTCTTTATTGTACTCTACAATCATTTTTATTGTACCCTCCAGGTCAGTATTTATTTTACTCCCCAGGTCAGTATTTATTGTACTCTCCAGGTCAGTATTTATTGTGCTCTCCAGGTCAGTATTTATTGCACTCTCCAGGTCAGTATTTATTTTACTCCCCAGGTCAGTATTTATTACCCTCTCCAGGTCAGTATTTATTGCACTCTCCACGTCAGTATTTATTGCACTCTCTGGGTCAGTATTTATTGTACTCTCCAGGTCAGTACTAATTGGACTCTCCAGGTCAGTATTTATTGTACTCTCCAGGTCAGTATTTATTACCTTTTCCAGGTAAGTGTTTATTGTACTCTCCAGGTCAGTATTTATTGTACTCTCTGCGTCAGTATTTATTGTACTCTCCAGGTCAGTACTAATTGGACTCTCCAGGTCAGTATTTATTGTACTCTCCAGGTCAGTACTTAATGTACTCTCCAAGTCAATATTTATTGTACTCTCCAGGTCAGTATTTATTGTACTCCCCAGGTCAGTATTTATTGTAGTCTTCAGGTAATTATTTATGGCCCTCTCCAGGTCAGTATTTATTTCCCTCTCCAGGTCAGTATTTATTACCCTCTCCAGGTCAGTATTTATTGTACTCCCCATGTCAGTATTTATTGTACTCTCCAGGTCAGTATTTATTGTACTCTCCAGGTCAGTGTTTATTGTACTCTCCATGTCAGTATTTATTACGCGCTCCAGGGCAGTATTTATTGTACTCTCCAGGTCAGTATTTATTTACTTCTCCAGTTCAGTATTTATTACCCTCTCTAGGTCAGTAGTTATTACCCACTGCAGGTCTGTATTTATGGTATTCACCAGGTCAGTATTTATTGTAATCTCCAAGTCACTATTAATTGTAATCTCCTGGTCAGTATTTATTGTACTCTCCAATTCAGTTTTTATTGAACTCTCCAGCTAAGTATTTATTGCTCTCTCCAGGTCAGTGTTTATTGTACTCTCCAGGTCAGTATTTATTTTACTCTCCAGGTCATTATTTACGTACTCTCCAGGTCAGTATTTATTGTACTCTCCAGGTCAGTATTTATTGCACTCTCCATGTCAGTATTTATTGTACTCTTCAGGTCAGTATTTATTGTACACTCCAGGTCAGTATTTATTGCACTCTCCAGGTCAGTATTTATTGTACTCTCCAGGTCAGCATTTATTGTACTCTCCAGGTCAGTATTTATTGTACTGTCCAGGTCTGAATTTATTGTACTCTCCAGGTCAGTGTTTATTGTACTCTCCATGTCAGTATTTATTACTCGCTCCAGGTCAGTATTTATTGTACTCTCCGGGTCAGTATTTATTTACTTCTCTAGGTCAGTATTTATTACCCTCTCCAGTTCAGTATTTATTACCCGCTGCAGGTCTGTATTTATGGTATTCACCAGGTCAGTATTTATTGTACTCTCCAATTCAGTTTTTATTGAACTCTCCAGCTAAGTATTTATTGTTCTCTCCAGGTCAGTGTTTATTGTACTCTCCAGGTCAGTATTTATTGTACTCTCCAGGTCAGTATTTATTGCACTCTCCATGTCAGTATTTATTGTACTCTTCAGGTCAGTATTTATTGTACTCTCCAGGTCAGTATTTATTGCACTCTCCAGGTCAGTATTTATTGTACACTCCAGGTCAGTATTTATTTCCCTCTCCAGGTCAGTATTTATTACCCTCTCCAGGTCAGTATTTATTGTACTCCCCATGTCAGTATTTATTGTACTCTCCAGGTCAGTATTTATTGTACTCTCCAGGTCAGTTTTTATTGTACTCTCCAGGTCAGTATTAATTGTACTCTCCAGGTCAGTATTTATTGTACTCTCCAGGTCAGTATTTATTGTAATCTCCAGGTAAGTATTTATTGTACTCTCCAGGTCAGTGTTTATTGAACTCTCCAGGTCTGTATTTATTGTACTCTCCAGGTCAGTGTTTATTGTACTCTCCATGTCAGTATTTATTACTCGCTCCAGGTCAGTATTTATTGTACTCTCCAGGTCAGTATTTATTTACTTCTCCAGGTCAGTATTTATTACCATCTCCAGGTCAGTATTTATTACCCGCTGCAGGTCTGTATTTATGGTATTCACCAGGTCAGTATTTATTGTAATCTCAAGTCACTATTAATTGTACTCTCCTGATCAGTATTTATGATACTCTCCAATTCAGTTTTTATTGAACTCTCCAGCTAAGTATTTATTGTTCTATCCTGGTCAGTAGTTATTGTCCTCTCCAGGTCAGTATTTATTGTACTCTCCAGGTCAGTATTTAATGTACTGTCCAGGTCATTATTTATTGCACTATCCAAGTCAGTATTTGTTGTACTCTCCAGGTAAGTATTTTTTGTACTCAGCAGGTTAGTATTTATTGCCCTCTCCAGGTTAGCATTTATTTTACTTCAAGGTCAGTATTTTTGTACTCTCCAGGTCAGTATTTATTACTCTCGCCAAGTCAGTATTTATTACCCTCTCCAGGTCTGTATTGTTTTTACTCCCCATGTCAGTATATATTGTACTCTCCGGGTCAGTATTTATTGCCCTCTCTAGGTCAGTATTTATTGTACTCTCCAGGTCAGTGTTTATCGTACTCTCCAGGTCAGTATTTATTACCCTCTCCAGGTCAGCATTTTTCTGCTGTCCAGGTCAATATACATTGTTCTCTCCAGGTCAGTCTTTATTGTACTCTACAATCATTTTTATTGTACCCTCCAGGTCAGTATTTATTTTACTCCCCAGGTCAGTATTTATTGTACTCTCCAGGTCAGTATTTATTGTGCTCTCCAGGTCAGTATTTATTGCACTCTCCAGGTCAGTATTTATTTTACTCCCCAGGTCAGTATTTATTACCCTCTCCAGGTCAGTATTTATTGCACTCTCCACGTCAGTATTTATTGCACTCTCTGGGTCAGTATTTATTGTACTCTCCAGGTCAGTACTAATTGGACTCTCCAGGTCAGTATTTATTGTACTCTCCAGGTCAGTATTTATTACCTTTTCCAGGTAAGTGTTTATTGTACTCTCCAGGTCAGTATTTATTGTACTCTCTGCGTCAGTATTTATTGTACTCTCCAGGTCAGTACTAATTGGACTCTCCAGGTCAGTATTTATTGTACTCTCCAGGTCAGTACTTAATGTACTCTCCAAGTCAATATTTATTGTACTCTCCAGGTCAGTATTTATTGTACTCCCCAGGTCAGTATTTATTGTAGTCTTCAGGTAATTATTTATGGCCCTCTCCAGGTCAGTATTTATTTCCCTCTCCAGGTCAGTATTTATTACCCTCTCCAGGTCAGTATTTATTGTACTCCCCATGTCAGTATTTATTGTACTCTCCAGGTCAGTATTTATTGTACTCTCCAGGTCAGTGTTTATTGTACTCTCCATGTCAGTATTTATTACGCGCTCCAGGGCAGTATTTATTGTACTCTCCAGGTCAGTATTTATTTACTTCTCCAGTTCAGTATTTATTACCCTCTCTAGGTCAGTAGTTATTACCCACTGCAGGTCTGTATTTATGGTATTCACCAGGTCAGTATTTATTGTAATCTCCAAGTCACTATTAATTGTAATCTCCTGGTCAGTATTTATTGTACTCTCCAATTCAGTTTTAATTGAACTCTCCAGCTAAGTATTTATTGCTCTCTCCAGGTCAGTGTTTATTGTACTCTCCAGGTCAGTATTTATTTTACTCTCCAGGTCATTATTTACGTACTCTCCAGGTCAGTATTTATTGTACTCTCCAGGTCAGTATTTATTGCACTCTCCATGTCAGTATTTATTGTACTCTTCAGGTCAGTATTTATTGTACACTCCAGGTCAGTATTTATTGCACTCTCCAGGTCAGTATTTATTGTACTCTCCAGGTCAGCATTTATTGTACTCTCCAGGTCAGTATTTATTGTACTGTCCAGGTCTGAATTTATTGTACTCTCCAGGTCAGTGTTTATTGTACTCTCCATGTCAGTATTTATTACTCGCTCCAGGTCAGTATTTATTGTACTCTCCGGGTCAGTATTTATTTACTTCTCTAGGTCAGTATTTATTACCCTCTCCAGTTCAGTATTTATTACCCGCTGCAGGTCTGTATTTATGGTATTCACCAGGTCAGTATTTATTGTACTCTCCAATTCAGTTTTTATTGAACTCTCCAGCTAAGTATTTATTGTTCTCTCCAGGTCAGTGTTTATTGTACTCTCCAGGTCAGTATTTATTGTACTCTCCAGGTCAGTATTTATTGCACTCTCCATGTCAGTATTTATTGTACTCTTCAGGTCAGTATTTATTGTACTCTCCAGGTCAGTATTTATTGCACTCTCCAGGTCAGTATTTATTGTACTCTCCAGGTCAGTATTTATTTCCCTCTCCAGGTCAGTATTTATTACCCTCTCCAGGTCAGTATTTATTGTACTCCCCATGTCAGTATTTATTGTACTCTCCAGGTCAGTATTTATTGTACTCTCCAGGTCAGTTTTTATTGTACTCTCCAGGTCAGTATTAATTGTACTCTCCAGGTCAGTATTTATTGTACTCTCCAGGTCAGTATTTATTGTAATCTCCAGGTAAGTATTTATTGTACTCTCCAGGTCAGTGTTTATTGAACTCTCCAGGTCTGTATTTATTGTACTCTCCAGGTCAGTGTTTATTGTACTCTCCATGTCAGTATTTATTACTCGCTCCAGGTCAGTATTTATTGTACTCTCCAGGTCAGTATTTATTTACTTCTCCAGGTCAGTATTTATTACCCTCTCCAGGTCAGTATTTATTACCCGCTGCAGGTCTGTATTTATGGTATTCACCAGGTCAGTATTTATTGTAATCTCAAGTCACTATTAATTGTACTCTCCTGATCAGTATTTATGATACTCTCCAATTCAGTTTTTATTGAACTCTCCAGCTAAGTATTTATTGTTCTATCCTGGTCAGTGTTTATTATACTCTCCAGGTCAGTATTTATTTTACTCTCCAGGTCATTATTTATGTACTCTCCAGGTCCGTATTTATTGTACTCTCCAGGTCAGTATTTATTGCACTCTCCATGTCAGTATTTATTGTACTCTTCAGGTCAGTATTTATTGTACTCTTCAGGTCAGTATTTATTGTACTCTCCAGGTCAGTATTTATTGCACTCTCCAGGTCAGTATTTATTGTACTCTCCAGGTCAGTATTTATTACCCTCTCCAGGTCAGTATTGATTGCACTCTCCAGGTCAGTATGTATTGTACTCTCCAGGTCAGCATTTATTGTATTCTCCAGGTCAGTATTTATTTTACTCTCCAGTTCAGTATTTATTGTACTCTTCAGGTCACTATTTATTAACCTCACCATTTCAGTATTTATTTTACTCCCCAGGTCAGCATTTATTATAATCTCCAGGGCAGCATATATTGTGCTCTCCAGGTCAGTATTTATTTTACTCCCCAGGTCAGTATTTATTGTACTCTCCAGGTCAGTATTTATTGTGCTCTCCAGGTCAGTATGTATTGTACTCTCCAGGTCAGTATTTATTGCACTCTCCAGGTCAGTGTTTATTATACTCTACAGAACTGTATTTATTAACCTCTCCAGGTCACTATTTATTGTACTCTCCAGGTCAGTATTTATTGCACTCTCTGGGTCAGTATTTATTGTACTCTCGAGGTCAGTACTAATTGGACTCTCCAGGTCAGTATTTATTGTACTCTCCAGGTCAGTTTTTATTACCCTCTCCAGGTCAGCATTTATTGTACTCTCCAGGTCAGTATTTGTTGTACTCTCCAGGTCTGTATTTATTGTACTCTCCAGGTCAGTGTTTATTGTACTCTCCATGTCAGTATTTATTACTCGCTCCAGGTCAGTATTTATTGTACTCTCCAGGTCAGTATTTATTTACTTCTCCAGATCAGTATTTATTACCCTCTCCACGTCAGTATTTATTACCCGCTGCAGGTCTGTATTTATGGTACTCACCAGGTCAGTATTTATTGTAATCTCCAAGTCACTATTAATTGTAATCTCCTGGTCAATATTTATTGTACTCTCTCATTCAGTTTTTATTGAACTCTCCAGCTAAGTATTTATTGTTCTCTCCAGGTCAGTGTTTATTGTACTCTCCAGGTCAGTATTTATTGTACTCTCCAGTTCAGTATTTATTGCACTCTCCATGTCAGTATTTATGGTACTCTTCAGGTCAGTATTTATTGTACTCTCCAGGTCAGTATTTATTGCACTCTCCAGGTCAGTATTTATTGTACTCTCCAGGTCAGTATTTATTAGCCTCTCCAGGTCAGTATTGATTGTACTCTCCAGGTCAGTATGTATTGTACTCTCCAGGTCAGTATTTATTGTATTCTCCAGGTCAGTATTTATTTTACTCTCCAGTTCAGTATTTATTGTACTCTTCAGGTCACTATTTATAACCGTCTCCATTTCAGTATTTATTTTACTCCCCAGGTCAGCATTTATTATAATCTGCAGGGCAGCATATATTGTGCTCTCCAGGTCAGTATTTATTGTACTCTCCAGGTCAGTATTTATTGCCCTCTCCAGGTCAGTATTTATTATACTCTCCAGGTCTGTATTTATTACCCTCTCCAGGTCAGTATTTATTAACCTCTCAAATTCAGTATTTATTGTACTGTCCAGGTCAGTATTTATTACCCTTTCCAGGTAAGTGTTTATTGTACTCTCCAGGTCAGTATTTATTGTACTCTCTGCGTCAGAATTTTTTGTACTCTCCAGGTCAGTACTAATTGGACTCTCCAGGTCAGTATTTATTGTACTCTCCAGTTCAGTACTTAATGTACTCTCCAGGTCAATATTTAGCGTACTCTCCAGGTCAGTATTTATTACCCTCTCCAGGTCAGTATTTATTGTACTCCCCATGTCAGTATTTATTGTACTCTCCAGGTCAGTATTTATTGCACTCTCCATGTCAGTATTTATTGTACTCTTCAGGTCAGTTTTTATTGTACTCTCCAGGTCAGTATTTATTGCACTCTCCAGGTCAGTATTTATTGTACTCTCCAGGTCAGTATTTATTTCCCTCTCCAGGTCAGTATTTATTGTACTCCCCATGTCCGTATTTATTGTACTCTCCAGGTCAGTATTTATTGTACTCTCCAGGTCAGTTTTTATTGTACTCTCCAGGTCAGTATTAATTGTACTCACCAGGTCAGTATTTATTGTACTCTCCAGGTCAGTATTTATTGTAATCTCCAGGTAAGTATTTATTGTACTCTCCAGGTCAGTGTTTATTGAACTCTCCAGGTCTGTATTTTTTGTACTCTCCAGGTCAGTGTTTATTGTACTCTCCATGTCAGTATTTATTACTCGCTCCAGGTCAGTATTTATTGTACTCTCCAGGTCAGTATTTATTTACTTCTCCAGGTCAGTATTTATTACCCTCTCCAGGTCAGTATTTATTACCCGCTGCAGGTCTGTATTTATGGTATTCACCAGGTCAGTATTTATTGTAATCTCAAGTCACTATTAATTGTACTCTCCTGATCAGTATTTATGGTACTCTCCAATTCAGTTTTTATTGAACTCTACAGCTAAGTATTTATTGTTCTATCCTGGTCAGTGTTTATTATATTCTCCAGGTCAGTATTAATTTTACTCTCCAGGTCATTATTTATGTACTCTCCAGGTCCATATTTATTGTACTCTCCAGGTCAGTATTTATTGCACTCTCCATGTCAGTATTTATTGTACTCTTCAGGTCAGTATTTATTGTACTCTTCAGGTCAGTATTTATTGTACTCTCCAGGTCAGTATTTATTGCACTCTCCAGGTCAGTATTTATTGTACTCTCCAGGTCAGTATTTATTACCCTCTCCAGGTCAGTATTGATTGCACTCTCCAGGTCAGTATGTATTGTATTCTCCAGGTCAGCATTTATTGTATTCTCCAGGTCAGTATTTATTTTACTCTCCAGTTCAGTATTTATTGTACTCTTCAGGTCACTATTTATTAACCTCACCATTTCAGTATTTATTTTACTCCCCAGGTCAGCATTTATTATTATCTCCAGGGAGGCATATATTGTGCTCTCCAGGTCAGTATTTATTTTACTCCCCAGGTCAGTATTTATTGTACTCTCCAGGTCAGTATGTATTGTACTCTCCAGGTCAGCATTTATTGTATTCTCCAGGTCAGTATTTATTTTACTCTCCAGTTCAGTATTTATTGTACTCTTCAGGTCACTATTTATTAACCTCACCATTTCAGTATTTATTTTACTCCCCAGGTCAGCATTTATTATAATCTCCAGGGCAGCATATATTGTGCTCTCCAGGTCAGTATTTATTTTACTCCCCAGGTCAGTATTTATTGTACTCTCCAGGTCAGTATTTATTGTGCTCTCCAGGTCAGTATGTATTGTACTCTCCAGGTCAGTATTTATTGCACTCTCCAGGTCAGTGTTTATTATACTCTACAGAACTGTATTTATTAACCTCTCCAGGTCACTATTTATTGTACTCTCCAGGTCAGTATTTATTGCACTCTCTGGGTCAGTATTTATTGTACTCTCGAGGTCAGTACTAATTGGACTCTCCAGGTCAGTATTTATTGTACTCTCCAGGTCAGTATTTATTACCTTTTCCAGGTAATTGTTTATTGTACTCTCCAGGTCAGTATTTAATGTACTCTCTGGGTCAGTATTTATTGTACTCTCCAGGTAAGTATTTATTGTACTCTCCAGGTCAGTGTTTATTGTACTCTCCAGGTCAGTTTTTATTACCCTCTCCAGGTCAGCATTTATTGTACTCTCCAGGTCAGTATTTGTTGTACTCTCCAGGTCTGTATTTATTGTACTCTCCAGGTCAGTGTTTATTGTACTCTCCATGTCAGTATTTATTACTCGCTCCAGGTCAGTATTTATTGTACTCTCCAGGTCAGTATTTATTTACTTCTCCAGATCAGTATTTATTACCCTCTCCACGTCAGTATTTATTACCCGCTGCAGGTCTGTATTTATGGTATTCACCAGGTCAGTATTTATTGTAATCTCCAAGTCACTATTAATTGTAATCTCCTGGTCAATATTTATTGTACTCTCTCATTCAGTTTTTATTGAACTCTCCAGCTAAGTATTTATTGTTCTCTCCAGGTCAGTGTTTATTGTACTCTCCAGGTCAGTATTTATTGTACTCTCCAGTTCAGTATTTATTGCACTCTCCATGTCAGTATTTATGGTACTCTTCAGGTCAGTATTTATTGTACTCTCCAGGTCAGTATTTATTGCACTCTCCAGGTCAGTATTTATTGTACTCTCCAGGTCAGTATTTATTAGCCTCTCCAGGTCAGTATTGATTGTACTCTCCAGGTCAGTATGTATTGTACTCCCCATGTCAGTATTTATTGTACTCTCCAGGTCAGTATTTATTGCACTCTCCATGTCAGTATTTATTGTACTCTTCAGGTCAGTTTTTATTGTACTCTCCAGGTCAGTATTTATTGCCCTCTCCAGGTCAGTATTTATTGTACTCTCCAGGTCAGTATTTATTTCCCTCTCCAGGTCAGTATTTATTGTACTCCCCATGTCAGTATTTATTGTACTCTCCAGGTCAGTATTTATTGTACTCTCCAGGTCAGTTTTTATTGTACTCTCCAGGTCAGTATTAATTGTACTCACCAGGTCAGTATTTATTGTACTCTCCAGGTCAGTATTTATTGTAATCTCCAGGTAAGTATTTATTGTACTCTCCAGGTCAGTGTTTATTGAACTCTCCAGGTCTGTATTTTTTGTACTCTCCAGGTCAGTGTTTATTGTACTCTCCATGTCAGTATTTATTACTCGCTCCAGGTCAGTATTTATTGTACTCTCCAGGTAGGTATTTATTTACTTCTCCAGGTCAGTATTTATTACCCTCTCCAGGTCAGTATTTATTACCCGCTGCAGGTCTGTATTTATGGTATTCACCAGGTCAGTATTTATTGTAATCTCAAGTCACTATTAATTGTACTCTCCTGATCAGTATTTATGGTACTCTCCAATTCAGTTTTTATTGAACTCTCCAGCTAAGTATTTATTGTTCTATCCTGGTCAGTGTTTATTATATTCTCCAGGTCAGTATTTATTTTACTCTCCAGGTCATTATTTATGTACTCTCCAGGTCCATATTTATTGTACTCTCCAGGTCAGTATTTATTGCACTCTCCATGTCGGTATTTATTGTACTCTTCAGGTCAGTATTTATTGTACTCTTCAGGTCAGTATTTATTGTACTCTCCAGGTCAGTATTTATTGCACTCTCCAGGTCAGTATTTATTGTACTCTCCAGGTCAGTATTTATTACCCTCTCCAGGTCAGTATTGATTGCACTCTCCAGGTCAGTATGTATTGTACTCTCCAGGTCAGCATTTATTGTATTCTCCAGGTCAGTATTTATTTTACTCTCCAGTTCAGTATTTATTGTACTCTTCAGGTCACTATTTATTAACCTCACCATTTCAGTATTTATTTTACTCCCCAGGTCAGCATTTATTATAATCTCCAGGGAGGCATATATTGTGCTCTCCAGGTCAGTATTTATTTTACTCCCCAGGTCAGTATTTATTGTACTCTCCAGGTCAGTATTTATTGTGCTCTCCAGGTCAGTATGTATTGTACTCTCCAGGTCAGTATTTATTGCACTCTCCAGGTCAGTGTTTATTATACTCTACAGAACTGTATTTATTAACCTCTCCAGGTCACGATTTATTGTACTCTCCAGGTCAGTATTTATTGCACTCTCTGGGTCAGTATTTATTGTACTCTCGAGGTCAGTACTAATTGGACTCTCCAGGTCAGTATTTATTGTACTCTCCAGGACAGTATTTATTACCTTTTCCAGGTAATTGTTTATTGTACTCTCCAGGTCAGTATTTAATGTACTCTCTGGGTCAGTATTTATTGTACTCTCCAGGTAAGTATTTATTGTACTCTCCAGGTCAGTGTTTATTGTACTCTCCAGGTCAGTTTTTATTACCCTCTCCAGGTCAGCATTTATTGTACTCTCCAGGTCAGTATTTGTTGTACTCTCCAGGTCTGTATTTATTGTACTCTCCAGGTCAGTGTTTATTGTACTCTCCATGTCAGTATTTATTACTCGCTCCAGGTCAGTATTTATTGTACTCTCCAGGTCAGTATTTATTTACTTCTCCAGATCAGTATTTATTACCCTCTCCAGGTCAGTATTTATTACCCGCTGCAGGTCTGTATTTATGGTATTCACCAGGTCAGTATTTATTGTAATCTCCAAGTCACTATTAATTGTAATCTCCTGGTCAATATTTATTGTACTCTCTCATTCAGTTTTTATTGAACTCTCCAGCTAAGTATTTATTGTTCTCTCCAGGTCAGTGTTTATTGTACTCTCCAGGTCAGTATTTATTGTACTCTCCAGGTCAGTATTTATTGCACTCTCCATGTCAGTATTTATGGTACTCTTCAGGTCAGTATTTATTGTACTCTCCAGGTCAGTATTTATTGCACTCTCCAGGTCAGTATTTATTGTACTCTCCAGGTCAGTATTTATTAGCCTCTCCAGGTCAGTATTGATTGTACTCTCCAGGTCAGTATGTATTGTACTCTCCAGGTCAGTATTTATTGTATTCTCCAGGTCAGTATTTATTTTACTCTCCAGTTCAGTATTTATTGTACTCTTCAGGTCACTATCTATAACCCTCTCCATTTCAGTATTTATTTTACTCCCCAGGACAGCATTTATTATAATCTGCAGGGCAGCATATATTGTGCTCTCCAGGTCAGTATTTATTGTACTCTCCAGGTCAGTATTTATTGCCCTCTCCAGGTCAGTATTTATTATACTCTCCAGGTCTGTATTTATTACCCTCTCCAGGTCAGTATTTATTAACCTCTCAAATTCAGTATTTATTGTACTGTCCAGGTCAGTATTTATTACCCTTTCCAGGTAAGTGTTTATTGTACTCTCCAGGTCAGTATTTATTGTACTCTCTGGGTCAGAATTTTTTGTACTCTCCAGGTCAGTACTAATTGGACTCTCCAGGTCAGTATTTATTGTACTCTCCAGTTCAGTACTTAATGTACTCTCCAGGTCAATATTTATTGTACTCTCCAGGTCAGTATTGATTGTACTCCCCAGGTCAGTATTTATTGTAGTCTCCAGGTCATTATTTATTGCCCTCTCCAGGTTAGTATTTATTTCCCTCTCCAGGTCAGTATTTATTACCCTCTCCAGGTCAGTATTTATTGTACTCCCCATGTCAGTATTTATTGTACTCTCCTGTTCAGTATTTATTGTACTCTCCAGTTCAGTTTTTATTGTACTCTCCAGGTCAGTATTAATTGTACTCTCCAGGTCAGTATTTATTGTACTCTCCAGGTCAGTATTTATTGTAATCTCCAGGTAAGTATTTATTGTACTCTCCAGGTCAGTGTTTATTGAACTCTCCAGGTCTGTATTTATTGTACTCTCCAGGTCAGTGTTTATTGTACTCTCCATGTCAGTATTTATTACTCGCTCCAGGTCAGTATTTATTGTACTCTCCAGGTCAGTATTTATTTACTTCTCCAGGTCAGTATTTATTACCCTCTCCGGGTCAGTATTTATTACCCGCTGCAGGTCTGTATTTATGGTATTCACCAGGTCAGTATTTATTGTAATCTCAAGTCACTATTAATTGTACTCTCCTGATCAGTATTTATGGTACTCTCCAATTCAGTTTTTATTGAACTCTCCAGCTAAGTATTTATTGTTCTATCCTGGTCAGTGTTTTTAATACTCTCCAGGTCAGTATTTATTTTACTCTCCAGGTCATTATTTATGTACTTTCCAGGTCCGTATTTATTGTACTCTCCAGGTCAGTATTTATTGCACTCTCCATGTCAGTATTTATTGTACTCTTCAGGTCAGTATTTATTGTACTCTCCAGGTCTGTATTTATTGCACTCTCCAGATTAGTATTTATTGTACTCTCCAGGTCAGTATTTATTACCCTCTCCAGGTCAGTATTGATTGTACTCTCCAGGTCAGTATGTATTGTACTCTCCAGGTCAGTATTTATTGTATTCTCCAGGTCAGTATTTATTTTACTCTCCAGTTCAGTATTTATTGTACTTTTCAGGTCACTATTTATTACCCTCTCCATTTCAGTATTTATTTTACTCCCCAGGTCAGCATTTATTATAATCTCCAGGGCAGCATATATTGTGCTCTCCAGGTCAGTATTTATTATACTCGCCAGGTCTGTATTTATTACCCTCTCCAGGTCAGTATTTATTACCCTCTCAAGGTCAGTATTTATTGTACTCTCCAGGTCAGTATTTATTGGACTCTCTGTGTCATTATTTATTGTACTCTCCAGGTCAGTACTTATTGTACTCTCCAGGTCAGTATTTATTGTACTCTCCAGATCATTATTTATTAACCTCTCCAGCTCAGTTTTTATGGTATCTCCAGGTCAGTATTTATTGTTCTCTCCAGGTGAGTGTTTATTGTATTCTCCAGGTCAATATTTATTTTACTCTCCAGTTCAGTATTTATTGTACTTTTCAGGTCACTATTTATTACCCTCTCCATTTCAGTATTTATTTTACTCCCCAGGTCAGCATTTATTATAATCTCCAGGGCAGCATATATTGTGCTCTCCAGGTCAGTATTTATTGTACCCTCCAGGTCAGTATTTATTGCCCTCTCCAGGTCAGTATTTATTACCCTCTCAAAGTCAGTATTTATTGTAGTCTCCAGGTCAGTATTTATTGTACTCTCTGGGTCAGTATTTATTGTACTCTCCAGGTCAGTACTTATTGGACTCTCCAGGTCTGTATTTATTGTACTCTCCAGATCAGTATTTATTGTTCTCTGCATGTCAGTATTTATTGTATTCACCAGGTCATTATTTATTCGTCTCTCCAGGTCAGTATTTATTGCACTTTCCAGCTCAGTAGTTATTGTACTCTCCAGGTCAGTAGTTATTGTACTCTCCAGGTCAGTATTTATTGTACTCTCCAGCTCAGTATTTATAGTACTCTCCGGCTCAGTATTTATTACCCTCTCCAGGTCAGTATTTATTGTACTCTCCAGGTCAGTATTTATTGTACTCTCCAGGTCCGTATTTATTATACTCTCCAGGTCAGAATTTTTTGTACTCTCCATGTCAGTATTTATTGTACTCTCCAGGTCAGTATTTATTACCCGCTCCAGGTATTTATTTGTGGTACTCTCCAGGTCAGTATTTATTGTACTCTCCAAGTCACTATTAATTGTACTTTCCTGGTTAGTATTTATTGTACTCTCCAATTCAGTTTTTATTGTACTCTCCAGGTCAGTATTTATTGTTCTTTCCAGGTCAGTGTTTAATGTACTCTCCAGATCAGTATTTAATGTACTCACCAGGTCTGTACTTATTGTACTCTCCAGGTCAGTATTTATTGAACTCTCCAGGTCAGTATTTATTGTACTCTCCAGGTCAGTTCTTATTGTACTCTCCAGGTCAGCATTTATTGTACTCTGCAGGTCAATATGTATTACCCTCTCCAGATCAGTATTAATTGTACTCTCCAGGTCAATATTTATTGTACTCTCAAGATCAGTATTTATTGTACTCTCCAAATCATTTTTTATTATACTCTCCAGGTTGGTATTTATTGTACTCTCCAGGTCAATATTTATTGGCCTCTCCAGGTGAGTATTAATTGTACTCTCCATGTCAGTATTCATTGTACTCTCCAGGTCAGTATTTATTGTACTCTCCAATTCAGTATTAATTGTACTCTCCAGGTCAGTATTCATTGTACTATCCAGGTCAGTATTTATTGTACTCTCCAGTGCAGTATTTATTGTCCTCTCCAGGTCATTACTTGTTACCCTCTCCAGGTCAGTATTTATTACCCGCTCCAGGTCTGTATTTGTGGTACTCTCCAGGTCAGTATTTATTGTACTCTCCAAGTCACTATTAATTGTACTTTCCTGGTTAGTATTTATTGTACTCTCCAATTCAGTTTTTATTGTACTCTCCAGGTCAGTATTTATTGTTCTTTCCAGGTCAGTGTTTAATGTACTCTCCAGATCAGTATTTAATGTACTCACCAGGTCTGTAATTATTGTACTCTCCAGGTCAGTTTTTATTGAACTCTCCAGGTCAGTATTTATTGTACTCTCCAGGTCAGTTCTTATTGTACTCTCCAGGTCAGCATTTATTGTACTCACCAGGTCAATATTTATTACCCTCTCCAGGTCAGTATTAATTGTACTCTCCAGGTCAATATTTATTGTACTCTCAAGATCAGTATTTATTGTACTCTCCAAATCATTTTTTATTATACTCTCCAGGTTAGTATTTATTGTACTCTCCAATTCAGTTTGTATTGTAGTTTCCAGATCAGTATTTATTGTACTCTCCGGATCAGTATTTATTGTACTCTCCATGTCAGTATTTATTGTAGTCTCCATGTCAGTATTTATTGCCCTCTCATGGTCAGTATTTATTGTATTCTCCAGGTCAAGATTTATTTTACTCTCCAGGTCGGTATTTATTGTACTCCCCAGGTCAATATTTATTGTACTCTCCAGGTCAGTATTTATTGTACTCTCCAATTCATTATTTATTGTACCCTGCAGGTCAGTATTTATTGTACTCTCCAATTCAGTTTTTATTGTACTCTCCAGGTCAGTATTTATTGTACTCTCCAGATCAGTATTTATTCTACTCTCCAAGTCACTATTTATTGTACTCACCAGTTCAGTATTTATTGCCCTCTCCAGGGCAGGAATTATTGTACTCTCCAGGTCAGTATTTATTGTACTCTCCAGGTCAGTATTTATTGTTCTTTCCAGGTCAGTGTTTAATGTACTCTCCAGATCAGTATTTAATGTACTCACCAGGTCTGTACTTATTGTACTCTCCAGGTCAGTATTTATTGAACTCTCCAGGTCAGTATTTATTGTACTCTCCAGGTCAGTTCTTATTGTACTCTCCATGTCAGCATTTATTGTACTCTGCAGGTCAATATGTATTACCCTCTCCAGATCAGTATTAATTGTACTCTCCAGGTCAATATTTATTGTACTCTCAAGATCAGTATTTATTGTACTCTCCAAATCATTTTTTATTATACTCTCCAGGTTAGTATTTATTCTACTCTCCAGGTCAATATTTATTGGCCTCTCCAGGTGAGTATTAATTGTACTCTCCAGGTCAGTATTCATTGTACTCTCCAGGTCAGTATTTATTGTACTCTCCAGTGCAGTATTTATTGTCATCTCCAGGTCATTACTTGTTACCCTCTCCAGGTCAGTATTTATTACCCGCTCCAGGTCTGTATTTGTGGTACTCTCCAGGTCAGTATTTATTGTACTCTCCAAGTCACTATTAATTGTACTTTACTGGTTAGTATTTATTGTACTCTCCAATTCAGTTTTTATTGTACTCTCCAGGTCAGTATTTATTGTTCTTTCCAGGTCAGTGTTTAATGTACTCTCCAGATCAGTATTTAATGTACTCACCAGGTCTGTAATTATTGTACTCTCCAGGTCAGTATTTATTGAACTCTCCAGGTCAGTATTTATTGTACTCTCCAGGTCAATTCTTATTGTACTCTCCAGGTCAGCATTTATTGTACTCTCCAGGTCAATATTTATTACCCTCTCCAGGTCAGTATTAATTGTACTCTCCAGGTCAATATTTATTGTACTCTCAAGATCAGTATTTATTGTACTCTCCAAATCATTTTTTATTATACTCTCCAGGTTATTATTTATTGTACTCTCCAATTCAGTTTGTATTGTAGTTTCCAGATCAGTATTTATTGTACTCTCCAGATCAGTATTTATTGTACTCTCCATGTCAGTATTTATTGTAGTCTCCATGTCAGTATTTACTGCCCTCTCATGGTCAGTATTTATTGTATTCTCCAGGTCAGTATTTATTTTACTCTCCAGGTCGGTATTTATTGTACTCCCCAGGTCAATATTTATTGTACTCTCCAGGTCAGTATTTATTGTACTCTCCAATTCATTATTTATTGTACCCTACAGGTCAGTATTTATTGTACTCTCCAATTCAGTTTTTATTGTACTCTCCAGGTCAGTATTTATTGTACTCTCCAGATCAGTATTTATTCTACTCTCCAAGTCACTATTTATTGTACTCACCAGTTCAGTATTTATTGCCCTCTCCAGGTCAGTATTTATTGTACTCTCCAGGTCAGTATTTATTGTTCTCTCCAGATCAGTATTTATTGTCCTCTCCAGGTCAGTATTTATTGTACTCTCCAGGTCAGTATTTATTGCCCTCTCCAGGTCAGTATTTATTGTACTCCCCAGGTCAATATTTATTGTACTCTCCAGGGCAGTATTTATTGTACTCTCCAAGTCATTATTTATTGTACTCTCCAGGTCAGTATTTATTGTACTCTCCAATTCAGTTTTTATTGTACTCTCCAGGTCAGTATTTATTGTACTCTCCAGGTCAGTATTTATTGTTCTCTCCAGATCAGTATTTATTGTCCTCTCCAGGTCAGTATTTATTGTACTCTCCAGGTCAGTATTTATTGCCCTCTCCAGGTCAATATTTATTGTACTCCCCAGGTCAATATTTATTGTACTCTCCAGGTCAGTATTTATTGTACTCTCCACGTCATTATTTATCGTACTCTCCAGGTCAGTATTTATTGTACTCTCCAATTCAGTTTTTATTGTACTCTCCAGGTCAGTATTTATTGTACTCTCCAGGTCAGTATTTATTGTACTCTGCAGGTCAGTATTTATTGCCCACTCCAAATCAGTATTTATTGTACTCTCCAGGTCAGTATATATTGTACTCTCCAGGTCAGTATTTATTGTTCTCTCCAGGTCAGTTTTTATTGTACTCTCCAGTTCAGTACTTATTGGACTCTCCAGGTCAGTATTTATTGTACTCTCTAGGTCAGTATTTATTACTCTCTCCAGGTCAATTTTTATGGTACTCTCCAGGTCAGTATTTATTGTTCTCTCTAGGTCAGTGTTTATTGTACTCTCCAGCTTAGTATTTATTGTACTCTCCAGGTCAGTATTTATTGTACTCTCCAGGTCAGTATTTATTGCCCTCTCCAGGTCAGTATTTATTGTACTCCCCAGGTCAATATTTATTGTACTCTCCAGGTCAGTATTTATTGTACTCTCCAAGTCATTATTTATCGTACTCTCCAGGTCAGTATTTATTGTACTCTCCAATTCAGTTTTTATTGTACTCTCCAGGTCAGTATTTATTGTACTCTCCAGGTCAGTATTTATTGTAATCTCCAGGTCAGTATTTATTGCCCATTCCAGATCAGTATGTATTGTACTCTCCAGGTCAGTATATAATGTACTCTCCAGGTCAGTATTTCTTGTACTCTCCAGGTCAGTTTTTATTCTACTCTCCAGGTCAGTACTTATTGGACTCTCCAGGTCAGTATTTATTGTACTCTCTAGGTCAGTATTTATTACTCTCTCCAGGTCAATTTTTATGGTACTCGCCAGGTCAGTATTTATTGTTCTCTCCAGGTCAGTGTTTATTACCCTCTCCAGGTGAGTATTTATTGTACGCTCCAGGTCAGTATTTATTGTACTCTCCAGATCAGTATTTATTATTCTCTGCATGTCAGTATTATTGTATTCACCAGGTCATTATTTATTCTACTCTCCAGGTCAGTATTTATTGCACTCTCCAAGTCAGTGTTTATTGTGCTCTCCAGGTCAGTATTTATTACCCTCTCCAGGTCAGTATTTATTGTACTCTCCAGCTCAGTATTTATTGTACTCTCCAGGACAGTATGTATTGTACTCTCCAGGTCAGTATTTATTGTACTCTCCAGGGCAGTATTTAATGTACTGTCCAGGTCAGTATTTATTGCCCTTTCCAAGTCAGTTTTTATTGTACTCTCCAGGTCAGTATTTATTGTACTCTCCAGGTCAGTATTTATTGTACTCTCCAGGTCAGTATTTATTGTACTCTCCAGGTAAGTATTGATTGTACTCTCCAGGTCAGTGTTTATTGTACTCTCCAGGTCAGTATTTATTACCCTCTCCAGGTCAGCATTTATTGTACTCTCCAGGTCAGTATTTATTGTACTCTCGGTCTGTATTTATTGTACTCTCCAGGTCAGTGTTTATTGTACTCTCCATGTCAGTATTTATTACTCTCTCCAGGTCAGTATTTATTGTACTCTCCAGGTCAGTATGTATTCACTTCTCAAGGTCAGTATTTATTACCCTCTCAAGGTCAGTATTTATTACCCGCTGTAGGCCTGTATTTATGGTACTCACCAGGTCAGTATTTATTGTAATCTCCAAGTCACTATTAATTGTACTCTCCTGGTCAGTATTTATTGTACTCTCCAATTCAGTTTTTATTCTACTCTCCAAGTCAGTATTTATTATTCTCTCCAGGTCAGTGTTAATTGTACTCTCCAGGTCAGTATTTATTATACTCTCCAGGTCATTATTTATGTACTCTCTAGGTCAGTATTTATTGTACTCTCCAGGTCAGTATTTATTGTACTCTCCTGGTCAGTATTTATTACACTCTCCAGGTCAGTATTTATTACCCTCTCCAGGTCAGTATTTATTGTACTCTCCAGGTCAGTATTTATTGTACTCTCTGGGTCAGTATTTATTGTACTTTCCAGGTCAGTACTTATTGGACTCTCCAGGTCAGTATTTACTGTCCTCTCCAGGTCAGTATTTATTATCCTCTGCAGCTCAGTTTTTATGGTATCTCCAGGTCAGTATTTATTGTAATCTCCAGGTCAGTATTTATTACCATCTCCAGCTCAGTTTTTATGGTATCTCCAGGTCAGTATTTATTGTTCTCTCCAGGTCCGTGTTTATTGTACTCTCCAGGTTAGTATTTATTGTACTCTCCAGGTCAGCATTTATTGTACTCTCCAGGTCAGTATTTATTACCCTTTCCAGGTTAGTATTTATTGTACTCTCCAGATCAGTATTTATTGTTCTCTCCAGATCAGTATTTATTGTTCTCTGCATGTCAGCATTTATTGTATGCACCAGGTCATTATTTATTCGACGCTCCAGCTCAGTATTTTTTGCATTCTCCAGGTCAGTATTTATTGTACTCTCCAAGTCAGTATTTATTACCCTCTCCAGGGCAGTATGTATTGTAATCGCCAGCTCAGTATTTATTGTACTCTCCAGGTCAGTATTTATTGTACCCTCCAGGTCAGTATTTATTGTACTCTCCAGGTCAGTATTTAATTTACTGTCCATGTCAGTATCTATTGCCCTATCCAAGTCAGCATTTATTGTAATCTCCAGGTCAGTATTTGTTATACTCTGCAGGTTAATATTTATTGCCCTCTCCAGGTTAGCATTTATTTTACTCCAAGTCAGTATTTTTTGTACTCTCCAGGTCAGTATTTATTACCCTCTCCAGATCAGTATTTATTACCCTCTCCAGGTCATATTTATTGTACTCTCCAGGTCAATATTTATTGTACTCTCCTGGTCCGTATTTATTATACTCTCCAGGTCAGTATTTGTTGTACTCTCCAGGTCAGTATTTATTACCCTCTCAAGGTCAGTATTTATTTTACTCTCCAGGTCCGTATTTATTACTCTCACCAGGTCAGTATTTATTACCCTCTCCAGAGCTGTATTTATTGTACTCCCCATGTCAGTATTTATTGTACTCTCCAGGTCAGTATTTATTGCCATCTCCAGGTCAGTATTTATTGTACTCTCCAGGTCAGTACTTATTGTGCTCTCCAGGTCAGTATTTATTGTACTCTTCAGGTCAATATCTATTGTACTCTCCAGGTCAGTATTTATTGTACTCTCCAGGTCAGCATTTATAGTATTCTCCAGGTCAGTATTTATTACCCTCTCCAGGTCAGTATTTATTGTACTTTCCAGGTAAGTATTTATTACCCTCTCAAGGTCAGTTTTTATTGTACTCGCCAGATCAGTTTTTATTGTGCTCTCCAGGTCTGTATTTATTGTACTCTCCAGATCAGTATTTATTGTACTCTCCTTGTCAGTATTTAATGTAGTCTCCAGGTCAGTATTTATTGCCCTCTCATGGTCATTATTTATTGCATTCTCCAGGTCAGTATTTATTTTACTCTGCATGTCAGTATTTATTGTACTCTCCAATTCACTATTTATTGTACTCTCCAGTTCAGTATTTATTGTACTCACCAGCTTAGTATTTATTGTACTCTCCAGGTCAGAATCTATTGTACTCTCCAGTCAGTATATTGTACTCTCCAGGTCAGTATTTATTACCCTATATAGTCAGCATTTATTGTACTCTCCAGATCAGTATTTATTGTACTCTGCTGGTTTGTATTTATTGCCCTCTCCAGGTTAGCATTTATTTTACTCCAAGGTCAGTATTTATTGTACTCTCCAGGTCAGTATTTATAGTACTCTCCAGATCAGTATTTATAACCCTCTCCAGGTCAGTATTTATTGTACTTTCCGGGTCAGTATTTATTGTACTCTCCTGGTCCGTATTTATCATACTCTCCAGGTCAGTATTTGTTGTACTCGCCAGGTCTGTATTTATTGCCCTCTCCAGGTCAGTATTTATTTTACTCTCCAGGTCAGTACTAATTGTACTCCCCAGGTCAGTATTTATTGTACTCTTCAGGTCAATATTTATGATACTCTCGTGGTCAGTATTTATTGTACTCTCCAGGTCAGCATTTATAGTGTTCTCCAGGTCATTATTTATTACCCTCTCCAGGTCAGTATTTATTGTACTCTCCAGGTAAGTATTTATTACCGTCTCAAGGTCAGTATTTATTGTACTATCCAGGTCAGTTTTTATTGTCCTCGCCAGGTCTGTATTTATTGTACTCTCCAGGTCAGTATTCATTGGCCTCTCCAGGTCAGTATTTATTGTACTCTCCAGGTCAGTATTTATTGTTCTCTCCAAGTCAGCATTAATTGTACACTGCAGGTCAGTATTCATTGTACACTCCAGGTCAGTATTTATTGTACTCTCCAGGTCAGTATTTATTGTCCTCTCCAGGTCATTACTTATTACCCTCTCCAGGTCAGTATTTATTACCCGATCCAGGTCTTTATTTGTTGTACTCTCCAGGTCAGTATTTATTGTACTCTACAAGTCATTAATAATTGTACACTCCTGGTTAGTATTTATTGTATTCTCCAATTCAGTTTTTATTGTACTCTCAAGGTCAGTATTTATTTTTCTCTCCAGGTCAGTGTTTATTGTACTCTCCAGGTCAGTATTTAATGTACTCACCAGGTCTGTACTTATTGTACTCTCCAGGTCAGTATTTATTGAACTCTACAGGTCAGTATTTATTGTACTCTCCAATTCAGTTTTTATTGTACTTTCCAGATCAGTATTTATTGTACTCTCAAGATCAGTATTTATTGTACTCTCCATTTCAGTATTTATTGTAGTCTCCAGGTCAGTATTTATTGCCCTCTCATGGTCGGTATTTATTGTATTCACCAGGTCAGTATTTATTTTACTCTCCACGTCAGTATTTATTGTACTCCCCAGGTAAATATTTATTGTACTCTCCATGTCAGTATTTATTGTACTCTCCAAATCATTATTTATTGTACTCTCCAGGTAATTATTTATTGTACTCTCCAATTCAGTTTTTATTGTACTCTCCAGGTCAGTATTTATTGTACTCTTCAGATCAGTATTTATTCTACTCTCCAAGTCACTATTTATTGTACTCTCCAGTTCAGTATTTATTGCCCTCTCCAGGTCAGTAATTATTGTACTCTCCAGGTCAGTATTTATTGCACTCGCCAGGTCAGTATTTATTGTACTCTCCAGGTCAGTATTTATTGTACTCTCCAGGTCAGTATTTATTGCACTCTCCAGGTCAGTATTTATTGTACTCTCCAGCTCTCCAGGTCAGTATTTATTACCCTCTCCAGGTCAGTATTGATTGTACTCTCCAGGTCAGTATGTATTGTACTCTCCAGGTCAGTATTTATTGTATTCTCCAGGTCAGTATTTATTTTACTCTCCAGTTCAGCATTTATTGTACTCTTCAGGTCACTATTTATTACTCTCTCCATTTCAGTATTTATTTTACTCCCTAGGTCAGCATTTATTATAATCTCCGGGGCAGCATATATTGTGCTCTCCAGGTCAGTGTTTATTGTACTCTCCAGGTCAGTATTTATTGCTCTCTCCAGGACAGTGTATATTATACTCTCCAGGTCTGTATTTATTACCCTCTCCAGGTCAGTATTTATTACCCTCTCCAGGTCAGTATTTATTGTTCTCTCCATGTCCGTGTTTATTGTACTCTCCAGGTAAGTATTTATTGTACTTTCCAGGTCAGCATTTATTGTACTCTCCAGATCAGTATTTATTGTTCTCTGCATGTCAGTATTTATTGTATTCACCAGGACATTATTTATTCGACTCTCCAGGTCAGTATTTTTTGCACTCTCCAGTTCAGTGTTTATTGTACTCTCCAGGTCAGTATTTATTGCCCTCTCCAGGACAGTGTATATTATACTCTCCAGGTCTGTATTTATTACCCTCTCCAGGTCAGTATTTATTACCCTCTCCAGGTCAGTATTTATTGTACTCTCCAGGTCAGTATTTAATGTACTCTGCAGGTTAGAATGTATTGCCCTCTCCAGGATAGGATTTATTTTATTCCAAGGTCAGTTTATTTTGTACTCTCCATGTCAATCCTTATTACCCTCTCCAGGTCAGTTGTTATTGTACTCTCCAGGTCCGTATTTATTACTCTCCCCAGGTCAGTATTTATTACCCTCTCCAGGTCTGTATTTATTGTACTCCCCATGTCAGTATTTATTGTACTCTCCAGGTCAGTATTTATTGCCCTTTCCAGGTCAGTATTTATTGTACTCTCCAGGTCAGTACTTATTGTACTCTCCAGGTCAGTATTTATTGTACTCTTCAGGTGAATATTTATTGTACTCTCCAGGTCACTATTTATTGTACTCTCCAGGTCCGCATTTATAGTATTCTCCAGGTCAGTAGTTATTACCCTCTCCAGGTCACTATTTATTGTACTCTCCAGGTCAGATTTATTACCTTCTCAAGTTCAGTATTTATTGTACTATCCAGGTCAGTTTTTACTGTACTCGCCAGGTCAGTATTTATTGTGCTCTCCAGGTCAGTATGTATTACCCGCTCAAGTTCAGTATTTATGGTACTCTCCAGGTCAGTATTTATTGTACTCTCCAAGTTACTATTTATTGTCCTCTCCATGTCAGTATGTATTGTACTCTCCAGGTCAGTATTTATTGTACTCTCCAGGTCAGTATTTATCGCCCTGTCCTGGTCAGTATTTATTGTATTCCCCACGTCAGTATTTATTATCCTCGACAGGTCAGTATTTATTTTATTCCCCAGGTCAATATTTATTGTTCTCTCCAGGTCAGTATTTATTGGCCTCTCCAGGTCAGAATTTATTGTACTCTCCAGGTCAGTATTTATGGTACTCTCCAAGTCAGTATTAATTGTACTCCCCAGGTCAATATTTATTGTACTCTCCAGGTCAGTATTTATTGTACTCTCCAATTCAGTTTTTAATGTACTCTCCAGGTCAGTATTTATTGTACTCTCCAGGTCAATATTTATTGTTCTCTCCAGATCAGTATTTATTGTACTCTCCAGGTCAGTATTTATTGTACTCTCCAGGTCAGTATTTATTGCCCTCTCCAGGTCAGTATTTATTATACTCTCCAGGTCAGTATTTATTACCCTCTCCTCGTCGGTATTTATTACCCTCTCCAATTAATTATTGATTGTACTCTCGAGTTCAGTATTTATTGTGCTCTCCAGGTCAGTATTTATTGACCTCTCCAGGTCAGTATTTATTGTAATCTCCAGGTCAGTACTTATTGTAATCTCCAGGTCAGTATTTATTGTACTTCCAGCTCAGTATTTATTGTGCTCTCCAGGTCAGTATTTATTATACTCTCTAGGTCAGTATTTATTGACCACTCCAGATCAGTATTTATTGTACTCTCCAGATCAGTATTTATTGTACTCTACAGGTCAATATTTATTGTACTCTCCAGGTCAGTACTTATTGGACTCTCCAGGTCAGTATTTATTGTACTCTCCAGGTCAGTATTTATTACCCTCTCCAGGTCAATTTTTATGGTACTCTCCAGGTCAGTATTTATTGTTCTCTCCAGGTCAGTGTTTATTGTACTCTCCAGGTTAGTATTTATTGTACTCTCCAGGTCAGCATTTATTGTACTCTCCAGGTCGGTATTTATTACCCTCTCCAGGTTAGTATTTATTGTACTCTCCAGGTTAGTATTTATTGTACTCTCCAGGTCAGTATTTATTACCCTCTCCAGGTTAGTATTTATTGTACTCTCCAGGTCAGTATTTATTGTACTATCCAGAGCAGTATTTATTGTTCTCTGCATTTCAGTATTATTGTGTTCACCAGGTCATTATTTATTCTACTCTCCAGGTCAGTATTTATTGCACTCTCCAGGTCAGTATTTATTGTACTCTCCAGGTCAGTATTTTTTACGCTCTCCAAGTCAGTATTTATTGTACTCTCCAGCTCAGTATTTATTGTACTCTCCAGGTCAGTATTTATTGTACTCTCCAGTTCAGTATTTATTGTACTCTCCAGGGCAGTATTTAATGTACTGTCCAGGTCAGTATTTATTGCCCTATCCAAGTCAGTTTTTATTGTGCTCACCTGGTCAGTATTTATTGTACTCACCAGGTCAGTTTTTATTGTACTCTCCAGGTCAATATTTATTGTACTCTCCAGGTAAGTATTTATTTACTCTCCAGGTCAGTGTTTATTGTACTCTCCAGGTCAGGATGTATTACCCTCTCCAGGTCAGCATTTATTGTAATCTCCAGGTCAGTTTTTATTGTACTCTCCAGGTCTGTATTTATTGTACTCTCCAGGTCAGTGTTTATTGTACTCTCCATGTCAGTATTTATTACTCTCTCCAGGTCAGTATTTATTGTACTTTCCAGGTCAGTATTTATTTACTTCTCCAGGTCAGTATTTATTACCCTCTCCAGGTCAGTATTTATTACCCGCTACAGGTCTGTATTTATTGTACTCACCAGGTCAGTATTTATTGTAGTCTCCAAGTCACTATTAATTGTACTCTCCAGCTCTCCATGTCAGTATTTATTACCCTCTCCAGGTTAGTATTAATTGTACTCTCCAGGTTAGTATTTATTGTACTCTCCAGTTCAGTATTTATTACCCTCTCCAGGTTAGTATTTATTGTACTCTCCAGAGCAGTATTTATTGTTCTCTGCATTTCAGTATTATTGTGTTCACCAGGTCATTATTTATTCTACTCTCCAGGTCAGTATTTATTGCACTCTCCAGGTCAGTATTTATTGTACTCTCCAGGTCAGTATTTTTTACGCTCTCCAAGTCAGTATTTATTGTACTCTCCAGCTCAGTATGTATTGTACTCTCCAGGTCAGTATTTATTGTTCTCTCCAGGTCAGTATTTATTGCACTCGCCAAAAACAGTATTTATTGTACTCTCCAGGTCAGTATTTATTGTACTCTCCAGGTCGGTATTTATTGACCACTCCAGATCAGTATTTATTGTACTCTCCAGATCAGTATTTATTGTACTCTACAGGTCAGTATTTATTGTACTCTCCAGGTCAGTACTTATTGGACTCTCCAGGTCAGTATTTATTGTACTCTCCAGGTCAGTATTTATTACCCTCTCCAGGTCAATTTTTATGGTACTCTCCAGGTCAGTATTTATTGTTCTCTCCAGGTCAGTGTTTATTGTACTCTCCAGGTTAGTATTTATTGTACTCTCCAGGTCAGCATTTATTGTACTCTCCAGGTCAGTATTTATTACCCTCTCCAGGTTAGTATTTATTGTACTATCCAGGTCAGTATTTATTGTACTCTCCAGGTCAGTATTTTTTACGCTCTCCAAGTCAGTATTTATTGTACTCTCCAGCTCAGTATTTATTGTACTCTCCAGGTCAGTATTTATTGTACTCTCCAGGTCAGTATTTATTGTACTCTCCAGGGCAGTATTTAATGTACTGTCCAGGTCAGTATTTATTGCCCTATCCAAGTCAGTTTTTATTGTACTCACCAGGTCAGTATTTATTGTACTCTCCAGGTCAGTATTTATTGTACTCTCCAGGTAAGTATTTATTTACTCTCCAGGTCAGTGTTTATTGTACTCTCCAGGTCAGGATGTATTACCCTCTCCAGGTCAGCATTTATTGTACTCTCCAGGTCAGTTTTTATTGTACTCTCCAGGTCTATATTTATTGTACTCTCCAGGTCAGTGTTTATTGTACTCTCCATGTCAGTATTTATTACTCTCTCCAGGTCAGTATTTATTGTACTTTCCAGGTCAGTATTTTTTACTTCTCCAGGTCAGTATTTATTACCCTCTCCAGGTCAGTATTTATTACCCGCTACAGGTCTGTATTTATGGTACTCACCAGGTCAGTATTTATTGTAATCTCCAAGTCACTATTAATTGTACTCTCCAGCTCTCCATGTCAGTATTTATTACCCTCTCCAGTTCAGTATTGATTGTACTCTCCAGGTCAGTATGTATTGTACTCTCCAGGTCAGTATTTATTGTTCTCTCCAGGTCAGTATTTATTGCACTCGCCAAAAACAGTATTTATTGTACTCTCCAGGTCAGTATTTATTGTACTCTCCAGGTCAGTATTTATTACCCTCTCCAGGTCAGTATTTATTGTACTCTCCAATTCAGTTTTTATTGTACTCTCTAGGTCACTATTTATTGCTCTCTCCAGGTCAATGTTTATTGTACTCTCCAGGTCAGAATTTATTTTACTCTCCAGGTCATTATTTATGTACTCTCAAGGTCAGTATTTATTGCACTCGCCAGGTCAGTATTTATTGTACTCTCCAGGTCAGTATTTATTGTACTCTCCAGGTCAGTATTTATTGCACTCTCCAGGTGAGTATTTATTGTACTCTCCAGCTCTCCAGGTCAGTATTTATTACCCTCTCCAGGTCAGTATTGATTGTACTCTCCAGGTCAGTATGTATTGTACTCTCCAGTTCAGTATTTATTGTATTCTCCAGGTCAGTATTTATTTTACTCTCCAGTTCAGTATTTATTGTACTCTTCAGGTCACTATTTATTACCCTCTCCATTTCAGTATTTATTTTACTCCCTAGGTCAGCATTTATTATAATCTCCAGGGCAGCATATATTGAGCTCTCCAGGTCAGTATTTATTGTACTCTCCAGGTCAGTATTTATTGCCCTCTCCAGGTCAGTGTTTATTATACTCTCCAGGTCTGTATTTATTACACTCTCCAGGTCAGTATTTATTACCCTCTCCATGTCAGTATTTATTGTACTCTCCAGGTCAGTATTTATTGTACTCTCTGGGTCAGTATTTATTGTACTCTCCAGGTCAGTACTTATTGTACTCTCCAGGTCAGTATTTATTGTACTCTCCAGGTCAGTATTTATTATCCTCTCCAGCTCAGTTTTTATGGTATCTCCAGGTCAGTGTGTATTGTTCTCTCCATGTCCGTGTTTATTGTACTCTCCAGCGTAGTATTTATTGTACTTTCCAGGTCAGCATTTATTGTACTCTCCAGATCAGTATTTATTGTTCTCTGCATGTCAGTATTTATTGTATTCACCAGGTCATTATTTATACGACTCTCCAGGTCAGTATTTATTGTACTCTCCAGCTCAATATTTATTGCACTCTCCAGGTCAGTATTTATTGTACTCTCCAGGTCATTATTTATTGTACTCTCCACGTCATTATTTAATGTACTGTCCAGGTGAGTATTTATTGCCCTATCCAAATCAGTATTTATTGTACTCTCCAGGTCAGTATTTATTGTACTCTGCAGGTTAGTATTTATTGCCCTCTCCAGAATAGCATTTATTTTCCTCCAAGGTCAGTATTTATTGTACTCTCCAGGTCAGTATTTATTACCCTCTCCAGGTCAGTATTTATAGTACTCTCCAGGTCAGTATTTATTACCCTCTCCAGGTCTGTATTTATTGTACTCCCCATGTCAGTATTTATTATACTCTCCAGGTCAGTATTTATTGCCCTTTCCAGGTCAGTATATATTGTACTCTCCAGGTCAGTATTTATTGTACTCTCCAGATCAGTATTTATTGTACTCTCCAGGACCGCATTTATAGTATTCTCCAGTTCAGTAGTTATTACCCTCTCCAGGTCAGTATTTATTGTACTCTCCAGGTAAGTTTTTATTACCCTCTCAAGGTCAGTACTTATTGTACTCTCCAGTTCAGTTTTTATTGTACTCGCCAGGTCAGTATTTATTGTGCTCTCCAGGTCAGTATTTATTGTACTCTCCAGGTCAGTATTTATTATACTCTCCAGGTCAGTATGTATTACCCGCTCAAGTTCAGTATTTATGGTACTCTCCAGGTCAGTATTTATTGTACTCTCCAAGACACTATTTATTGTCCTCTCCTTGTCAATATGTATTGTACTCTCCAGGTCAGTATTTATTGCCCTCTCCAGGTCAGTATTTATTATATTCTCCAGGTCAGTATTTATTACCCTCTCCTCGTCGGTATTTATTACCCTCTCCAATTCATTATTTATTGTACTCTCCAGTTCAGTATTTATTGTGCTCTCCAGGTCACTATTTATTGCCCTCTCCAGGTCAGTATTTATTGTAATCTCCAGGTCAGTACTTATTGTAATCTCCAGGTCAGTATTTATTGTACTCTCCAGGTCAGTATTTATTGTTCTCTCCAGATCAGTATTTATTGTACTCTCAAGGTCAGTATTTATTGTACTCTCCAGGTCAGTATTTATTGCCCTCTCCAGGTCAGTATTTATTGTAATCTCCAGGTCAGTACTTATTGTAATCTCCAGGTCAGTATTTATTGTACTTCCAGCTCAGTATTTATTGTGCTCTCCAGGTCAGTATTTATTATACTCTCTAGGTCAGTATTTATTGACCACTCCAGATCAGTATTTATTGTACTCTCCAGATCAGTATTTATTGTACTCTACAGGTCAGTATTTATTCTACTCTCCAGGTCAGTACTTATTGGACTCTCCAGGTCAATTTTTATGTTACTCCAGGTCAGTATTTATTGTTCTCCCAAGGTCAGTGTTTATTGTACTCTCCAGGTTAGTATTTATTGTACTCTCCAGGTCAGCATTTATTGTACTCTCCAGGTCGGTATTTATTACCCTCTCCAGGTTAGTATTTATTGTACTCTCCAGGTTAGTATTTATTGTACTCTCCAGGTCAGTATTTATTACCCTCTCCAGGTTAGTATTTATTGTACTCTCCAGGTCAGTATTTATTGTACTCTCCAGAGCAGTATTTATTGTTCTCTGCATTGCAGTATTATTGTGTTCACCAGGTCATTATTTATTCTACTCTCCAGGTCAGTATTTATTGCACTCTCCAGGTCAGTATTTATTGTACTCTCCAGGTCAGTATTTTTTACGCTCTCCAAGTCAGTATTTATTGTACTCTCCAGCTCAGTATTTATTGTACTCTCCAGGTCAGTATTTATTGTACTCTCCAGGTCAGTATTTATTGTACTCTCCAGGGCAGTATTTAATGTACTGTCCAGGTCAGTATTTATTGCCCTATCCAAGTCAGTTTTTATTGTACTCACCTGGTCAGTATTTATTGTACTCTCCAGGTCAGTATTTATAGTACTCTCCAGGTCAATATTTATTGTACTCTCCATGTAAGTATTTATTTACTCTCCAGGTCAGTGTTTATTGTACTCTCCAGGTCAGGATGTATTACCCTCTCCAGGTCAGCATTTATTGCAGTCTCCAGGTCAGTTTTTATTGTACTCTCCAGGTCTGTATTTATTGTACTCTCCAGGTCAGTGTTTATTGTACTCTCCATGTCAGTATTTATTACTCTCTCCAGGTCAGTATTTACTGTACTTTCCAGGTCAGTATTTATTTACTTCTCCAGGTCAGTATTTATTACCCTCTCCAGGTCAGTATTTATTACCCGCTACAGGTCTGTATTTATGGTACTCACCAGGTCAGTATTTATTATAGTCTCCAAGTCACTATTAATTGTACTCTCCAGCTCTCCATGTCAGTACTTATTACCCTCTCCAGTTCAGTATTGATTGTACTCTCCAGGTCAGTATGTATTGTACTCTCCAGGTCAGTATTTATTGTTCTCTCCAGGTCAGTATTTATTGCACTCGCCAAAAACAGTATTTATTGTACTCTCCAGGTCAGTATTTATTGTACTCTCCAGGTCGGTATTTATTGACCACTCCAGATCAGTATTTATTGTACTCTCCAGATCAGTATTTATTGTACTCTACAGGTCAGTATTTATTGTACTCTCCAGGTCAGTACTTATTGGACTCTCCAGGTCACTATTTATTGTACTCTCCAGGTCAGTATTTATTACCCTCTCCAGGTCAATTTTTATGGTACTCTCCAGGTCAGTATTTATTGTTCTCTCCAAGTCAGTGTTTATTGTACTCTCCAGGTTAGTATTTATTGTACTCTCCAGGTCAGCATTTATTGTACTCTCCAGGTCAGTATTTATTACCCTCTCCAGGTTAGTATTTATTGTACTCTCCAGGTTAGTATTTATTGTACTCTCCAGGTCAGTATTTATTACCCTCTCCAGGTTAGTATTTATTGTACTCTCCAGGTCAGTATTTATTGTACTCTCCAGAGCAGTATTTATTGTTCTCTGCATTTCAGTATTATTGTATTCACCAGGTCATTATTTATTCTACTCTCCAGGTCAGTATTTATTGCACTCTCCAGGTCAGTATTTATTTTACTCTCCAGGTCAGTATTTTTTACGCTCTCCAAGTCAGTATTTATTGTACTCTCCAGCTCAGTATTTATTGTACTCTCCAGGTCAGTATTTATTGTACTCTCCAGGTCAATATTTATTGTACTCTCCAGGGCAGTATTTAATGTACTGTCCAGGTCAGTATTTATTGCCCTATCCAAGTCAGTTTTTATTGTACTCACCAGGTCAGTATTTATTGTGCTCTCAAGGTCAGTATTTATTGTACTCTCCAGGTAAGTATTTATTTACTCTCCAGGTCAGTGTTTATTTTACTCTCCAGGTCAGGATGTATTACCCTCTCCAGGTCAGCATTTATTGTACTCTCCAGGTCAGTTTTTATTGTACTCTCCAGGTCTGTATTTATTGTACTCTCCAGGTCAGTGTTTATTGTACTCTCCATGTCAGTATTTATTACTCTCTCCAGGTCAGTATTTATTGTAATTTCCAGGTCAGTATTTTTTACTTCTCCAGGTCAGTATTTATTACCCTCTCCAGGTCAGTATTTATTACCCGCTACAGGTCTGTATTTATGGTACTCACCAGGTCAGTATTTATTGTAATCTCCAAGTCACTATTAATTGTACTCTCCAGCTCTCCATGTCAGTATTTATTACCCTCTCCAGTTCAGTATTGATTGTACTCTCCAGGTCAGTATGTATTGTTCTCTCCAGGTCAGTATTTATTGTTCTCTCAAGGTCAGTATTTATTGCACTCGCCAAAAACAGTATTTATTGTACTCTCCAGGTCAGTATTTATTGTACTCTCCAGGTCAGTATTTATTACCCTCTCCAGGTCAGTATTTATTGTACTCTCCAATTCAGTTTTTATTGTACTCTCTAGGTCACTATTTATTGCTCTCTCCAGGTCAGTGTTTATTGTACTCTCCAGGTCAGAATTTATTTTACTCTCCAGGTCATTATTTATGTACTCTCAAGGTCAATATTTATTGTACTCTCCAGGTCAGTATTTATTGCACTCGCCAGGTCAGTATTTATTGTATTCTCCAGGTCAGTATTTATTGTACTCTCCAGGTCAGTATTTATTGCACTCTCCAGGTGAGTATTTATTGTACTCTCCAGCTCTCCAGGTCAGTATTTATTACCCTCTCCAGGTCAGTATTGATTGTACTCTCCAGGTCAGTATGTATTGTACTCTGCAGGTCAGTATTTATTGTATTCTCCAGGTCAGTATTTATTTTACTCTCCAGTTCAGTATTTATAGTACACTTCAGGTCACTATTTATTACCCTCTCCATTTCTGTATTTATTTTACTCCCTAGGTCAGCATTTATTATAATCTCCAGGGCAGCATATATTGAGCTCTCCAGGTCAGTATTTATTGTACTCTCCAGGTCAGTATTTATTGCCCTCTCCAGGTCAGTGTTTATTATACTCTCCAGGTCTGTATTTATTACCCTCTCCAGGTCAGTATTTATTACCCTCTCCATGTCAGTATTTATTGTACTCTCCAGGTCAGTATTTATTGTACTCTCTGGGTCAGTATTTATTGTACTCTCCAGGTCAGTACTTATTGTACTCTCCAGGTCAGTATTTATTGTACTCTCCAGGTCAGTATTTATTATCCTCTCCAGCTTAGTTTTTATGGTATCTCCAGGTCAGTGTGTATTGTTCTCTCCATGTCCGTGTTTATTGTACTCTCCAGCTTAGTATTTATTGTACTTTCCAGGTCAGCATTTATTGTACTCTCCAGATCAGTATTTATTGTTCTCTGCATGTCAGTATTTATTGTATTCACCAGGTCATTATTTATTCGACTCTCCAGGTCAGTATTTTTGCACTCTCCAGTACAGTAATTATTACACTCTCCAGGTCAGTATTTATTGTACTCTCCAGCTCAATATTTATTGCACTCTCCAGGTCAGTATTTATTGTACTCTCCAGGTCATTATTTATTGTACTCTCCAGGTCAGTATTTAATGTACTGTCCTGGTGAGTATTTATTGCCCTATCCAAATCAGTATTTATTGTACTCTCCAGGTCAGTATTTATTGTACTCTGCAGGTTAGTATTTATTGCCCTCTCCAGAATAGCATTTATTTTCCTCCAAGGTCAGGATTTTTTGTATCTCCAGGTCAGTATTTATTAGCCTCTCCAGGTCATTATTTATAGAACTCTCCAGGTCAGTATTTATTACCCTCTCCAGGTCTGTATTTATTGTACTCCCCATGTCAGTATTTATTATACTGTCCAGGTCAGTATTTATTGCCCTTTCCAGGTCAGTATATATTGTACTCTCCAGGTCAGTATTTATTGTACTCTCCAGGTCAGTATTTATTGTACTCTCCAGGACCGCATTTATAGTATTCTCCAGTTCAGTAGTTATTACCCTCTCCAGGTCAGTATGTATTGTACTCTCCAGGTAAGTTTTTATTACCCTCTCAAGGTCAGTACTTATTGTACTCTCCAGGTCAGTTTTTATTGTACTCGCCAGGTCAGTATTTATTGTGCTCTCCAGGTCAGTATTTATTGTACTCTCCAGGTCAGTATTTATTATCCTCTCCAGGTCAGTATGTATTACCCGCTCAAGTTCAGTATTTATGGTACTCTCCAGGTCAGTATTTAATGTACTCTCCAAGTCACTATTTAATGTCCTCTCCATGTCAGTATGTATTGTACTCTCCAGGTCAGTATTTATTGCCCTCTCCAGGTCAGTATTTATTATATTCTCCAGGTCAGTATTTATTAATCTCTCCTCGTCGGTATTTATTACCCTCTCCAATTCATTATTTATTGTACTCTCCAGTTCAGTATTTATTGTGCTCTCCAGGTCACTATTTATTGCCCTCTCCAGGTCAGTATTTATTGTAATCTCCAGGTCAGTACTTATTGTAATCTCCAGGTCAGTATTTATTGTACTCTCCAGGTCAGTATTTATTGTTCTCTCCAGATCAGTATTTATTGTACTCTCAAGGTCAGTATTTATTGTACTCTCCAGGTCAGTATTTATTGCCCTCTCCAGGTCAGTATTTATTACCCTCTCCAGGTCAATGTTTATGGTACTCTCCAGGTCAGTATTTATTGTACTCACAAGGTCAGCATTTATTGTACTCTCCAGGTCAGTATTTATTACGCTCTCCAGGTTAGTATTTATTGTACTCTCCAGGTCAGTATTTATTGTTCTCTCCAGATCAGTATTTATTGTACTCTCCAGGTCAGTATTTATTGCCCTCTCCAGGTCAGTATTTATTATACTCTCCAGATCAGTATTTATTACCCTCTCCAATTCATTATTGATTGTACTCTCCAGGTCAGTATTTATTGTACTCTCCAGTCAGTATATTGTACTCTCCAGGTCAGTATTTATTACCCTATATATTCAGCATTTATTGTACTCTCCAGATCAGTATTTATTGTACTCTGCTGGTTTGTATTTATTGCCCTCTCCAGGTTAGCATTTATTTTACTCCAAGGTCAGTATTTATTGTACTCTCCAGGTCAGTATTTATAGTACTCTCCAGATCAGTATTTATAACCCTCTCCAGGTCAGTATTTATTGTACTTTCCGGGTCAGTATTTATTGTACTCTCCTGGTCCGTATTTATCATACTCTCCAGGTCAGTATTTGTTGTACTCGCCAGGTCTGTATTTATTGCCCTCTCCAGGTCAGTATTTATTTTACTCTCCAGGTCAGTACTAATTGTACTCCCCAGGTCAGTATTTATTGTACTCTTCAGGTCAATATTTATGATACTCTCGTGGTCAGTATTTATTGTACTCTCCAGGTCAGCATTTATAGTGTTCTCCAGGTCATTATTTATTACCCTCTCCAGGTCAGTATTTATTGTACTCTCCAGGTAAGTATTTATTACCGTCTCAAGGTCAGTATTTATTGTACTATCCAGGTCAGTTTTTATTGTCCTCGCCAGGTCTGTATTTATTGTACTCTCCAGGTCAGTATTTATTGTTCTCTCCAAGTCAGCATTAATTTTACACTGCAGGTCAGTATTCATTGTACACTCCAGGTCAGTATTTATTGTACTCTCCAGGTCAGTATTTATTGTCCTCTCCAGGTCATTACTTATTACCCTCTCCAGGTCAGTATTTATTACCCGCTCCAGGTCTTTATTTGTGGTACTCTCCAGGTCAGTATTTATTGTACTCTACAAGTCATTAATAATTGTACTCTCCTGGTTAGTATTTATTGTACTCTCCAATTCAGTTTTTATTGTACTCTCAAGGTCAGTATTTATTTTTCTCTCCAGGTCAGTGTTTATTGTTCTCACCAGGTCTGTACTTATTGTACTCTCCAGGTCAGTATTTATTGAACTCTACAGGTCAGTATTTATTGTACTCTCCAATTCAGTTTTTATTGTACTTTCCAGATCAGTATTTATTGTACTCTCAAGATCAGTATTTATTGTACTCTCCATTTCAGTATTTATTGTAGTCTCCAGGTCAGTATTTATTGCCCTTTCATGGTCGGTATTTATTGTATTCACCAGGTCAGTATTTATTTTACTCTCCACGTCAGTATTTATTGTACTCCCCAGGTAAATATTTATTGTACTCTCCATGTCAGTATTTATTGTACTCTCCAAATCATTATTTATTGTACTCTCCAGGTAATTATTTATTGTACTCTCCAATTCAGTTTTTATTGTACTCTCCAGGTCAGTAATTATTGTACTCTTCAGATCAGTATTTATTCTACTCTCCAAGTCACTATTTATTGTACTCTCCAGTTCAGTATTTATTGCCCTCTCCAGGTCAGTAATTATTGTACTCTCCAGGTCAGTATTTATTGCACTCGCCAGGTCAGTATTTATTGTACTCTCCAGGTCAGTATTTATTGTACTCTCCAGGTCAGTATTTATTGCACTCTCCAGGTCAGTATTTATTGTAATCTCCAGCTCTCCAGGTCAGTATTTATTACCCTCTCCAGGTCAGTATTGATTGTACTCTCCAGGTCAGTATGTATTGTACTCTTCAGGTCAGTATTTATTGTATTCTCCAGGTAAGTATTTATTTTACTCTCCAGTTCAGCATTTATTGTACTCTTCAGGTCACTATTTATTACTCTCTCCATTTCAGTATTTATTTTACTCCCTACGTCAGCATTTATTATAATCTCCGGGGCAGCATATATTGTGCTCTCCAGGTCAGTGTTTATTGTACTCTCCAGGTCAGTATTTATTGCCCTCTCCAGGACAGTGTATATTATACTCTCCAGGTCTGTATTTATTACCCTCTCCAGGTCAGTATTTATTACCCTCTCCAGGTCAGTATTTATTGTTCTCTCCATGTCCGTGTTTATTGTACTCTCCAGGTAAGTATTTATTGTACTTTCCAGGTCAGCATTTATTGTACTCTCCAGATCAGTATTTATTGTTCTCTGCATGTCAGTATTTATTGTATTCACCAGGTCATTATTTATTCGACTCTCCAGGTCAGTATTTTTTGCACTCTCCAGTTCAGTGTTTATTGTACTCTCCAGGTCAGTATTTATTGCCCTCTCCAGGACAGTGTATATTATACTCTCCAGGTCTGTATTTATTACCCTCTCCAGGTCAGTATTTATTACCCTCTCCAGGTCAGTATTTATTGTACTCTCCAGGTCTGTATTTAATGTACTCTGCAGGTTAGAATGTATTGCCCTCTCCAGGATAGCATTTATTTTACTCCAAGGTCAGTATATTTTGTAATCTCCATGTCAGTCTTTATTACCCTCTCCAGGTCAGTTGTTATTGTACTCTCCAGGTCCGTATTTATTACTCTCCCCAGGTCAGTATTTATTACCCTCTCCAGGTCTGTATTTATTGTACTCCCCATGTCAGTATTTATTGTACTCTCCAGGTCAGTATTTATTGCCCTTTCCAGGTCAGTATTTATTGTACTCTCCAGGTCAGTACTTATTGTACTCTCCAGGTCAGTATTTATTGTACTCTTCAGGTGAATATTTATTGTACTCTCCAGGTCACTATTTATTGTACTCTCCAGGTCCGCATTTATAGTATTCTCCAGGTCAGTAGTTATTACCCTCTCCAGGTCACTATTTATTGTACTCTCCAGGTCAGATTTATTACCCTCTCAAGTTCAGTATTTATTGTACTATCCAGGTCAGTTTTTATTGTACTCGCCAGGTCAGTATTTATTGTGCTCTCCAGGTCAGTATTTAGGGTACTCTCCAGATCAGTATTTATTGTACTCTCCAGGTCAGTATTTATTGTCCTCTCCAGGTCAGTATGTATTACCCGCTCAAGTTCAGTATTTATGGTACTCTCCAAGTCAGTATTAATTGTACTCCCCAGGTCAATATTTATTGTACTCTCCAGGTTAGTATTTATTGTACTCTCCAATTCAGTTTTTAATGTACTCTCCAGGTCAGTATTTATTGTACTCTCCACGTCAATATTTATTGTTCTCTCCAGATCAGTATTTATTGTACTCTCCAGGTCAGTATTTATTGTACTCTCCAGGTCAGTATTTATTGCCCTCTCCAGGTCAGTATTTATTATACTCTCCAGGTCAGTATTTATTACCCTCTCCTCGTCGGTATTTATTACCCTCTCCAATTCATTATTGATTATACTCTCGAGTTCAGTATTTATTGTGCTCTCCAGGTCAGTATTTATTGACCTCTCCAGGTCAGTATTTATTGTAATCTCCAGGTCAGTACTTATTGTAATCTCCAGGTCAGTATTTATTGTACTTCCAGCTCAGTATTTATTGTGCTCTCCAGGTCAGTATTTATTATACTCTCTAGGTCAGTATTTATTGACCACTCCAGATCAGTGTTTATTGTACTCTCCAGGTTAGTATTTATTGTACTCTCCAGGTCAGCATTTATTGTACTCTCCAGGTCGGTATTTATTACCCTCTCCAGGTTAGTATTTATTGTACTCTCCAGGTTAGTATTTATTGTACTCTCCAGGTCAGTATTTATTACCCTCTCCAGGTTAGTATTTATTGTACTCTCCAGGTCAGTATTTATTGTACTCTCCAGAGCAGTATTTATTGTTCTCTGCATTTCAGTATTATTGTGTTCACCAGGTCATTATTTATTCTACTCTCCAGGTCAGTATTTATTGCACTCTCCAGGTCAGTATTTATTGTACTCTCCAGGTCAGTATTTTTTACGCTCTCCAAGTCAGTATTTATTGTACTCTCCAGCTCAGTATTTATTGTACTCTCCAGGTCAGTATTTATTGTACTCTCCAGGTCAGTATTTATTGTACTCTCCAGGGCAGTATTTAATGTACTGTCCAGGTCAGTATTTATTGCCCTATCCAAGTCAGTTTTTATTCTACTCAACTGGTCAGTATTTATTGTACTCTCCAGGTCAGTTTTTATTGTACTCTCCAGGTCAATATTTATTGTACTCTCCAGGTCAGGATGTATTACCCTCTCCAGGTCAGCATTTATTGTAATCTCCAGGTCAGTTTTTATTGTACTCTCCAGGTCTGTATTTATTGTACTCTCCAGGTCAGTGTTTATTGTACTCTCCATGTCAGTATTTATTACTCTCTCCAGGTCAGTATTTATTGTACTTTCCAGGTCAGTATTTATTTACTTCTCCAGGTCAGTATTTATTACCCTCTCCAGGTCAGTATTTATTACCCGCTATAGGTCTGTATTTATGGTACTCACCAGGTCAGTATTTATTGTAGTCTCCAAGTCACTATTAATTGTACTCTCCAGCTCTCCATGTCAGTATTTATTACCCTCTCCAGTTCAGTATTGATTGTACTCTCCAGGTCAGTATGTATTGTAATCTCCAGGTCAGTATTTATTGTTCTCTCCAGGTCAGTATTTATTGCACTCGCCAAAAACAGTATTTATTGTACTCTCCAGGTCAGTATTTATAGTACTCTCCAGGTCGGTATTTATTGACCACTCCAGATCAGTATTTATTGTACTCTCCAGATCAGTATTTATTGTACTCTACAGGTCAGTATTTATTGTACTCTCCAGGTCAGTACTTATTGGACTATCCAGGTCAGTATTTATTGTACTCTCCAGGTCAGTATTTATTACCCTCTCCAGGTCAATTTTTATGGTACTCTCCAGGTCAGTATTTATTGTTCTCTCCAGGTCAGTGTTTATTGTACTCTCCAGGTTAGTATTTATTGTACTCTCCAGGTCAGCATTTATTGTACTCTCCAGGTCAGTATTTATTACCCTCTCCAGGTTAGTATTTATTGTACTCTCCAGGTCAGTATTTATTGTACTCTCCAGGTCAGTATTTTTTACGCTCTCCAAGTCAGTATTTATTGTACTCTCCAGCTCAGTATTTATTGTACTCTCCAGGTCAGTATTTATTGTACTCTCCAGGTCAGTATTTATTATACTCTCCAGGGCAGTATTTAATGTACTGTCCAGGTCAGTATTTATTGCCCTATCCAAGTCAGTTTTTATTGTACTCACCAGGTCAGTATTTATTGTACTCTCCAGGTCAGTATTTATTGTACTCTCCAGGTAAGTATTTATTTACTCTCCAGGTCAGTGTTTATTGTACTCTCCAGGTCAGGATGTATTACCCTCTCCAGGTCAGCATTTATTGTACTCTCCAGGTCAGTTTTTATTGTACTCTCCAGGTCTGTATTTATTGTACTCTCCAGGTCAGTGTTTATTGTACTCTCCATGTCAGTATTTATTACTCTCTCCAGGTCAGTATTTATTGTACTTTCCAGGTCAGTATTTTTTACTTCTCCAGGTCAGTATTTATTACCCTCTCCAGGTCAGTATTTATTACCCGCTACAGGTCTGTATTTATGTTACTCACCAGGTCAGTATTTATTGTAATCTCCAAGTCACTATTAATTGTACTCTCCAGCTCTCCATGTCAGTATTTATTACCCTCTCCAGTTCAGTATTGATTGTACTCTCCAGGTCAGTATGTATTGTACTCTCCAGGTCAGTATTTATTGTTCTCTCCAGGTCAGTATTTATTGCACTCGCCAAAAACAGTATTTATTGTACTCTCCAGGTCAGTATTTATTGTACTCTCCAGGTCAGTATTTATTACCCTCTCCAGATCAGTATTTATTGTACTCTCCAATTCAGTTTTTATTGTACTCTCTAGGTCACTATTTATTGCTCTCTCCAGGTCAATGTTTATTGTACTCTCCAGGTCAGAATTTATTTTACTCTCCAGGTCATTATTTATGTACTCTCAAGGTCAGTATTTATTGTACTCTCCAGGTCAGTATTTATTGCACTCGCCAGGTCAGTATTTATTGTACTCTCCAGGTCAGTATTTATTGTACTCTCCAGGTCAGTATTTATTGCACTCTCCAGGTGAGTATTTATTGTACTCTCCAGCTCTCCAGGTCAGTATTTATTACCCTCTCCAGGTCAGTATTGATTGTACTCTCCAGGTCAGTATGTATTGTACTCTCCAGGTCAGTATTTATTGTATTCTCCAGGTCAGTATTTATTTTACTCTCCAGTTCAGTATTTATTGTACTCTTCAGGTCACTATTTATTACCCTCTCCATTTCAGTATTTATTTTACTCCCTAGGTCAGCATTTATTATAATCTCCGGGGCAGCATATATTGTGCTCTCCAGGTCAGTGTTTATTGTACTCTCCAGGTCAGTATTTATTGCCCTCTCCAGGACAGTGTATATTATACTCTCCAGGTCTGTATTTATTACCCTCTCCAGGTCAGTATTTATTACCCTCTCCAGGTCAGTATTTATTGTTCTCTCCATGTCCGTGTTTATTGTACTCTCCAGGTAAGTATTTATTGTACTTTCCAGGTCAGCATTTATTGTACTCTCCAGATCAGTATTTATTGTTCTCTGCATGTCAGTATTTATTGTATTCACCAGGTCATTATTTATTCGACTCTCCAGGTCAGTATTTTTTGCACTCTCCAGTTCAGTGTTTATTGTACTCTCCAGGTCAGTATTTATTGCCCTCTCCAGGACAGTGTATATTATACTCTCCAGGTCTGTATTTATTACCCTCTCCAGGTCAGTATTTATTACCCTCTCCAGGTCAGTATTTATTGTACTCTCCAGGTCAGTATTTAATGTACTCTGCAGGTTAGAATGTATTGCCCTCTCCAGGATAGCATTTATTTTACTCCAAGGTCAGTATATTTTGTACTCTCCATGTCAGTCTTTATTACCCTCTCCAGGTCAGTTGTTATTGTACTCTCCAGGTCCGTATTTATTACTCTCCCCAGGTCAGTATTTATTACCCTCTCCAGGTCTGTATTTATTGTACTCCCCATGTCAGTATTTATTGTACTCTCCAGGTCAGTATTTATTGCCCTTTCCAGGTCAGTATTTATTGTACTCTCCAGGTCAGTACTTATTGTACTCTCCAGGTCAGTATTTATTGTACTCTTCAGGTGAATATTTATTGTACTCTCCAGGTCACTATTTATTGTACTCTCCAGGTCCGCATTTATAGTATTCTCCAGGTCAGTAGTTATTACCCTCTCCAGGTCACTATTTATTGTACTCTCCAGGTCAGATTTATTACCCTCTCAGGTTCAGTATTTATTGTACTATCCAGGTCAGTTTTTATTGTACTCGCCAGGTCAGTATTTATTGTGCTCTCCAGGTCAGTATTTAGGGTACTCTCCAGATCAGTATTTATTGTACTCTCCAGGTCAGTATTTATTGTCCTCTCCAGGTCAGTATGTATTACCCGCTCAAGTTCAGTATTTATGGTACTCTCCAAGTCAGTATTAATTGTACTCCCCAGGTCAATATTTATTGTACTCTCCAGGTTAGTATTTATTGTACTCTCCAATTCAGTTTTTAATGTACTCTCCAGGTCAGTATTTATTGTACTCTCCACGTCAATATTTATTGTTCTCTCCAGATCAGTATTTATTGTACTCTCCAGGTCAGTATTTATTGTACTCTCCAGGTCAGTATTTATTGCCCTCTCCAGGTCAGTATTTATTATACTCTCCAGGTCAGTATTTATTACCCTCTCCTCGTCGGTATTTATTACCCTCTCCAATTCATTATTGATTATACTCTCGAGTTCAGTATTTATTGTGCTCTCCAGGTCAGTATTTATTGACCTCTCCAGGTCAGTATTTATTGTAATCTCCAGGTCAGTACTTATTGTAATCTCCAGGTCAGTATTTATTGTACTTCCAGCTCAGTATTTATTGTGCTCTCCAGGTCAGTATTTATTATACTCTCTAGGTCAGTATTTATTGACCACTCCAGATCAGTGTTTATTGTACTCTCCAGGTTAGTATTTATTGTACTCTCCAGGTCAGCATTTATTGTACTCTCCAGGTCGGTATTTATTACCCTCTCCAGGTTAGTATTTATTGTACTCTCCAGGTTAGTATTTATTGTACTCTCCAGGTCAGTATTTATTACCCTCTCCAGGTTAGTATTTATTGTACTCTCCAGGTCAGTATTTATTGTACTCTCCAGAGCAGTATTTATTGTTCTCTGCATTTCAGTATTATTGTGTTCACCAGGTCATTATTTATTCTACTCTCCAGGTCAGTATTTATTGCACTCTCCAGGTCAGTATTTATTGTACTCTCCAGGTCAGTATTTTTTACGCTCTCCAAGTCAGTATTTATTGTACTCTCCAGCTCAGTATTTATTGTACTCTCCAGGTCAGTATTTATTGTACTCTCCAGGTCAGTATTTATTGTACTCTCCAGGGCAGTATTTAATGTACTGTCCAGGTCAGTATTTATTGCCCTATCCAAGTCAGTTTTTATTGTACTCACCTGGTCAGTATTTATTGTACTCTCCAGGTCAGTTTTTATTGTACTCTCCAGGTCAATATTTATTGTACTCTCCAGGTAAGTATTTATTTACTCTCCAGGTCAGTGTTTATTGTACTCTCCAGGTCAGGATGTATTACCCTCTCCAGGTCAGCATTTATTGTAATCTCCAGGTCAGTTTTTATTGTACTCTCCAGGTCTGTATTTATTGTACTCTCCAGGTCAGTGTTTATTGTACTCTCCATGTCAGTATTTATTACTCTCTCCAGGTCAGTATTTATTGTACTTTCCAGGTCAGTATTTATTTACTTCTCCAGGTCAGTATTTATTACCCTCTCCAGGTCAGTATTTATTACCCGCTATAGGTCTGTATTTATGGTACTCACCAGGTCAGTATTTATTGTAGTCTCCAAGTCACTATTAATTGTACTCTCCAGCTCTCCATGTCAGTATTTATTACCCTCTCCAGTTCAGTATTGATTGTACTCTCCAGGTCAGTATGTATTGTAATCTCCAGGTCAGTATTTATTGTTCTCTCCAGGTCAGTATTTATTGCACTCGCCAAAAACAGTATTTATTGTACTCTCCAGGTCAGTATTTATAGTACTCTCCAGGTCGGTATTTATTGACCACTCCAGATCAGTATTTATTGTACTCTCCAGATCAGTATTTATTGTACTCTACAGGTCAGTATTTATTGTACTCTCCAGGTCAGTACTTATTGGACTATCCAGGTCAGTATTTATTGTACTCTCCAGGTCAGTATTTATTACCCTCTCCAGGTCAATTTTTATGGTACTCTCCAGGTCAGTATTTATTGTTCTCTCCAGGTCAGTGTTTATTGTACTCTCCAGGTTAGTATTTATTGTACTCTCCAGGTCAGCATTTATTGTACTCTCCAGGTCAGTATTTATTACCCTCTCCAGGTTAGTATTTATTGTACTCTCCAGGTCAGTATTTATTGTACTCTCCAGGTCAGTATTTTTTACGCTCTCCAAGTCAGTATTTATTGTACTCTCCAGCTCAGTATTTATTGTACTCTCCAGGTCAGTATTTATTGTACTCTCCAGGTCAGTATTTATTATACTCTCCAGGGCAGTATTTAATGTACTGTCCAGGTCAGTATTTATTGCCCTATCCAAGTCAGTTTTTATTGTACTCACCAGGTCAGTATTTATTGTACTCTCCAGGTCAGTATTTATTGTACTCTCCAGGTAAGTATTTATTTACTCTCCAGGTCAGTGTTTATTGTACTCTCCAGGTCAGGATGTATTACCCTCTCCAGGTCAGCATTTATTGTACTCTCCAGGTCAGTTTTTATTGTACTCTCCAGGTCATTATTTATGTACTCTCAAGGTCAGTATTTATTGTACTCTCCAGGTCAGTATTTATTGCACTCGCCAGGTCAGTATTTATTGTACTCTCCAGGTCAGTATTTATTGTACTCTCCAGGTCAGTATTTATTGCACTCTCCAGGTGAGTATTTATTGTACTCTCCAGCTCTCCAGGTCAGTATTTATTACCCTCTCCAGGTCAGTATTGATTGTACTCTCCAGGTCAGTATGTATTGTACTCTCCAGGTCAGTATTTATTGTATTCTCCAGGTCAGTATTTATTTTACTCTCCAGTTCAGTATTTATTGTACTCTTCAGGTCACTATTTATTACCCTCTCCATTTCACTATTTATTTTACTCCCTAGGTCAGCATTTATTATAATCTCCAGGGCAGCATATATTGTGCTCTCCAGGTCAGTATTTATTGTACTCTCCAGGTCAGTATTTATTGCCCTCTCCAGGTCAGTGTTTATTATACTCTCCAGGTCTGTATTTATTACCCTCTCCAGGTCAGTATTTATTACCCTCTCCATGTCAGTATTTATTGTACTCTCCAGGTCAGTATTTATTGTACTCTCTGGGTCAGTATTTATTGTACTCTCCAGGTCAGTACTTATTGTACTCTCCAGGTCAGTATTTATTGTACTCTCCAGGTCAGTATTTATTATCCTCTCCAGCTCAGTTTTTATGGTATCTCCAGGTCAGTGTGTATTGTTCTCTCCATGTCCGTGTTTATTGTACTCTCCAGCTTAGTATTTATTGTACTTTCCAGGTAAGCATTTATTGTACTCTCCAGATCAGTATTTATTGAACTCTGCATGTCAGTATTTATTGTATTCACCAGGTCATTATTTATTCGACTCTCCAGGTCAGTATTTTTGCACTCTCCAGTTCAGTAATTATTACACTCTCCAGGTCAGTATTTATTGTACTCTCCAGCTCAATATTTATTGCACTCTCCAGGTCAGTATTTATTGTACTCTCCAGGTCATTATTTATTGTACTCTCCAGGTCAGTATTTAATGTACTGTCCAGGTGAGTATTTATTGCCCTATCCAAATCAGTATTTATTGTACTCTCCAGGTCAGTATTTATTGTACTCTGCAGGTTAGTATTTATTGCCCTCTCCAGAATAGTATTTATTTTCCTCCAAGGTCAGTATTTATTGTACTCTCCAGGTCAGTATTTATTACCCTCTCCAGGTCAGTATTTATAGTACTCTCCAGGTCAGTATTTATTACCCTCTCCAGGTCTATATTTATTGTACTCCCCATGTCAGTATTTATTATACTCTCCAGGTCAGTATTTATTGCCCTTTCCAGGTCAGTATATATTGTACTCTCCAGGTCAGTATTTATTGTACTCTCCAGGTCAGTATTTATTGTACTCTCCAGGACCGCATTTATAGTATTCTCCAGTTCAGTAGTTATTACCCTCTCCAGGTCAGTATTTATTGTACTCTCCAGGTAAGTTTTTATTACCCTCTCAAGGTCAGTATTTATTATACTCTCCAGGTCAGTATGTATTACCCGCTCAAGTTCAGTATTTATGGTACTCTCCAGGTCAGTATTTATTGTACTCTCCAAGACACTATTTATTGTCCTCTCCATGTCAATATGTATTGTACTCTCCAGGTCAGTATTTATTGCCCTCTCCAGGTCAGTATTTATTATATTCTCCAGGTCAGTATTTATTGCCCTCTCCTCGTCGGTATTTATTACCCTCTCCAATTCATTATTTATTGTACTCTCCAGTTCAGTATTTATTGTGCTCTCCAGGTCACTATTTATTGCCCTCTCCAGGTCAGTATTTATTGTAATCTCCAGGTCAGTACTTATTGTAATCTCCAGGTCAGTATTTATTGTACTCTCCAGGTCAGTATTTATTGTTCTCTCCAGATCAGTATTTATTGTACTCTCAAGGTCAGTATTTATTGTACTCTCCAGGTCAGTATTATTTGCCCTCTCCAGGTCAGTATTTATTGTAATCTCCAGGTCAGTACTTATTGTAATCTCCAGGTCAGTATTTATTGTACTTCCAGCTCAGTATTTATTGTGCTCTCCAGGTCAGTATTTATTATACTCTCTAGGTCAGTATTTATTGACCACTCCAGATCAGTATTTATTGTACTCTCCAGATCAGTATTTATTGTACTCTACAGGTCAGTATTTATTGTACTCTCCAGGTCAGTACTTATTGGACTCTCCAGGTCAGTATTTATTGTACTCTCCAGGTCAGTATTTATTACCCTCTCCAGGTCAATTTTTATGGTACTCTCCAGGTCAGTATTTATTGTTCTCTCCAGGTCAGTGTTTATTGTACTCTCCAGGTTAGTATTTATTGTACTCTCCAGGTCAGCATTTATTGTACTCTCCAGGTCGGTATTTATTACCCTCTCCAGGTTAGTATTTATTGTACTCTCCAGGTTAGTATTTATTGTACTCTCCAGGTCAGTATTTATTACCCTCTCCAGGTCAGTATTTATTGTACTCTCCAGGTCAGTATTTATTGTACTCTCCAGAGCAGTATTTATTGTTCTCTGCATTTCAGTATTATTGTGTTCACCAGGTCATTATTTATTCTACTCTCCAGGTCAGTATTTATTGCACTCTCCAGGTCAGTATTTATTGTACTCTCCAGGTCAGTATTTTTTACGCTCTCCAAGTCAGTATTTATTGTACTCTCCAGCTCAGTATTTATTGTACTCTCCAGGTCAGTATTTATTGTACTCTCCAGGTCAGTATTTATTGTACTCTCCAGGTAAGTTTTTATTACCCTCTCAAGGTCAGTACTTATTGTACTCTCCAGTTCAGTTTTTATTGTACTCGCCAGGTCAGTATTTATTGTGCTCTCCAGGTCAGTATTTATTGTACTCTCCAGGTCAGTATTTATTATACTCTCCAGGTCAGTATGTATTACCCGCTCAAGTTCAGTATTTATGGTACTCTCCAGGTCAGTATTTATTGTACTCTCCAAGACACTATTTATTGTCCTCTCCATGTCAATATGTATTGTACTCTCCAGGTCAGTATTTATTGCCCTCTCCAGGTTAGTATTTATTATATTCTCCAGGTCAGTATTTATTACCCTCTCCTCGTCGGTATTTATTACCCTCTACAATTCATTATTTATTGTACTCTCCAGTTCAGTATTTATTGTGCTCTCCAGGTCACTATTTATTGCCCTCTCCAGGTCAGTATTTATTGTAATCTCCAGGTCAGTACTTATTGTAATCTCCAGGTCAGTATTTATTGTACTCTCCAGGTCAGTATTTATTGTTCTCTCCAGATCAGTATTTATTGTACTCTCAAGGTCAGTATTTATTGTACTCTCCAGGTCAGTATTTATTGCCCTCTCCAGGTCAGTATTTATTGTAATCTCCAGGTCAGTACTTATTGTAATCTCGTGGTCAGTATTTATTGTACTTCCAGCTCAGTATTTATTGTGCTCTCCAGGTCAGTATTTATTATACTCTCTAGGTCAGTATTTATTGACCACTCCAGATCAGTATTTATTGTACTCTCCAGATCAGTATTTATTGTACTCTACAGGTCAGTATGTATTGTACTCTCCAGGTCAGTACTTATTGGACTCTCCAGGTCAATATTTATTGTACTCTCCAGGTCAGTATTTATTACCCTCTCCAGGTCAATTTTTATGGTACTCTCCAGGTCAGTATTTATTGTTCTCTCCAGGTCAGTGTTTATTGTACTCTCCAGGTTAGTATTTATTGTACTCTCCAGGTCAGCATTTATTGTACTCTCCAGGTCGGTATTTATTACCCTCTCCAGGTTAGTATTTATTGTACTCTCCAGGTTAGTATTTATTGTACTCTCCAGGTCAGTATTTATTACCCTCTCCAGGTTAGTATTTATTGTACTCTCCAGGTCAGTATTTATTGTACTCTCCAGAGCAGTATTTATTGTTCTCTGCATTTCAGTATTATTGTGTTCACCAGGTCATTATTTATTCTACTCTCCAGGTCAGTATTTATTGCACTCTCCAGGTCAGTATTTATTGTACTCTCCAGGTCAGTATTTTTTACGCTCTCCAAGTCAGTATTTATTGTACTCTCCAGCTCAGTATTTATTGTACTCTCCAGGTCAGTATTTATTGTACTCTCCAAGTCAGTATTTATTACCCTCTCCAGGTCAATTTTTATGGTACTCTCCAGGTCAGTATTTATTGTTCTCTCCAGGTCAGTGTTTATTGTACTCTCCAGGTTAGTATTTATTGTACTCTCCAGGTCAGCATTTATTGTACTCTCTAGGTCAGTATTTATTACCCTCTCCAGGTTAGTATTTATTGTACTCTCCAGGTTAGTATTTATTGTACTCTCCAGGTCAGTATTTATTACCCTCTCCAGGTTAGTATTTATTGTACTCTCCAGGTCAGTATTTATTGTACTCTCCAGAGCAGTATTTATTGTTCTCTGCATTTCAGTATTATTGTATTCACCAGGTCATTATTTATTCTACTCTCCAGGTCAGTATTTATTGCCCTATCCAAGTCAGTTTTTATTGTACTCACCAGGTCAGTATTTATTGTACTCTCAAGGTCAGTATTTATTGTACTCTCCAGGTAAGTATTTATTTACTCTCCAGGTCAGTGTTTATTGTACTCTCCAGGTCAGGATGTATTACCCTCTCCAGGTCAGCATTTATTGTACTCTCCAGGTCAGTTTTTATTGTACTCTCCAGGTCTGTATTTATTGTACTCTCCAGGTCAGTGTTTATTGTACTCTCCATGTCAGTATTTATTACTCTCTCCAGGTTAGTATTTATTGTACTCTCCAGGTTAGTATTTATTGTACTCTCCAGGTCAGTATTTATTACCCTCTCCAGGTTAGTATTTATTGTACTCTCCAGGTCAGTATTTATTGTACTCTCCAGAGCAGTATTTATTGTTCTCTGCATTTCAGTATTATTGTGTTCACCAGGTCATTATTTATTCTACTCTCCAGGTCAGTATTTATTGCACTCTCCAGGTCAGTATTTATTGTACTCTCCAGGTCAGTATTTTTTACGCTCTCCAAGTCAATATTTATTGTACTCTCCAGCTCAGTATTTATTGTACTCTCCAGGTCAGTATTTATTGTACTCTCCAGGTCAGTATTTATTGTACTCTCCAGGGCAGTATTTAATGTACTGTCCAGGTCAGTATTTATTGCCCTATCCAAGTCAGTTTTTATTGTACTCACCTGGTCAGTATTTATTGTACTCTCCAGGTCAGTATTTATTGTACTCTCCAGGTCAATATTTATTGTACTCTCCAGGTAAATATTTATTTACTCTCCAGGTCAGTGTTTATTGTACTCTCCAGGTCAGGATGTATTACCCTCTCCAGGTCAGCATTTATTGTACTCTCCAGGTCAGTTTTTATTGTACTCTCCAGGTCTGTATTTATTGTACTCTCCAGGTCAGTGTTTATTGTACTCTCCAGGGCAGTATTTAATGTACTCTCCAGGTCAGTATTTATTACCCTCTCCAGGTTAGTATTTATTGTACTCTCCAGGTCAGTATTTATTGTACTCTCCAGAGCAGTATTTATTGTTCTCTGCATTTCAGTATTATTGTATTCACCAGGTCATTATTTATTCTACTCTCCAGGTCAGTATTTATTGCACTCTCCAGGTCAGTATTTATTTTACTCTCCAGGTCAGTATTTTTTACGCTCTCCAAGTCAGTATTTATTGTACTCTCCAGCTCAGTATTTATTGTACTCTCCAGGTCAGTATTTATTGTACTCTCCAGGTCAGTATTTATTGTACTCTCCAGGGCAGTATTTAATGTACTGTCCAGGTCAGTATTTATTGCCCTATCCAAGTCAGTTTTTATTGTACTCACCAGGTCAGTATTTATTGTACTCTCAAGGTCAGTATTTATTGTACTCTCCAGGCAAGTATTTATTTACTCTCCAGGTCAGTGTTTATTGTACTCTCCAGGTCAGGATGTATTACCCTCTCCAGGTCAGCATTTATTGTACTCTCCAGGTCAGTTTTTATTGTACTCTCCAGGTCTGTATTTATTGTACTCTCCAGGTCAGTGTTTATTGTACTCTCCATGTCAGTATTTATTACTCTCTCCAGGTCAGTATTTATTGTACTTTCCAGGTCAGTATTTTTTACTTATCCAGGTCAGTATTTATTACCCTCTCCAGGTCAGTATTTATTACCCGATACAGGTCTGTATTTATGGTACACACCAGGTCAGTATTTATTGTAATCTCCAAGTCACTATTAATTGTACTCTCCAGCTCTCCATGTCAGTATTTATTACCCTCTCCAGTTCAGTATTGATTGTACTCTCCAGGTCAGTATGTATTGTACTCTCCAGGTCAGTATTTATTGTTCTCTCCAGGTCAGTATTTATTGCACTCGCCAAAAACAGTATTTATTGTACTCTCCAGGTCAGTATTTATTGTACTCTCCAGGTCAGTATTTATTACCCTCTCCAGGTCAGTATTTATAATACTCTCCAATTCAGTTTTTATTGTACTCTCTAGGTCATTATTTATTGCTCTCTCTAGGTCAGTGTTTATTGTACTCTCCAGGTCAGAATTTATTTTACTCTCCAGGTCATTATTTATGTACTCTCAAGGTCAGTATTTATTGTACTCTCCAGGTCAGTATTTATTGCACTCGCCAGGTCAGTATTTATTGTACTCTCCAGGTCAGTATTTATTGTACTCTCCAGGTCAGTATTTATTGCACTCTCCAGGTGAGTATTTATTGTACTCTCCAGCTCTCCAGGTCAGTATTTATTACCCTCTCCAGGTCAGTATTGATTGTACTCTCCAGGTCAGTATGTATTGTACTCTCCAGGTCAGTATTTATTGTATTCTCCAGGTCAGTATTTATTTTACTCTCCAGTTCAGTATTTATTGTACTCTTCAGGTCACTATTTATTACCCTCTCCATTTCAGTATTTATTTTACTCCCAAGGTCAGCATTTATTATAATCTCCAGGGCAGCATATATTGAGCTCTCCAGGTCAGTATTTATTGTACTCTCCAGGTCAGTATTTATTGCCCTCTCCAGGTCAGTGTTTATTATACTCTCCAGGTCTGTATTTATTACCCTCTCCAGGTCAGTATTTATTACCCTCTCCATGTCAGTATTTATTGTACTCTCCAGGTCAGTATTTATTGTACTCTCTGGGTCAGTATTTATTGTACTCTCCAGGTCAGTACTTATTGTACTCTCCAGGTCAGTATTTATTGTACTCTCCAGGTCAGTATTTATTATCCTCTCCAGCTTAGTTTTTATGGTATCTCCAGGTCAGTGTGTATTGTTCTCTCCATGTCCGTGTTTATTGTACTCTCCAGCTTAGTATTTATTGTACTTTCCAGGTCAGCATTTATTGTACTCTCCAGATCAGTATTTATTGTTCTCTGCATGTCAGTATTTATTGTATTCACCAGGTCATTATTTATTCGACTCTCCAGGTCAGTATTTTTGCACTCTCCAGTACAGTAATTATTACACTCTCCAGGTCAGTATTTATTGTACTCTCCAGCTCAATATTTATTGCACTCTCCAGGTCAGTATTTATTGTACTCTCCAGGTCATTATTTATTGTACTCTCCAGGTCAGTATTTAATGTACTGTCCAGGTGAGTATTTATTGCCCTATCCAAATCAGTATTTATTGTACTCTCCAGGTCAGTATTTATTGTACTCTGCAGGTTAGTATTTATTGCCCTCTCCAGAATAGCATTTATTTTCCTCCAAGGTCAGGATTTTTTGTACTCTCCAGGTCAGTATATATTAGCCTCTCCAGGTCAGTATTTATAGTACTCTCCAGGTCAGTATTTATTACCCTCTCCAGGTCTGTATTTATTGTACTCCCCATGTCAGTATTTATTATACTGTCCAGGTCAGTATTTATTGCCCTTTCCAGGTCAGTATATATTGTACTCTCCAGGTCAGTATTTATTGTACTCTCCAGGTCAGTATTTATTGTACTCTCCAGGACCGCATTTATAGTATTCTCCAGTTCAGTAGTTATTACCCTCTCCACGTCAGTATTTATTGTACTCCCCAGTTAAGTTTTTATTACCCTCTCAAGGTCAGTACTTATTGTACTCTCCAGGTCAGTTTTTATTGTACTCGCCAGGTCAGTATTTATTGTGCTCTCCAGGTCAGTATTTATTGTACTCTCCAGGTCAGTATTTATTATCCTCTCCAGGTCAGTATGTATTACCCGCTCAAGTTCAGTATTTATGGTACTCTCCAGGTCAGTATTTAATGTACTCTCCATGTCACTATTTAATGTCCTCTCCATGTCAGTATGTATTGTACTCTCCAGGTCAGTATTTATTGCCCTCGCCAGGTCAGTATTTATTATATTCTCCAGGTCAGTATTTATTACCCTCTCCTCGTCGGTATTTATTACCCTCTCCAATTCATTATTTATTGTACTCTCCAGTTCAGTATTTATTGTGCTCTCCAGGTCACTATTTATTGCCCTCTCCAGGTCAGTATTTATTGTAATCTCCAGGTCAGTACTTATTGTAATCTCCAGGTCAGTATTTATTGTACTCTCCAGGTCAGTATTTATTGTTCTCTCCAGATCAGTATTTATTGTACTCTCAAGGTCAGTATTTATTGTACTCTCCAGGTCAGTATTTATTGCCCTCTCCAGGTCAGTATTTAGTACCCTCTCCAGGTCAATTTTTATGGTACTCTCCAGGTCAGTATTTATTGTACTCACAAGGTCAGCATTTATTGTACTCTCCAGGTCAGTATTTATTACGCTCTCCAGGTTAGTATTTATTGTACTCTCCAGGTCAGTATTTATTGTTCTCTCCAGATCAGTATTTATTGTACTCTCCAGGTCAGTATTTATTGTACTCTCCAGGTCAGTATTTATTGCCCTCTCCAGGTCAGTATTTATTATACTCTCCAGGTCAGTATTTATTACCCTCTCCTCGTCGGTATTTATTACCCTCTCCAATTCATTATTGATTGTACTCTCCAGTTCAGTATTTATTGTGCTCTCCAGGTCGGTAATTATTACCCTCTCCTGGTCAGTATTTATTGTACTCTCCATCTCAGTATTTATTGTACTCTCCAGGTCAGTATTTATTGTACTCTCCAGGTCAGTATTTAATGTACTGTCCAGGTCAGTATTTATTGCCCTATCCAAGTCAGTATTTATTGTACTCTCCAGGTCAGTATTTATTGTACTCTGCAGGTTAGTATTTATTGCCCTCTCCAGGATAGCATTTATTTTACTCCAAGGTCAGTATTTTTTGTACTCTCCAGGTCAGTATTTATTACCCTCTCCAGCTCAGTATTTATTGTACTCTCCAGGTCCGTATTTATTACTCTCTCCAGGTCAGTATTTATTACCCTCTCCAGGTTGTATTTATTGTACTCCCCATGTCAGTATTTATCGTACTCTCCAGGTCAGTATTTATTGCCCTTTCCAGGTCAGTATTTATTGTACTCTCCAGGTCAGTACTTATTGTACTCTCCAGGTCAGTATTTATTGTACTCTTCAGGTGAATATTTATTGTACTCTCCAGGTCAGTATTTATTGTACTCTCCAGGTCCGCATTTATGGTATTCTCCAGGTCAGTAGTTATTACCCGCTCCAGGTCAGTATTTATTGTACTCTCCAGGTAAGTATTTATTACCCTCTCAAGGTCAGTAATTATTGTACTATCCAGGTCAGTTTTTATTGTACTCGCCAGGTCAGTATTTATTGTGCTCTCCAGGTCAGTATTTATTGTACTCTCCAGTTCAGTATTTATTGTGCTCTCCAGGTCAGTAATTATTACCCTCTCCAGGTCAGTATTTATTGTACTCTCCAGCTCAGTATTTATTGTACTCTCCAGGTCAGTATTTATTGTACTCTCCAGGTCAGTATTTATTGTACTCTCCAGGTCAGTATTTAATGTACTGTCCAGGTCAGTATTTATTGCCCTATCCAAGTCAGTATTTATTGTACTCTCCAGGTCAGTATTTATTGTACTCTGCAGGTTAGTATTTATTGCCCTCTCCAGGATAGCATTTATTTTACTCCAAGGTCAGTATTTTTTGTACTCCCCAGGTCAGTATTTATTACCCTCTCCAGGTCAGTATTTATTGTACTCTCCAGGTCCGTATTTATTACTCTCTCCAGTTCAGTATTTATTACCCTCTCCAGGTTGTATTTATTGTACTCCCCATGTCAGTATTTATTGTACTCTCCAGGTCAGTATTTATTGCCTTTCCAGGTCAGTATTTATTGTACTCTCCAGGTCAGTACTTATTGTACTCTCCAGGTCAGTATTTATTGTACTCTTCAGGTGAATATTTATTGTACTCTCCAGGTCAGTATTTATTGTACTCTCCAGGTCCGCATTTATGGTATTCTCCAGGTCAGTAGTTATTACCCTCTCCAGGTCAGTATTTATTGTACTCTCCAGGTAAGTATTTATTACCCTCTCAAGGTCAGTAATTATTGTACTATCCAGGTCAGTTTTTATTGTACTCGCCAGGTCAGTATTTATTGTGCTCTCCAGGTCAGTATTTATTGTACTCTCCAGATCAGTATTTATTATACTCTCCAGGTCAGTATTTATTATCCTCTCCAGGTCAGTATGTATTGTCCTCTCCATGTCAGTATGTATTGTACTCTCCAGGTAAGTATTTATTGTACTCTCCAGGTCAGTATTTATCGCCCTGTCCTGGTCAGTATTTATTGTATTCGCCACGTCAGTATTTATTATCCTCGACAGATCAGTATTTATTTTACTCCCCAGGTCAATATTTATTGTACTCTCCAGGTCAGTATTTATTGTACTCACTAGGACTGTATTTATTGTACTCTCCAGGTCAGTATTTATTGGCCTCTCCAGGTCAGTATTTATGGTACTCTCCAAGTCAGTATTAATTGCACTCCCCAGGTCAATATTTATTGTACTCTCCAGGTCAGTATTTATTGTACTCTCCAAGTCATTATTTATTGTACTCTCCAGGTCAGTATTTATTGTACTCTCCAATTCAGTTTTTAATGTACTCTCCAGGTCAGTATTTATTGTACTCTCCAGGTCAGTATTTATTGTTCTCTCCAGATCAGTATTTATTGTACTCTCCAGATCAGTATTTATTGTATTCTCCAGGTCAGTATTTATTGCCCTCTCCAGGTCAGTATTTATTATACTCACCAGGTCAGTATTTATTACCCTCTCCTCGTCGGTATTTTTTACCCTCTCCAATGCATTATTGATTGTACTCTCCAGTTCAGTATTTATTGTGCTCTCCAGGTCAGTATTTATTGCCCTCTCCAGGTCAGTATTTATTGTAATCTCCAGGTCAGTACTTATTGTAATCTCCAGGTCAGTATTTATTGTACTTCCAGGTCAGTATTTATTGTGCTCTCCAGGTCAGTATTTATTAGACTCTGTAGTCAGTATTTATTGCCCACTCCAGATCAGTATTTATTGTACTCTACAGATCAGTATTTATTGTACTCTCCAGGTCAGTATTTATTGTACTCTCCAGGTCAGTACTTATTGGACTCTCCAGGTCAGTATTTATTGTACTCTCCAGGTCAGTATTTATTACCCTCTCCAGGTCAATTTTTATGGTATTCTCCAGGTCAGTATTTATTGTTCTCTCCAGGTCAGTGTTTATTGTACTCTCCATGTTAGTATTTATTGTACTCTCCAGGTAAGCATTTATTGTACTCTCCAGGTCAGTATTTATTGTACTCTCCAGGTCAGTATTTATTGACCTCTCCAGGTCAGTATTTATTATACTCTCCAAGTCGGTATTGATTACCCTCTCCTCGTCGGTATTTATTACCCTCTTCAATTCATTATGGATTGTACTCTCCAGTTCAGTATTTATTGTGCTCTCCAGGTCAGTATTTATTGCCCTCTCCAGGTCAGTAATTATTGTAATCTCCAGGTCAGTACTTATTGTAATCTCCAGGTCAGTATTTATTGTACTTCCAGGTCAGTATTTATTGTGCTCTCCAGGTCAGTATTTATTATACTCTCTAGGTCAGTATTTATTGCCCACTCCAGATCAGTATTTATTGTACTCTCCAGATCAGTATTGATTGCACTCTCCAGGTCAGTATTTATTGTACTCTCCAGGTCAGTACTTATTGGACTCTCCAGGTCAGTATTTATTGTACTCTCCAGGTCAGTATTTATTACCCTCTCCAGGTCAATTTTTATGGTACTCTCCAGGTCAGTATTTATTGTTCTCTCCAGGTCAGTGTTTATTGAACTCTCCAGGTTAGTATTTATTGTAGTCTCCAGGTCAGCATTTATTGTACTCTCCAGGTCAGTATTTATTACCCTCTCCAGGTTAGTATTTATTGTACTCACCAGGTCAGTATTTATTGTACTCTCCAGGTCCGTATTTATTATACTCTCCAGGTCAGTATTTGTTGTACTCTCCAGGTCAGTATTTATTACCCTCTCCAGGTCAGTATTTATTGTACTCTACAGGTCCGTATTTCTTACTCTCTCCAGGTCAGTATTTATTACCCTCTCCAGGTCTGTATTTATTGTACTCCCCATGTCAGTATTTATTGTACTCTCCAGGTCAGTTTTTATTGCCCTCTCCAGGTCAGTATTTATTGTACTCTCCAGGTCACTACTTATTGTACTCTCCTGGTCATATTTATTTTAGTCTCCAGGTCAGTATTTATTGCCTTCTCATGGTCAGTATTTATTGTATTCTTCAGGTCAGTATTTATTTTACTCTCCAGGTCAGTATTTATTGTACTCCCCAGGTCAATATTTATTGTATTCTCCAGGTCAGTATTAAATGTTCTCTCCAGATCATTATTTATTGTACTCTCCAGATCAGTACTTATTGTACTCTCCAGGTCAGTATTTATTGCCCTCTCCAGGTCAGTATTTATTATACTCTCCACGTCAGTATTTAATACCCTCTCCACGTCGGTATTTATTACCCTCTCCAATTCATTATTTATTGTACTCTACAGTTCAGTAATTATTGTGCTCTCCAGGTCAGTATTTATTGTAGTCTCTATGTCAGTATTTATTACCCTCTCCAGGTCAATTTTTATGGTATCTCCAGGTCAGTATTTATTGTTCTCTCCAGGTCAGTGTTTATTGTACTCTCCAGGTTAGTATTTATTGTACTCTCCAGGCCAGCATTTATTGTACTATCCAGGTCAGTATTTATTACCCTCTCCATGTTAGTATTTATTGTACTCTCCAGGTCAGTATTTATTGTACTCTCCAGAGCAGTATTTATTGTTCTCTGCATGTCAGTATTATTGTATTCACCAGGTCATTATTTGTTCTACTCTCCAGGTCAGTATTTATTGCACTCTCCAGGTCAGTATTTATTGAACTCTCCAGGTCAGTATTTCTTACGCTCTCCAGGTCAGTATTTATTGTACTCTCCAGGTCAGTATTTATTGTACTCTCCAGCGCAGTATTTAATGTACTGTCCAGGTCAGTATTTATTGCCCTCTCCAGGTCAGTATTTATTATACTCTCCTCGTCAGTATTTATTACCCTCTCCACGTCGGTATTTATTAACCTCTCCAATTCATTATTTATTGTACTCTACAGGTCAGTAATTATTGTGCTCTCCAGGTCAGTACTTATTGTACTCTCTAGGTCACAATTTATTGCCCACTCCAGATCAGTATTTATTGTACTCACCAGGGCAGTATTTATTGTACTCTCCAGGTCAGTATTTATTGTATTCTCTAGGTCATAATTTATTACCCTCTCCAGGTCAATTTTTATGGTACTCTCCAGGTCAGTATTTATTGTTCTCTCCAGGTCAGTGTTTATTGTACTCTCCAGTTTAGTATTTATTGTACTCTCCAGGTCAGCATTTATTGTACTCTCCAGGTCAGTATTTATTACTCTCTGCAGGTTAGTATTTATTGTACTCTCCAGGTCAGTATTTATTGTACTCTCCAGAGCAGTATTTATTGTTCTCTGCATGTCAGTATTATTGTATTCACCAGGTCATTTTTTGTTCTACTCTCCAGGAAGTATTTATTGCACTCTCCAGGTCAGTATTTATTGTACTCTCCAGGTCAGTATTTTTTACGCTCTCCAGGTCAGTATTTATTTTACTCTCCAGCTCAGTATTTATTGTACTCTGCAGGTCAGTATTTATTGTACTCCCCAGGTCAGTATTTATTGTACTCTCCAGGGCAGTATTTAATGTACTGTCCAGGTCAGTATTTATTCCCCTATCCAAGTCAGTTTTTATTGTATTCTCCAGGTCAGTATTTATTGTACTCTCCAGGTCAATATTTATTGTACTCTCCAGGTCAGTATTTATTGTACTCTCCAGGTAAGTATTTATTGTACTCTCCAGGTCAGTGTTTATTGTACTCTCCAGGTCAGGATTTATTACCCTCTCCAGGTCAGCATTTATTGTACTCTCCAGGTCAGTATTTATTGTACTCTCCAGGTCTGTATTTATTGTACTCTCCAGGTCAGTGTTTATTGTACTCTCCATGTCAGTATTTATTACTCTCTCCAGGTCAGTATTTATTTTACTCTCCAGATCAGTATTTATTTATTTCTCCAGGTCAGTATTTATTACCCTCTCCAGGTCAGTATTTATTACCCGCTGCAGGTCTGTATTTATGGTACTCACCAGGTCAGTATTTATTGTAATCTCCAAGTCACTATTAATTGTACTCTCCGGCTCTCCATGTCAGTTTTTATTACCCTCTCCAGTTCAGTATTGATTGTACTCTCCAGGTCAGTATGTATTGTACTCTCCAGGTCAGTATTTATTGTTGTCTCCATGTCACTGTTTATTGCACTCGCCAGGTCAGTATTTATTGTACTCTCCAGGTCAGTATTTATTGTACTCTCCAGGTCAGTATTTATTACCCACTCCAGGTCGGTATTTATTGTACTCCCCAATTCAGTTTTTATTGTACTATCTAGGTCAGTATTTATTGTTCTCTCCAGGTCAGTGTTTATTGTACTCTCCAGGTCTGTATTTATTTTACTCTCCAGGTCATTATTTATGTACTCTCCAGGTCAGTATTTATTGTACTCTCCATTTCAGTATTTATTGCACTCGCCAGGTCAGTATTTATTGTACTCTCCAGGTCAGTATTTATTGTATTCTCCAGGTCAGTATTTATTGCACTCTCCAGGTCAGTATTTATTGTACTCTCCAGCTATCCAGGTCAGTATTTATTACCCTCTCCAGGTCAGTATTGATTGTACTCTCCAGGTCAGTATGTATTGTACTCTCAAGGTCAGTATTTATTGTATTCTCCAGGTCAGTATTTATTTTACTCTCCAGTTCAGTATTTATTGTACTCTTCAGGTCACTATTTATTACCCTCTCCATTTCAGTATATATTTTACTCCCTAGGTCAGCATTTATTATAATCTCCAGGGCAGCATATATTGTGCTCTCCAGGTCAGTATTTATTGTATTCTCCAGGTCAGTATTTATTGCCCTCTCCAGGTCAGTGTTTAATATACTCTCCAGGTCTGTATTTATTGTACTCTCCATGTTAATTTTTATGGTACTCTCCAGGTCAGTATTTATTGTTCTCTCCAGGTCAGTGTTTATTGAACTCTCCAGGTTAGTATTTATTGTAGTCTCCAGGTCAGCATTTATTGTACTCTCCAGGTCAGTATTTATTACCCTCTCCAGGTTAGTATTTATTGTACTCACCAGGTCAGTATTTATTGTACTCTCCAGGTCCGTATTTATATACTCTCCAGGTCAGTATTTGTTGTACTCTCCAGGTCAGTATTTATTACCCTCTCCAGGTCAGTATTTATTGTACTCTACAGGTCCGTATTTCTTACTCTCTCCAGGTCAGTATTTATTACCCTCTCCAGGTCTGTATTTATTGTACTCCCCATGTCAGTATTTATTATACTCTCCAGGTCAGTATTTATTGCCCTCTCCAGGTCAGTATTTATTGTACTCTCCAGGTCACTACTTATTGTACTCTCCTGGTCAGTATTTATTTTAGTCTCCAGGTCAGTATTTATTGCCTTCTCATGGTCAGTATTTATTGTATTCTTCAGGTCAGTATTTATTTTACTCTCCAGGTCAGTATTTATTGTACTCCCCAGGTCAATATTTATTGTATTCTCCAGGTCAATATTAATTGTTCTCTCCAGATCATTATTTATTGTACTCTCCAGATCAGTACTTATTGTACTCTCCAGGTCAGTATTTATTGCCCTCTCCAGGTCAGTATTTATTATACTCTCCACGTCAGTATTTAATACCCTCTCCACGTCGGTATTTATTACCCTCTCCAATTCATTATTTATTGTACTCTCCAGTTCAGTAATTATTGTGCTCTCCAGGTCTGTATTTATTGTAGTCTCTATGTCAGTATTTATTACCCTCTCCAGGTCAATTTTTATGGTATCTCCAGGTCAGTATTTATTGTTCTCTCCAGGTCAGTGTTTATTGTACTCTCCAGGTTAGTATTTATTGTACTCTCCAGGCCAGCATTTATTGTACTATCCAGGTCAGTATTTATTACCCTCTCCAGGTTAGTATTTATTGTACTCTCCAGGTCAGTATTTATTGTACTCTCCAGAGCAGTATTTATTGTTCTCTGCATGTCAGTATTATTGTATTCACCAGGTCATTATTTGTTCTACTCTCCAGGTCAGTATTTATTGCACTCACCTGGTCAGTATTTATTGAACTCTCCAGGTCAGTATTTCTTACGCTCTCCAGGTCAGTATTTATTGTACTCTCCAGGTCAGTATTTATTGTACTCTCCAGCGCAGTATTTAATGTACTGTCCAGGTCAGTATTTATTGCCCTCTCCAGGTCAGTATTTATTATACTCTCCACGTCAGTATTTATTACCCTCTCCACGTCGGTATTTATTAACCTCTCCAATTCATTATTTATTGTACTCTACAGGTCAGTAATTATTGTGCTCTCCAGGTCAGTACTTATTGTACTCTCTAGGTCACAATTTATTGCCCACTCCAGATCAGTATTTATTGTACTCACCAGGGCAGTATTTATTGTACTCTCCAGGTCAGTATTTATTGTATTCTCTAGGTCATAATTTATTACCCTCTCCAGGTCAATTTTTATGGTACTCTCCAGGTCAGTATTTATTGTTCTCTCCAGGTCAGTGTTTATTGTACTCTCCAGTTTAGTATTTATTGTACTCTCCAGGTCAGCATTTATTGTACTCTCCAGGTCAGTATTTATTACCCTCTGCAGGTTAGTATTTATTGTACTCTCCAGGTCAGTATTTATTGTACTCTCCAGGCCAGCATTTATTGTACTATCCAGGTCAGTATTTATTACCCTCTCCAGGTTAGTATTTATTGTACTCTCCAGGTCAGTATTTATTGTACTCTCCAGAGCAGTATTTATTGTTCTCTGCATGTCAGTATTATTGTATTCACCAGGTCATTATTTGTTCTACTCTCCAGGTCAGTATTTATTGCACTCACCTGGTCAGTATTTATTGAACTCTCCAGGTCAGTATTTCTTACGCTCTCCAGGTCAGTATTTATTGTACTCTCCAGGTAGGTATTTATTGTACTCTCCAGCGCAGTATTTAATGTACTGTCCAGGTCAGTATTTATTGCCCTCTCCAGCTCAGTATTTATTATACTCTCCACGTCAGTATTTATTACCCTCTCCACGTCGGTATTTATTAACCTCTCCAATTCATTATTTATTGTACTCTACAGGTCAGTAATTATTGTGCTCTCCAGGTCAGTACTTATTGTACTCTCTTGGTCACAATTTATTGCCCACTCCAGATCAGTATTTATTGTACTCACCAGGGCAGTATTTATTGTACTCTCCAGGTCAGTATTTATTGTATTCTCTAGGTCATAATTTATTACCCTCTCCAGGTCAATTTTTATGGTACTCTCCAGGTCAGTATTTATTGTTCTCTCCAGGTCAGTGTTTATTGTACTCTCCAGTTTAGTATTTATTGTACTCTCCAGGTCAGCATTTATTGTACTCTCCAGGTCAGTATTGATTACCCTCTGCAGGTTAGTATTTATTGTACTCTCCAGGTCAGTATTTATTGTACTCTCCAGAGCAGTATTTATTGTTCTCTGCATGTCAGTATTATTGTATTCACCAGGTCATTTTTTGTTCTACTCTCCAGGAAGTATTTATTGCACTCTCCAGGTCAGTATTTATTGTACTCTCCAGGTCAGTATTTTTTACGCTCTCCAGGTCAGTATTTATTTTACTCTCCAGCTCAGTATTTATTGTACTCTCCAGGTCAGTATTTATTGTACTCCCCAGGTCAGTATTTATTGTACTCTCCAGGGCAGTATTTAATGTACTGTCCAGGTCAGTATTTATTCCCCTATCCAAGTCAGTTTTTATTGTATTCTCCAGGTCAGTATTTATTGTACTCTCCAGGTCAATATTTATTGTACTCTCCAGGTCAGTATTTATTGTACTCTCCAGGTAAGTATTTATTGTACTCTCCAGGTCAGTGTTTATTGCACTCTCCAGGTCAGGATTTATTACCCTCTCCAGGTCAGCATTTATTGTACTCTCCAGGTCAGTATTTATTGTACTCTCCAGGTCTGTATTTATTGTACTCTCCAGGTCAGTGTTTATTGTACTCTCCATGTCAGTATTTATTACTCTCTCCAGGTCAGTATTTATTTTACTCTCCAGGTCAGTATTTATTTATTTCTCCAGGTCAGTATTTATTACCCTCTCCAGGTCAGTATTTATTACCCGCTGCAGGTCTGTATTTATGGTACTCACCAGGTCAGTATTTATTGTAATCTCCAAGTCACTATTAATTGTACTCTCCGGCTCTCCATGTCAGTTTTTATTACCCTCTCCAGTTCAGTATTGATTGTACTCTCCAGGTCAGTATGTATTGTACTCTCCAGGTCAGTATTTATTGTTGTCTCCATGTCACTTTTTATTGCACTCGCCAGGTCAGTATTTATTGTACTCTCCAGGTCAGTATTTATTGTACTCTCCAGGTCAGTATTTATTACCCTCTCCAGGTCGGTATTTATTGTACTCCCCAATTCAGTTTTTATTGTACTATCTAGGTCAGTATTTATTGTTCTCTCCAGGTCAGTGTTTATTGTACTCTCCAGGTCTGTATTTATTTTACTCTCCAGGTCATTATTTATGTACTCTCCAGGTCAGTATTTATTGTACTCTCCAGGTCAGTATTTATTGCACTCGCCAGGTCAGTATTTATTGTACTCTCCAGGTCAGTATTTATTGTATTCTCCAGGTCAGTATTTATTGCACTCTCCAGGTCAGTATTTATTGTACTCTCCAGCTCTCCAGGTCAGTATTTATTACCCTCTCCAGGTCAGTATTGATTGTACTCTCCAGGTCAGTATGTATTGTACTCTCAAGGTCAGTATTTATTGTATTCTCCAGGTCAGTATTTATTTTACTCTCCAGTTCAGTATTTATTGTACTCTTCAGGTCACTATTTATTACCCTCTCCATTTCAGTATATATTTTACTCCCTAGGTCAGCATTTATTATAATCTCCAGGGCAGCATATATTGTGCTCTCCAGGTCAGTATTTATTGTATTCTCCAGGTCAGTATTTATTGCCCTCTCCAGGTCAGTGTTTAATATACTCTCCAGGTCTGTATTTATTGTACTCTCCATGTCAATTTTTATGGTACTCTCCAGGTCAGTATTTATTGTTCTCTCCAGGTCAGTGTTTATTGAACTCTCCAGGTTAGTATTTATTGTAGTCTCCAGGTCAGCATTTATTGTACTCTCCAGGTCAGTATTTATTACCCTCTCCAGGTTAGTATTTATTGTACTCACCAGGTCAGTATTTATTGTACTCTCCAGGTCCGTATTTATTATACTCTCCAGGTCAGTATTTGTTGTACTCTCCAGGTCAGTATTTATTACCCTCTCCAGGTCAGTATTTATTGTACTCTACAGGTCCGTATTTCTTACACTCTCCAGGTCAGTATTTATTACCCTCTCCAGGTCTGTATTTATTGTACTCCCCATGTCAGTATTTATTATACTCTCCAGGTCAGTATTTATTGCCCTCTCCAGGTCAGTATTTATTGTACTCTTCAGGTCACTACTTATTGTACTCTCCTGGTCAGTATTTATTTTAGTCTCCAGGTCAGTATTTATTGCCTTCTCATGGTCAGTATTTATTGTATTCTTCAGGTCAGTATTTATTTTACTCTCCAGGTCAGTATTTATTGTACTCCCCAGGTCAATATTTATTGTATTCTCCAGGTCAGTATTAATTGTTCTCTCCAGATCATTATTTATTGTACTCTCCAGATCAGTACTTATTGTACTCTCCAGGTCAGTATTTATTGCCCTCTCCAGGTCAGTATTTATTATACTCTCCACGTCAGTATTTAATACCCTCTCCACGTCGGTATTTATTACCCTCTCCAATTCATTATTTATTGTACTCTCCAGTTCAGTAATTATTGTGCTCTCCAGGTCAGTATTTATTGTAGTCTCTATGTCAGTATTTATTACCCTCTCCAGGTCAATTTTTATGGTATCTCCAGGTCAGTATTTATTGTTCTCTCCAGGTCAGTGTTTATTGTACTCTCCAGGTTAGTATTTATTGTAATCTCCAGGCCAGCATTTATTGTACTATCCAGGTCAGTATTTATTACCCTCTCCAGGTTAGTATTTATTGTACTCTCCAGGTCAGTATTTATTGTACTCTCCAGAGCAGTATTTATTGTTCTCTGCATGTCAGTATTATTGTATTCACCAGGTCATTATTTGTTCTACTCTCCAGGTCAGTATTTATTGCACTCACCTGGTCAGTATTTATTGAACTCTCCAGGTCAGTATTTCTTACGCTCTCCAGGTCAGTATTTATTGTACTCTCCAGGTCAGTATTTATTGTACTCTCCAGCGCAGTATTTAATGTACTGTCCAGGTCAGTATTTATTGCCCTCTCCAGGTCAGTATTTATTATACTCTCCACGTCAGTATTTATTACCCTCTCCACGTCGGTATTTATTAACCTCTCCAATTCATTATTTATTGTACTCTACAGGTCAGTAATTATTGTGCTCTCCAGGTCAGTACTTATTGTACTCTCTAGGTCACAATTTATTGCCCACTCCAGATCAGTATTTATTGTACTCTCCAGGTCAGTATTTTTTACGCTCTCCAGGTCAGTATTTATTGTACTCTCCAGCTCAGTATTTATTGTACTCTCCAGGTCAGTATTTATTGTACTCCCCGGGTCAGTATTTATTGTACTCTCCAGGGCAGTATTTAATGTACTGTCCAGGTCAGTATTTATTCCCCTATCCAAGTCAGTTTTTATTGTATTCTCCAGGTCAGCATTTATTGTACTCTCCAGGTCAGTATTTATTGTACTCTCCAAGTCACTATTAATTGTACTCTCCAGCTCTCCATGTCAGTTTTTATTACCCTCTCCAGTTCAGTATTGATTGTACTCTCCAGGTCAGTATGTATTGTACTCTCCAGGTCAGTATTTATTGTTGTCTCCATGTCACTGTTTATTGCACTCGCCAGGTCAGTATTTATTGTACTCTCCAGGTCAGTATTTATTGTACTCTCCAGGTCAGTATTTATTACCCTCTCCAGGTCGGTATTTATTGTACTCCCCAATTCAGTTTTTATTGTACTATCTAGGTCAGTATTTATTGTTCTCTCCAGGTCAGTGTTTATTGTACTCTCCAGGTCAGTATTTATTGTACTCTCCAGGTCAATATTTATTGCACTCGCCAGGTCAGTATTTATTGTACTCTCCAGGTCATTATTTATTGTATTCTCCAGGTCAGTATTTATTGCACTCTCCAGGTCAGTATTTATTGTACTCTCCAGCTCTCCAGGTCAGAATTTATTACCCTCTCCAGGTCAGTATTGATTGTACTCTCCAGGTCAGTATGTATTGTACTCTCAAGGTCAGTATTTATTGCATTCTCCAGGTCAGTATTTATTTTGCTCTCCAGGTCAGTATTTATTGTACTTCCCAGGTCAATATTTCTTGTACTCTCCAGGTCAGTATTTATTGTACTCTCCAAGTCATTATTTCTTTTACTCTCCAGGTCAGTATTTATTGTACTCTCCAGGTCATTATTTATTGTACTCTCCAGGTAAGTATTTATTGTACTCTCCAGGTCAGTATTTATTGCACTCACCAGGTCAGTATATATATTGTACTCTCCAGGTCAGTATTTATTGTACTCTCCTGGTCTGTATTTATTGCATTCTCCAGGTCAGTATTTATTGTACTCTCCAGGTCAGTATTTATTACCCTCTCCAGGTCAGTATTGATTGTACTCTCCAGGTCATTATTTATTATGCTCTCCATGTCAGTATTTATTGTATTCTCCAGGTCAGTATTTATTTTACTCTCCAGGTCATTATTTATTTTACTCCCCATGTCAGTATTTATTATACTCTCCAGGTCAGTATTTATTGTGCTCTCCAGGTCAGTATGTATGTACTCTCCATGTCAGTATTTATTGCACTCTCCTGGTCAGTATTTATTGTACTCTACAGATCTGTATTTATTACCCTCTCCACGTCAGCTTTTATTGTACTCTCCATGTCAGTATTTATTGTACTCTCTGGGTCTGTATTTATTGTACTCTCCAAGTCAGTACTAATTGGACTCTCCAGGTCAGTATTTATTGTACTCTCCAGGTCAGTATTTATTACCCTTTCCAGGTCACTGTTTATTGTTCTCTCCAGGTCAGTATTTATTGTACTCTTTGGGTCAGTATTTATTGTACTCTCCAGGTCAGTACTAATTGGACTCTCCAGGTCAGTATTTATTGTACTCTCCAGGTCAGTACTTAATGTACTCACCAGGTCAGTATTTATTGCCCTATCCAAGTCAGTATTTATTGTACTCTCCAGGTCAGTATTTATTGTACTCTGCAGGTTAGTATTTATTGCCCTCTCCAGGATAGCATTTATTTTACTCCAAGTTCAATATTTTTTGTACTCTCCAGGTCAGTATTTATTACCCTCTCCAGGTCAGTATTTATTGTACTCTCCAGGACCGTATTTATTACCCTCTCCAGGTCTGTATTTATTGTACTCCCCATGTCAGTATTTATTGTACTCTCCAGGTCAGTATTTATTGCCCTACCAGTTCAGTATTTATTGTACTCTCCAGGTCAGTACTTATTGTACTCTCCAGGTCAGTATTTATTGTACTCTCCAGGTCAGCATTTAAAGTATTCTCCAGGTCAGTAGTTATTACCCTCTCCAGGTCAGTATTTATTGTACTCTCGAGGTAAGTATTTATTACCCTCTCAAGGTCAGTATTTATTGTACTATCCAGGTCAGTTTTTATTGTACACGCCAGGTCAGTATTTATTGTGCTCTCCAGGTCAGTATTTATTGTACTCTCCAGGTCAGTATTTATTGTACTCTCCAGGTCAGTATTTATTACCCTCTCCAGGTCAGTATGTATTACCCGCTCCAGTTCAGTATTTATGGTACTCTCCAGGTCAGTATTTATTGTACTCTCCAAGTACTATTTATTGTCCTCTCCATGTCAGTATTTATTGTACTCTCCAGGTCAGTATTTATTGTATTCTCCAGGTCAGTATTTATCGCCCTGTCCTGGTCAGTATTTATTGTATTCCCCACGTCAGTATTTATTATCCTCGACAGGTCTGTATTTATTTTAGTCCCCAGGTCAATATTTATTGTACTCTCCAGGTCAGTATTTATTGTACTCTGCAGGTCAGTATTTATGATACTCTCCAGGTCAGTATTTATTGTACACCCCAGGTCAATATTTATTGTACTCTCCAAGTCATTATTTATTGTACTCTCCAGGTCAGTATTTATTGTACTCTCCAGGTCAGTATTTATTGTACTCTCCAGGTCAGTATTTATTGCACTCGCCAGGTCAGTATTTATTGTACTCTCCAGGTCATTATTTATTGTATTCTCCAGGTCAGTATTTATTGCACTCTCCAGGTCAGTATTTATTGTACTCTCCAGCTCTCCAGGTCAGAATTTATTACCCTCTCCAGGTCAGTATTGATTGTACTCTCCAGGTCAGTATGTATTGTACTCTCAAGGTCAGTATTTATTGCATTCTCCAGGTCAGTATTTATTTTGCTCTCCAGGTCAGTATTTATTGTACTTCCCAGGTCAATATTTCTTGCACTCTCCAGGTCATTATTTATTGTACTCTCCAGGTAAGTATTTATTGTACTCTCCAGGTCAGTATTTATTGCACTCACCAGGTCAGTATATATATTGTACTCTCCAGGTCAGTATTTATTGTACTCTCCTGGTCTGTATTTATTGCATTCTCCAGGTCAGTATTTATTGTACTCTCCAGGTCAGTATTTATTACCCTCTCCAGGTCAGTATTGATTGTACTCTCCAGGTCATTATTTATTATGCTCTCCATGTCAGTATTTATTGTATTCTCCAGGTCAGTATTTATTTTACTCTCCAGGTCATTATTTATTTTACTCCCCAGGTCAGTATTTATTATACTCTCCAGGTCAGTATTTATTGTGCTCTCCAGGTCAGTATGTATGTACTCTCCATGTCAGTATTTATTGCACTCTCCTGGTCAGTATTTATTGTACTCTACAGATCTGTATTTATTACCCTCTCCACGTCAGCTTTTATTGTACTCTCCATGTCAGTATTTATTGTACTCTCTGGGTCTGTATTTATTGTACTCTCCAAGTCAGTACTAATTGGACTCTCCAGGTCAGTATTTATTGTACTCTCCAGGTCAGTATTTATTACCCTTTCCAGGTCACTGTTTATTGTTCTCTCCAGGTCAGTATTTATTGTACTCTTTGGGTCAATATTTATTGTATTCTCCAGGTCAGTACTAATTGGACTCTCCAGGTCAGTATTTATTGTACTCTCCAGGTCAGTACTTAATGTACTCACCAGGTCAGTATTTATTGCCCTATCCAAGTCAGTATTTATTGTACTCTCCAGGTCAGTATTTATTGTACTCTGCAGGTTAGTATTTATTGCCCTCTCCAGGATAGCATTTATTTTACTCCAAGTTCAATATTTTTTGTACTCTCCAGGTCAGTATTTATTACCCTCTCCAGGTCAGTATTTATTGTACTCTCCAGGACCGTATTTATTACCCTCTCCAGGTCTGTATTTATTGTACTCCCCATGTCAGTATTTATTGTACTCTCCAGGTCAGTATTTATTGCCCTACCAGTTCAGTATTTATTGTACTCTCCAGGTCAGTACTTATTGTACTCTCCAGGTCAGTATTTATTGTACTCTCCAGGTCAGCATTTAAAGTATTCTCCAGGTCAGTAGTTATTACCCTCTCCAGGTCAGTATTTATTGTACTCTCCAGGTAAGTATTTATTACCCTCTCAAGGTCAGTATTTATTGTACTATCCAGGTCAGTTTTTATTGTACTCGCCAGGTCAGTATTTATTGTGCTCTCCAGGTCAGTATTTATTGTACTCTCCAGGTCAGTATTTATTGTACTCTCCAGGTCAGTATTTATTACCCTCTCCAGGTCAGTATGTATTACCCGCTCCAGTTCAGTATTTATGGTACTCTCCAGGTCAGTATTTATTGTACTCTCCAAGTACTATTTATTGTCCTCTCCATGTCAGTATTTATTGTACTCTCCAGGTCAGTATTTATTGTATTCTCCAGGTCAGTATTTATCGCCCTGTCCTGGTCAGTATTTATTGTATTCCCCACGTCAGTATTTATTATCCTCGACAGGTCAGTATTTATTTTAGTCTCCAGGTCAATATTTATTGTACTCTCCAGGTCAGTATTTATTGTACTCTGCAGGTCAGTATTTATGATACTCTCCAGGTCAGTATTTATTGTACTCCCCAGGTCAATATTTATTGTACTCTCCAGGTCAGTATTTATTGTACTCTCCAAGTCATTATTTATTGTACTCTCCAGGTCAGTATTTATTGTACTCTCCAGGTCAGTATTTATTGTACTCTCCAGGTCAGTATTTATTACCTTCTCCAGGTTAGTATTCATTACCTTCTCCAGGTCAGTATTTATTACCTTCTCCACGTCAGTATTTATTACCCGCTCCAGTTCAGTATTTATTGTACTCTCCAAATCAATATTTATTGTCCTCTCCATGTCAGTATTTATTGTACTCTCCAGTTCAGTATTTTTTGTACTCTCCAAGTCAGTATTAATTGTACTCTCCAGGTCAGTATTCATTGTACTCTCCAGGTCAGTATTTATTGTACTCTCCAGGTCAGTATTTATTGTCCTCTCCAGGTCATTACTTATTACACTCTCCAGGTTAGTATTTATTACCCGCTCCAGGTCTGTATTTGTGGTACTCTCCAGGTCAGTATTTTTTGTAATCTCCAAGTCACTATTAATTGTACTCTCCTGGTTATTATTTATTCTACTCTCCAATTCAGTTTTTATTGTACTCTCCAGGTCAGTATTTATTGTTCTCTCCAGGTCAGTATTTATTGTACTCTCCAGGTCAGTTCTTATTGTACTCTCCAGGTCAGCATTTATTGTACTCTCCAGGTCAGTATTTATTACCCTCTCCAGGTCAGTATTTATTGTACTCTCCAGGTCAGTATTTATTGCACTCTCTAGATCAGTATTTATTGTACTCTCCAAGTCATTATTTAGTGTAATCTCCAGGTCAGTATTTATTGTATTCCCCAATTCAGTTTTTATTGTACTCTCCAGATCAGTATTTATTGTACTCTCCAAGTCATTATTTATTGTACTCTCCACGTCAGTATTTATTGTACTCTCCAATTCAGTTTTTATTGTACTCTCCAGATCAGTATTTTTTCTACTCATCAGATCTGTATTTATTGTACTCTCCATGTCAGTATTTATTATAGTCTCCAGGTCAGTATTTATTGCCCTCTCATGGTCAGTATTTATTGTATTCTCCAGGTCAGTATTAATTTTACTCACCAGCTCAGTACTTATTGTACTCCCCAGGTCAATATTTATTGTACTCTCAAGGTCAGTATTTATTATACTCTCCAATTCATTATTTATTGTACTCTCCAGGTCAGTATATATTGTACTCTCCAATTCAGTTTTTATTGTACTCTCCAGGTCAGTATTTATTGTACTCTCCAGTTCAGTATTTATTGCCCTCTCCAGATCAGTAATTATTGTACGCTCCAGGTCAGTATTTATTGTAGGGTCCAGGTCAGTATGTATTGCCTTCTCATGGACAGTATTTATTGTATTCTCCAAGTCATTATTTATTTTACTCTCCAGGTCAGTATTTATTGTACTCTCCAAGTCATTATTTATTTTACTCTCCAGGTCAGTATTTATTGTACTCTCCAGGGCATTATTTATTGTACTCTCCAGGTCAGTATTTATTACCCTTTACAGGTCAGTGTTTATTGTACTCTCCAGGTCAGTATTTATTGTACTCTTTGGTTCAGTATTTATTGTACTCTCCAGGTCAGTACTAATTGGACTCTCCAGGTCAGTATTTATTGCACTCTCCAGGTCAGTACGTAATGTACTCTCCAGGTCAGTACTAATTGGACTCTCCAGGTCAGTATTTATTGTACTCTCCAGGTCAGTATTTATTGTACTCTGCAGGTTAGTATTTATTGTCCTCTCCAGGATAGCATTTATTTTACTCCAAGGTCAATATTATTTGTACTCTCCAGGTCAGTATTTATTACCCTCTCCAGGTCGGTATTTATTGTACTCTCCAGGTCCGTATTTATTACCCTCTCCAGGTCTGTATTTATTGTACTCCCCATGTCAGTATTTATTGTACTCTCCAGGTCAGTATTTATTGCCCTTTCCAGGTCAGTATTTATTGTACTCTCCAGGTCAGTACTTATTGTACTCTCCAGGTCAGTATTTATTGTACTCTCCAGGTCAGCATTTATAGTATTCTCCAGGTCAGTAGTTATTACCCTCTCCAGGTCAGTATTTATTGTACTCTCCAGGTAAGAATTTATTACCCTCTCAAAGTCAGTATTTATTGTACTATCCAGGTCAGTTTTTATTGTACTCGCCAGGTCAGTATTTATTGTGCTCTCCAGGTCAGTATTTATTGTACTCTCCAGGTCAGTATGTATTGTACTCTCCAGGCCAGTATTTATTACCCTCTCCAGGTCAGTATGTATTACCCGCTCCAGTTCAGTATTTATGGTACTCTCCAAGTACTATTTATTGTCCTCTCCATGTCAGTATTTATTGTACTCTCCAGGTCAGTATTTATTGTACTCTCCAGGTCAGTATTTATCGCCCTGTCCTGGTCAGTATTTATTGTATTCCCCACGTCAGTATTTATTATCCTCGACAGGTCAGTATTTATTTTACTCCCCAGGTCAATATTTATTGTACTCTCCAGGTCAGTATTTATTGTACTCACCAGGACTGTATTTATTGTACTCTCCAGGTCAGTATTTATTGGCCTCTCCAGGTGAGTATTTATTGTACTCTGCAGGTCAGTATTTATGGTACTCTCCAAGTCAGTATTAATTGTACTCCCCAGGTCAATATTTATTGTACTCTCCAGGTCAGTATTTATTGTACTCTCAAAGTCATTATTTATTGTACTCTCCAGGTCAGTATTTATTGTACTCTCCAGGTCAGTATTTATTGTACTCTCCAGGTCAGTATTTATTACCTTCTCCAGGTTAGTATTCATTACCTTCTCCAGGTCAGTATTTATTACCTTCTCCAGGTCAGTATTTATTACCCGCTCCAGTTCAGTATTTATTGTACTCTCCAAGTCAATATTTATTGTCCTCTCCATGTCAGTATTTATTGTACTCTCCAGTTCAGTATTTATTGTACTCTCCAAGTCAGTATTAATTGTACTCTCCAGGTCAGTATTCATTGTACTCTCCAGGTCAGCATTTATTGTACTCTCCAGGTCAGTATTTATTGTCCTCTCCAGGTCATTACTTATTACCCTCTCCAGATTAGTATTTATTACCCGCTCCAGGTCTGTATTTGTGGTACTCTCCAGGTCATTATTTATTGTACTCTCCAAGTCACTATTAATTGTACTCTCCTGGTTATTATTTATTGTACTCTCCAATTCAGTTTTTATTGTACTCTCCAGGTCAGTATTTATTGTTCTCTCCAGGTCAGTATTTATTGTACTCTCCAGGTCAGTTCTTATTGCACTCTCCAGGTCAGCATTTATTGTACTCTCCAGGTCAGTATTTATTACCCTCTCCAGGTCAGTATTTATTGTACTCTCCAGGTCAGTATTTATTGCACTCTCTAGATCAGTATTTATTGTACTCTCCAAATCATTATTTAGTGTACTCACCAGCTCAGTACTTATTGTACTCCCCAGGTCAATATTTATTGTACTCTCAAGGTCAGTATTTATTATACTCTCCAATTCATTATTTATTGTACTCTCCAGGTCAGTATATATTGTACTCTCCAATTCAGTTTTTATTGTACTCTCCAGGTCAGTATTTATTGTACTCTCCAGTTCAGTATTTATTGCCCTCTCCAGATCAGTAATTATTGTACGCCCCAGGTCAGTATTTATTGTATTCTCCAGGTCTGTATTTATTTTGCTCTCCAGGTCAGTATTTATTGTTCTCCCCAGCTCAATATTTATTGTACTCTCCAGCTCAGTATTTATTGTACTCTCCAAGTCATTATTTATTTTACTCTCCAGGTCAGTATTTATTGTACTCTCCAGGTAAGTATTTATTGTACTCTCCAGGTCAGTATTTATTGTACTCTCCAGGTCAGTATTTATTGGCCTCTCCAGGTCAGTATTTATTGTACTCTGCAGGTCAGTATTTATGGTACTCTCCAAGTCAGTATTAATTGTACTCCCCAGGTCAATATTTATTGTGCTCTCCAGGTCAGTATTTATTGTACTCTCCAAGTCATTATTTATTGTACTCTGCAGGTCAGTATTTATTACCTTCACCAGGTTAGTATTCATTACCTTCTCCAGTTCAGTATTTATTACCTTCTCCAGGTCAGTATTTATCACCCGCTCCAGTTCAGTATTTATTGTACTCTCCAAGACAATATTTATTGTCCTCTCCATGTCAGTATTTATTGTACTCTCCAGGTCAGTATTAATTGTCCTCTCCAGGTCATTACTTATTACCCTCTCCAGGTTAGTATTTATTACCCGCTCCAGCTCTGTATTTGTGGTACTCTCCAGGTCAGTATTTATTGTACTCTCCAAGTCACTATTAATTGTACTCTCCTGGTTATTATTTATTGTACTCTCCAATTCAGTTTTTATTGTACTATCCAGGTCAGTATTTATTGTTCTCTCCAGGTCAGTATTTATTGTACTCTCTCGATCAGTATTTATTGTACTCTCCAGGTCAGCATTTATTCTACTCTCCAGATCAGTATTTATTGTACTCTCCAGGTCAGTATTTATTGTACTCCCCACGTCAGTATTTATTATCCTCTACAGGTCAATATTTTTTTTACTCCCCAGGTCAATATTTATTGTACTCTCCAGGTCAATATTTATTGCACTCACCATGTCTGTATTTATTGTACTCTCCAGGTCAGTATTTATTGGCCTCGCCAGGTCAGTATTTATTGTACTCTCCAAGTCAGTATTTATTGTGCTCTCCAAGTCAGTATTAATTGTACTCTCCAGGTCAGTCTTCATTGTACTCTCCAGGTCAGTATTTATTGTACTATCCAGGTCAGTATTTATTGTCCTCTCCAGGTCATTACTTATTGCCCTCTCCATGTCAGTATTTATTACTCGCTCCAGGTCTGTATTTGTGGTACTCTCCATGACACTATTAATTGTACTCTCGTGGTGAGATTTATTGAACTGTCCAATTCAGTTTTTATTGTACTCTCCAGGTCAGTATTTATTGTTCTCTCCAGGTCAGTGTTTATTGTACTCTCCAGGTCAGTATTTAATGTACTCACCAGGTCTGTACTTATTGTAATCTCCAGGTCAGTACTTATTGTCTCTCCATGTCAGTATTTATTGTACTCTCCAGGTCAGTTCTTATTGTACTCTCCAGGTCAGTATTTATTGTACTCTCCAAGTCAGTATTTATGTACTCTCTAGATCAGTATTTATTGTACTCTCCAAGTCCTTATTTATTGTACTCTCCAGATCAGTATTTATTGTACTCTCCAATTCAGTTTTTATTGTACGCTCCAGATCAGTATTTATTCTACTCTACAGATCAGTATTTATTGTACTCTCCATGTCAGTATTTATTGTCATCTCCAGGTCAGTATTTATTGCGCTCTCATGGTCAGTATTTATTGTATTCTCCAGGTCAGTACTTATTTTACTTTCCAGGTCAGTATTTATTGTACTCCCCAGGTCAATTTTTATTGTACTCTCCAGGTCAGTATTTATTGTACTCTCCAATTCATTATTTATTGTACTCTCCAGGTCAGTATTTATTGTACACTCTAATTCAGTTTTTATTGTACTCTCCAGGTCAGTATTTATTGTACTCTCCAGATCAGTATTTATTCTACTCTCCAAGTCACTATTTATTGTTCTCTCCAGTTCAGTATTTATTGCCCTCTCCAGGTCAGTAATTATTGCACTCTCCAGGTCAGTATTTATTGTACTCTCCAGGTCAGTATTTATTACCCTCTCCAGGTCAGTATTTATTGTACTCTCCACGTCAGTATTTATGTACTCTCTAGATCAGTATTTATTGTACTCTCCAAGTCATTATTTATTGTACTCTCCAGGTCAGTATTTATTGTACTCTCCAATTCAGTTTTTATTGTACGCTCCAGATCAGTATTTATTCTACTCTACAGATCAGTATTTATTGTAATCTCCATGTCAGTATTTATTGTAGTCTCCAGGTCAGTATTTATTGCCTTCTCATGGTCAGTATTTATTTTACTCTCCAGGTTAGTATTTATTGTACTCCCCACGTCAATATTTATTGTACTCTCCAGGTCAGTATTTATTGTACTCTCCAAGTCATTATTTATTGTACTCTCTATTTCAGTATTTATTGTACTCTCCAATTCAGTTCTTATTATACTCTCCAGGACAGCATTTATTGTACTCTCCAGGTCAGTATTTATTACCCTCTCCAGGTCAGTATTTATTGTATTCTCCATGTCAGTATTTATTGTACTCTGTACATCAGTATTTATTGTGCTCTCCAAGTCATTATTTATTGTACTCTCCAGGTCAGTATTTATTGCCCTCTCATGGTCAGTATTTATTGTATTCTCCAGGTCAGCATTTATTTTACTTTCCAGTTCAGTATTTATTGTACTCCCCAGGTCAATATTTATTGTACTCTCCAGGTCAGTATTTATTGTACTCTCCAATTCATTATTTATTGTACTCTCCAGGTCAGTATTTATTGTACTCTCCAGGTCAGTATTTATTCTACTCTCCAAATCACTATTTATTGTACTCTCCAGTTCAGTATTTATTTCCCTCTCCAGGTCAGTAATTATTGTACTCTCCAGGTCAGTATTTATTGTACTGTCCAGGTCAGTATTTATTGTACACTCCAATTCAGTTTTTATTGTACTCTCCAGGTCAGTATTTATTGTACTCTCCAGCTCAGTATTTATTGTACTCTCCAATTCAGTTTTTGTTGTACTCTCCAGGTCAGTATTTATTGTACTCTGCAGGTCAGTTTTTAATTCCCTCTCCATGTCAGTATTTATTATACTCTCCAGGTCAGTATTTATTACCCTCTCCAGGTCGGTATTTATTACACTCTCTGTGTCATTATTTATTGTACTCTCCAAGTCACTATTTATTTTACTCTCCAGATCAGTTTTTATTGTACTCTCCAGGTCAGTATTTCTTATACTCTCCAAGTCAGTATTTATTGTACTCTCCAGGTCAGTATTTATTTCCCTCTCCAGGTCAGTATTTATTGTACTCCACATGTCAGTATTTATTGTACTCTCCAGGTCAGTATTTATTGTACTCTCCAGGTCAGTATTTATTGTACTATCCAAGTCAGTTTTTATTGTACTTTCCAGGTCAGTATTTATTGTACTCTCCAGGTCAGTATTTATTTTATTCACCAGGTCAGTATTTATTGTACTCTCCAGGTAAGTATTTATTACCCTCTCCAGGTCAGTATTTATTACCCGCTCCAGGTCTGTATTTATGGTACTCTCCAGGACAGCATTTATTGTACTCTCCAGGTCAGTATTTATTACCCTCTCCAGGTCAGTATTTATTGTATTCTCCATGTCAGTATTTATTGTACTCTGTACATCAGTATTTATTGTGCTCTCCAAGTCATTATTTATTGTACTCTCCAGGTCAGTATTTATTGCCCTCTCATGGTCAGTATTTATTGTATTCTCCAGGTCAGCATTTATTTTACTTTCCAGTTCAGTATTTATTGTACTCCCCAGGTCAATATTTATTGTACTCTCCAGGTCAGTATTTATTGTACTCTCCAATTCATTATTTATTGTACTCTCCAGGTCAGTATTTATTGTACTCTCCAGGTCAGTATTTATTCTACTCTCCAAATCACTATTTATTGTACTCTCCAGTTCAGTATTTATTTCCCTCTCCAGGTCAGTAATTATTGTACTCTCCAGGTCAGTATTTATTGTACTGTCCAGGTCAGTATTTATTGTACACTCCAATTCAGTTTTTATTGTACTCTCCAGGTCAGTATTTATTGTACTCTCCAGCTCAGTATTTATTGTACTCTCCAATTCAGTTTTTGTTGTACTCTCCAGGTCAGTATTTATTGTACTCTGCAGGTCAGTTTTTAATTCCCTCTCCATGTCAGTATTTATTATACTCTCCAGGTCAGTATTTATTACCCTCTCCAGGTCGGTATTTATTACACTCTCTGTGTCATTATTTATTGTACTCTCCAAGTCACTATTTATTTTACTCTCCAGATCAGTTTTTATTGTACTCTCCAGGTCAGTATTTCTTATACTCTCCAAGTCAGTATTTATTGTACTCTCCAGGTCAGTATTTATTTCCCTCTCCAGGTCAGTATTTATTGTACTCCACATGTCAGTATTTATTGTACTCTCCAGGTCAGTATTTATTGTACTCTCCAGGTCAGTATTTATTGTACTATCCAAGTCAGTTTTTATTGTACTTTCCAGGTCAGTATTTATTGTACTCTCCAGGTCAGTATTTATTTTATTCACCAGGTCAGTATTTATTGTACTCTCCAGGTAAGTATTTATTACCCTCTCCAGGTCAGTATTTATTACCCGCTCCAGGTCTGTATTTATGGTACTCTCCAGGACAGTATTTATTGTAATCTCCAAGTCATTATTTATTGTACTCTCCAGTTCAATATTTACTGTACTCTCCAGGTCAGTCTTTATTGTACTCTACAAGTCACTATTTATTGTACTCTCCAGTTAAGTATTTATTGTTCTCTCCAGGTCAGTATTTATTGTACTCTCCAGGTCGGTATTTATCGTACTCTCCAGGTCAGTTTTATTGTACTCCCCATGACAGTATTTATTGCCCTCTCCAGGTCAGTATTTATTGCCCTCTCTAGTTCAGTATTTATTGTACTCTCCAGATCAGTATTTATTGTATTCTCCAGGTCAATATTTATTGTACTCTCCATTTCACTATTTATTGTACTCTCCAGGTCTTATTTATTGCCCTCTCCAGGTCAGTATTTATTGTACTCTTCAGGTCAGTATTTATTGTACTCTGCAGGTCAGTATTTATTGTATTCTCCAGGTCAGTATTTATTTTACTCTCCAGGTTAGTATTTATTGTACTCCCCACGTCAATATTTATTGTACTCTCCAGGTCAGTATTTATTGTACTCTCCAAGTCATTATTTATTGTACTCTCCAGGTCAGTATTTATTGTACTCTCCAATTCAGTTCTTATTGTACTCTCCAGGTCAGCATTTATTGTACTCTCCAGGTCAGTATTTATTACCCTCTCCAGGTCAGTATTTATTGTATTCTCCAAGTCAGTATTTATTGTACTCTCCAAGTCACTATTTATTGTATTCTCCAGTTCAGTATTTATTGCCTTCTCCAGGTCAGTAACTATTGTACTCTCCAGGTCAGTATTTATTGTACACTCCAATTCAGTTTTTATTGTACTCTCCAGGTCAGTATTTATTGTACTCTCCAAGGCATTATTTATTGTACTCTCCAGCTCAGTATTTATTGTACTCTCCAATTCAGTTTTTATTGTACTCTCCAGGTCAGTATTTATTGTACTCTCCAGGTCAGTATTTATTGTTCTCTCCAGATCAGTATTTATTGTACTCTCCAGGTCAGTATTTATTGTACTCTCCAGGTCAGTTTTTATTTCCCTCTCCAGGTCAGTATTTATTATACTCTCCAGGTCAGTATTTATTACCCTCTCCAGGTCGGTATTTATTACCCTCTCTATGTCAGTATTTATTGTACTCTCCAAGTCACTATTTATTTTACTCTCCAGATCAGTTTTTGTTGTACTCTCCAGGTCAGTATTTCTTACACTCTCCAAGTCAGTATTTATTGTACTCTCCAGGTCAGTATTTATTTCCCTCTCCAGGTCAGTATTTATTGTACTCCACATGTCAGTATTTATTGTACTCTCCAGGTCAGTATTTATTGTACTCTCCAGGTCAGCATTTATTGTACTATCCAAGTCAGTTTTTACTGTACTTTCCAGGTCAGTATTTATTTTACTCTCCAGGTCAGTATTTATTTTTTCACCAGGTCAGTTTTCATTGTACTCTCCAGGGAAGAATTTATTATCCTCTCCAGGTCAGTATTTATTACCCGCTCCAGGTCTGTATTTATGGTACTCTCCAGGACAGTATTTATTGTAATCTCCAAGTCATTATTTATTGTACTCTCAATTCAATATTTACTGTACTCTCCAGGTCAGTCTTTATTGTACTCTACAAGTCACTATTTATTGTACTCTCCAGTTAAGTATTTATTGTTCTCTCCAGGTCAGTATTTATTGTACTCTCCAGGTCGGTATTTATCGTACTCTCCAGGTCAGTTTTATTGTACTCCCCATGACAGTATTTATTGCCCTCTCCAGGTCAGTATTTATTGCCCTCTCTAGTTCAGTATTTATTGTACTCTCCAGATCAGTATTTATTGTATTCTCCAGGTCAATATTTATTGTACTCTCCATTTCACTATTTATTGTACTCTCCAGGTCTTATTTATTGCCCTCTCCAGGTCAGTATTTATTGTACTCTTCAGGTCAGTATTTATTGTGCTCTCCAAGTCATTATTTATTGTACTCTCCAGGTCAGTACTTATTGCCCTCTCATGGTCAGTATTTATTGTATTCTCCAGGTCAGTATTTATTTTATTTTCCAGGTCAGTATTTATTGTACTCCCCAGGTCAATATTTATTGTACTCTCCAGGTCAGTATTTATTGTACTCTCCAATTCATTATTTATTGTACTCTCCAGGTCAGTATTTATTGTACACTCCAATTCAGTTTTTATTGTACTCTCCAGGTCAGTATTTATTGTACTCTCCAGATCAGTATTTATTCTACTCTCCAAGTCACTATTTATTGTATTCTCCAGTTCAGTATTTATTGCCCTCTCCAGGTCAGTAACTATTGTACTCTCCAGGTCAGTATTTATTGTACTGTGCAGGTCAGTATTTATTGTACTCTCCAGGTCAGTATTTATTGTACACTCCAATTCAGTTTTTATTGTACTCTCCAGGTCAGTATTTATTGTACTCTCCAAGTCATTATTTATTGTACTCTCCAGCTCAGTATTTATTGTACTCTCCAATTCAGTTTTTATTGTACTCTCCAGTTCAGTATTTATTGTACTCTCCAGATCAGTATTTATTGTTCTCTCCAGATCAGTATTTATTGTACTCTCCAGGTGAGTATTTATTGTACTCTCCAGGTCAGTTTTTATTTCCCTCTCCAGGTCAGTATTTATTATACTCTCCAGGTCAGTATTTATTACCCTCTCCAGGTCGGTATTTATTACCCTCTCTATGTCAGTATTTATTGTACTCTCCAAGTCACTATTTATTTTACTCTCCAGATCAGTTTTTGTTGTACCCTCCAGGTCAGTATTTCTTACACTCTCCAAGTCAGTATTTATTGTACTCTCCAGGTCAGTATTTATTTCCCTCTCCAGGTCAGTATTTATTGTACTCCACATGTCAGTATTTATTGTACTCTCCAGGTCAGTATTTATTGTACTCTCCAGGTCAGCATTTATTGTACTATGCAAGTCAGTTTTTATTGTACTTTCCAGGTCAGTATTTATTTTACTCTCCAGGTCAGTATTTATTTTTTCACCAGGTCAGTTTTCATTGTACTCTCCAGGGAAGAATTTATTACCCTCTCCAGGTCAGTATTTATTACCCGCTCCAGGTCTGTATTTATGGTACTCTCCAGGTCAGTATTTATTGTAATCTCCAAGTCATTTTTTATTGTACTCTCCAGTTCAATATTTATTGTACTCTCCAGGTCAGTCTTTATTGTACTCCACAAGTCACTATTTATTGTACTCTCCAGTTCAGTATTTATTGTTCTCTCCAGGTCAGTATTTATTGTACTCTCCAGGTCGGTATTTATTGTACTCTCCAGGTCATTATTTATTGTACTCTCCAGATCAGTATTTATTGTACTCTCCAGGTCAGTTTTATTGTACTCCCCATGACAGTATTTATTGCCCTCTCCAGGTCAGTATTTATTGCCCTCTCTAGTTCAGTATTTATTGTATTCTCCAGGTCAGTATTTAATGTATTCTCCAGGTCAATATTTATTGTACTCTCCATTTCACTATTTATTATACTCTCCAGGTCTTATTTATTGCCCTCTCCAGGTCAGTATTTATTGTACTCTTCAGGTCAGTATTTATTGTACTCTCCAGGTCAGTATTTATTGTACTCTCCAGGGCAGTATTTATTGCCCTCTCCAGATCAGTATTTATTGTACTCTCCAGGTCAGTTTTTATTGTACTCTCCAGGTCAGTATTTATTGCACTCTCCAGGTTAGCATTGATTGCCCTTTCCAGGTCAGTATTTATTGCCAATCCCTAATTGTCCCCGAGAATGTGAGTGAGCCGCCTTCTTCAACCGCTGCAGTCCGTGTGCTGAAGGTGTTCCCACAGTGCTGTTTGGGAGGGAGTGCCAGGATTTTGACCCAGCGACTATGAAGAAACAGCCAATATATTTCGAAGTCAGGATGGTGAGTAACTTGGAGGGGAACTTGCAGATGATGGTGTTTCCATGCACTTTCTGCCCTTGTCCTTCCCGGTGGTAGGGGTCGCGGGTTTGGGAGGTGCTGACAACGAAGCCTTGGCGAGTTGCTGTAGTGTATCTTTTCGACGGTGCGCCGGTGCTGGAGGGAGTGAATGTTTAATGTGGTGGATGCAGGGCCAATCAATTGGGCTGCTTTGTCCATACAAAAGGAGCCAGACAAAAAGCAGGAAACTATAGACCAGTTAGCCTAACATCTGTGGTTAGGAAAATGCTGGAGTCTGTTATTAAGGCAGCAGTAGCAGGACATTTGGAAAAGCATAATACAATCAAGCAGAGTCAGCATGGTTTTATGAAAGGGCACTCTCATTTCACAAATGTGCTGGAATACTTTGAGGATGCAACGAACAGGGTTGATAAGGGGGAACCAGTGAATGTGGTGTATTTGACAAGGTGCCATATAACAGGTTACTGCAGAAGATAAAAGTTCACGGGGTTGGGGGTAATATATTAGCATGGATAGAGTATCGTTTAACGAACAGAAAACAGATGGTCGGGATAAATGGGTCATTTTCGTGTTGGAAATCAGTGACTAGTGAGGTGCCGCAGGGATCGGTGCTGGGGCCTCAACTATTTACAATCTTATATTAATGACTCGGATGAGGGCATAAAGTGTAATGTAGCCATGTTTTCCGATGATATCAAGATGGGTGGGAAAGCAAATTGTGAGGAGGACACAAACAATCTACAAATAGATGTGGACAGGCTAAGTGAGTGGGCGAAAATTTGACAGATGGAGTATAATGTGGGAAAATGTGAGGTTATCCACTTTGGCAGAAAAAATAGAAAAGCAAATTAGAATTAATTGGAGAAAAATTGCAAAGTGCTGCAGTACAGAGAGACCTGGGGAGACTTGTACATCAAACACAAAAGGTTAGTATGCAGGTACAGCAAGTAATCAGGAAGGCAAATGGAATGTTGGCCTTTATTGCAAGGGGGATAAAGCAGACAAGTCATGCTACAACTGTGCAGCGTAGTGGTGAGGCCACACCTGGAGTACTGCATGCAATTTTGGTCTCCGTATTTAAGGAAGGAAATACTTGCAGTGGACGCTGTTCAGAGAAGGTTCACTAGGTTGATGCCAGTGAAGTGGGGGTTGATTTATGAAGATAGGTTGAGTAGGTTGGGCCTATACACATTGGAGTTCAGAAGAATGAGGTGATCTTATCGAAACATACAAGATAATGAGGGGGTTCGACAAGGTGGATGCAGAGAGGATATTTCCATTCATACCACTCATAGTCTAAGAATAATGGGCCGCCCCTTTAAAACTGTGATGAGGAGGAATTTTTTCTCTGAGGGTTGTAAATCTATGCAATTCTCTCCCCCAGAAAGTTATGGAGGCTGGGTCGTTGAATATATTTGAGGCAGAGATAGACAGATCTTTGAGTGATCAGGGAGTAAAGAGTTATGGGGAGCGGGCAGGCAGGCAAGTGGAACTATGACCACGATCAGATCAGCCATGATCGTATTAAATGGAGGAGCAGGTTCGGTGGGCCAAATTGCCTAATCCTGGTTCTATTTCTGATGTTCTTATGGATAGAGGGTGGGCTAACTAACAGAAGACAGAGAATCAGGCTAAATGGTTCATTCTCCGGTTGTCAATTAGTAACTTATGTGGTCCCACAGGGTTCGGTGCTTGGAACCTCAACTATTTGGACCAAGTGTAATGGGGCCAAGTTTCCTGATGATACAAATATGTGTGGGAAAGCAAGTTGTGAGGTGGACACAACGAATCTGCAGAGGGATATTGGCAGGCTAAGTGAGTGAGAAAAATGTTGTAGATGGTGTATAATGTGGGAATTGTGAGGTTATCCACTTTGGCAAGAAAAAAAAAACGCAAATTATTATTTAAATAGAGATATATTAAAAATGCTGCAGTACAGAGGGACCAGGGAGACCTTGTACATAAGACATAAAATTAGAAGCAGGAGTAGACCATACGACACCTCAAGCCTGCTCCGCCATTTAATATGATCCTGGCTGATCTGATCATGTACTCCACTGCACTTCCCCGCCCGCTTCCCATTACCCTTTATTCCCTTATCGGTTAAGAAACTGTCTATCTCTGTCTTATATTTATTCAATGTCCCAGCTTCCACAGCTCTCTGAGGCAGCGAATTCCAGATTTACAAGCTTTGAGAGAAAAAATTCCTCATCATCTCAGATTTAAATGGGCGGCCCCTTATTCCAAATTTATGCCCTCTCGTTCTAGTCTCCCCCATCAGTGGAAACATCCTCTCTGCATCCACCTTGTCAAGCCCCCTCATAAGCTTATACGTTTCGATAAGATCACCTCTCATTCTTCTGAATTCCAATGAGTAGAGGCCAAACGCGTCAACCTTTCCTCATAAGTCAAGCCCCAGATCTCTGGAATCAACCAAATGAATCTTCTCTGAATTGCCTCCAAAGCAAGTATATCCATTCATAAATATGCAAACCAAAACTGCACGCAGTATTCCAGGTGTGGCCTCACCAAAACCCTGTACAGTTGGAACAAGACTTCCCTGCTTTTATACTCCATCTCCTTTACAATAAAGGCCAAGATTCCATTGGCCTTCCTGATCATTGCTGTACCTGCATACTAACGTTTTGTGTTTCATGCACAAGTACCCCAGGTACCGCTGCACCGCAAAACTTTGCAATCTTTCTGCATTTAAATAATAACTTTCCATTTTTAATTTTTTTCTGCCGAAGTGCATGACCTCACACTTTCCAACATTATACTCCATTTACCGAAATTTTTGCCCACTCGCTTAGCCTGTCTATGGCCTTTTGCAGATTTTGTGTGTCCTCCTCACACGTTGCTTTTCCTCCCATCTTTGTATGGTCAGCAAACTTGGCTACGTTACACTCGGTCCCTTCCTCTAAATCGTTAATATAGATTGTAAATAGTTGGGGTCCCGGTACTGATCCCTGCTGCACCCCACTAGTTCCTGATTGCCAAACCGAGAATGAACCATTTATCCCGACTCTCTGTTTTCTCTTGGTTAGCTAATTCTCTATCATAGAAACATTGAAAATAGGTGCAGGAGTAGGCCATTCGGCCCTTCGAGCCTGCACCGCCACTCAATTATATCATGGCTCATCATTCCTTCAGCACCCCTTTCCTGCTTTCTCTCCATACCCCGTGATCCCATTTACCGTAACAGCCATATCAAACTCCCTCTTGAAGATATCCAATGAACTGGCATCAGGGAATTCCACAGGTCAACAACTCTCTGAGTGAAGAAGCTTCTCCTCATCTCAGTCCTAAATGGCCTATCCCTTATCCTAAGACGATGTCCCCTGGTTCTGGACTTCCACAACATCGAGAACATTCTTCCTGCATCTAGCCTGCCCAGTCCAGTCAGGATCTTGTATGTTTCTATGAGATCCACTCTCATCCTTCTAAACACCAGTGCATAAAGGCCCAGTTGACCCAGTCTCTCCTCATATGACAGCCCAGCGATCCCTGGAATCAATGTGGTGAACTATCGCTGCAATCCATCTATAACATGAACGTCCTTCCTCAGACTAGGATACCAAAACTGAACACAATATTCCAGGTGAGGCCTCACTATGGCCCTGTACAACTGCAGTAAGACCTCCCTGCTCCGATATTCAAATCCCCTAGCTATGAAGGCCAACATACCATTTGCCTTCTTCACCGCCTGCTGTAAAATGGATGTTGGGAGTTCAAACACAGTCCTTGCTTCTTTAATAACGGACTCCAAAATTAACCCAACCACAGATGCTATGCTAAATGGTCTATAGTTTCCCTGCTTATTGTCTGCCTCTTTTTTTAAATAGGGGCGTTTACACTCACAGTGACACTGACCCCTCACACTCCTCTATCTGGGGGGGTCCCTCTAACCCCTCACACACCTGGATCTGGGCGGGGCGGGACGTCCATCTAACCACTCACATTCCTGTATTTGCGGAGGAATCTCTAAGTTTTCTTTCACACTCCTGTATCTGGGGACGTCCCTCTTACCCGTCTCGCACACTTCTGTATCTGGGAAGCTCCCTTTAAAGCCTCTCTCTCACTCCTGTATCTGGGGAGGACCATCTAACCCTTCTCTCACTCTCCTATATCTGGGGGTGTCCCTCTAAATCCTCTCTCACACTCCTGTATCTGGGAAGGTCCCTCTAATCCCTTCTCTCACACTCCTGTATCTGGGGAGGTGCCTCTAACCCCTCTCTCACACTCCTGTATCTGGAGAGCTCTCTCTAACCCCTTTCTCACACTCCTGTATCTGCGGAGATTCTTCTAACCCTTCTCTGTCACTCCAATATCTCGGGGGGGGTCCTATAACTCCCCTCTCACACTTATGTCTCTGGGGAGGTGCTCCTAACCTCTCTCGCATCACTCCTCTAATTGAGGATGTCCCTCTAACCCATTCCACATTAATCCTGTATTTCGGAATTTCCTAACTCCTTTCTCCCACTCCAAGTCTGGGGAGGTCCCTTAAACCCCTCTCTCCCAATCCTGTATTTGGGGAGTTTCATCTAACTCCTTCCTCACACTCCTGTATCTGGGGAGGTCCCTCTAACCCCTCTCTCACAGTCCTGTATCTGCGGAGCTCCCTCTAACCCCTCTCTCACAGTCCTGTATCTGGGGAGCTCCCTCTAACACATCGCTCACACTCCTGTATCTTCGGAGCTCCCTCTAACCCCTCTCTCACACTCCTGTATCTGTGGACGTCGCTTTTCAATCAATGAGCTAATGCCCATTTTACAGCTAGAATCCTTGCATGGACCTGTGTAAGGTTGAGGTCAGTGATTTGCTTGAGGGAGGAGAGAATGAGGAAGGAGCTGTGATTCCATCATATCTATTGTGAATACCTCTCTTGCTATTTCCCTGGTATTGTTGACAGTAAGGGGTGAACAATTGACTGGGTGTGTTTCGAAGATGTACGTGACACTGTCGTTTCACAGGGGTATAATCAGCTGTGATATTCATTCCAGTTTACTGCAGCTATCCTTATTTCAACCTTAAATAACCCCTTATCTTCATCGTTTAAGAAACTGCCTATTTCTGTCTTAAAATTATTCAATGTCCCAACATCCCGAGGCAGCGAATTTCATAGATTTACATCCCTGAGAGAAGAAATTTCACCCCATGTCACTTATTCTAAGATCACGAACTCTAGTTCTGTTCTCCCCTTGTCAGTGGAAACATCATCTCTGCATCCACCTTGACATGCTCCCTCTTAATCTTATACGTTTCGATAAGGTCCCCTCTTATTCATTCTTCTTCATTCCAATGAGTAGAAGTCCAACCTACTCAACCTTTCCTCATAAAGCAACCGCCTCATCCCCGGAATCAACCAAGTGAATCTTATCTGAACTGCCTCCAAAGCAAGTATATCCTTTCGTAAATATGGAAACCAAAACTGCACGCAGTACTCCAATTTTGTCCTCACCAATACCCTGTATAGCTGTTGTAAGACGTCCCTGCTTTTATACTCCATCCTCTTTGCAATATAGGCCAAGATTCCATTGGCCTTCCTGATCACTTGCTGTATATGTGTACTATCGTTTTGTGTTTCATGCACAAGTACCCCCAGGCAATCTTTTTCCATTTAAATAATAATTTTTTCTACCGAAGTGCATGACCTCACAGTTTCCAACATTATATTCCATCTGCCAATTTTTTTCCCGCTCACTTCGCCAGTTTATGTCCATTTGCAGATTTGGTGTGTCCTCCTCACACATTGCTATTCCTCCCATCTTTATATCATCAACAAACTTGGGAAGGTTATACGTTCTTCCAAGTCGTTAATATAGATTGTAAATAGTTGGATTCGCAGCACGATCCCTGTATCTGACGCTCCCTTTAAATCCTCTCTCTCACTCCTGTATTTGGGGATGTCCCTCACACTCTTCTCTCACTCTCCTATATCTGGGGGTGTCCTTCTAAACCCGATCTCACATTCCTGTATCTGGGAAGGTCGCTCTAATCCCTCTCGCACACTCCTGTATCTGGGGAGGTCCCTCCAACCCTTCTCTCACACTCCTATATCTGGAGAGCTCTCTCTAACCCCTTTCTCTCACTCCTGTATCTGCGGAGATACTTCTAACCCTTCTCTGTCACTCCAGTATCTAGTGAGGCTCCTATAACCCCTCTCTCACACTGATGTCTCTGAGCAGGTGATCCTAAGCCCTCTCACATCACTCCTCTAATTGAGGATGTCCCTCTAACCCCTCCCACATTAATCCTGTATTTCGGAATTTCCTAACTCCTTTCTCCCACTCCGAGTCTGGGGAGGTCTCTTCAAACCATCTCTCCCAATCCAGTATTTGGGAGGATTCATGTAACTCCTTTCGCACACTCCTGTATCTGAGGAGCTCCATCTAACACCTCTCTCCCACATTCCTGTCTCTGGGGAGATCCCGCTAACACCTCTCTCACACACCTGTATCTGGGGAGGTCTCTCGAACCCCTCCTGCACACTCCTGTTTCTGGCGAGCTCCCTCTAACCCCTCTCTCTCACTCCTGTAACTGGGGAGGTCCCTCTAACCCCTCCTGCACACTCGTGTATCTGGGGAGGTCCCTCTAAACCCTCTCTCACATTCCTGTATCTGGGGAGCTCACTCTAACCCATCTCTCACACTCCTGTATCTGCGGAGATCTCTCCAACACTTCCTGCACACTCCTGTATCTGGGGAGGTCCCTCTAAACCCTTCTCTCACATTTCTGTATCTGTGGAGGAACCTCTAACCCCTCTCTCACACTCATGTATCTGTGGACGTCCCTTTTAATCAATGAGCTAGTGCCCATTTTACTGTACACAGCAAGAGGCCTTGCATGGACCTGTATCAGGTTGAGGTCAGTGATTTGCTTGAGGGAGGAGAGAATGAGGAAGGAGCTGTAATTCCATAATATCTATTGTGAATACCTCTCTTGCGATTTCCCTGGTATTGTTGACAGTAAGGGGTGAGCTATTGACTCGGTGTGTTTGGAAGATATACGTGACTGTCGTTTATCAGGAGCATAATCAGCTGTGATATTCATTCCAGTTTACTGCAGCTATCCTGATAGCAGTCTGAAATATTTGTTCAGGTTTTGTGAAACGGCAGTTTAAAAAATGGTTGTAAAACTGACCTCGCCTGTGAGTTGTCAGACTAAGTCAACAGCTCCCAGTAATATACTGGTTTCAACACAGTCTGACTCCGGACACAATTCCTCGGTCAGGTTTCTGGGGAGCTCCATCTAATCCCTCGCTCACACTCCTGTAACGCAGGAGGTCTCTCTAACCCCTCTCCCACACTCCTGTATCGAGGGAGCTCCCTCTGACCCCTCTCCCACACTCCTGTACCCGGGGTGGTCCCTCTAACCCCTCTCTCATATTTCTGTTTCTGGGGAGTTCGTTCTAAATCCTCACACTCCTGTATCTGGGGAGGTCCCTCGATCCCAGAAGAAGAGGAAATAGCAACTGGCGTAGGCCATACGGCCCCTCGAGCCTGCTCTGCCATTCAATATAATTTCGTGGCTGATCTGTACATGGACTCAGCTCCACTTCCCCACCCATTCCACATAAGCCCTTATCCTCATCGTTTAAGAAACTGCCTATTTCTGTCTTAAATTTATTCAATGTCCCAGCTTTCTGAAGCAGCGAATTCCATAGATTGACATCCCTGATAGAAGAAATTTCTCCTCATCTCCTTTATTCTAAAATCACGAACTCTAGTTCTAGTCTCCCCCTGTCAGTGGAAACATACTCTCTGCATCCACCTTGACATGCTCCCTCTTAATCTTATACGTTTCGATAAGGTCCCCTCTTATTCATTCTTCTGAATTCCAATGAGTAGAAGTCCAACCTACTCAACCTTTCCGCAGAAAGCAACCGCGTCATCCCCGGAATCAACCTAGTGAATCTTAACTGAACTGCCTCCAAAGCAAGTATATCCTTTCGTAAATATGGAAACCAAAACTGCACACAGTATTCCAGGTGTGGCCTCACCAATACCCTGTATAGCTGTTGTAAGACTTCCCTGCTTTTATACTCCATCCTCTTTGCAATATAGGCCAAGATTCGATTGGCCTTTCTGATCACTTGCTGTTTTTGTGTACTATCGTTTTGTGTTTCATGCACAAGTACCCCCAGGCAATCTTTCTCCATTTATAAATGATTTTTTCTATCAAAGTGCATGACCTCACAGTTTCCAACATTATATTCCATTTACCAATATTTTTCCCACTTACTTCGCCAGTTTATGTCCATTTGCAGATTTGGTGTATCCTCCTCACACATTGCTTTTCCTCCCATCTTTATATCATAAACAAACTTGGCAAGGTTATACGTTCTTCCAAGTCGTTAATATAGATTGTAAATAGTTGGGTTCCCAGCACTGATCCCTGCGGCACCCCACTAGTTACCAACCAGAGAATGAAGCATTTATCCCGACTCTCTGTTTTCTGTTTGTTCGCCAATCCTCTATCAGGGCTAATTAACCCCAACCCCATGAACATTTATCTTGGTCATTAACCTTTTTATGTGGTACCTTATCAAATGCATTCTGGAAGTTCAAATACAGCACATCCACTTGTTCCCCTTTATCAACTCTGTTCGTGACATCATCAAAATATTACCTGCAAATTTGTCAAACATGACCATCCCTTTGTAAATCCATGCTGACTCTGCCTGACCGAATTTTGCTTTTCCAAATGTCCTGCTATTGCTTATTTAATAACGGACTCCAACATTTTACCAACCACAGATGCTAGGATAACTGGTCTATAGTTTCCCTGCGTTTTGTCTTCCTCTTCTTTTAAATAGGGGCGTTTACACTCACAGTGACACTGACCCCTCATACTCCTCTATCGGGGGGTGGGGTCACTCTAACCCCTCACACACCTGGATATGGGGTGGGCGGGGCGTCCATCTAACCACTCACATTCCTGTATTTGGGGAGGAACCTCTAAGCCTTCTCTCACACTCCTGTATTTTCGGACGTCCCTCTAACCACTCTCGCACCCTCCTGTATCTGGGGATGACCCTCTAACCCTCTCACTCACAATCCTGTATCTGGGGACGTCCCGCTAACCCCTCTCTCACACTCCTGTATCTGGGGATGTACCTCTAACCCCCCTCTCACACTCCTGTTTCTGGCAAGCTGCATTTAAATCTTCTCTCTCTCTCCTGTATCTGGGGAGGTCCCTCTAACCCCTCTCTCACACTCCTGTATCTGGAGAGCTCTCTCTCACCCATCTATCTCACTCCTGTATCTAGAGAGGTCCCTCTAACCCCTCCCTCACACTCCTGTATCTGGGGAGGTCACTCTAACCCCTCTCTCACACTCCTGTATCTGGGGAGGACCCTCTCACCCCTCTCTCATACTCCTGTTTCTGGGGAGGTCCCTCTAACCCCTCTCTCACACTCCTGTATCTGGGGAGGACCCTCGAACCCACCTCTCACACTCCTGGATCTGTGGAGCTCCCTCTAAACCCTCTCTCACGCCCCTGTATCAGGGGAAGTCCGTCTAACCCTTCTCTCACACTCCTGTATCTGGGGTGTTCCCTCTAACCCCTCTCTCATACTCCTGTGTCTGGTGAGTTCCGTCTAACCACTCTCTCACACTCCTGTATCTGGGAAATCCATCGAAACCCTCTCTCACGCTCCTGTATCTGGGGAGTTCCCTCTAACCCCTCTCTCACACTCCTGTATCTGGGGAGTTCCCTCTAACCCCTCTCTCACACTCCTGTATCTGGGGAGGACCCTCTAACCCATCTCTCACACACTTCTGTATCTGGGGAGGTCTCTTTAACCCCTCCCTCACACTCCTATATCTCGGGAAATCCCTCTAACCCCTCTCTCACACATTCCTCTACCTGGGGAGGTCCCTCTAACCCCTCTCTCACACTCCTATATCTGGGCGCTCCCTCTAAACCCTCTCTCAGACTCCTGTATCTGGGGAGGTCCTATTAATGCCTCTCTCACACTCCTGTACCTCGGGAGGTCCATCTAACCCCCAACCCTCTCTCTCCTGTATCTAGGGATGTCCCACTAAGCCCTCTCTCACACTCCTGTATCTGGGGAGTTCCCTCTAAACCCTCTCTCACACTCCTGTATTTGGTGAGCTCCCTCTAACCTCTCTCTCACACTCCTATATCTTGGGAGGTCCCTCTAATCCCTCTCTCACACTCCTGTATCTGGGGAGGACCCTCTAACCACTCGCTCACACACCTGTATCTGGGGAGGTCCCTCTAACCCCTCTCTCACACGCCTGTTTCTGGGGAGGTCCCTCTAACCCCTCTCTCACACTCCTGTATCTGGGGAGGTCCCTCAAACTCCTCACACTCCTGTATCTGGGGAGGTCCCTCTCAAACCTCTCTCACACTCCTGTATCTGGGGAGGTCCCTCTAACCCCTCTCTCACACTCCTGTATCTGGGGAGGTCCCTCTAACCGCTCTATCACACTCCTGTATCTGGGTACGTCTCTCTAACCCCTCTCCCACACACCTGTATCTGGGGAGCTCCCTCTGTCACGGCTCTCACACTTCTGTATCTGCGGAGGTCCCTCTAACCCCTCCTGCACACTCCTGTGTCTGGGGAGGTCCCTCCAAACCCTTCTCTCACAGTCCTGTATCTGGGGAGGTCCCTCTAACCCCCCTCTCACACTCCTGTATCGGTGGACGTCCCTTTTAATCAGTGAGCTAGTGCCAATTTTACTCCACACAGCAAGAGTACTTGCATGGACCTGTGTCAGGTTGAGGTCAGTGATTTGCTTGAGGGAGGAGAGAATGAGGAAGGAGCTGCGATTCGATAATGTCTACTGTGAATACGTCTCCTACTATTTCCCTGGTATTTTTGACAGTAAGAGGTGAACAATTGACTAGGTGTGTTTGGAAGATGTCCGTGACTCTGTCGTTTCACAGGGGTATAATCAGCTGTGATATTCATTCTACTTTACTGCAGCTATCCTTATTTCAACCTGAAATATTTGCTCAGGTTTTGTGAAATGGCAGGTTAAAAAATGGTTGTAAAACTGACCTCGTCTCTGAGCTTGAGACTAAGACAACAGCTCCCAGTTATTAACTGATATCAACACAGTCTGACTCTGGACGCAATTCCGAGGTCAGGTTTCTGGGGAGCTCGCTCTAACCTCTTGCTCACACACCTGTGTCTGAGGAGGTCCTTTTCACCATCTCTCTCACCTCAGTATCTGGAGAGGTTCCCTTAACCCATTTCTCACACTCCTGTATCTGGGGAGCTCCTTCTAACCCCTCTCTCGCACTCCTCTATCTGGGGAGCTCTCTCTAACACGGCCCTCACACTTCTGTATCTGCGCAGGTCACTCTAACCCCTCCTGCACACTCCTGTATCTGGGGAGGTCCCTCTAAACCCTTCTCTCACAGTCCTGTATCTGCGGAGGTCCCTCTAACCCCTCTCTCAAAATCCTGTATCTGTGGACGTCCCTTTTAATCATTGAGCTAGTGCCCATTTTACTGTATACAGCAAGAGTCCTTGCATGGATCTGTGTCAGGTTGATGTCAGTGATTTGCTTGAGGGAGGAGAGAATGAGGAAGGAGCTGTGATTCGATAATATCTACTGTGAATACGTCTCCTGCTATTTCACTGGTATTGTTGACAGTAACGGGTGAACAATTGACTGGGTGTGTTTGGAAGATTTCCGTGACTCTGTCGTTTCACAGGGGTAAAATCAGCTGTGATATTCATTCTACTTTACTGCAGCTATCCTTCTTTCAACCTGAAATATTTGCTAAGGTTTTGTGAAACGGCAGGTTAAAAAATGGTTGTAAAACTGACCTCGTCTCTGAGCTTGAGACTAAGACAACAGCTCCCAGTTACAAACTGATATCAACGCAGTCTGATTCTGGACGCAATTCCGAGGTCAGGTTTCTGGGGAGCTCGCTCTAACCTCTCGCTCATACTCCTGTGTCTGGGGAGGTCCTTTTCACCTTCTCTCTCACCTCAGTTTCGAGAGAGGTTTCTTTAACCCATCTCTCACACTCCTGTATCTGGAGAGCTCCCTCGATCCCCTCTCTCACACTCCTGTACCTGGGGAGGTGCCTCTAAACCCTCCTGCACACTCCTGTATCTGCGGAGCTTCCTCTAACCCCTCTCTCTCACTCCTGTATGTGGGGAGGTCCCTCTAACCCCTCTCTCACACTCCTGGTCTGCGGAGGATCCTCTAACCCCTCTCTCTCACTCCAGTATCTAGGAATGTCCCTCCAAACCACTCTCTCACCCTCTAACCCATGAGCGGATAATTATTTGGGATGGACTTCGACTTAACAAGTTTTGTTGATCTGTTGATCACCAATGCAGCCCACCAATGCTTCCCCTCAGATGTGAGGCTGAACGGTCGTCCACCAATTGTGCGGTCCAGTGCAGGCAGATCCCCAGCTCCTGCCGGTGGAAGAGATACTGTGCATGTGCAGCTGAATAATGGCCCGCACCAGCAACAAAGTTCAAGGGACCGTGTGCGATAAAAATATTCGAGGGAGCATTGCACAAACATGAACATTTCATAAACATAAATTCTGATAGTAGTCAGATGCTAAATTACATACACAGCCTGTATTGGCCACTGCTTCGAAAGGAAACAAATATAACAGATTGAAAATGTTGTGGTGACTTCTAGTCTGTGTAAACCAGTGCTGTGAAATAGAACTGTAACCTGTTTCGAGCCTGTGTCAGCATCAATTTCCCACCTCCGTCTTCCTTATGTCCCTCTGCAAAGATTATCAATGCTGTCCCAATTGGTGCCAGAGGCAACTCCCCTGCCGTCATACTCTGGATACCGGGAGAGGAAATATGCACCGCTGGTCACTTTCTTCGGGAAAGAAGTTGAGGAGATGAGTAGCCATAGAAACATGGAAGCATAGAAAATAGGTGCAGGAGTAGGCCATTCGGCCCTTCGAGCCTGCACCGCCATTCAATGAGTTCATGGCTGATCATTCCCCTCAGTACCCCTTTCCGGCTTTCTCTCCATACCGCTTGATCCCCTTAACCGTAAGGGCCATATCTAACTCACTCCTTAATATATCCAATGAACTGGCATCAACAACTCTCTGCGGCAGGGAATTCCACAGGTTAACAACTCTCTGAGTGAAGAAGTTTCTTCTCATCTCAGTCCTCAATGACCTTCTCCTTATCCTAAGACTATGTTCCCTGGTTCTGGACATCCCCAATATCGAGAACATTCTTCCCGCATCTAACCTGTCCAGTCCCGACAGGATCTTATATGTTTCTATGAGATCCCCTCTCATCCTTCTAAACGCCAGTAAATAAAGGCCCAGTTGATCCAGTCTCTGCTCGTCTGACAGCCCAGCCATCCCTGGAATCAGTCTGGTGAATCTTCGTTGCACTCCCTCAATAGCAAGAACGTCCTTCCTCAGATTATGATATCAAAACTGAACACAATATTCCAGGTGAGGCCTCACTAAGGCCCTGTACAACTGCAGTAAGACCTCTCTGCTTCTATATTGAAATCCCCTAGCTGTGAAGGCCAATATACCATTTTCCTTCTTTACCATCTGCTGTACCTGCATGCCCAATTTCAGTGACTGATGAACCATGACACCCAGGTCTCGTTGCACCTGTCCTTTTTCGAGTCTGCCGCCATTCAGATAATATTCTGCGTTCATGTTTTTGCCCCCAAAATGGATAATCTCACATTTATCCACATTATACAACGTCTGCCATTGATTTGCCCACTCACCTAATCTGTCCAAGTCAACCTGCAGCCTCTTAGCGTCCACCTCTCAGCTCACTCCGCCACCCAGTTTAGTGTCATCCGCAAACTTGGAGATATTATACCCTATTCCTTCATCCAAATTGTTAATGTATATTGTAAAGAGCTGGTGTCCCAGTACTGAGCCTGCGGCATACCACGAGTCACTGTCTGCCATTCTGAAAAGGACCCGTTTATCCCGACTCTCTGCTTCCTGTCTGCCAACTAGTTCTCTATTCACGTCAGTACATTACCCCCAATACCATGCGCTTTGATTTTGTGCACCAATCTCTTGTGCGGGACCTTGTCAGAAGCCTTTTGAAAGTCCAAATATACCACATCCACTGGTTCTCCTTTGTTCACTTTACTAGTTACATCCTCAAAAAATTCCAGAAAGTTCGTCAAGCATGATTTCCCTTTCCTAAAGCCATGCTGACTCGGCCCGATCCTGTCACTGTTTTGCAAATGGGCTGCTATTTCATACTTAATGATAGATTCCAACATTTTCCCCACTACTGATGTCCAGGCTAACCGGTCTATAATTACCCGCATTCTCTCTCCCTCCTTTTGTAAAAAGTGGTGTTACATTAGCTACCCTCCAGTCCATAGGAACTGATCCAGAGTTGAGAGACTGTTGGAAAATGATCACCAATGCATCCACGATTTCTAGGGCCACTTCCTTAAGTACTCTGGGACGCAGACTATCAGAACCTGGTGATTTATTGGCCTTTAATCCCATTAATTTCCCGCACACAATTTCCCGCTTAATAAGGATATCTATCAGTTCCTCATTCTCACGAGACCCACTGTCCCCAAGTACATCCAGAAGGTTATTTGTATCTTCATTTGTGAAAACAGAACCGAAGTATTGGTTCAATTGGTCTGCCATTTCTTTGTTCCCCATTATAAATGCAACTGAATCCGACTGCAAGGGACCTACGTTTGTCTTTACTAATCTTTTGCTCTTCACATATTCAGAGAAGCTTTTGCAGTCAGTTTTTATATTCCCTGCAAGCTTCCTCTCGTACTCTATTTTCCCCCTCTTAATTAAACCCTTAGTCCTCTTCTGTCGAATTCTAAATTTCTCCCAGTCCTCAGGTTTGTTGCTTTTTCTAGCCAATTTATATGCCTCTTCCTTGTTTTTAACACTATCCTTAATTTCCCTTGTTAGCCATGGTTGAGCCACCTTCCCAGTTTTATTTTTACTCCAGATAGGGATGCAAAATTGCTGAAGTTCATCCATGTGATCTTTAAATGTTTGTCATTGCTTATCCACCGTCAACCCTTTTAGTATCCAATGCCAGTCTATTCTAGTCAATTCACATTTCATACCGTCGAAGTTAACCTTTCCTTATGTTCCGGACACTGGTTCCCGAATTAACGTTATCACTCTCCATCTTAGTAAGGACTTCTATCATATTATGGTCACTTTTTCCCAAAGGGCCTCACACAACAAGATTGATAATTAGTCCTTTCTCATTACACATCACAAAATCTAGAATGGCCAATTCCCTGGTTCATTCCTCGACATATTGGTCGAGAAAACCATCGCTAATACACTTCAGGAAATCCTCCTCCACCGCTTTGCTACCAGTTAAGTTAGCCCCATCTATATGTAGATTAATGTCGCCCATGATTACTGCTGTATCTTTATTACACACATCCCACACAGCATTTATTCAGTTCAAAAAAGGATAGGGTATATTCTGGTCGGCAGTGCATTCTGGGTACCGACATCCGCCACTGGGTCCCAGAATCACCTAACGGATCCTTTTAATATTGGGCCTGGGAGAATCGCTTTTGCGAATTATTAATTTGAAAGAAATGCAGCTTGAACTCTGCATCGACTTCCATTTCTGTCAGATCCAGCGGGCGGGATAGAATGACCTGGCGGGCCGCAGATTGCCCACCACTGCTCTAACGCCTCAGACTCTTGTATCTGGGGAGGTCCCTCTAACCCCTCTCTCACACTCCTGTATCTGGGGAGGTCCCACTAACCTCTCTCTCACACTCCGATATCTGGGGAGGTCCCTCTAACCCCTCATACACACACTCCTGTATCTGGAGAGGTCTCTCTAAGCCCTCTCTCACACATTACTTTATCAGGGGAGGTCCCTCTAACCCCTCTCTCACACTCCTATATCTGGGCGCTCCTTCTAACCTCTCTCTCTCACTCCTCTATCTGGGGAGGCCGCTCTAACCCCTCTCTCACACACTCCTGTATCTGGGGAGGTCTCTCTAACCACTCTCTCACACTCCTATATCTGGGGAGGTCCTTCTAACGCCTATTTCACACACTCCGATATCTGGGATGGTCACTCTGACCCCACTCTCACATTCCTATACTTGGGAGGTCCCTCTAACCCCTCTCTCATACTCCTATATCTGGGCGCCCCTCTAACCCCTCTCTCACACTCCTGTATCTGGTGAGGTCCCTCTAACCCCTCTCTCACACTCCTATATCTTCGGAGGTCCCTCTAACCCCTCTCTCACACACTCCTATATCTGGGGAGGTCCCTCTAATCCCTTTCTCACACTGGTGTACCTCGCGAGATCCATCTAATCCCGCCCACCCTCTCACAATCCTGTATCTGGGGAGGTCCCACTAACCCCTCTCTCACACTCCTGTATCTGGGGAGTTCCCTCTAAACCCTCTCTCACACTCCTGTATTTGGTGAGCTCCCTCTAACCTCCCTCTCACACTCCTGTATCTGGGGAGGTCCCACCAACCTCTCTCTCACACTCCTGTATTTGGGTGGTCCCTCTAATCCCTCCTGCACACTCTTGTATCTGGGGATGTCCCTCTAACCCCTCTCTCACACTCCTGTATCTGTGGACGTCCCTTTTCATCAGTGAGCTCGTGGCCATTTTACTGTACACAGCAACAATCGCTGCATGGACCTGTATCAGGTTGAGGTCAGAGATTTGCTTGAGGGAGGAGAGAATGAGGAAGGAGCTGTGATTCGATAATATCTATTGTGAATACCTCTCTAGCTATTCCACTAGTATTGTTGACAGTAAGGGGTGAACAATTGACTGGGTGTGTTTGGAAGATGTATGTGACTCTGTCGTTTCACAGGTGTATAATCAGCTGTGATATTCATTCCAGTTTCCTGCAGCTATCCTTATTTCAACCTGAAATATTTGCTCAGGTTTTGAGAAGGGCAGGTTAAAAAATGGTTATAAAACTGACCTCATCTCTGAGCTTGAGACGAAGACAACAGCTCACAGTTACAAACTGATATCAACACAGTCTGACTCTGGACGCAATTCCGAGGTCAGGTTTCTGGGGAGCTCGCTTTAACCTCTCGCTCACACTCCTGTGTCTGGGGAGGTCGTTTTCACCATCTCTCTCACCTCAGTTTCGAGAGAGGTTCCTTTAACCCATCTCTCACACTCCTGTATCTGGATCGCTCCCTCGAACCCCTCTCTCACACTCCTGTATCTGGGGAGGTCCCTCTAACCCCTCTCCCAAACTCCTGTATCTGGGGAGGTCCCTCTAACCCCTCACACTCCTGTATCTCGGGAGGTCTCTCTAACACCGCTCTCACACTCCCGTATCTGGCAAGGTCCCTCTAACCCCCCTCACACACTCCTGTATCTGGGGAGTTAACTCTAACCACTCTCTCACACTCCTGTATCTGGGGAGGTCCCTCTAACCCCTCTCTCTCACACCTGTATCTGTGGATGTCCCTCTAACCCCTCTCTCACACACTTCTGTATCTGGGGAGGTCCCTCTAACCCCTCTCTCACACTCCTGTATCTGGCGAGTTGCCCCTAACCCCCCCTGTCACACTCCGATATCTGGGGAGGTCACTCTGACCCCTCTCTCACACTCCTATATCTGGGGAAGTCCCTCTAACCGCGCTCTCACACAATTCTGTATCTGAGGATGTCCCTCTAACCCCTCTCTCTAACTCCTGTATCTGGGGAGTTCCTTCTAACCACTCTCTCACACTCCTGTATTTGGTGAGTTCCCTCTAACCTCTCTTTCACACTCCTGTATCTGGGGAAGTCCCACTAACCCCTCTCTCACACTCCTGTACCTGGGGAGGTCCCTCTAACCCTTCCTGCACACTCCCGTATCTGGGGAGGTCCCTCTAACCGCTCTCTCACACTCCTGTATCTGTGGACGTCCCTTTTGATCAGTGAGCTAGTGCCCATTTTACTGTATACAGCAAGAATCCTTGCATGGACCTGTGTCAGGTTGAGGTCAGTGATTTGCTTGAGGGAGGAGAGAATGAGGAAGGAGCTGTGATTCCATAATTTCTATTGTGAATACCTATCTTGCTATTTCCCTGGTATTGTGGACAATAAGGGGTGAACAATTGACTGGGTGTGTTTGGAAGATGTACTTCACTCTGGCGTTTCGCAGGGGTATAATCAGCTATGATATTCATTCCAGTTTACTGCAGCTGTCCTTATTTCAACCTGAAATATTTGCTCAGGTTTTGTGAAAGGGTAGGTTAAAAAATGCTTGTAAAACTGACCTCGTCTCTGAGCTTGAGACTAAGACAACAGCTTCCAGTTATAAACTGATATCAAAACAGTCTGACTCTGGACGCATTCCGAAGTCAGATTTCTGGGGAGCACGCTCTAACCTCTCGCTCACACTCCTGTGTCTGGGGAGGTCCTTTTCACCATCTCTCTCACCTCAGTATCTCGAGAGGTTACCTTAACCCATCTCTTACACTCCTGTATCTAGGGAGCTCCCTCTAACCCCTCTCTCACACTCCTGTATCTGGGGAGGTACCTCTAACCCCTCCTGCACTCTCCTGTATCTGGGGAGGTCCCTCTAACCAATCTCTCACACTGCTGTATCTGTGGACGTCCCTTTTAATCAGTGAGCCATTGCCCATTTTACTGTACACAGCAAGTATCGTTGCATGGAGCTGTGTCAGTTTGAGGTCAGTGATTTGCTTGAGGGAGGAGAGAATGAGGAAGGAGCTGTGATTCGATAATATCTACTGTGAATATCTCCATTGCTATTTCTCTGGTATTGTTGACAGTGAGGGGTGGACAATTGACTGGGTGTGTTTGGAAGATGTACGTGACTCTGTCGTTTCACAGGGGTATAATCGTCTGTGATATTCATTCCAGTTTACTGCAGCTATCCTTATTCCAACCTGAAATATTTGCTCAGGTTTTGTGAAAGGGCTGGTTAAAAAATGGCTGTAAAACTGACCTCGTCTCTGAGCTTGAGACGAAGACAACATCTCCAAGCAATAAACTGATATCAACACAGTCTGACTCTGGAACCAATTCTGAGGTCAGGTTTCTGGGAGGCTCGCTCTTACATCTCGCTCACACTCCTGTATCTGTGGAGGTTCCTCTAACCACTCTCTCACACTTATGTATCTGGGAATGTCTCTCTAACCACTCTCTCACACTCCTGTATCTGGGGAGGTCCCTCTAACCCCTCTCTCACACTTCTGTATCTAGGAGGTCCCTCTAACCACTCTCTCATACTCCTGTATCTGGGGAAGTCCCTCTAACCCATCTCTCTCACACTCCTGTATCTGGGGTGGTCCCTCTAACCTCCTTCACACTCCGATATCTGGGGAGTCCTTCTAACCCTTCTCTCACACTCCTGTATCTGTGGACGTACCTTTTAATCAGTGAGCCAGTGCCCATTTTTCTGTACACATCAAGTATCGTTGCATGGACCTGTGTCAGGTTGAGGTCAGTGATTTGCTTGAGGGAGGAGAGAATGAGGATGGAGCTGTGATTCGATAATATCGACTGTGAATACCTCTCATGCTATTTCGCTGGTATTGTTGACAGTGAGGGGTGAACAATTGATTGGGTGTGTTTGGAAGATGTACGTGACTCTGTCGCTTCAAAGTGGTATAATCGTCTCTGATAGTCATTCCAGTTTACTGCCGCTATCCTTATTTCAACCTGAAATATTTGCTCAGGTTTTGTGAAAGGGCTGGTTAAAAAATGGCTGTAAAACTGACCTCGTCTCTGAGCTTGAGACGAAGACAACATCTCCAAGCAATAAACTGATATCAACACAGTCTGACTCTGGAACCAATTCTGAGGTCAGGTTTCTGGGGAGCTCGCTCTTACATCTCGCTCACACTCCTGTATCTGGGGAGGTTCCTCTAACCACTCTCTCACACTTATGTATCTGGGAATGTCTCTCTAACCACTCTCTCACACTCCTGTATCTGGGGAGGTCCCTCTAACCCCTCTCTCACACTTCTGTATCTAGGAGGTCCCTCTAACCACTCTCTCATACTCCTGTATCTGGGGAAGTCCCTCTAACCCATCTCTCTCACACTCCTGTATCTGGGGTGGTCCCTCTAACCTCCTTCACACTCCGATATCTGGGGAGTCCTTCTAACCCTTCTCTCACACTCCTGTATCTGTGGACGTACCTTTTAATCAGTGAGCCAGTGCCCATTTTTCTGTACACATCAAGTATCGTTGCATGGACCTGTGTCAGGTTGAGGTCAGTGATTTGCTTGAGGGAGGAGAGAATGAGGATGGAGCTGTGATTCGATAATATCGACTGTGAATACCTCTCATGCTATTTCGCTGGTATTGTTGACAGTGAGGGGTGAACAATTGATTGGGTGTGTTTGGAAGATGTACGTGACTCTGTCGCTTCAAAGTGGTATAATCGTCTCTGATAGTCATTCCAGTTTACTGCCGCTATCCTTATTTCAACCTGAAATATTTGCTCAGGTTTTGTGAAAGGGTAGGTTAAAAAATGGCTGTAAAACTGACCTCGTCTCTGAGCTTGAGACGAAGACAACAGCTCCCAGTTATAATCTGATATCAACACAGTCTGACTCTGGACGCAATTCCGAGGTCAGGTTTCTGGGGAGCTCGCTCTTACCTCTCGCTCACACTCTTGTGCCTGGGGAGGTCCTTTTCACCATCTCTCTCACCTCAGTATCTAGAGAGGTTCCTTTAACCCATCTCTCACACTCCTATATCTGGGGAGATCCCTCGAACCCCTCACACTCCTGTATCTGGGGAGGTCCCTCTAACCCCTCTCTCACACTCCTGTATCTGGGGAGGTTCTTCTAACCCCTCTCTCATACTCCTGTATCTGGGGAGGTCCCTCTAACCTCTCTCTCACACTCCTGTATCTGGGGAGGTCCCTCTAACCCCTCACTCTCCTGTATCTGGGGATGTCCATCTAACCCCTCTCTCACACTCCTGTATCTGGGGAGGTCCCTCTAACCCCGCTCTCACACTCCTGTATCTGGCAAGGTCTCTCTCACACCTCGCTCACACTCCTGTATCTGGGGAGGTCCCAAAAACCCCTCTCTCACACTCCTGTATCTGGGGAGGTCCCTCTAACCCCTCTCTCACACTTCTGTATCTGGGGAGGTCCCTCTAACCCCTCTCTCTCACTCCTGAATCTGGCGAGTTCCCTCTAACACCCCCTCTCACACTCCGATATCTGGGAAGGTCACTCTGACCTCTCTCTCACACTCCTATATCTGCGAATGTCCCTCTAACCCCTCTCTCACATATTCATCGATCTGAGGATGTCCCTCTAACACCTCTCTCACACTCCTATATCTAGGCGCTCCCTCTAACCGCTCTCTCAGACACCTGTATCCGGGGAGGTCCCTCTAACCCATCTCACACACTTCTATATCTTGGGAGGTCACTCTAACCCCTCTCTCACACACTCCTGTATCTGGGGATGTCGTTCTAACCGCACTCTCTCACACTCCTGTACCTCGGTAGGTCCATCAAACCCCAGACCCCTCTCACACTCCTGTATCTGGGAAGGTCCCACTAACCCCTCTCTAACACTCCTGTATCTGGGGAGCTCCCTCTAACCCCTCTCTCACACTCCTGTATCTGGAGAGCTCCCTCAAATCCCTCTCTCACACTGCTGTATCTGGGGAGGTCCCTATAATCCCTCCTGCACACTCCTGTATCTGGGGAGGTCCCTCTAACCCCTCTCTCACATTCCTGTATCTGTGGACGTCCCTTTTAATCAGTGAGATCCTGCCCATTTTACTGTGCACAGCAAGAATCCTTGCATGGACCTGTGTCAGGTTGAGGACAGTGATTTGCTTGAGGGAGGAGAGAATGAAGAAGGAGCTGTGATTCCATAATATCTATTGTGAATACCTCTCTTGCTATTTCCCTGGTATTGTGAACAGTAAGGGGTGAACAATTGACTGGGTGTGTTTCGAAGATGTACGTGAAACTGTCGTTTCACAGGGGTATAATCAGCTGTGATATTCATTCCAGTTTACTGCAGCTATCCTTATTTCAACCTGAAATATTTGCTTAGATTTTGTGAAAGGAAAGGTTAAAAAATGCCTGTACAACTGACCTCGTCTCTGAGCTTGAGACTGAGACAACAGCTCCCTGTTATAAACTGATATCAACACAGTCTGATTCTGAACGCAAATTCCGAGGTGAGGTTTCTGGGGTGCTCGCTCACAACGCTGTGTCTGGGGAGGTCCTTTTCACCATCGTTCTCACCTCAGCATCTAGAGAGGTTCCTTTAACCCATCTCTCATACACCTGTATCTGGGGAGCTCCTCTAACCCCTCTCTCACACTCCTGTATCTGGGGAGGTCCCTCTAACCCCTCTCTCACACTCCTGTATCTCGGGCGGTTCGTCGAACCCCTCACACTCCTGTATCTGGGGAGGTCCCTCTAACTCATCTCTCACACTCCTGTATCTGGGGAGGTCCCTCTAACCCCTCCCTCACACTCCTGTATCTGGGGAGGTCCTTTTAACCCCTCTCTCACACTCATGTATGTGGGGAGGTCCCTCTAACCCCTCACTCTCCTGTATCTGGGGATGTCCATCTAACCCCTCTCTCACACTCCTGTATCTGGGGAGGTGCCTCTAACCCCTCTCTCACACTCCTGTATCTGGGTAGGTCCCTCTAACCACTCAAACTCCTGTATCTGGGGAGGTCCCTCTAATTCCTCTCTCACACTCCTGTATCTGGGGAGGTCCCTCTAACCCCTCACACTCCTATATCTGGGGTGGTCCCTCTAACCCCTCTCTCACACTCCTGTATCTGGAGAGGTCCATCTAACCCTTCTCTCTCACTCCTATATCTTGGGAGGTCCCTCTAACCATTCTCTCACACACGCCTGTATCTGGGGAGATCCCTCCATCCACTCTCTCACATCTCCTGTACCTCGGTAGTTCCATCTAACCCACTCCCCCCTCTCACACACCAGTATCTGAATAGCACCCTCTAACCCCTCTCTCAAATTCCTGTATCTGGGGAGGACCCTCTAAACTCTCTCTCGCACTCCTATATCTGGAGAGGTCCCGCTGACCCCGCCTGCACACTCCTGTATCTAGCGATGTCCCTCTAACCCCTCTCTCACATTCCTGCATCTGTGGACGTCCCTTTTAATCAGTGAGCTAGTGCCCATTTTACTGTACACAGCAAGAATACTTGCATGGACCTGTGTCAGGTTGAGGTTAGTGGTTTGCTTGAGGGAGGAGAGAATGAGCAAGGAGCTGTGATTCCATAATAGCTATTGTGAATACCTCTCTTGCTATTTCCCTGGTATTGTTGACAGTAAGGGGTGAACAATTGACTGGGTGTGATGGAAGATGTATGTGAATCTGTCGTTTAACAGGGGTCTAATCAGCTGTGATATTCATTCAAGTTTACGGCAGCTATCCTTATTTCAACCTGAAATATTTGCTCAGGTTTTGTGAAAGTGTAGGTTAAACAATGCTTGTAAAACTGACCTCGTCTCTGAGCTTGAGACGAAGACAACAGCTCCCAGTTATAAACTGATATCAACACAGTCTGACTCTGGACGCAAATTCCGAGGTCAGGTTTCTGGGGTGCTCGCTCGAAAATCTCGCTCACACCCCTGTGTCTGGGGAGGTCCATTTCACCATCGCTCTCACCTCAGCATCTAGAGAGGTTCCTTTAAACCATCTCTCAAAGTACTGTATCCTCGGAGGTCCCTCTAACCCTTCTCACACTCCTGTATCTGGGGAGCTCCTCCAAACCCTCTCTCACACTCCTGTATCTAGGGAGGTCCCTCTAACCCCTCTCTCACACTCCTGTATCTAGGGCGGTCCGTCGAGCCCCTCACACTCCTGTATCTGGGGAGGTCCCTCTAACCCCTCTGTCACACTCCTGTATCTGGGGAGGTAATTCTAACCCCTTTCTCACGCTCCTGTATCTGGGGAAGTCCCTCTAACCCCTCACACTCCTGTGTCTGGGGAGGTCCCTCTAACCCCTCTCTCACACTCCTGTATCTGGGGAGGTCCCTCTAACACCTCACTCACACTCCTGTATCTGGGGAGGTCCCGCTAACCCCTCTCTCACACTCCTGTATCTGGGGAGGTCCTTCGAATCCCTCTCTCACACTCATGAATCTGGGGAGGTCCCTCTAACCCCTCTCTCACACACCTGTATCTGGGTAGGTCACTCTAACCACTCAAACTCCAGGATCTGGGGAGGTCGCTCTAACCCCTTTCTCACACTCCTGTATCTGGGGAGGTCCCTCTAACCCCTCTCTCACACTCCTGTATCTGGGGAGGTCCTTTTAACCCCTCTCTCACACTCATGTATGTGGGGAGGTCCCTCTAACCCCTCACTCTCCTGTATCTGGGGATGTCCATCTAACCCCTCTCTCACACTCCTGTATCTGGGGAGGTGCCTCTAACCCCTCTCTCACACTCCTGTATCTGGGTAGGTCCCTCTAACCACTCAAACTCCTGTATCTGGGCAGGTCCCTCTAATTCCTCTCTCACACTCCTGTATCTGGGGAGGTCCTTTTAACCCCTCACACTCCTATATCTGGGGTGGTCCCTCTAACCCCCCTCTCACACTCCGATATCTGGGAAGGTCACTCTGACCTCTCTCTCACACTCCTATATCTGCGAATGTCCCTCTAACCCCTCTCTCACATATTCATCGATCTGAGGATGTCCCTCTAACACCTCTCTCACACTCCTATATCTAGGCGCTCCCTCTAACCGCTCTCTCAGACACCTGTATCCGGGGAGGTCCCTCTAACCCATCTCACACACTTCTATATCTTGGGAGGTCACTCTAACCCCTCTCTCACACACTCCTGTATCTGGGGATGTCGTTCTAACCCCTCTCTCACACTCCTGTACCTCGGTAGGTCCATCAAACCCCAGACCCCTCTCACACTCCTGTATCTGGGAAGGTCCCACTAACCCCTCTCTAACACTCCTGTATCTGGGGAGCTCCCTCTAACCCCTCTCTCACACTCCTGTATCTGGAGAGCTCCCTCAAATCCCTCTCTCACACTGCTGTATCTGGGGAGGTCCCTATAATCCCTCCTGCACACTCCTGTATCTGGGGAGGTCCCTCTAACCCCTCTCTCACACTCCTGTATCTGTGGACGTCCCTTTTAATCAGTGAGATCCTGCCCATTTTACTGTGCACAGCAAGAATCCTTGCATGGACCTGTGTCAGGTTGAGGACAGTGATTTGCTTGAGGGAGGAGAGAATGAAGAAGGAGCTGTGATTCCATAATATCTATTGTGAATACCTCTCTTGCTATTTCCCTGGTATTGTGAACAGTAAGGGGTGAACAATTGACTGGGTGTGTTTCGAAGATGTACGTGAAACTGTCGTTTCACAGGGGTATAATCAGCTGTGATATTCATTCCAGTTTACTGCAGCTATCCTTATTTCAACCTGAAATATTTGCTTAGATTTTGTGAAAGGAAAGGTTAAAAAATGCCTGTACAACTGACCTCGTCTCTGAGCTTGAGACTGAGACAACAGCTCCCTGTTATAAACTGATATCAACACAGTCTGATTCTGAACGCAAATTCCGAGGTGAGGTTTCTGGGGTGCTCGCTCACAACGCTGTGTCTGGGGAGGTCCTTTTCACCATCGCTCTCACCTCAGCATCTAGAGAGGTTCCTTTAACCCATCTCTCATACACCTGTATCTGGGGAGCTCCTCTAACCCCTCTCTCACACTCCTGTATCTGGGGAGGTCCCTCTAACCCCTCTCTCACACTCCTGTATCTCGGGCGGTTCGTCGAACCCCTCACACTCCTGTATCTGGGGAGGTCCCTCTAACCCATCTCTCACACTCCTGTATCTGGGGAGGTCCCTCTAACCCCTCTCTCACACTCCTGTATCTGGGGAGGTCCTTTTAACCCCTCTCTCACACTCATGTATGTGGGGAGGTCCCTCTAACCCCTCACTCTCCTGTATCTGGGGATGTCCATCTAACCCCTCTCTCACACTCCTGTATCTGGGGAGGTGCCTCTAACCCCTCTCTCACACTCCTGTATCTGGGTAGGTCCCTCTAACCACTCAAACTCCTGTATCTGGGGAGGTCCCTCTAATTCCTCTCTCACACTCCTGTATCTGGGGAGGTCCCTCTAACCCCTCACACTCCTATATCTGGGGTGGTCCCTCTAACCCCTCTCTCACACTCCTGTATCTGGAGAGGTCCATCTAACCCTTCTCTCTCACTCCTATATCTTGGGAGGTCCCTCTAACCATTCTCTCACACACGCCTGTATCTGGGGAGATCCCTCCATCCCCTCTCTCACATCTCCTGTACCTCGGTAGTTCCATCTAACCAACTCCCCCCTCTCACACACCAGTATCTGAATAGCACCCTCTAACCCCTCTCTCAAATTCCTGTATCTGGGGAGGACCCTCTAAACTCTCTCTCGCACTCCTATATCTGGAGAGGTCCCGCTGACCCCGCCTGCACACTCCTGTATCTAGCGATGTCCCTCTAACCCCTCTCTCACATTCCTGCATCTGTGGACGTCCCTTTTAATCAGTGAGCTAGTGCCCATTTTACTGTACACAGCAAGAATACTTGCATGGACCTGTGTCAGGTTGAGGTTAGTGGTTTGCTTGAGGGAGGAGAGAATGAGCAAGGAGCTGTGATTCCATAATAGCTATTGTGAATACCTCTCTTGCTATTTCCCTGGTATTGTTGACAGTAAGGGGTGAACAATTGACTGGGTGTGATGGAAGATGTATGTGAATCTGTCGTTTAACAGGGGTCTAATCAGCTGTGATATTCATTCAAGTTTACGGCAGCTATCCTTATTTCAACCTGAAATATTTGCTCAGGTTTTGTGAAAGTGTAGGTTAAAAAATGCTTGTAAAACTGACCTCGTCTCTGAGCTTGAGACGAAGACAACAGCTCCCAGTTATAAACTGATATCAACACAGTCTGACTCTGGACGCAAATTCCGAGGTCAGGTTTCTGGGGTGCTCGCTCGAAAATCTCGCTCACACCCCTGTGTCTGGGGAGGTCCATTTCACCATCGCTCTCACCTCAGCATCTAGAGAGGTTCCTTTAAACCATCTCTCAAAGTACTGTATCCTCGGAGGTCCCTCTAACCCTTCTCACACTCCTGTATCTGGGGAGCTCCTCCAAACCCTCTCTCACACTCCTGTATCTAGGGAGGTCCCTCTAACCCCTCTCTCACACTCCTGTATCTAGGGCGGTCCGTCGAGCCCCTCACACTCCTGTATCTGGGGAGGTCCCTCTAACCCCTCTGTCACACTCCTGTATCTGGGGAGGTAATTCTAACCCCTTTCTCACGCTCCTGTATCTGGGGAAGTCCCTCTAACCCCTCACACTCCTGTGTCTGGGGAGGTCCCTCTAACCCCTCTCTCACACTCCTGTATCTGGGGAGGTCCCTCTAACACCTCACTCACACTCCTGTATCTGGGGAGGTCCCTCTAACCCCTCTCTCACACTCCTGTATCTGGGGAGGTCCTTCGAATCCCTCTCTCACACTCATGAATCTGGGGAGGTCCCTCTAACCCCTCTCTCACACACCTGTATCTGGGTAGGTCACTCTAACCACTCAAACTCCAGGATCTGGGGAGGTCGCTCTAACCCCTTTCTCACACTCCTGTATCTGGGGAGGTCCCTCTAACCCCTCTCTCACACTCCTGTATCTGGGGAGGTCCTTTTAACCCCTCTCTCACACTCATGTATGTGGGGAGGTCCCTCTAACCCCTCACTCTCCTGTATCTGGGGATGTCCATCTAACCCCTCTCTCACACTCCTGTATCTGGGGAGGTGCCTCTAACCCCTCTCTCACACTCCTGTATCTGGGTAGGTCCCTCTAACCACTCAAACTCCTGTATCTGGGCAGGTCCCTCTAATTCCTCTCTCACACTCCTGTATCTGGGGAGGTCCTTTTACCCCCTCACACTCCTATATCTGGGGTGTTCCCTCTAACCCCTCTCTCACACTCCTGTGTCTGGAGAGGTCCATCTAACCCTTCTCTCTCACTCCTATATCTTGGGAGGTCCCTCTCACCATTCTCTCACACACGCCTGTATCTGGGGAGATCCCTCCATCCCCTCTCTCACATCTCCTGTACCTCGGTAGTTCCATCTAACCCACTCCCCCCTCTCACACACCAGTATCTGAATAGCACCCTCTAACCCCTCTCTCAAATTCCTGTATCTGGGGAGGACCCTCTAAACTCTCTCTCGCACTCCTATATCTGGAGAGGTCCCGCTGACCCCGCCCGCACACTCCTGTATCTAGCGATGTCCCTCTAACCCCTCTCTCACATTCCTGCATCTGTGGACGTCCCTTTTAATCAGTGAGCTAGTGCCCATTTTACTGTACACAGCAAGAATACTTGCATGGACCTGTGTCAGGTTGAGGTTAGTGGTTTGCTTGAGGGAGGAGAGAATGAGCAAGGAGCTGTGATTCCATAATAGCTATTGTGAATACCTCTCTTGCTATTTCCCTGGTATTGTTGACAGTAAGGGGTGAACAATTGACTGGGTGTGATGGAAGATGTATGTGAATCTGTCGTTTAACAGGGGACTAATCAGCTGTGATATTCATTCAAGTTTACGGCAGCTATCCTTATTTCAACCTGAAATATTTGCTCAGGTTTTGTGAAAGTGTAGGTTAAAAAATGCTTGTAAAACTGACCTCGTCTCTGAGCTTGAGACGAAGACAACAGCTCCCAGTTATAAACTGATATCAACACAGTCTGACTCTGGACGCAAATTCCGAGGTCAGGTTTCTGGGGTGCTCGCTCGAAAATCTCGCTCACACCCCTGTGTCTGGGGAGGTCCATTTCACCATCGCTCTCACCTCAGCATCTAGAGAGGTTCCTTTAAACCATCTCTCAAAGTACTGTATCCTCGGAGGTCCCTCTAACCCCTCTCACACTCCTGTATCTGGGGAGCTCCTCCAAACCCTCTCTCACACTCCTGTATCTAGGGAGGTCCCTCTAACCCCTCTCTCACACTCCTGTATCTAGGGTGGTCCGTCGAGCCCCTCACACTCCTGTATCTGGGGAGGTCCCTCTAACCCCTCTGTCACACTCCTGTATCTGGGGAGGTAACTCTAACCCCTTTCTCACGCTCCTGTATCTGGGGAGGTCCCTCTAACCCCTCTCTCACACTCCTGTATCTGGGGAGGTCCCTCTAACCCCTCTCTCACACTCCTGTATCTGGGGATGTCCTTCGAATCCCTCTCTCACACTCATGTATCTGGGGAGGTCCCTCTAACCCCTCTCTCACACACCTGTATCTGGGTAGGTCACTCTAACCACTCAAACTCCAGGATCTGGGGAGGTCGCTCTAACCCCTTTCTCACACTCCTGTATCTGGGGAGGTCCCTCTAACCCCTCACACTCCTGTATCTGGGGAGGTCTCTCAAATCCCTCTCTCACACTCCTGAATCTCGGGAGGTCCCTCTAACCCCTCTCTCACACTCCTGTATTTGGAAAAGTGCCTCTAACCGCTCTCTCACACTCCTGTATCTGGAGAGCTCCCTCTAACCATCTCTCACATTAAAGTATCTGGGGAGGACCCTCTAACCTCTCTCTCACACTCCTGTATCTGGGGAGATCCCTCTAAACCCTTTCTCACTCTCCTGTATCTGGGGAGGTCCCTCTAATTCCTCTCAAACACTCCTGTATCTCGGTAGTTCCATCTAACCCCCCCCCTCTCACACACCAGTATCTGGATAGCTCCCTCTAACCCCCCTCTCACATTCCTGTATCTGGGGAGGACCCTCTACCATCTCTCGCACTCCTATATCTGGGGAGGTCCCGCTGACCCCGCCTGCACACTCCTGTATCTAGCGATGTCCCTCTAACCCCTCTCTCACACTCCTGCATCTGTGGACGTCCCTTTTAATCAGTGAGCTCGTGCCCATTTTACTGTACACAGCAAGAATCCTTGCATGGACCTGTGTCAGGTTGAGGTCAGTGATTTGCTTGAGGGAGGAGAGAATGAGCAAGGAGGTGTGATTCCATAATAGCTATTGTGAATACCTCTCTTGCTATTTCCCTGGTATTGTGGACAGTAAGGGGTGAACAATTGACTGGGTGTGTTTGGAGGATGTATGTGAATCTGTCGTTTCACAGGGGTCTAATCAGCTGTGATATTCATTCAAGTTTACGGCAGCTATCCTTATTTCAACCTGAAATATTTGCTCAGGTTTTGTGAAAGTGTAGGTTAAAAAATGCTTGTAAAACTGACCTCGTCTCTGAGCTTGAGACTAAGACAACAGCTCCCAGTTATAAACTGATATCAACACAGTCTGAATATGGATGCAATTCCGAGTTCAGGTTTCTGGGGAGCTCGCTCGAACATCTCGCTCACACTCCTGTGTCTGGGGAGATCCTTTTCACCATCTCTCTCACCTCAGTATCTAGAGAGGTTCCTTTAAACCATCTCAAAGTACTGTATCCTAGGAGGTCCCTCTAACCCCTCTCACACTCCTGTGTCTGGGGAGGACCCTCTAACCCCTCTATCGCACTACTGTATCTGGGGAGGTTCTTCTACCGACTGTCTCACACACTCCTGTATCTGGGGAGGTCCCTCTAACACGTCTCTCACACTCCTGTATCTGGGGAGGTTCCTCTAACCCCTCTCTCACACTACTGTAACTGGGGAGGTCCCTCCATTCCCCCTCTCACAGTCCTGAATCTGGGGAGGTCGCTCTAACCCCTCTTTCACACTCCTATATCTGGGGAGGTCCCTCTAACCCCTCTCTCACACTCCTATATCTGTGGATGTCACTCTAACCCCTCTCTCACACACTCCTGTATCTGTGGAGGTCCCTCTAACCGTTCTCTCACACTCCTGTATCTGGCGAGTTCCCTCTAACAACCCCTCTCACACTCCTATATCGGGGAAGGTCCCTCTAACCCCTCTCTCACACTCCTGTATCTGTGGAGGTCCCTCTAACCCATCTGTCACACTCCTGTATCTGGGGAGGTCCCTCTAACCCTTCTCTCACACTTCTGTATCTGGGGAGGTCCCTCAAAACACTCTCACACTCCTGTATCTGGGGAGGTCCCTCTAACCCCTCTCGCACACTCCTGTATCTTGGTAGGTCCCTCTAAACCCTCACACTCCTGTATCTGGGGAGGTCCCTCGAACCCCTCTATCACACTCCTGTATCTGGGGAGGTCCCTCAAAACACTCTCTCACACTCCTGTATCTGGGGAGGTCCCTCTAACCCCTCTCGCACACTCCTGTATCTTGGTAGGTCCCTCTAAACCCTCACACTCCTGTATCTGGCGAGTTCCCTCTAACAACCCCTCTCACACTCCTATATCGGGGAAGGTCCCTCTAACCCCTCTCTCACACTCCTGTATCTGTGGAGGTCCCTCTAACCCATCTGTCACACTCCTGTATCTGGGGAGGTCCCTCTAACCCTTCTCTCACACTTCTGTATCTGGGGAGGTCCCTCAAAACACTCTCTCACACTCCTGTATCTGGGGAGGTCCCTCTAACCCCTCTCGCACACTCCTGTATCTTGGTAGGTCCCTCTAAACCCTCACACTCCTGTATCTGGGGAGGTCCCTCGAACCCCTCTCTCACACTCCTGTATCGGGGTAGGTCCCTCTAACCCCTCTCTCACACTCCTGTATCTGGCGAGTTCCCTATAACCCCCACTCTCACACTCCGATATCTGGGGAGGTCTCTCTGACCTCTCTCTCACACTCCTATATCTGGGGAAGTCCCTCTAACCCCTCTTTCACACATTCCTATATCTGGCGAGGTCCCTGTAACCCCTCTCTCACACTCCTGTATCGGGGTAGGTCCCTCTAACCCCTCTCTCACACTCATGTATCTGGGGAGGTCCCTCTAACCCATATGTCACACTCCTGTATCTGGGGAGGTCCCTCTAACCCTTCTCTCACACTTCTGTGTCTGGGGAGGTCCGTCAAAACACTCTCTCACACTCCTGTATCTGGGGAGGTCCCTCTAACCCCTCTCTCACACTCCTATATCTGGGGATGTCACTCTAACCCCTCTCTCACACACTCCTGTATCTGTGGAGGTCCCTCTAACCGTTCTCTCACACTCCTGTATCTGGCGAGTTCCCTCTAACAACCCCTCTCACACTCCTATATCGGGGAAGGTCCCTCTAACCCCTCTCTCACACTCCTGTATCTGTGGAGGTCCCTCTAACCCATCTGTCACACTCCTGTATCTGGGGAGGTCCCTCTAACCCTTCTCTCACACTTCTGTATCTGGGGAGGTCCCTCAAAACACTCTCTCACACTCCTGTATCTGGGGAGGTCCCTTTAACCCCTCTCGCACACTCCTGTATCTTGGTAGGTCCCTCTAAACCCTCACACTCCTGTATCTGGGGAGGTCCCTCGAACCCCTCTATCACACTCCTGTATCTGGGGAGGTCCCTCTAACCCCTCTCTCACACTCCTGTATCTCGGCAGGTCCCTCTAATCCCGCTCTCACACTCCTGTATCTCGGGATGTCCCTCTAACCCCTCTCTCACTCTCCTGTATCTGGGGAGGTCCCTCTAACCCCTCTCTCACACTCCTGTATCTGGGTAGGTCTCTCAAACCACTCTCTCACACTCCTGTATCTCGGGAGGTCCCTCTAACCCCTCTCTCACACTCCTGTATCTGGGGACGTTCCTTTAACCCTTCTCTCACACTCCTGTATCTGGGGATGTCCGTCTAACCACTCTCTCACACTCCTGTATCTGAGGAAGTTACTCTAACCCCACTCTCACACTCCTGTGTCTGGAAAAGTGCCTCTAACCCCTCTCTCACACTCCTGTATCGGTGGAAGTCGCTCTAATCTCTCTCTCACACTCCTGTATCTGGGGAGATCCCTCTAACCCCTCACTCTCCTCTATCTGGGGTGGTCCCTCTAACCCCTCTCTCACACTCCTGTGTCTGGGGAGGTCCCTCTAACCATTCTCTCACACTCCTATATTGAGGGAGGTCCCTCTAACCCCTCTCTCGCACACTCCTGTACCTCGGGAGGTGCATCTAACCCCCCATCCCACTCACACACTCCGGTATCTGGAGACTTCCCTCTAACCGTTCTCTCACACTCCTGTATTTGGTGAGCTCCCTCTAACCTCTCTCTCACACTCCTGTAGCTGGGGAGGTCCCACTAACCCCTCTCTCACACATCAGTATCTGGATATCTCCCTCTAACCCCCCTCTCACATTCCTGTATCTGGTGAAGACCCTCTAACCATCTCTCGCACTCCTATATCTGGGGAGGTCCCGCTGACCCCGCCTGCACACTGCTGTATCTGGGGAGGTCCCTCTAACACCTCAGTCACACTCCTGTATCTGGGGAGGTCCCTCTAACCCCTCTCTCACACTCCTGTATCTGGGGAGGTCCTTCTAATCCCTCTCTCACACTCATGTATCTGGGGAGGTCCCTCTAACCCCTCTCTCACACTCCTGTATCTGGGTAGGTCCCTCTAACCACTCAAACTCCTGTATCTGGGGAGGTCCCTCTAACCCCTTTCTCACACTCCTGTATCTGGGGAAATCCCTCTAACCCCTCACACTCCTGTCTCTGGGGAGGTCTCTCAAACCCCTCTCTCACACTCCTGAATCTCGGGAGGTCCCTCTAACCCCTCTCTCACACTCCTGTATTTGGAAAAGTGCCTCTAACCCCTCTCTCACACTCCTGTATCTGGAGAGCTCCCTCGAACCATCTCTCACATTAAAGTATCTTGGGAGGACCCTCTAACCTCTCACTCACACTCCTGTATCTGGGGAGATCCCTCTAAACCCTCTGTCACTCTCCTGTATCTGGGGAGGTCCCTCTAATTCCTCTCTCTCACTCCTATATCTTGGGAGGTCCCTCTAACCATTCTCTCACACACGCCTGTATCTGGGGAGATCCCTCCATCCCCTCTCTCACATCTCCTGTACCTCGGTAGTTCCATCTAACCCACTCCCCCCTCTCACACACCAGTATCTGAATAGCACCCTCTAACCCCTCTCTCAAATTCCTGTATCTGAGGAGGACCCTCTAAACTCTCTCTCGCACTCCTATATCTGGAGAGGTCCCGCTGACCCCGCCTGCACACTCCTGTATCTAGCGATGTCCCTCTAACCCCTCTCTCACATTCCTGCATCTGTGGACGTCCCTTTTAATCAGTGAGATAGTGCCCATTTTACTGTACACAGCAAGAATACTTGCATGGACCTGTGTCAGGTTGAGGTTAGTGGTTTGCTTGAGGGAGGAGAGAATGAGCAAGGAGCTGTGATTCCATAATAGCTATTGTGAATACCTCTCTTGCTATTTCCCTGGTATTGTTGACAGTAAGGGGTGAACAATTGACTGGGTGTGATGGAAGATGTATGTGAATCTGTCGTTTAACAGGGGACTAATCAGCTGTGATATTCATTCAAGTTTACGGCAGCTATCCTTATTTCAACCTGAAATATTTGCTCAGGTTTTGTGAAAGTGTAGGTTAAAAAATGCTTGTAAAACTGACCTCGTCTCTGAGCTTGAGACGAAGACAACAGCTCCCAGTTATCAACTGATATCAACACAGTCTGACTCTGGACGCAAATTCCGAGGTCAGGTTTCTGGGGTGCTCGCTCGAAAATCTCGCTCACACCCCTGTGTCTGGGGAGGTCCATTTCACCATCGCTCTCACCTCAGCATCTAGAGAGGTTCCTTTAAACCATCTCTCAAAGTACTGTATCCTCGGAGGTCCCTCTAACCCTTTCTCACTCTCCTGTATCTGGGGAGGTCCCTCTAATTCCTCTCAAACACTCCTGTATCTCGGTAGTTCCATCTAACCCCCCCCCTCTCACACACCAGTATCTGGATAGCTCCCTCTAACCCCCCTCTCACATTCCTGTATCTGGGGAGGACCCTCTACCATCTCTCGCACTCCTATATCTGGGGAGGTCCCGCTGACCCCGCCTGCACACTCCTGTATCTAGCGATGTCCCTCTAACCCCTCTCTCACACTCCTGCATCTGTGGACGTCCCTTTTAATCAGTGAGCTCGTGCCCATTTTACTGTACACAGCAAGAATCCTTGCATGGACCTGTGTCAGGTTGAGGTCAGTGATTTGCTTGAGGGAGGAGAGAATGAGCAAGGAGGTGTGATTCCATAATAGCTATTGTGAATACCTCTCTTGCTATTTCCCTGGTATTGTGGACAGTAAGGGGTGAACAATTGACTGGGTGTGTTTGGAGGATGTATGTGAATCTGTCGTTTCACAGGGGTCTAATCAGCTGTGATATTCATTCAAGTTTACGGCAGCTATCCTTATTTCAACCTGAAATATTTGCTCAGGTTTTGTGAAAGTGTAGGTTAAAAAATGCTTGTAAAACTGACCTCGTCTCTGAGCTTGAGACTAAGACAACAGCTCCCAGGTATAAACTGATATCAACACAGTCTGAATATGGATGCAATTCCGAGTTCAGGTTTCTGGGGAGCTCGCTCGAACATCTCGCTCACACTCCTGTGTCTGGGGAGATCCTTTTCACCATCTCTCTCACCTCAGTATCTAGAGAGGTTCCTTTAAACCATCTCAAAGTACTGTATCCTAGGAGGTCCCTCTAACCCCTCTCACACTCCTGTGTCTGGGGAGGACCCTCTAACCCCTCTATCGCACTACTGTATCTGGGGAGGTTCTTCTACCGACTGTCTCACACACTCCTGTATCTGGGGAGGTCCCTCTAACACGTCTCTCACACTCCTGTATCTGGGGAGGTTCCTCTAACCCCTCTCTCACACTACTGTAACTGGGGAGGTCCCTCCATTCCCCCTCTCACAGTCCTGAATCTGGGGAGGTCGCTCTAACCCCTCTTTCACACTCCTATATCTGGGGAGGTCCCTCTAACCCCTCTCTCACACTCCTATATCTGTGGATGTCACTCTAACCCCTCTCTCACACACTCCTGTATCTGTGGAGGTCCCTCTAACCGTTCTCTCACACTCCTGTATCTGGCGAGTTCCCTCTAACAACCCCTCTCACACTCCTATATCGGGGAAGGTCCCTCTAACCCCTCTCTCACACTCCTGTATCTGTGGAGGTCCCTCTAACCCATCTGTCACACTCCTGTATCTGGGGAGGTCCCTCTAACCCTTCTCTCACACTTCTGTATCTGGGGAGGTCCCTCAAAACACTCTCTCACACTCCTGTATCTGGGGAGGTCCCTCTAACCCCTCTCGCACACTCCTGTATCTTGGTAGGTCCCTCTAAACCCTCACACTCCTGTATCTGGGGAGGTCCCTCGAACCCCTCTATCACACTCCTGTATCTGGGGAGGTCCCTCAAAACACTCTCTCACACTCCTGTATCTGGGGAGGTCCCTCTAACCCCTCTCGCACACTCCTGTATCTTGGTAGGTCCCTCTAAACCCTCACACTCCTGTATCTGGCGAGTTCCCTCTAACAACCCCTCTCACACTCCTATATCGGGGAAGGTCCCTCTAACCCCTCTCTCACACTCCTGTATCTGTGGAGGTCCCTCTAACCCATCTGTCACACTCCTGTATCTGGGGAGGTCCCTCTAACCCTTCTCTCACACTTCTGTATCTGGGGAGGTCCCTCAAAACACTCTCTCACACTCCTGTATCTGGGGAGGTCCCTCTAACCCCTCTCGCACACTCCTGTATCTTGGTAGGTCCCTCTAAACCCTCACACTCCTGTATCTGGGGAGGTCCCTCGAACCCCTCTCTCACACTCCTGTATCGGGGTAGGTCCCTCTAACCCCTCTCTCACACTCCTGTATCTGGCGAGTTCCCTATAACCCCCACTCTCACACTCCGATATCTGGGGAGGTCTCTCTGACCTCTCTCTCACACTCCTATATCTGGGGAAGTCCCTCTAACCCCTCTTTCACACATTCCTATATCTGGCGAGGTCCCTGTAACCCCTCTCTCACACTCCTGTATCGGGGTAGGTCCCTCTAACCCCTCTCTCACACTCATGTATCTGGGGAGGTCCCTCTAACCCATATGTCACACTCCTGTATCTGGGGAGGTCCCTCTAACCCTTCTCTCACACTTCTGTGTCTGGGGAGGTCCGTCAAAACACTCTCTCACACTCCTGTATCTGGGGAGGTCCCTCTAACCCCTCTCTCACACTCCTATATCTGGGGATGTCACTCTAACCCCTCTCTCACACACTCCTGTATCTGTGGAGGTCCCTCTAACCGTTCTCTCACACTCCTGTATCTGGCGAGTTCCCTCTAACAACCCCTCTCACACTCCTATATCGGGGAAGGTCCCTCTAACCCCTCTCTCACACTCCTGTATCTGTGGAGGTCCCTCTAACCCATCTGTCACACTCCTGTATCTGGGGAGGTCCCTCTAACCCTTCTCTCACACTTCTGTATCTGGGGAGGTCCCTCAAAACACTCTCTCACACTCCTGTATCTGGGGAGGTCCCTTTAACCCCTCTCGCACACTCCTGTATCTTGGTAGGTCCCTCTAAACCCTCACACTCCTGTATCTGGGGAGGTCCCTCGAACCCCTCTATCACACTCCTGTATCTGGGGAGGTCCCTCTAACCCCTCTCTCACACTCCTTTATCTCGGCAGGTCCCTCTAATCCCGCTCTCACACTCCTGTATCTCGGGATGTCCCTCTAACCCCTCTCTCACTCTCCTGTATCTGGGGAGGTCCCTCTAACCCCTCTCTCACACTCCTGTATCTGGGTAGGTCTCTCAAACCACTCTCTCACACTCCTGTATCTCGGGAGGTCCCTCTAACCCCTCTCTCACACTCCTGTATCTGGGGACGTTCCTTTAACCCTTCTCTCACACTCCTGTATCTGGGGATGTCCGTCTAACCACTCTCTCACACTCCTGTATCTGAGGAAGTTACTCTAACCCCACTCTCACACTCCTGTGTCTGGAAAAGTGCCTCTAACCCCTCTCTCACACTCCTGTATCGGTGGAAGTCGCTCTAATCTCTCTCTCACACTCCTGTATCTGGGGAGATCCCTCTAACCCCTCACTCTCCTCTATCTGGGGTGGTCCCTCTAACCCCTCTCTCACACTCCTGTGTCTGGGGAGGTCCCTCTAACCATTCTCTCACACTCCTATATTGAGGGAGGTCCCTCTAACCCCTCTCTCGCACACTCCTGTACCTCGGGAGGTGCATCTAACCCCCCATCCCACTCACACACTCCGGTATCTGGAGACTTCCCTCTAACCGTTCTCTCACACTCCTGTATTTGGTGAGCTCCCTCTAACCTCTCTCTCACACTCCTGTAGCTGGGGAGGTCCCACTAACCCCTCTCTCACACATCAGTATCTGGATATCTCCCTCTAACCCCCCTCTCACATTCCTGTATCTGGCGAGGACCCTCTAACCATCTCTCGCACTCCTATATCTGGGGAGGTCCCGCTGACCCCGCCTGCACACTGCTGTATCTGGGGAGGTCCCTCTAACACCTCACTCACACTCCTGTATCTGGGGAGGTCCCTCTAACCCCTCTCTCACACTCCTGTATCTGGGGAGGTCCTTCTAATCCCTCTCTCACACTCATGTATCTGGGGAGGTCCCTCTAACCCCTCTCTCACACTCCTGTATCTGGGTAGGTCCCTCTAAACACTCAAACTCCTGTATCTGGGGAGGTCCCTCTAACCCCTTTCTCACACTCCTGTATCTGGGGAAATCCCTCTAACCCCTCACACTCCTGTCTCTGGGGAGGTCTCTCAAACCCCTCTCTCACACTCCTGAATCTCGGGAGGTCCCTCTAACCCCTCTCTCACACTCCTGTATTTGGAAAAGTGCCTCTAACCCCTCTCTCACACTCCTGTATCTGGAGAGCTCCCTCGAACCATCTCTCACATTAAAGTATCTGGGGAGGACCCTCTAACCTCTCACTCACACTCCTGTATCTGGGGAGATCCCTCTAAACCCTCTGTCACTCTCCTGTATCTGGGGAGGTCCCTCTAATTCCTCTCTCTCACTCCTATATCTTGGGAGGTCCCTCTAACCATTCTCTCACACACGCCTGTATCTGGGGAGATCCCTCCATCCCCTCTCTCACATCTCCTGTACCTCGGTAGTTCCATCTAACCCACTCCCCCCTCTCACACACCAGTATCTGAATAGCACCCTCTAACCCCTCTCTCAAATTCCTGTATCTGAGGAGGACCCTCTAAACTCTCTCTCGCACTCCTATATCTGGAGAGGTCCCGCTGACCCCGCCTGCACACTCCTGTATCTAGCGATGTCCCTCTAACCCCTCTCTCACATTCCTGCATCTGTGGACGTCCCTTTTAATCAGTGAGCTAGTGCCCATTTTACTGTACACAGCAAGAATACTTGCATGGACCTGTGTCAGGTTGAGGTTAGTGGTTTGCTTGAGGGAGGAGAGAATGAGCAAGGAGCTGTGATTCCATAATAGCTATTGTGAATACCTCTCTTGCTATTTCCCTGGTATTGTTGACAGTAAGGGGTGAACAATTGACTGGGTGTGATGGAAGATGTATGTGAATCTGTCGTTTAACAGGGGACTAATCAGCTGTGATATTCATTCAAGTTTACGGCAGCTATCCTTATTTCAACCTGAAATATTTGCTCAGGTTTTGTGAAAGTGTAGGTTAAAAAATGCTTGTAAAACTGACCTCGTCTCTGAGCTTGAGACGAAGACAACAGCTCCCAGTTATAAACTGATATCAACACAGTCTGACTCTGGACGCAAATTCCGAGGTCAGGTTTCTGGGGTGCTCGCTCGAAAATCTCGCTCACACCCCTGTGTCTGGGGAGGTCCATTTCACCATCGCTCTCACCTCAGCCTCTAGAGAGGTTCCTTTAAACCATCTCTCAAAGTACTGTATCCTCGGAGGTCCCTCTAACCCCTCTCACACTCCTGTATCTGGGGAGCTCCTCCAAACTCTCTCTCTCACACTCCTGTATCTAGGGAGGTCCCTCTAACCCCTCTCTCACACTCCTGTATCTAGGGCGGTCCGTCGAGCCCCTCACACTCCTGTATCTGGGGAGGTCCCTCTAACCCCTCTGTCACACTCCTGTATCTGGGGAGGTAACTCTAACCCCTTTCTCACGCTCCTGTATCTGGGGAGGTCCCTCTAAACCCTCTGTCACTCTCCTGTATCTGGGGAGGTCCCTCTAATTCCTCTCTAACACTCCTTTATCTTGGGAGGTCCCTCTAACCCCTCACACTCCTATATCTGGGGTGGTCCCACTAACCCCTCTCTCACACTCCTGTATCTGGAGAGGTCCCTCTATCCCTTCTCTCTCACTCCTATATCTTGGGAGGTCCCTCCAGCCCCTCTCTCACATCTCCTGTACCTCGGTAGTTCCATCTAACCCCCCCCCCCCCGTCTCACACACCAGTATCTGGATAGCTCCCTCTAACCCCCCTCTCACATTCCTGTATCTGGGGAGGACCCTCTAACCATCTCTCGCACTCCTATATCTGGGGAGGTCCCGCTGACCCCGCCTGCACACTCCTGTATCTAGCGATGTCCCTCTAACCCCTCTCTCACACTCCTGCATCTGTGGACGTCCCTTTTAATCAGTGAGCTCGTGCCCATTTTACTGTACACAGCAAGAATCCTTGCATGGACCTGTGTCAGGTTGAGGTCAGTGATTTGCTTGAGGGAGGAGAGAATGAGCAAGGAGCTGTGATTCCATAATAGCTATTGTGAATACCTCTCTTGCTAGTTCCCTGGTATTGTGGACAGTAAGGGGTGAACAATTGACTGGGTGAGTTTGGAGGATGTATGTGAATCTGTCGTTTCACAGGGGTCTAATCAGCTGTGATATTCATTCAAGTTTACGGCAGCTATCCTTATTTCAACCTGAAATATTTGCTCAGGTTTTGTTAAAATGTAGGTTAAAAAATGCTTGTAAAACTGACCTCGTCTCTGAGCTTGAGACTAAGACAACAGCTCCCAGTTATAAACTGATATCAACACAGTCTGAATATGGATGCAATTCCGAGTTCAGGTTTCTGGGGAGCTCGCTCGAACATCTCGCTCACACTCCTGTGTCTGGGGAGATCCTTTTCACCATCTCTCTCACCTCAGTATCTAGAGAGGTTCCTTTAAACCATCTCTCAAAGTACTGTATCCTAGGAGGTCCCTCTAACCCCTCTCACACTCCTGTATCTGGGGAGGTCCCTCTTAACCCTCTGTCACACTCCTGTATCTGGGGAGTTCCCTCTAACCCCTCTCTCACACTCCTGTATCTGGGGAGGTCCCTCTAACCCCTCTATCACACTCCTGTATCTGGGGAGGTTCTTCTAACCACTGTCTCACACTCCTGTATCGGGGAAAGTGTCTCTAACCCCTATCTATCACTCCTGTATCTGGGGAGGTCCCTCTAACCCCGCTCTCACACTCCTGTATCTGGGGAGGTCCCTCTAACACGTCTCTCACACTCCTGTATCTGGGGAGGTTCCTCTAACCCCTCTCTCACACTACTGTAACTGGGGAGGTCCCTCCATTCCCCCTCTCACAGTCCTGAATCTGGGGACGTCGCTCTAACCCCTCTTTCACACTCCTATATCTGGGGAGGTCCCTCTAATCCCTCTCTCACACTCCTATATCTGGGGAAGTCCCTCTCACCCCTCTCTCACACACTCCTGTATCTGTGGAGGTCCCTCTAACCCTTCTCTCACACTCCTGTATCTGGCGAGTTCCCTCTAACAACCCCTCTCACACTCCTGCATCGGGGAAGGTCCCTCTAACCCCTCACTCACACTCCTGTATCTGTGGAGGTCCCTCTAACCCATCTGTCACACTCCTGTACCTGGGGAGGTCCCTCTAACCCTTCTCTCACACTTCTGTATCTGGGGAGGTCCCTCAAAACACTCTCTCACACTCCTGTATCTGGGGAGGTCACTCTAAACCCTCACACTCCTGTATCTGGGGAGGTCCCTCGAACCCCTCTATCACACTCCTGTATCTGGGGAGGTCCCTCTAACCCCTCTCTCATACTCCTGTATCGCGGTAGGTCCCTCTAACCCCTCTCTCACACTCCTGTATCTGGCGAGTTCCCTATAACCCCCACTCTCACACTCCGATATCTGGGGAGGTCTCTCTGACCTCTCTCTCACACTCCTATATCTGGGGAAGTCCCTCTAACCCCTCTTTCACACATTCCTATATCTGGGGACGTCCCTGTAACCCCTCTCTCACCCACTCCTGTATCAGGGGACGTCCCTCTAACCCCTCTCTCACACTCCTGTATCGGGGTAGGTCCCTCTAAACCCTCTCTCACACTCCTGTATCTGGGGAGGTCCCTCTAACCCCTTTCTCACACACCTGTATCTGGGTTGTTCCCTCTAAACCCTCACACTTCTGTATCTGGGGAGGTCCCTCTAACACCTCACTCACACTCCTATATCTGGGGAAGTCCCTCTAACCCCTCTTTCACACATTCCTATATCTGGGGACGTCCCTATAATCCCTCTCTCACACTCATGTATCTGGGGAGGTCCCTCCAACCCCTCATTCACACTCCTGTATCTGGGTAGGTCTCTCTAACCACTCAAACTCCTGTATCTGGGGAGGTCCCTCTAACCCCTTTCTCACACTCCTGTATCTGGCGAGTTCCCTCTAACAACCCCTCTCACACTCCTGTATCGGGGAAGGTCCCTCTAACCCCTCTCTCACACTCCTGTATCTGTGGAGGTCCCTCTAACCCATCTGTCACACTCCTGTATCTGGGGAGGTCCCTCTAACCCTTCTCTCACACTTCTGTATCTGGGGAGGTCCCGCAAAACACTCTCTCACACTCCTGTATCTGGGGAGGTCCATCTAACCCCTCTCGCACACTCCTGTATCTTGGTAGGTCCCTCTAAACCCTCACACTCCTGTATCTGGGGAGGTCCCTCGAACCCCTCTATCACACTCCTGTATCTGGGGAGGTCCCTCTAACCCCTCTCTCACACTCCTGTATCAGGGTAGGTCCCTCTAACCCCTCTCTCACACTCCTGTATCTGGCGAGTTCCCTATAACCCCCACTCTCACACTCCGATATCTGGGGAGGTCTCTCTGACCACTCTCTCACACTCCTATATCTGGGGAAGTCCCTCTAACCCCTCTTTAACACATTCCTATATCTGGGGAGGTCCCTGTAACCCCTCTCTCACTCACTCCTGTATCAGGGTAGGTCACTCTAACCCCTCTCTCACACTCCTGTATCGGGGTAGGTCCCTCTAACCCCTCTCTCACACTCATGTATCTGGGGAGGTCCCTCTAACCCATATGTCACACTCCTGTATCTGAGGAGGTCCCTCTTAACCCTCTCTCAGACTCCTGTATCTGGGGAGGTCCTTCTAAACACACTCTCACACTCCTGTATCTGGGGAGGTCCCTCTAACCCCTTTCTCACACACCTGTATCTGGGGAGGTCCCTCTAAACCCTCACACTCCTGTATCTGGGGAGGTCCCTCTAACCCCTCTCACACTCCTGTATCTGTTGAGGTCCCTCTAACCCATCTCTCACACACCAATATCTGGGGAGGTCCCTCTAACCCCTCTCTCACACTCCTGTATCTAGCTAGGTCCCTCTAACCCCTCACACTCCTTTATCTGGGGAGGTCCCTCTAACCCATCTCTCACACACCTGAATCTGGGGAGGTCCCTCTAACCCCTCTCTCACACTCCTATATCTCGGCAGGTCCCTCTAATCCCGCTCTCACACTCCTGTATCTCGGGATGTCCCTCTAACCCCTCTCTCACTCTCCTGTATCTGGGGAGGTCCCTCTAACCCCTCACTCTCCTCTATCTGGGGTGGTCCCTCTAACCCCTCTCTCACACTCCTGTGTCTGGGGAGGTCCCTCTAACCATTCTCTCACACTCCTATATCTAGGGAGGTCACTCTAACCCCTCTCTCGCACACTCCTGTACCTCTGGAGGTGCATCTAACCCCCCATCCCACTCACACACTCCGGTATCTGGAGATTTCCCTCTAACCGTTCTCTCACACTCCTGTATTTGGTGAGCTCCCTCTAACCTCTCTCTCACACTCCTGTAGCTGGGGAGGTCCCACTAACCCCTCTCTGACACATCAGTATCTGGATATCTCCCTCTAACCCCCCTCTCACATTCCTGTATCTGGCGAGGACCCTATAACCATCTCTCGCACTCCCATATCTGGGGAGGTCCCGCTGACCCCGCCTGCACACTGCTGTATCTAGCGATGTCCCTCTAACCCCTCTCTCACACTCCTGCATCTGCGGACGTCCCTTTTAATCAGTGAGCTAGTGCCCATTTTACTGTACACAGCAAGAATACTTGCATGGACCTGTGTCAGGTTGAGGTTAGTGATTTGCTTGAGGGAGGAGAGAATGAGAAAGTAGCTTTGATTCCATAATAGCTATTGTGAATACCTCTCTTGCTATTTCCCTGGTATTGTGGACAGTAAGGGGTGAACAATTGACTGGGTGTGATGGAAGATGCATGTGAATCTGTCGCTTCACAGGGGTCTAATCAGCTGTGATATTCATTCAAGTTTACGGCAGCTATCCTTATTTCAACCAGAAATATTTGCTCAGGTTTTGTGAAAGTGTAGGTTAAAAAATGCTTGTAAAACTGACCTCATCTCTGAGCTTGAGACGAAGACAACAACTCCCAGTTATAAACTGATATCAACACAGTCTGACTCTGGACGCAAATTCCGAGGTCAGGTTTCTGGGGTGCTCGCTCGAAAATCTCGCTCACACCCCTGTGTCTGGGGAGGTCCATTTCACCATCGCTCTCACCTCAGCATCTAGAGAGGTTCCTTTAACCCATCTCTCACACTCCTGTATCTGGGGAGCTCCTCTAAACCCTCTCTCACACTCCTGTATCGAGGGACGTCCCTCTAACCCCTCTCTCACACTCCTGTATCTAGGGCGGTCCGTCGAGCCCCTCACACTCCTGTATCTGGGGAGGTCCCTCTATCCCCTCTCTCACACTCCTGTATCTGGGGAGGTAACTCTAACCCATCTCTCACGCTCCTGTATCTGGGGAAGTCCCTCTAACCCCTCACACTCCTGTGTCTGGGGAGGTCCATCTAACCCCTCTCTCACACTCCTGTATCTGGGGAGGTCCCTCTAAAACCTCACTCACACTCCTGTATCTGGGGAGGTCCCTCTAACCCCTCTCTCACACTCCTGTATCTGGGGAGGTCCTTCTAATCCCTCTCTCACACTCATGTATCTGGGGAGGTCCCTCTAACCCCTCTCTCACACTCCTGTATCTGGGTAGGTCCCTCTAACCACTCAAACTCCTGTATCTGGGGAGGTCCCTCTAACCCCTTTCTCACACTCCTGTATCTGGGGAAATCCCTCTAACCCCTCACACTCCTGTTTCTGGGGAGGTCTCTCAAACCCCTCTCTCACACTCCTGAATTTCGGGAGGTCCCTCTAAACCCTCTCTCACACTCCTGTATTTGGAAAAGTGCCTCTAACCCCTCTCTCACACTCCTGTATCTGGAGAGCTCCCTCTAACCATCTCTCACATTAAAGTATCTGGGGAGGACCCTCTAACCTCTCTCTCACACTCCTGTATCTGGGGAGATCCCTCTAAACCCTCTCTCACTCTCCTGTATCTGGGGAGGTCCCTCTAATTCCTCTCAAACACTCCTGTATCTGGGGAGGTCCCTCTAACCCCTCACACTCCTATATCTGGGGTGGTCCCTCTAACCCCTCTCTCACACTCCTGTATCTGGAGAGATCCCTCTATCCCTTCTCTCTCACTCCTATATCTTGGGAGGTCCCACCAGCCCCTCTCTCACATCTCCTGTACCTCGGCAGTACCATCTAACCCCCCCTCTCACACACCAGTATCTGGATAGCTCCCTCTAACCCCCCTCTCACATTCCTGTATCTGGGGAGGACCCTCTAACCATCTCTCGCACTCTATATCTGGGGAGGTCCCGCTGACCCCGCCTGCACACTCCTGTATGTAGCGATGTCCCTCTAACCCCTCTCTCACACTCCTGCATCTGTGGACGTCCCTTTTAATCAGTGAGCTCGTGCCCATTTTACTGTACACAGCAAGAATCCTTGCATGGACCTGTGTCAGGTTGAGGTCAGTGATTTGCTTGAGGGAGGAGAGAATGAGCAAGGAGCTGTGATTCCATAATAGCTATTGTGAATACCTCTCTTGATATTTCCCTGGTATTGTGGACAGTAAGGGGTGAACAATTGACTGGGTGTGTTTGGAGGATGTATGTGAATCTGTCGTTTCACAGCGGTCTAATCAGCTGTGATATTCATTCAAGTTTACGGCAGCTATCCTTATTTCAACCTGAAATATTTGCTCAGGTTTTGTCAAAGTGTAGGTTAAAAAATGCTTGTAAAACTGACCTCGTCTCTGAGCTTGAGACTAAGACAACAGCTCCCAGTTATAAACTGATATCAACACAGTCTGAATATGGATGCAATTCCGAGTTCAGGTTTCTGGGGAGCTCGCTCGAACATCTCGCTCACACTCCTGTGTCTGGGGAGATCCTTTTCACCATCTCTCTCACCTCAGTATCTAGAGAGGTTCCTTTAAACCATCTCTCAAAGTACTGTATCCCAGGAGGTCCCTCTAACCCCTCTCACACTCCTGTATCTGGGGAGGTCCCTCTAAACCCTCTGTCACACTCCTGTATCTGGGGAGTTCCCTCTAACCCCTCTCTCACACTCCTGTATCTGGGGAGGTCCCTCTAACCCCTCTATCACACTCCTGTATCTGGGGAGGTTCTTCTAACCACTGTCTCACACTCCTGTATCTGGGAAAGTGTCTCTAACCCCTATCTATCACTCCTGTATCTGGGGAGGTCCCTCTAACCCCGCTCTCACATCCCTGTATCTGGGGAGGTCCCTCTAACACGTCTCTCACACTCCTGTATCTGGGGAGTTTCCTCTAACCCCTCTCTCACACTACTGTAACTGGGGAGGTCCCTCCATTCCCCCTCTCACAGTCCTGAATCTGGGGACGTCGCTCTAACCCCTCTTTCACACTCCTATATGTGGGGAGCTCCCTCTAACCCCTCTCTCACACTCCTATATTTGGGGAGGTCCCTCTAACCCCTCTCTCATACACTCCTGTATCTGTGGAGGTCCCTCTAACCCTTCTCTCACACTCCTGTATCTGGCGAGTTCCCTCTAACAACCCCTCTCACACTCCTGTATCGGGGAAGGTCCCTCTAACCCTTCTCTCACACTCCTGTATCTGTGGAGGTCCCTCTAACCCATCTGTCACACTCCTGTACCTGGGGAGGTCCCTCCAACCCCTCTCGCACACTCCTGTATCTTGTTAGGTCCCTCTAAACCCTCACACTCCTGTACCTGGGGAGGTCCCTCTAACCCTTCTCTCACACTCCTGTATCGCGGTAGGTCCCTCTAACCCCTCTCTCACACTCCTGTATCTGGCGAGTTCCCTATAACCCCCACTCTCACACTTCGATATCTGGGGAGGTAACTCTGACCTCTCTCTCACACTCCTATATCTGGGGAAATCCCTCTAACCCCTCTTTCACACATTCCTATATCTGGGGACGTCCCTGTAACCCCTCTCTCACGCACTCCTGTATCAGGGGAGGTCCCTCTAACCCCTCTCTCACACTCCTGTATCTGGGGAGGTCCCTCTAACCCCTTTCTCACACACCTGTATCTGGGTATGTCCCTCTAAACCCTCACACTCCTGTATCTGGGGAGGTCCCTCTAACACCTCTCACACTCCTGTATCTGGTGAGGTCCCTCTAACCCATCTCTCACACACCAGTATCTGGGGAGGTCCCTCTAACCCCTCTCTCACACTCCTGTATCTAGCTAGGTCCCTCTAACCCCTCACACTCCTTTATCTGGGGAGGTCCCTCTAACCCATCTCTCACACACCTGAATCTGGGGAGGTCCCTCTAACCCCTCTCTCACACTCCTATATCTCGGCAGGTCCCTCTAATCCCGCTCTCACACACCTGTATCTCGGGATGTCCCTCTAACCCCTCTCTCACTCTCCTGTATCTGGTGAGGTCCGTCTAACCCATCTCTCACACTCCTATATCTGGGCAGGTCTCTCAAACCACTCTCTCACACTCCTGTATCTCGGGAGGTCCATCTAACATCTCTCTCACACTCCTGTATCTGGGGAGGTTCTTCTAACGACTGTCTCACACTCCTGTATCTGGGAAAGTGTCTCTAACCCCGCTCTCACACTCCTGTATCTGGGGAGGTCCCTCTAACACGTCTCTCACACTCCTGTATCTGGGGAGGTTCCTCTAAACCCTCTCTCACACTACTGTAACTGGGGAGGTCCCTCTAACCCCTCTCGCACACTCCTGTATCTTGGTAGGTCCCTCTAAACCCTCACACTCCTGAATCTGGGGAGGTCGCTCTAACCCGTCTTTCACACTCCTATATCTGGGGAGGTCCCTCTAACCCCTCTCTCGCACTCCTATATCTGGGGAGGTCCCTCTAACCCCTCTCTCACACACTCCTGTATCTGTGGAGGTCCCTCTAACCGTTCTCTCACACTCCTGTATCTGGCGAGTTCCCTCTAACAACCCCTCTCACACTCCTGTATCGGGGAAGGTCCCTCTAACCCCTCTCTCACACTCCTGTATCTGTGGAGGTCCCTCTAACCCATCTGTCACACTCCTGTATCTGGGGAGGTCCCTCTAACCCTTCTCTCACACTTCTGTATCTGGGGAGGTCCCTCAAAACACTCTCTCACACTCCTGTATCTGGGGAGGTCCCTCTAACCCCTCTCGCACACTCCTGTATCTTGGTAGGTCCCTCTAAACCCTCACACTCCTGTATCTGGGGAGGTCGCTCGAACCCCTCTATCACACTCCTGTATCTGGGGAGGTCCCTCTAACCCCTCTCTCACACTCCTGTATCGGGGTAGGTCCCTCTAACCCCTCTCTCACACTCCTGTATCTGGCGAGTTCCCTATAACCCCCACTCTCACACTCCGATATCTGGGGAGGTCTCTCTGACCACTCTCTCACACTCCTATATCTGGGGAAGTCCCTCTAACCCCTCTTTCACACATTCCTATATCTGGGGAGGTCCCTGTAACCCCTCTCTCACCCACTCCTGTATCAGGGTAGGTCCCTCTAACCCCTCTCTCACACTCCTGTATCGGGGTAGGTCCCTCTAACCCCTCTCTCACACTCATGTATCTGGGGAGGTCCCTCTAACCCATATGTCACACTCCTGTATCTGAGGAGGTCCCTCTTAACCTTATCTCAGACTCCTGTATCTGGGGAGGTCCTTCTAAACACACTCTCACACTCCTGTATCTGGGGAGGTCCCTCTAACCCCTTTCTCACACACCTGTATCTGGGGAGGTCCCTCTAAACCCTCACACTCCTGTATCTGGGGAGGTCTCTCTAACCCCTCTCACACTCCTGTATCTGGTGAGGTCCCTCTAACCCATCTCTCACACACCAGTATCTGGGGAGGTCCCTCTAACCCCTCTCTCACAATCCTGTATCGAGCTAGGTCCCTCTAACCCCTCACACTCCTTTATCTGGGGAGGTCCCTCTAACCCATCTCTCACACACCTGAATCTGGGGAGGTCCCTCTAATCCCTCTCTCACACTCCTATATCTCGGCAGATCCCTCTAATCCCGCTCTCACACTCCTGTATCTCGGGATGTCCCTCTAACCCCTCTCTCACTCTCCTGTATCTGGGGAGGTCCCTCTAACCCCTCTCTCACACTCCTGTATCTGGGTAGGTCTCTCAAACCACTCTCTCACACTCCTGTATCTCGGGAGGTCCCTCTAACCCCTCTCTCACACTCCTGTATCTGGGGACGTCCCTTTAACCCCTCTCTCACACTCCTGTATCTGGGGATGTCCGTCTAACCACTCTCTCACACTCCTGTATCTGGGGAAGTTACTCTAACCCCACTCTCACACTCCTGTGTCTGGAAAAGTGCCTCTCACCCCTCTCTCACACTCATGTATCTGGGGAGGGTGCTCTAATCCCTCTATCACACTCCTGTATCTGGGGAGGTCCCTCTAACCCCTCACTCTCCTCTATCTGAGGTGGTCCGTCTAACCCCTCTATCACACTCCTGTATCTGGGGAAGTTCTTCTAACCACTGTCTCACACTCCTGTATCTGGGAAAGTGTCTCTAACCCCTATCTATCACTCCTGTATCTGGGGAGGTCCCTCTAACCCCGCTCTCACACTCCTGTATCTGGGGAGGTCCCTCTAACACGTCTCTCACACTCCTGTATCTGGGGAGGTTCCTCTAACCCCTCACTCACACTACTGTATCTGGCGAGTTCCCTCTAACAACCCCTCTCACACTCCTGTATCGGGGAAGGTCCCTCTAACCCTTCTCTCACACTCCTGTATCTGTGGAGGTCCCTCTAACCCATCTGTCACACTCCTGTACCTGGGGAGGTCCCTCTAACCCTTCTCTCACACTTCTGTATCTGGGGAGGCCCCTCAAAACACTCTCTCACACTCCTGTATCTGGGGAGGTCCCTCCAACCCCTCTCGCACACTCCTGTATCTTGTTAGGTCCCTCTAAACCCACACACTCCTGTACCTGGGGAGGTCCCTCTAACCCTTCTCTCACACTCCTGTATCGCGGTAGGTCCCTCTAACCCCTCTCTCACACTCCTGTATCTGGCGAGTTCCCTATAACCCCCACTCTCACACTTCGATATCTGGGGAGGTCTCTCTGACCTCTCTCTCACACTCCTATATCTGGGGAAATCCCTCTAACCCCTCTTTCACACATTCCTATATCTGGGGACGTCCCTGCAACCCCTCTCTCACGCACTCCTGTATCAGGGGAGGTCCCTCTAACCCCTCTCTCACACTCCTGTATCTGGGGAGGTCCCTCTAACCCCTTTCACACACACCTGTATCTGGGTATGTCCCTCTAAACCCTCACACTCCTGTATCTGGGGAGGTCCCTCTAACACCTCTCACACTCCTGTATCTGGTGAGGTCCCTCTAACCCATCTCTCACACACCAGTATCTGGGGAGGTCCCTCTCACCCCTCTCTCACACTCCTGTATCTAGCTAGGTCCCTCTAACCCCTCACACTCCTTTATCTGGGGAGGTCCCTCTAACCCATCTCTCACACACCTGAATCTGGGGAGGTCCCTCTAACCCCTCTCTCACACTCCTATATCTCGGCAGGTCCCTCTAATCCCGCTCTCACACTCCTGTATCTCGGGATGTCCCTCTAACCCCTCTCTCACTCTCCTGTATCTGGGGAGGTCCGTCTAAGCCATCTCTCACACTCCTGTATCTGGGGATGTCCGTCTAACCACTCTCTCACACTTCTGTATATGAGGAAGTTACTCTAACCCCACTCTCACACTCCTGTGTCTGGAAAAGTGCCTCTAACCCCTCTCTCACACTCCTGTATCTGGGGAGGTCCTTCTAAACCCTATCTCACACTCCTGTATCTGGGGAGGTCGCTCTAATCCCTCTCTCACACTCCTGTGTCTGGGGAGGTCCCTCTAACCATTCTCTCACACTCCTATATCTAGGGAGGTCCCTCTAACCCCTCTCTCGCACACTCCTGTACCTCGGGAGGTGCATCTAACCCCCCATCCCACTCACACACTCCGGTATCTGGAGATTTCCCTCTAACCGTTCTCTCACACTCCTGTATTTGGTGAGCTCCCTCTAACCTCTCTCTCACACTCCTGTAGCTGGGGAGGTCCCACTAACCCCTCTCTCACACATCAGTGTCTGGATATCTCCCTCTAACCCCCCTCTCCCATTCCTGTATCTGGCGAGGACCCTCTAACCTCTCTCTCACACTCCTATATCTGGGGAGGTCCCGCTGACCCCGCCTGCACACTGCTGTATCTAGCGATGTGCCTCTAACCCCTCTCTCACACTCCTGCTTCTGCGGACGTCTATTTTAATCAGTGAGCTAGTGCCCATTTTACTGTACACAGCAAGAATACTTGCATGGACCTGTGTCAGGTTGAGGTTAGTGATTTGCTTGAGGGAGGAGAGAATGAGCAAGTTACTTTGATTCCATAACAGCTATTGTGAATACCTCTCTTGCTATTTCCCTGGTATTGTGGACAGTAAGGGGTGAACAATTGACTGGGTGTGATGGAAGATGCATGTGAATCTGTCGCTTCACAGGGGTCTAATCAGCTGTGATATTCATTCAAGTTTACGGCAGCTATCCTTATTTCAACCTGAAATATTTGCTCAGGTTTTGTGAAAGTGTAGGTTAAAAAATGCTTGTAAAACTGACCTCATCTCTGAGCTTGAGACTAAGACAACAACTCCCAGTTATAAACTGATATCAACACAGTCTGACTCTGGACGCAAATTCCATGGTCAGGTTTCTGGGGTGCTCGCTCGAAAATCTCGCTCACACCCCTGTGTCTGGGGAGGTCCATTTCACCATCGCTCTCACCTCAGCATCTAGAGAGGTTCCTTTAACCCATCTCTCACACTCCTGTATCTGGGGAGCTCCTCTAAACCCTCTCTCACACTCCTGTATCTGGGGAGGTCCCTCTAACCCCTCTCTTACACTTCTGTATCTAGGGCGGTCCGTCGAGCCCCTCACACTCCTGTATCTGGGGAGGTCCCTCTAACCCCTCTCTCACACTCCTGTATCTGGGGAGGTAACTCTAACCCCTCTCTCACGCTCCTGTATCTGGGGAAGTCCCTCTAACCCCTCACACTCCTGTGTCTGGGGAGGTCCCTCTAACCCCTCTCTGACACTCCTGTATCTGGGGAGGTCCCTCTAACACCTCACTCACACTCCTGTATCAGGGGAGGTCCCTCTAACCCCTCTCTCACACTCCTGTATCTGGGGAGGTCCTTCTAACCCATCTCTCACACTCATGTATCTGGGGAGGTCCCTCTAACCCCTCTCTCACACTCCTGTATCAGGGGAGGTCCCTCTAACCCCTCTCTCACACTCCTGTATCTGGGGAGGTTCTTCTAACGACTGTCTCACACTCCTGTATCTGGGAAAGTGTCTCTAACCCCGCTCTCACACTCCTGTATCTGGGGAGGTCCCTCTAACAAGTCTCTCACACTCCTGTATCTGGGGAGGTTCCTCTAACCCCTCTCTCACACTACTGTAACTAGGGAGGTCCCTCCATTCCCCCTCTCACAGTCCTGAATCTGGGGAGGTCGCTCTAACCCGTCTTTCACACTCCTATATCTGGGGAGGTCCCTCTAACCCCTCTCTCACACTCCTATATCTGGGGAGGTCCCTCAAACCCCTTTCTCACACACTCCTGTATCTGTGGAGGTCCCTCTAACCGTTCTCTCACACTCCTGTATCTGGCGAGTTCCCTCTAACAACCCCTCTCACACTCCTGTATCGGGGAAGGTCCCTCTAACCCCTCTCTCACACTCCTGTATCTGTGGAGGTCCCTCTAACCCATCTGTCACACTCCTGTATCTGGGGAGGTCCCTCTAACCCTTCTCTCACACTTCTGTATCTGGGGAGGTCCCTCAAAACACTCTCTCACACTCCTGTATCTGGGGAGGTCCCTCTAACCCCTCTCGCACACTCCTGCATCTTGGTAGGTCCCTCTAAACCCTCACACTCCTGTATCTGGGGAGGTCCCTCGAACCCCTCTATCACACTCCTGTATCTGGGGAGGTCCCTCTAACCCCTCTCTCACACTCCTGTATCGGGGTAGGTCCCTCTAACCCCTCTCTCACACTCCTGTATCTGGCGAGTTCCCTATAACCCCCACTCTCACACTCCGATATCTGGGGAGGTCTCTCTGACCACTCTCTCACACTCCTATATCTGGGGAAATCCCTCTAACCCCTCTTTCACACATTCCTATACCTGGGGAGGTCCCTGTAACCCCTCTCTCACCCACTCCTGTATCAGGGTAGGTCCCTCTACCCCTCTCTCACACTCCTGTATCGGGGTAAGTCCCTCTAACCCCTCTCTCACACTCATGTATCTGGGGAGGTCCCTGTAACCCATATGTCACACTCCTGTATCTGAGGAGGTCCCTCTAAACCCTCTCTCAGACTCCTGTATCTGGTGAGGTCCCTCTAAACCATCTCTCACACACCAGTATCTGGGGAGGTCCCTCTAACCCCTCTCTCACACTCCTGTATCTAGCTAGGTCCCTCTAACCCCTCACACTCCTTTATCTGGGGAGGTCCCTCTAACCCATCTCTCACACACCTGAATCTGGGGAGGTCCCTCTAACCCCTCTCTCACACTCCTATATCTCGGCAGGTCCCTCTAATCCCGCTCTCACACTCCTGTATCTCGGGATGTCCCTCTAACCCCTCTCTCACTCTCCTGTATCTGGGGAGGTCCCTCTAACCCCTCTCTCACACTCCTGTATCTGGGGACGTCCCTTTAACCCCTCTCTCACACTCCTCTATCTGGGGATGTCCGTCTAACCACTCTCTCACACTCCTGTATCTGGGGAAGTTACTCTAACCCCACTCTCACACTCCTGTGTCTGGGAAAGTGCCTCTAACCCCTCTCTCACACTCCTGTATCTGGGGAGCTCGCTCTAATCCCTCTATCACACTCCTGTATCTGGGGAGGTCCCTCAAACCCCTCACTCTCCTCTATCTGGGGTGGTCCCTCTAACCCCTCTCTCACACTCCTGTGTCTGGGGAGCTCCCTCTAACCATTCTCTCACACTCCTATATCTAGGGAGGTCCCTCTAACCCCTCTTTCGCACACTCCTGTACCTCGGGAGGTGCATCTAACCCCCCATCCCACTCACACACTCCGGTATCTGGAGATTTCCCTCTAACCGTTCTCTCACACTCCTGTATTTGTTGAGCTCCCTCTAACCTCTCTCTCACACTCCTGTAGCTGGGGAGGTCCCACTAACCCCTCTCTCACACATCAGTATCTGGATATCTCCCTCTAACCCCCCTCTCACATTCCTGTATCTGGCGAGGACCCTATAACCATCTCTCGCACTCCTATATCTGGGGAGGTCCCGCTGACCCCGCCTGCACACTGCTGTATCTAGCGATGTCCCTCTAACCCCTCTCTCACACTCCTGCATCTGCGGACGTCCCTTTTAATCAGTGAGCTAGTGCCCATTTTACTGTACACAGCAAGAATACTTGCATGGACCTGTGTCAGGTTGAGGTTAGTGATTTGCTTGAGGGAGGAGAGAATGAGCAAGGAGCTGTGATTCCATAATAGTTATTGTGAATACCTCTCTTGCTATTTCCCAGGTATTGTGGACAGTAAGGGGTGAACAATTGACTGGGTGTGATGGAAGATGTATGTGAATCTGTCGTTTCACAGGGATCTAATCAGCTGTGATATTCATTCAAGTTTACGGCAGCTATCCTTATTTCAACCTGAAATATTTGCTTGGGATTTGTGAAAGTGTCGGTTAAAAAATGCTTGTAAAACTGACCTCGTCTCTGAGCCTGAGACTAAGACAACAGCTCCCAGTTATAAACTGATATCAACACAGTCTGACTCTGGACGCAAATTCCGAGGTCAGGTTTCTGGGGTGCTCGCTCGAAAATCTCGCTCACACCCCTGTGTCTGGGGAGGTCCATTTCACCATCGCTCTCACCTCAGCATCTAGAGAGGTTCCTTTAACCCATCTCTCACACTCCTGTATCTGGGGAGCTCCTCTAAACCCTCTCTCACACTCCTGTATCAAGGGACGTCCCTCTAACCCCTCTCTCACACTCCTGTATCTAGGGCGGTCCGTCGAGCCCCTCACACTCCTGTATCTGGGGAGGTCCCTCTATCCCCTCTCTCACACTCCTGTATCTGGGGAGGTAACTCTAACCGCTCTCTCACGCTCCTGTATCTGGGGAAGTCCCTCTAACCCCTCACACTCCTGTGTCTGGGGAGGTCCCTCTAACCCCTCTCTCACACTTCTGTATCTGGGGAGGTCCCTCTAACACCTCACTCACACTCCTGTATCTGGGGAGGTCCCTCTAACCCCTCTCTCACACTCCTGTATCTGGGGAGGTCCTTCTAATCCCTCTCTCACACTCATGTATCTGGGGAGGTCCCTCTAACCCCTCTCTCACACTCCTGTATCTGGGGAGGTCTCTCAAACCCCTCTCTCACACTCCTGAATTTCGGGAGGTCCCTCTAAACCCTCTCTCACACTCCTGTATTTGGAAAAGTGCCTCTAACCCCTCTCTCACACTACTGTATCTGGAGAGCTCCCTCTAACCATCTCTCACATGAAAGTATCTGGGGAGGACCCTCTGACCTCTCTCTCACACTCCTGTATCTGGGGAGATCCCTCTAAACCCTCTCTCACTCTCCTGTATCTGGGGCGGTCCATCTAATTCCTCTCAAACACTCCTGTATCTGGGGAGGTCCCTCTAACCCCTCACACTCCTATATCTGGGGTGGTCCCTCTAACCCCTCTCTCACACTCCTGTATCTGCAGAGGTCCCTCTAACCATCTCTCGCACTCTATATCTGGGGAGGTCCCGCTTACCCCGCCTGCACACTCCTGTATCTAGCGATGTCCCTCTCACCCCTCTCTCACACTCCTGCATCTGTGGAATTCCCTTTTAATCAGTGAGCTTGTGCCCATTTTACTGTACACAGCAAGAATCCTTGCATGGAACTGTGTCAGGTTGAGGTCAGTGATTTGCTTGAGGGAGGAGAGAATGAGCAAGGAGGTGTGATTCCATAATAGCTATTGTGAATACCTCTCTTGCTATTTCCCTGGTATTGTGGACAGTAAGGGGTGAACAATTGACTGGGTGTGTTTGGAGGATATATGTGAATCTGTCGTTTCACAGGGGTCTAATCAGCTGTGATATTCATTCAAGTTTACGGCAGCTATCCTTATTTCAACCTGAAATATTTGCTCAGGTTTTGTGAAAGTGTAGGTTAAAAAATGCTTGTAAAACTGACCTCGTCTCTGAGCTTGAGACTAAGACAACAGCTCCCAGTTATAAACTGATATCAACACAGTCTGAATATGGATGCAATTCCGAGTTCAGGTTTCTGGGGAGCTCGCTCGAACATCTCGCTCACACTCCTGTGTCTGGGGAGATAATTTTCACCATCTCTCTCACCTCAGTATCTAGAGAGGTTCCTTTAAACCATCTCTCAAAGTACTGTATCCTAGGAGGTCCCTCTAACCCCTCTCACACTCCTGTATCTGGGGAGGTCCCTCTAAACCCTCTGTCACAATCCTGTATCTGGGGTGTTCCCTCTAACCCCTCTCTCACACTCCTGTATCTGGGGAGGTCCCTCTAACCCCTCTATCACACTCCTGTATCTGGGGAGGTTCTTCGAACCACTGTCTCACACTCCTGTATCTGGGAAAGTGTCTCTAACCCCTATCTATCACTCCTGTATCTGGGGAGGTCCCTCTAACGCCGCTCTCACACTCCTGTATCTGGGGAGGTCCCTCTAACACGTCTCTCACACTCCTATATCTCGGCAGGTCCCTCTAATCCCGCTCTCACACTCCTGTATCTCGGGATGTCCCTCTAACCCCTCTCTCACTCTCCTGTATCTGGGGAGGTCCCTCTAACCCCTCTCTCACACTCCTGTATCTGGGGACGTCCCTTTAACCCCTCTCTCACACTCCTGTATCTGGGGATGTCCGTCTAACCACTCTCTCACACTCCTGTATCTGGGGAAGTTACTCTAACCCCACTCTCACACTCCTGTGTCTGGGAAAGTGCCTCTAACCCCTCTCTCACACTCCTGTATCTGGGGAGGTCGCTCTAATCCCTCTATCACACTCCTGTATCTGGGGAGGTCCCTCAAACCCCTCACTCTCCTCTATCTGGGGTGGTCCCTCTAACCCCTCTCTCACACTCCTGTGTCTGGGGAGGTCCCTCTAACCATTCTCTCACACTCCTATATCTAGGGAGGTCCCTCTAACCCCTCTCTCGCACACTCCTGTACCTCGGGAGGTGCATCTAACCCCCCATCCCACTCACACACTCCGGTATCTGGAGATTTCCCTCTAACCGTTCTCTCACACTCCTGTATTTGGTGAGCTCCCTCTAACCTCTCTCTCACACTCCTGTAGCTGGGGAGGTCCCACTAACCCCTCTCTCACACATCAGTATCTGGATATCTCCCTCTAACCCCCCTCTCACATTCCTGTATCTGGCGAGGACCCTATAACCATCTCTCGCACTCCTATATCTGGGGAGGTCCCGCTGACCCCGCCTGCACACTGCTGTATCTAGCGATGTCCCTCTAACCCCTCTCTCACACTCCTGCATCTGCGGACGTCCCTTTTAATCAGTGAGCTAGTGCCCATTTTACTGTACACAGCAAGAATACTTGCATGGACCTGTGTCAGGTTGAGGTTAGTGATTTGCTTGAGGGAGGAGAGAATGAGCAAGGAGCTGTGATTCCATAATAGTTATTGTGAATACCTCTCTTGCTATTTCCCAGGTATTGTGGACAGTAAGGGGTGAACAATTGACTGGGTGTGATGGAAGATGTATGTGAATCTGTCGTTTCACAGGGATCTAATCAGCTGTGATATTCATTCAAGTTTACGGCAGCTATCCTTATTTCAACCTGAAATATTTGCTTGGGTTTTGTGAAAGTGTCGGTTAAAAAATGCTTGTAAAACTGACCTCGTCTCTGAGCCTGAGACTAAGACAACAGCTCCCAGTTATAAACTGATATCAACACAGTCTGACTCTGGACGCAAATTCCGAGGTCAGGTTTCTGGGGTGCTCGCTCGAAAATCTCGCTCACACCCCTGTGTTTGGGGAGGTCCATTTCACCATCGCTCTCACCTCAGCATCTAGAGAGGTTCCTTTAACCCATCTCTCACACTCCTGTATCTGGGGAGCTCCTCTAAACCCTCTCTCACACTCCTGTATCAAGGGACGTCCCTCTAACCCCTCTCTCACACTCCTGTATCTAGGGCGGTCCGTCGAGCCCCTCACACTCCTGTATCTGGGGAGGTCCCTCTATCCCCTCTCTCACACTCCTGTATCTGGGGAGGTAACTCTAACCGCTCTCTCACGCTCCTGTATCTGGGGAAGTCCCTCTAACCCCTCACACTCCTGTGTCTGGGGAGGTCCCTCTAACCCCTCTCTCACACTTCTGTATCTGGGGAGGTCCCTCTAACACCTCACTCACACTCCTGTATCTGGGGAGGTCCCTCTAACCCCTCTCTCACACTCCTGTATCTGGGGAGGTCCTTCTAATCCCTCTCTCACACTCATGTATCTGGGGAGGTCCCTCTAACCCCTCTCTCACACTCCTGTATCTGGGGAGGTCTCTCAAACCCCTCTCTCACACTCCTGAATTTCGGGAGGTCCCTCTAAACCCTCTCTCACACTCCTGTATTTGGAAAAGTGCCTCTAACCCCTCTCTCACACTCCTGTATCTGGAGAGCTCCCTCTAACCATCTCTCACATGAAAGTATCTGGGGAGGACCCTCTGACCTCTCTCTCACACTCCTGTATCTGGGGAGATCCCTCTAAACCCTCTCTCACTCCTGTATCTGGGGCGGTCCATCTAATTCCTCTCAAACACTCCTGTATCTGGGGAGGTCCCTCTAACCCCTCACACTCCTATATCTGGGGTGGTCCCTCTAACCCCTCTCTCACACTCCTGTATCTGCAGAGGTCCCTCTAACCATCTCTCGCACTCTATATCTGGGGAGGTCCCGCTTACCCCGCCTGCACACTCCTGTATCTAGCGATGTCCCTCTCACCCCTCTCTCACACTCCTGCATCTGTGGAATTCCCTTTTAATCAGTGAGCTTGTGCCCATTTTACTGTACACAGCAAGAATCCTTGCATGGAACTGTGTCAGGTTGAGGTCAGTGATTTGCTTGAGGGAGGAGAGAATGAGCAAGGAGGTGTGATTCCATAATAGCTATTGTGAATACCTCTCTTGCTATTTCCCTGGTATTGTGGACAGTAAGGGGTGAACAATTGACTGGGTGTGTTTGGAGGATATATGTGAATCTGTCGTTTCACAGGGGTCTAATCAGCTGTGATATTCATTCAAGTTTACGGCAGCTATCCTTATTTCAACCTGAAATATTTGCTCAGGTTTTGTGAAAGTGTAGGTTAAAAAATGCTTGTAAAACTGACCTCGTCTCTGAGCTTGAGACTAAGACAACAGCTCCCAGTTATAAACTGATATCAACACAGTCTGAATATGGATGCAATTCCGAGTTCAGGTTTCTGGGGAGCTCGCTCGAACATCTCGCTCACACTCCTGTGTCTGGGGAGATAATTTTCACCATCTCTCTCACCTCAGTATCTAGAGAGGTTCCTTTAAACCATCTCTCAAAGTATTGTATCCTAGGAGGTCCCTCTAACCCCTCTCACACTCCTGTATCTGGGGAGGTCCCTCTAAACCCTCTGTCACAATCCTGTATCTGGGGTGTTCCCTCTAACCCCTCTCTCACACTCCTGTATCTGGGGAGGTCCCTCTAACCCCTCTATCACACTCCTGTATCTGGGGAGGTTCTTCGAACCACTGTCTCACACTCCTGTATCTGGGAAAGTGTCTCTAACCCCTATCTATTACTCCTGTATCTGGGGAGGTCCCTCCAACGCCGCTCTCACACTCCTGTATCTGGGGAGGTCCCTCTAACACGTCTCTCACACTCCTGTATCTGGGGAGGTTCCTCTAACCCCTCTCTCACACTACTGTAACTGGGGAGGTCCCTCCATTCCCCCTCTCACAGTCCTGAATCTGGGGACGTCGCTCTAACCCCTCTTTCACACTCCTATATCTGGGGAGGTCCCTCTAACCCCTCTCTCACACTCCTATATCTGGGGAGGTCCCTCTAACCCCTCTCTCACACACTCCTGTATCTGGCGAGTTCCCTCTAACAACCCCTCTCACACTCCTGTATCGGGGAAGGTCCCTCTAACCCCTCTCTCACACTCCTGTATCTGTGGAGGTCCCTCTAACCCATCTGTCACACTCCTGTACCTGGGGAGGTCCCTCTAACCCTTCTCTCACACTTCTGTATCTGGGGAGGTCCCTCAAAACACTCTCTCACACTCCTGTATCTGGGGAGGTCCCTCCAACCCCTCTCGCACACTCCTGTATCTTGTTAGGTCCCTCTAAACCCTCACACTCCGATATCTGGGGAGGTCTCTCTGACCTCTCTCTCACACTCCTATATCTGGGGAAGTCCCTCTAACCCCTCTTTCACACATTCCTATATCTGGGGACGTCCCTGCAACACCTCTCTCACCCACTCCTGTATCAGGGGAGATCCCTCTAACCCCTCTCTCACACTCCTGTATCTGGGGAGGTCCCTCTAACCCCTTTCTCACACACCTGTATCTGGGTAGGTCCCTCTAAACCCTCACACTCCTGTATCTGGGGAGGTCCCTCTAACCCCTCTCACACTCCTGTATCTGGTGAGGTCCCTCTAACCCATCTCTCACACACCAGTATCTGGGGAGGTCCCTCTAACCCCTCCCTCACACTCTTGTATCTAGCTAGGTCCCTCTAACCCCTCACACTCCTTTTTCTGGGGAGGTCCCTCTAACCCATCTCTCACACACCTGAATCTGGGGAGGTCCCTCTAACCCCTCTCTCACACTCCTATACCTCGGGAGGTCCCTCTAACCCCTCTCTCACACTCCTGTATCTGGGGATGTCCGTCAAACCACTCTCTCACACTCCTGTATCTGAGGAAGTTATTCTAACCCCACTCTCACACTCCTGTGTCTGGAAAATTGCCTCTAACCCCTCTCTCACACTCCTGTATCTGAGGAGGTCCCTCTAAACCCTATCTCACACTCCTGTATATGGGGAGGTCGCTCTAATCCCTCTCTCACACTCCTGTGTCTGGGGAGGTCCCTCTAACCATTCTCTCACACTCCTATATCTAGGGAGGTCCCTCTCACCCCTCTCTCGCACACTCCTGTACCTCGGGAGGTGCATCTAACCCCCCATCCCACTCACACACTCCGGTATCTGGAGATTTCCCTCTAACCGTTCTCTCACACTCCTGTATTTGGTGAGCTCCCTCTAACCTCTCTCTCACACTCCTGTAGCTGGGGAGGTCCCACTAACCCCTCTCTCACACATCAGTATCTGGATATCTCCCTCTAACACCCCTCTCACATTCCTGTATCTGGCGAGGACCCTCTAACCTCTCTCTCACACTCCTATATCTGGGGAGGTCCCGCTTACCCCGCCTGCACACTGCTGTATCTAGCGATGTCCCTCTAACCCCTCACTCACACTCCTGCATCTGCGGACGTCTATTTTAATCAGTGAGCTAGTGCCCATTTTACTGTACACAGCAAGAATACTTGCATGGACCTGTGTCAGGTTGAGGTTAGTGATTTGCTTGAGGGAGGAGAGAATGAGCAAGGAGCTTTGATTCCATAATAGCTATTGTGAATACCTCTCTTGCTATTTCCCTGGTATTGTGGACAGTAAGGGGTGAACAATTGACTGGGTGTGATGGAAGATGTATGTGAATCTGTCGTTTCACAGGGGTCTAATCAGCTGTGATATTCATTCAAGTTTACGGCAGCTATCCTTATTTCAACCTGAAATATTTGCTCAGGTTTTGTGAAAGTGTAGGTTAAAAAATGCTTGTAAAACTGACCTCATCTCTGAGCTTGAGACTAAGACAACAACTCCCAGTTATAAACTGATATCAACACAGTCTGACTCTGGACGCAAATTCCGAGGTCAGGTTTCTGGGGTGCTCGCTCGAAAATCTCGCTCACACCCCTGTGTCTGGGGAGGTCCATTTCACCATCGCTCTCACCTCAGCATCTAGAGAGGTTCCTTTAACCCATCTCTCACACTCCTGTATCTGGGGAGCTTCTCTAAACCCTCTCTCACACTCCTGTATCTGGGGAGGTCCCTCTAACCCCTCTCTTACACTCCTGTATCTAGGGCGGTCCGTCGAGCTCCTCACACTCCTGTGTCTGGGGAGGTCCCTCTAACCCCTCTCTCACACTCCTGTATCTGGGGAAGTCCCTCTAACCCCTCACACTCCTTTGTCTGGGGAGGTCCCTCTAACCCCTCTCTCACACTCCTGTATCTGGGGAGGTCCCTCTAACACCTCACTCACACTCCTGTATCTGGGGAGGTCCCTCTAACCCCTCTCTCACACTCCTGTATCTGGGGATGTCCGTCAAACCACTCTCTCACACTCCTGTATCTGAGGAAGTTATTCTAACCCCACTCTCACACTCCTGTGTCTGGAAAAGTGCCTCTAACCCCTCTCTCACACTCCTGTATCTGAGGAGGTCCATCTAAACCCTATCTCACACTCCTGTATATGGGGAGGTCGCTCTAATCCCTCTCTCACACTCCTGTGTCTGGGGAGGTCCCTCTAACCATTCTCTCACACTCCTATATCTAGGGAGGTCCCTCTCACCCCTCTCTCGCACACTCCTGTACCTCGGGAGGTGCATCTAACCCCCCATCCCACTCACACACTCCGGTATCTGGAGATTTCCCTCTAACCGTTCTCTCACACTCCTGTATTTGGTGAGCTCCCTCTAACCTCTCTCTCACACTCCTGTAGCTGGGGAGGTCCCACTAACCCCTCTCTCACACATCAGTATCTGGATATCTCCCTCTAACCCCACTCTCACATTCCTGTATCTGGCGAGGACCCTCTAACCTCTCTCTCACACTCCTATATCTGGGGAGGTCCCGCTTACCCCGCCTGCACACTGCTGTATCTAGCGATGTCCCTCTAACCCCTCACTCACACTCCTGCATCTGCGGACGTCTATTTTAATCAGTGAGCTAGTGCCCATTTTACTGTACACAGCAAGAATACTTGCATGGACCTGTGTCAGGTTGAGGTTAGTGATTTGCTTGAGGGAGGAGAGAATGAGCAAGGAGCTTTGATTCCATAATAGCTATTGTGAATACCTCTCTTGCTATTTCCCTGGTATTGTGGACAGTAAGGGGTGAACAATTGACTGGGTGTGATGGAAGATGTATGTGAATCTGTCGTTTCACAGGGGTCTAATCAGCTGTGATATTCATTCAAGTTTACGGCAGCTATCCTTATTTCAACCTGAAATATTTGCTCAGGTTTTGTGAAAGTGTAGGTTAAAAAATGCTTGTAAAACTGACCTCATCTCTGAGCTTGAGACTAAGACAACAACTCCCAGTTATAAACTGATATCAACACAGTCTGACTCTGGACGCAAATTCCGAGGTCAGGTTTCTGGGGTGCTCGCTCGAAAATCTCGCTCACACCCCTGTGTCTGGGGAGGTCCATTTCACCATCGCTCTCACCTCAGCATCTAGAGAGGTTCCTTTAACCCATCTCTCACACTCCTGTATCTGGGGAGCTTCTCTAAACCCTCTCTCACACTCCTGTATCTGGGGAGGTCCCTCTAACCCCTCTCTTACACTCCTGTATCTAGGGCGGTCCGTCGAGCCCCTCACACTCCTGTGTCTGGGGAGGTCCCTCTAACCCCTCTCTCACACTCCTGTATCTGGGGAAGTCCCTCTAACCCCTCACACTCCTTTGTCTGGGGAGGTCCCTCTAACCCCTCTCTCACACTCCTGTATCTGGGGAGGTCCCTCTAACACCTCACTCACACTCCTGTATCTGGGGAGGTCCCTCTAACCCCTCTCTCACACTCCTGTATCTGGTGAGGTCCTTCTAACCCCCCTCTCACACTCATGTATCTGGGGAGGTCCCTCTAACCCCTCTCTCACACACCTGTATCTGGGTAGGTCCCACTAACCACTCAAACTCCTGTATCTGGGGAGGTGCCTCTAACCCCTCTCTCACACTCCTGTATCTGGGGAGGTCCCTCTAACACCTCACTCACACTCCTGTATCTGGGGAGGTCCCCCTAACCCCTCTCTCACACTCCTGTATCTGGTGAGGTCCTTCTAACCCCTCTCTCACACTCATGTATCTGGGGAGGTCCCTCTAACCCCTCTCTCACACTCCTGTATCTGGGTAGTCCCACTAACCACTCAAACTCCTGTATCTGGGGAGGTCCCTCTAACCCCTCTCTCACACTCCTGTATCTGGGGAGGTCCCTCTAACCCCTCACACTCCTGTATCTGGGGAGGTCTCTCAAACCCATCTCTCACACTCCTGAATCTCGGGAGGTCCCTCTAACCCCTAACTCACACTCCTGTATCTGGGGAGGTCCCTCTAACCCCTCTCTCACACTCCTGTATCTGGTGAGGTCCTTCTAACCCCTCTCTCACACTCATGTATCTGGGGAGGTCCCTCTAACCCCTCTCTCACACTCCTGTATCTGGGTAGGTCCCACTAACCACTCAAACTCCTGTATCTGGGGAGGTCCCTCTAACCCCTTTCTCACACTCCTGTATCTGGGGAGGTCCCTCTAACCCCTCACACTCCTGTATCTGGGGAGGTCTCTCAAACCCCTCTCTCACACTCCTGAATCTCGGGAGGTCCCTCCAACCCCTCTCTCACACTCCTGTATTTGGAAAAGTGCCTCTAACCCCTCTCTCACACTCCTGTATCTGGAGAGCTCCCTCTAACCATCTCTCACATTAAAGTATCTGGGGAGGACCCTCTAACCTCTCTCTCACACTCCTGTATCTGGGGAGATCCCTCTAAACCCTCTCTCACTCCCCTGTATCTGGGGAGGTCCCTCTAATTCCTCTCAAACACTCCTGTATCTGGGGAGGTCCCTCTAACCCCTCACACTCCTATATCTGGGGTGGTCCCTCTAACCCCTCTCTCACACTCCTGTATCTGGAGAGGTCCCTCTAACCCTTCTTTCTCACTCATATATCTTGTGAGGTCCCTCCAGCCCCTCTCTCACATCTCCTGTACCTCGGTAGTTCCATCTAACCCCGCCCACCCTCTCACACACCAGTATCTGGATAGCTCCCTCTAACCCCCCTCTCACATTCCTGTATCTGGGGAGGACCCTCTAACCATCTCTCACACTCCTATATCTGGGGAGGTCCCGCTGACCCCGCCTGCACACTCCTGTATCTGTGGACTTCCCTTTTATTCAGTGAGCTCGTGCCCATTTTACTGAACACAGCAAGAATCCTTGCATGGACCTGTGTCAGGTTGAGGTCAGTGATTTGCTTGAGGGAGGAGAGAATGAGCAAGGAGCTGTGATTCCATAATAGCTATTGTGAATACCTCTCTTGCTATTTCCCTGGTATTGTGGACAGTAAGGAGTGAACAATTGACTGGGTGTGTTTGGAGGATGTATGTGAATCTGTCGTTTCACAGGGGTCTAATCAGCTGTGATATTCATTCAAGTTTACGGCAGCTATCCTTATTTCAACCTGAAATATTTGCTCAGGTTTTGTGAAAGTGTAGGTTAAAAAATGCTTGTAAAACTGATCTCGTCTCTGAGCTTGAGACTAAGACAACAGCTCCCAGTTATAAACTTATATCAACACAGTCTGAATATGGATGCAATTCCGAGTTCAGGTTTCTGGGGAGCTCGCTCGAACATCTCGCTCACACTCCTGTGTCTGGGGAGATCCTTTTCACCATCTCTCTCACCTCAGTATCTAAAGAGGTTCCTTTAAACCATCTCTCAAAGTACTGTATCCTAGGAGGTCCCTCTAACCCCTCTCACACTCCTGTATCTGGGGAGGTCCCTCTAAACCCTCTGTCACATTCCTGTATCTGGGGAGTTCCCTCTAACCCCTCTCTCACACTCCTGTATCTGGGGAGGTCCCTCTAACCCCTCTATCACACTCCTGTATCTGAGGAGGTCCCGCTAACAACTCTCTCACACTCCTGTATCTGGGGAGGTCCCTCTAACCCCTCGCTCACACTCCTGTATCTGGGGAGGTTCTTCTAACCACTGTCTCACACTCCTGTATCTGGGAAAGTGTCTCTAACCCCTCTCCATCACTCCTGTATCTGGGGAGGTCCCTCTAACCCCGCTCTCACACTCCTGTATCTGGGGAGGTCCCTCTAACACGTCTCTCACACTCCTGTATCTGGGGAGGTTCCTCTAACCCCTCTCTCACACTACTGTAACTGGGGAGGTCCCTCCATTCCCCCTCTCACAGTCCTGAATCTGGGGAGGTCGCTCTAACCCCTCTTTCACACTCCTATATCTGGGGAGGTCCCTCTAACCTCTCTCTCACACTCCTATATCTGGGGAGGTCCCTCTAACCCCTCTCTCACACACTCCTGTATCTGTGGAGGTCCCTCTAACCCTTCTCTCACACTCCTGTATCTGGCGAGTTCCCTCTAATACCCCCTCTCACACTGCGATATCTGGGGAGGTCACTCTGACCTCTCTCTCACACTCCTATATCTGGGGAAGTCCCTCTAACCCCTGTTTCACACATTCCTATATCTGGGGAGGTCCCTCCAAACACTCTCTCACACTCCTGTATCTGGGGAGGTGCCTCTATCCCCTCTTTCACACATTCCTATATCTGGGGAGGTCCCTCTAACCCCTCTCTCACACACTCCTGTATCTGGGGAGGTCCCTCTAATACCTCTCTCACACTCCTGTGTCGGGGATGGTCCCTCTAACCCCTCTCTCACACTCCTGTATCTGTGGAGGTCCCTCTAACCCATCTGTCACACTCCTGTATCTGGGGAGGTCCCTCTAACCCTTCTCTCACACTTCTGTATCTGGGGAGGTCCCTCAAAACACTCTCTCACACTCCTGTATCTGGGGAGGTCCCTCTATGCCCTCTCGCACACTCCTGTATCTTGTTAGGTCCCTCTAAACCCTCACACTCCTGTATCTGGGGAGGTCCCTCGAACCCCTCTATCACACTCCTGTATCTGGGGAGGTCCCTCTAACCCCTCTCTCACACTCCTGTATCGCGGTAGGTCCCTCTAACCCCTTTCTCACACTCCTGTATCTGGGGAGGTCCCTCGAACCCCTCTATCACACTCCTGTATCAGGGGAGGTCCCTCTAACCCATCTCTCACACTCCTGTATCGGGGTAGGTCCCTCTAACCCCTCTCTCACACTCCTGTATATGGGGAGGTCCCTCTAACCCATATGTCACACTCCTGTATCTGAGGAGGTCCCTCTAAACGCTCTCTCAGACTCCTGTATCTGGGGAGGTCCTTCTAAACACTCTCTCACACTCCTGTATCTGGGGAGGTCCCTCTAACCCCTCTCTCACACACCTGTATCTGGGTAGGTCCCTCCAAACCCTCACACTCCTGTATCTGGGGAGGTCCCTCTGACCCATCTCTCACACACCAGTATCTGGGGAGGTCCCTCTAACCCCTCTCTCACACTCCTGTATCTAGCTAGGTCCCTCTAACCCCTCACACTCCTGTATCTGGGGAGGTCCCCCTAACCCCTCTCTCACACTCCTGTATCGGGGTAGGTCCCTCTAACCCCTCTCTCACACTCCTGTATCTGGCGAGTTCCCTATAACCCCCACTCTCACACTCCGATATCTGGGGAGGTCTCTCTGACCTCTCTCTCACACTCCTATATCTGGGGAAGTCCCTCTAACCCCTCTTTCACACATTCCTATATCCGGGGAGGTCCCTGTAACCCCTCTCTCACCCACTCCTGTATCAGGGGAGGTCCCTCTAACCCCTCTCTCACACTCCTGTATCGGGGTATGTCCCTCTAACCCCTCTCTCACACTCCTCTATCTGGGCAGGTCCCTCTAACCCTTCTCTCACACTCCTGTATCTGGCGAGTTCCCTCTAATACCCCCTCTCACACTGCGATATCTGGGGAGGTCACTCTGACCTCTCTCTCACACTCCTATATCTGGGGAAGTCCCTCTAACCCCTGTTTCACACATTCCTATATCTGGGGAGGTCCCTCAAAACACTCTCTCACACTCCTGTATCTGGGGAGGTGCCTCTATCCCCTCTTTCACACATTCCTATATCTGGGGAGGTCCCTCTAACCCCTCTCTCACACACTCCTGTATCTGTGGAGGTACCTCTAATACCTCTCTCACACTCCTGTGTCGGGGAAGGTCCCTCTAACCCCTCTCTCACACTCCTGTATCTGTGGAGGTCCCTCTAACCCATCTGTCACACTCCTGTATCTGGGGAGGTCCCTCTAACCCTTCTCTCACACTTCTGTATCTGGGGAGGTCCCTCAAAACACTCTCTCACACTCCTGTATCTGGGGAGGTCCCTCTATGCCCTCTCGCACACTCCTGTATCTTGTTAGGTCCCTCTAAACCCTCACACTCCTGTATCTGGGGAGATCCCTCGAACCCCTCTATCACACTCCTGTATCTGGGGAGGTCCCTCTAACCCCTCTCTCACACTCCTGTATCGCGGTAGGTCCCTCTAACCCCTTTCTCACACTCCTGTATCTGGGGAGGTCCCTCGAACCCCTCTATCACACTCCTGTATCAGGGGAGGTCCCTCTAACCCATCTCTCACACTCCTGTATCGGGGTAGGTCCCTCTAACCCCTCTCTCACACTCCTGTATATGGGGAGGTCCCTCTAACCCATATGTCACACTCCTGTATCTGAGGAGTTCCCTCTAAACGCTCTCTCAGACTCCTGTATCTGGGGAGGTCCTTCTAAACACTCTCTCAAACTCCTGTATCTGGGGAGGTCCCTCTAACCCCTCTCTCACACACCTGTATCTGGGTAGGTCCCTCCAAACCCTCACACTCCTGTATCTGGGGAGGTCCCTCTGACCCATCTCTCACACACCAGTATCTGGGGAGGTCCCTCTAACCCCTCTCTCACACTCCTGTATCTAGCTAGGTCCCTCTAACCCCTCACACTCCTGTATCTGGGGAGGTCCCCCTAACCCCTCTCTCACACTCCTGTATCGGGGTAGGTCCCTCTAACCCCTCTCTCACACTCCTGTATCTGGCGAGTTCCCTATAACCCCCACTCTCACACTCCGATATCTGGGGAGGTCTCTCTGACCTCTCTCTCACACTCCTATATCTGGGGAAGTCCCTCTAACCCCTCTTTCACACATTCCTATATCCGGGGAGGTCCCTGTAACCCCTCTCTCACCCACTCCTGTATCAGGGGAGGTCCCTCTAACCCCTCTCTCACACTCCTGTATCGGGGTATGTCCCTCTAACCCCTCTCTCACACTCCTCTATCTGGGCAGGTCCCTCTAACCCATATGTCACACTCCTGTATCTGAGGAGGTCCTTCTAAACCCTCTCTCAGACTCCTGTATCTGTGGTGGTCCCTCTAAACCCTCTCTCAAACTCCTGTATCTGGGGAGGTCCCTCTAACCCCTCTCTCACACACCTGTATCTGGGGAGGTCCCTCTAAACCCTCACACTCCTGTATCTGGGGAGGTCCCTCCAACCCATCGGTCACACTCCTGTATCTGGGGAGGTCCCTCTAACCCTTCTCTCACACGTCTGTATCTGGGGAGGTCCCTCAAAAAACTCTCTCACACTCCTGTATCTGGGGAGTTCCCTCTAACCCCTCTCTCACACTCCTGTATCTGTGGAGGTCCCTCTAACCCATCTGTTACACTCCTGTATCTGTGGAGGTCCCTCTAACCCATCTCTCACACTTCTGTATCTGGGGAGGTCCCTCAAAACACTCTCTCACACTCCTGTATCTGGGGTGGTCCCTCTAACCCCTCTCGCACACTCCTGTGTCTTGGTAGGTCCCTATAAACCCTCACACTCCTGTATCTGGGGAGGTCCCTCGAACCCCTCTATCACACTCCTGTATCTGGGGAGGTCCCTCTAACCCCTCTCTCACACTCCTGTATCGGGGTAGGTCCCTCTAACCCCTTTCTCACACTCCTGTATCTGGCGAGTTCCCTATAACCCCCACTCTCACACTCCGATATATGGGGAGGTCTCTCTGACCTCTCTCTCACACTCCTATATCTGGGGAAGTCCCTCCAACCCCTCTTTCACCCATTCCTATATCTGGGGAGGTCCCTGTAACCCCTCTCTCACCCACTCCTGTATCAGAGAAGGTCCCTCTAACCCATCTCTCACACTCCTGTATCGGGGTAGGTCCCTCTAACCCCTCTCTCACACTCCTGTATATGGGGAGGTCCCTCTAACCCATATGTCACACTCCTGCATCTGAGGAGGTCCCTCTAAACCATCTCTCAGACTCCTGTATCTGGGGAGGTCCTTCTAAACACTCTCTCACACTCCTGTATCTGGGGAGGTCCCTCTAACCCCTCTCTCACACACCTGTATCTGGGTAGGTCCCTCTAAACCCTCACACTCCTATATCTGGGGAGGTTCCTCTAACCCATCTCTCACACACCAGTATCTGGGGAGGTCCCTCTAACCCCTCTCTCACACTCCTGTATCTAGCTAGGTCCCTCTAACCCCTCACACTCCTTTATCTGGGGAGGTCCCTCTAACCCATCTCTCACACACCTGAATCTGGGGAGGTCCCTCTAACCCCTCTCTCACACTCCTATATCTCGGCAGGTCCCTCTAATCCCGCTCTCACACTCCTGTATCTCGGCATGTCCCTCTAACCCCTCTCTCACTCTCCTGTATCTGGGGAGGTCCCTCTAACCCCTCCCTCACACTCCTGTATCTGGGTAGGTCTCTCAAACCACTCTCTCACACTCCTGTATCTCGGGAGGTCCTTCTAAACCCTCACTCACACTCCTGTATCTGGGGACGTCCCTTCAACCCCTCTCTCACACTCCTGTATCTGGGGATGTCCGTCTAACCACTCTCTCACACTCCTGTATCTGGGGAAGTTACTCTAACCCCACTCTCACACTCCTGTGTCTGGAAAAGTGCCTCTAACCCCTCTCTCACACTCCTGTATCTGGGGTGGTCCCTCTAAACCCTCTATCACACTCCTGTGTCTGGGGAGGTCCCTCGAACCATTCTCTCACACTCCTATATCTAGGGAGGTACCTCTAACCCCTCTCTCGCACACTCCTGTACCTCGGGAGGTGCATCTAAACCCCCATCCCACTCACACACTCCGGTATCTGGAGATTTCCCTCTAACCGTTCTCTCACACTCCTGTATTTGGTGAGGTCCCTCTAAACTCTCTCTCACACTCCTGTAGCTGGGAAGGTCCCACTAACCCCTCTCTCACACATCAGTATCTGGATATCTCCCTCTAACGCCCCCTCTCACATTCCTGTATCTGGCGAGGACCCTCTAACCTCTCTCTCACACTCCTATATCTGGGGAGGTCCCGCTGACCCCGCCTGCACACTTCTGTATCTAGCGATTTCCCTCTAACCCCTCTCTCACACTCCTGCATCTGCGGTCGTCCCTTTTAATCAGTGAGCTAGTGCACATTTTACTGTACCCAGCAAGAATACTTGCATGGACCTGTGTCAGGTTGAGGTTAGTGATTTGCTTGAGGGAGGAGAGAATGAGCAAGGAGCTGTGATTCCATAATAGCTATTGTGCATACCTCTCTTGCTATTTCCCTGGTATTGTGGACAGTAAGGGGTGAACAATTGACTGGGTGTGATGGAAGATGTATGTGAATCTGTCGTTTCACAGGGGTCTAATCAGCTGTGATATTCATTCAAGTTTACGGCAGCTATCCTCATTTCAACCTGAAATATTTGCTCAGGTTTTGTGAAAGTGTAGGTTAAAAAATGCTTGTAAAACTGACCTCGTCTCTGAGCTTGAGACTAAGACAACAGCTCCCAGTTATAAACTGATATCAACACAGTCTGACTCTGGACGCAAATTCCGAGGTCAGGTTTCTGGGGTGCTCGCTTGAAAATCTCGCTCACACCGCTGTGTCTGGGGAGGTCCATTTCACCATCGCTCTCACCTCAGCATCTAGAAAGGTTCCTTTAACCCATCTCTCACACTCCTGTATCTGTGGAGCTCCTGTAAACCCTCTCTCACACTGCTGTATCTGGGGAGGTCCCTCTAACCCCTCTCTTACACTCCTGTATCTAGGGCGGTCCGTCGAGCCCCTCACACTCCTGTATCTGGGGAGGTCCCTCTAACCCCTCTCTCACACTCCTGTATCTGGGGAGGTAACTCTAACCCCTCTCTCACGCTCCTGTATCTGGGGAAGTCCCTCTAACCCCTCACACTCCTGTGTCTGGGGAGGTCCCTCTAACCCCTCTCTCACACTCCTGTATCTGGGGAGTTCCCTCTAACACCTCACTCACACTCCTGTATCTGGGGAGGTCCCTCTAACCCCTCTCTCACACTCCTGTATCTGGGGAGGTCCTTCTAACCCCTCTCTCACACTCATGTATCTGGGGAGGTCCCTCTAACCCCTCTCTCACACTCCTGTATCTGGGTAGGTCTCTCTAACCACTCAAACTCCTGTATCTGGGGAGGTCTCGCTAACCCCTTTCTCACACTCCTGTATCTGGGGAGGTCCCTTAAACCCCTCACACTCCTGTATCTGGGGAGGTCTCTCAAACCCCTCTCTCACACTCCTGAATCTCGGGAGGTCCCTCTAACCCCTCTCTCACACTCCTGTATTTGGAAAAGTGCCTCTAACCCCTCTCTCACACTCCTGTATCTGGAGAGCTCCCTCTAACCATCTCTCACATTAAAGTATCTGGGGAGGACCCTCTAACTTCTCTCTCACACTCCTGTATCTGGGGAGATCCCTCTAAACCCTCTCTCACTCTTCTGTATCTGGGGAGGTCCCTCTAATTCCTCTCAAACACTCCTGTATCTGGGGAGGTCCCTCTAACCCCTCACACTCCTATATCTGGGGTGTTCCCTCTAACCCCTCTCTCACATTCCTGTATCTGGAGAGGACCCTCTAACCCTTCTCTCTCACTCCTATATCTTGGGAGGTCCGTCCAGCCCCTCTCTCACATCTCCTGTACCTCGGTAGTTCCATCTAACCCCCCCCCCCCCGCCCTCTCACACACCAGTAACTGGATAGCTCCCTATAACCCCCCTCTCACATTCCTGTATCTGGGGAGGACCCTCTAACCATCTCTCGCAATCCTATATCTGGGGAGGTCCCGCTGACCCCGCCTGCACACTCCTGTATTATCGATGTCCCTCTAACCCCTCTCTCACACTCCTGCATCTGTGGACTTCCCTTTTAATCAGTGAGCTCGTGCCCATTTTACTGTACACAGCAAGAATCCTTGCATGGACCTGCGTCAGGTTGAGGTCAGTGATTTGCTTGAGGGAGGAGAGAATGAGCAAGGAGCTGTGATTCCATAATAGCTATTGTGAATACCTCTCTTGCTATTTCCCTGGTATTGTGGACAGTAAGGGGTGAACAATTGACTGGGTGTGTTTTGTGGATGTATGTGAATCTGTCGTTTCACAGGGGTCTAATCAGCTGTGATATTCATTCAAGTTTACGGCAGCTATCCTTATTTCAACCTGAAATATTTGCTCAGGTTTTGTGAAAGTGTAGGTTAAAAAATGCTGTAAAACTGATCTCGTCTCTGAGCTTGAGACGAAGACAACAGCTCCCAGTTATAAACTGATATCAACACAGTCTGAATATGGATGCAATTCCGAGTTCAGGTTTCTGGGGAGCTCGCTCGAACATCTCGCTCACACTCCTGTGTCTGGGGAGATCCTTTTCACCATCTCTCTCACCTCAGTATCGAGAGAGGTTCCTTTAAACCATCTCTCAAAGTACTGTATCCGAGGAGGTCCCTCTAACCCCTCTCACACTCCTGTATCTGGGGAGGTCCCTCTAAACCCTCTGTCACACTCCTGTATCTGGGGAGTTCCATCTAACCCCTCTCTCACACTCCTGTATCTGGGGAGGTCCCTCTAACCCCTCTATCACACTCCTGTATCTGAGGAGGTCCCGCTAAAAATTCTCTCACACTCCTGTATCTGGGGAGGTCCCTCTAACCCCTCTCTCACACTCCTGTATCTGGGGAGGTTCTGCTAACCACTGTCTCACACTCCTGTATCTGGGAAAGTGTCTCTAACACCTCTCTATCACTCCTGTATCTGGGGAGGTCCCTCTAACCCCGCTCTCACACTCCTGCATCTGGGGAGATACCTCTAACACGTCTCTCAAACTCCTGTATCTGGGGAGGTTCCTCTAACCCCTCTTTCACACTACTGTAACTGGGGAGGTCCCTCCATTCCCCCACTCACAGTCCTGAATCTGGGGAGGTCGCTCTAACCCCTCTTTCACACTCCTATATCTGGGGAGGTCCCTCTAACCTCTATCTCACACTCCTATATCTGGGGAGGTCCCTCTAACCACTCTCTCACACACTCCTGTATCTGTGGAGGTCCCTCTAACCCTTCTCTCACACTCCTGCATCTGGCGAGTTCCCTCAAACACCCCCTCTCAGACTGCGATATCTGGGGAGGTCACCCTGACCTCTCTCTCACACTCCTATATCTGGGGAAGTCCCTCCAAATCCTGTTTCACACATTCCTATATCTGGGGAGGTCCCTCAAAACACTCTCGCACACTCCTGTATCTGGGGAGTTCCCTCTAACCCCTCTTTCACACATTCCTATATTTGGGGAGGTCCCTCTAACCTCTCTCTCACACACTCCTGTATCTGGGGAGGTCCCTCTAAACCCTCTATCACACTCCTGTATCGGGGAAGGTCCCTCGAACCCCTCTCTCACACTCCTGTATCTGTGGAGGTCCCTCTAACCCATCTGTCACACTCCTGTATCTGGGGAGGTCCCTCTAACCCTTCTCTCACACTTCTGTATCTGGGGAGGTCCCTCAAAACACTCTCTCACACTCCTGTATCTGGGGAGGTCCCTCTAACCCCTCTCGCACACTCCTGTATCTTGGTAGGTCCCTCTAACCCCTCTCTCACACTCCTGTATCTGGCGAGTTCCCTATAACCCCCACTCTCACACTCCGATATCTGGGGAGGTCTCTCTGACCTCTCTCTCACACTCCAATATCTGGGGAAGTCCCTCTAACCCCTCTTTCACACATTCCTATATCTGGGGAGGTCCCTGTAACCCCTCTCTCACACACCTGTATCTGGGTAGGTCCCTCTAAACCCTCACACTCCTGTATCTGGGGAGGTCCCTCTAAACCCGCTCTCACACTCCTGTATCTCGGGATGTCCCTCTAACCACTGTATCACTCTCCTGTATCTGGGGAGGTCCCTCTAACCCCTCTCTCACACTCCTGTATCTGGGTAGGTCTGTCAAACCACTCTCTCACACTCCTGTATCTCGGGAGGTCCCTGTAACCCCTCTCTCACACTCCTGTATCTGGGGAGGTCGCTCTAATCCCTCTCTCACACTCCTGCATCTGGGGAGGTCCCTCTAACCCCTCACTCTTCTCTATCTGGGGTGGTCCCTCTAACCCCTCTCTCACACTCCTGTGTCTGGGGAGGTCCCTCGAACCATTCTCTCACACTCCTACATCTAGGGAGGTCCCTCTAACCCCTCTCTCGCACACTCCTGTACCTCGGGAGGTGCATCTAACCTCCCATCCCACTCACACACTCCGGTATCTGGAGATTTCCCTCTAACCGTTCTCTCACACTCCTGTATTTGGTGAGCTCCCTCTAACCTCTCTCTCTCACACTCCTGTAGCTGGGGAAGTCCCACTAACCCCTCTCTCACACATCAGTATCTGGATATCTCACACTAACCCCCCTCTCACATTCCTGTATCTGGCGAGGACCCTCTAACCTCTCTCTCACACTCCTATATCTGTGGAGTTCCTGCTGACCCCGCCTGCACACTGCTGTATCTAGCGAAATCCCTCTAACCCCTCTCTCACACTCCTGCATCTGCGGACGTCCCTTTTAATCAGTGAGCTAGTGCCCATTTTACTGTACACAGCAAGAATACTTGCATGGACCTGTGTCAGGTTGAGGTTAGTGATTTGCTTGAGGGAGGAGAGAATGAGCAAGGAGCTGTGATTCCATCATAGCTATTGTGAATACCTCTCTTGCTATTTCCCTGGTATTGTGGACAGTAAGGGGTGAACAATTGACTGGGTGTGATGGAAGATGTATGTGAATCTGTCGTTTCACAGGGGTCTAATCAGCTGTGATATTCATTCAAGTTTACGGCAGCTATCCTTATTTCAACCTGAAATATTTGCTCAGGTTTTGTGAAAGTGTAGGTTAAAAAATGCTTGTAAAACTGACCTCGTCTCTGAGCTTGAGACTAAGACAACAGCTCCCAGTTATAAACTGATATCAACACAGTCTGACTCTGGACGCAAATTCCGAGGTCAGGTTTCTGGGGTGCTCGCTCGAAAATCTCGCTCACACCCCTGTGTCTGGGGAGGTCCATTTCACCATCGCTCTCACCTCAGCATCTAGAGAGGTTCCTTTAACCCATCTCTCACACTCCTGTATCTGGGGCGGTCCGTCGAGCCCCTCACAATCCTGTACCTGGGGAAGTCCCTCTAACCCCTCTCTCACACTCCTGGATCTGGGGAGGTAACTCTAACCCCTCTCTCACGCTCCTATATCTGGGGAAGTCCCTCTAACCCCTCACACTCCTGTGTCTGGGGAGGTCCCTCTAATCCCTCTCTCACACATCTGTATCTGGGGAGGTCCCTCTAACACCTCACTCACACTCCTGTATCTGGGGAGGTCCCTCTAACACTTCACTCACAGTCCTGTATCTGGGGAGGTCATTCTAACCCATCTCTCACACTCATGTATCTGGGGAGGTCCCTCTAACCCCTCTCTCACACTCCTGTATCTGGGTAGGTCCCTCTAACCACTCAAACTCCTGTTCTGGGGAGGTCCCTCTAACCACTTTCTCACACTCCTGTATCTTGGGAGGTCCCTCTAACCCCTCACACTCCTGTATCTGGGGAGGTCTCTCAAAAACCCCTCTCTCACACTCCTGAATCTCGGGAGGTCCCTCTAACCCCTCTCTCACACTCCTGTATTTGGAAAAGTGCCTCTAACCCCTCTCTCACACTCCTGTATCTGGAGAGCTCCCTCTAACCATCTCTCACATTAAAGTATCTGGGGAGGACCCTCTAACCTCTCTCTCACACTCCTGTATCTGGGGAGATACCTCTAAACCCTTTCTCACTCTCCTGTATCTGGGGAGGTCCCTCTAATTCCTCTCAAACACTCCTGTATCTGGGGAGGTCCCTTTAACCCCTCTCTCACACTCCTGTATCTGGGGAGGTGCGTCTAACGCCTCTCTCACACTCCTGTGTCTGGGGAAGTTCTTCTAACCCCTCTCTCACACTCCTGTATTTGGAAAAGTGCCTCTAACGCCTCTCTCACACTCCTGTATCTGGAGAGCTCCCTCTAACCCTCTCTCACATTACTGTATCTGGGGAGGACCCTCTAACCTCTCTCTCACACTCCTGTATCTGGGGAGATCCCTCTAAACCCTCTCTCACTCTCCTGTATCTGGGGAGGTACCTCTAATTCCTCTCTCACACTCCTGTATCTGGGGAGGTCCCTCTAACCCCTAACACTACTATATCTGGGGTGGTCCCTTTAACCCCTCTCTCATACTCCGGTATCTGGAGAGGTCCCTCTAACCCTTCTCTCTCACTCCTATATCTTGGGTGGTCCCTCTAACCACTCTCTCACACACTCCGATATCTGGGGAGGTCTCTTTGACCCCTCTCTCACACTCCTATATCTTGGGATGTCCCACTCACCCTTCTTTCACACAATCCTATATCTGGGGATTTCCCTCTAACCCCTCTCACACTTCTATATCTGGTCGCTCCTTCTAACCCCTCTCTCACACTCCTGCATCTGTGGATGTGCCTCTAACCCCTCTCTCACACTCCTATATCTTGGGAGGTCCCTTTAACCTCTCTCTCACGCACTCCTGCATCTGGGGAGGACCCTCGAACCCCTCTCTCACACTCCTGTACCTCGGGAGGACCATCTAACCCCTCACCCTCCCATCTCATGCTCCTGTATCTGGGGAGATCCCACCAACCCCTCTCTCACACTCCTATATCTGGAGAGCTCCCTCTAACCCCCCTCTCACACTCCTGTATCTAGGGAGGACCCTCTAACCTCTCTCTCACACTCCTGTATCTGGAGAGCTCCCTCTAACCCCCCTCTCACACTCCTGTATCTGGGGAGGACCCTCTAACCTCTCTCTCACACTCCTGTATCTGGGGAGGTCTCTCTAACCACTCCTGCACACTACTGTATCTGGGGAGGTCCCTCTAACCTCTCTCTCACACTCCTGTATCGGTGGACGTCCCTTTTAATCAGTGAGCGAGTGCACATTTTACTGGACACTGCCAGAATCCTTGCAAGGAACTGTGTCAGGTTGAGGTCAGTGATTTGCTTGAGGGAGGAGAGACTGAGGAAAGAACTGTGATTCCATAATATCTATTGTGAATACCTCTCTTGCTATTTACCTGGTATTGTTGACAGTAAGGGGTGAACAATTGACTGAGTCTGTTTGGAAGATGTACGTGACCCTGTCGTTTCTCAGGGGTATAATCAGCCGTGATATTCATTCCAGTTTACAGCAGCTATCCTTATTTCAACCTGAAATATTTGCTCATGTTTTGTGAAAGGACAGGTTAAAAAATGCTTGTAAAACTGACCTCGTCTCTGAGCTTGAGACAAAAACAACAGCTCCCAGTTAAAAACTGATATCAACACAGTCTGACTCTGGACGCAATTCCGAGGTCAGGTTTCTGCGGAGCTCGCTCTAACATCTCGCTCACACTCCTGTGTCTGGGGAGGTTCTTTTCACCATCTCTCTCACCACAGTATCTAGAGACGTTCCTTTAACACATCTATCAAAATTCCGTATCTGGCGAGCTCCCTCTCAACCCTCTCTCACACTCCTGTATCTGGGGAGATCACTCTAACCCCTCTCTCACACTCCTGAATCTGGGGAGGTCCCACTAACCCCTCTGTCACACTCCAGTATCTGGGGAGGTCCCTCTAACAGCTCTCTCACACTCCTGTATCTGGGGAGGACCCTCTAAACTCTCTCTCACACTCCTGTATCTGTTGAGGTCCCTCTAACCCCTCCTGCACACTCCTGTATCTGGAGAGGTCCCTCTAACCCCGCTCTCACATTCCTGTATCTGTGGACGTCCCTTTTAATCAGTGAGCTAGTGCCCATTTTATTGTACACAGCAAGAATCCTTGCATGGACCTGTGTCAGGTTGAGGTCAGTGATTTGCTTGAGGGAGGAAAGAATGAGGAAGGAACTGTGATTCCATAATATCTAGTGTAATTTTTTCTTTCTATTTCCCTGGTATTGTGGACAGTAAGGGGTGAACAATTGACTGGGTGTGTTTTGAAGATGAACGTGACTCTGTCGTTTCACAGGGGTATAATCAGCTGTGAAATTCATTCCAGTTTACTGCAGCTATCCTTATTTCAACCTGAAATATTTGCTCAGGTTTTGTGAAAGGGCAGGTTAAAAAATGGCCCCCCTTACCCTTCTGTCACACTCCTGTATCTGGGGAGGTCCCTCTAACCCCTCTCTCACACTCCTGTATCTGACGAGGCCCCTCTAACCCCTCTGTCACACTCCTGTATCTGGGGAGGTCCCACTAACCCCTCTCTCGCACTCCTGTATCTGGGGAGGTCCCTCTAACCCCTCACACTCCTGTATCTGGGGAGGTCCCTCTATCTCCTCTCTCACACTCCGGTATTTGGGGAGGTCCCTCTAACCACTTTCTCACACTCCTGTATCTGGGGAGGTACCTCTAACCCCTCCCGCGCCCTCCTGGATCAGAGGATGTCCCTCTAACCCCCCCTCTCACAGTCCTGTATAAGGCGAGGTCCCTTTAACACCTCTCTCACACTCCCGTATCTGGGGAGCTCCCTCTAACCCTTCTCTCACGCTCCTGTATCTGGGAAAGTGCCTCTAAATCCCCTCTCACACTCCTGTATCTGCAAGTTCTCTCTAACGACCCTCTCACACTCCTGTATCTGAGGAGGTCCTTTTCACCATCTCTCTCACCTCAGTATCTGGAGAGGTTCCCTTAACCCATTTCTCACACTCCTGTATCTGGGGAGCTCCTTCTAACCCCTCTCTCGCACTCCTCTATCTGGGGAGCTCTCTCTAACACGGCCCTCACACTTCTGTATCTGCGCAGGTCACTCTAACCCCTCCTGCACACTCCTGTATCTGGGGAGGTCCCTCTAAACCCTTCTCTCACAGTCCTGTATCTGCGGATGTCCCTCTAACCCCTCTCTCAAAATCCTGTATCTGTGGACGTCCCTTTTAATCATTGAGCTAGTGCCCATTTTACTGTATACAGCAAGAGTCCTTGCATGGATCTGTGTCAGGTTGATGTCAGTGATTTGCTTGAGGGAGGAGAGAATGAGGAAGGAGCTGTGATTCGATAATATCTACTGTGAATACGTCTCCTGCTATTTCACTGGTATTGTTGACAGTAACGGGTGAACAATTGACTGGGTGTGTTTGGAAGATTTCCGTGACTCTGTCGTTTCACAGGGGTAAAATCAGCTGTGATATTCATTCTACTTTACTGCAGCTATCCTTCTTTCAACCTGAAATATTTGCTAAGGTTTTGTGAAACGGCAGGTTAAAAAATGGTTGTAAAACTGACCTCGTCTCTGAGCTTGAGGCTAAGACAACAGCTCCCAGTTACAAACTGATATCAACGCAGTCTGATTCTGGACGCAATTCCGAGGTCAGGTTTCTGGGGAGCTCGCTCTAACCTCTCGCTCATACTCCTGTGTCTGGGGAGGTCCTTTGCACCTTCTCTCTCACCTCAGTTTCGAGAGAGGTTTCTTTAACCCATCTCTCACACTCCTGTATCTGGAGAGCTCCCTCGAACCCCTCTCTCACACTCCTGTACCTGGGGAGGTGCCTCTAACCCCTCCTGCACACTCCTGTATCTGCGGAGCTTCCTCTAACCCCTCTCTCTCACTCCTGTATGTGGGGAGGTCCCTCTAACCCCTCTCTCACACTCCTGGTCGGCGGAGGATCCTCTAACCCCTCTCTCTCACTCCAGTATCTAGGAATGTCCCTCCAAACCACTCTCTCAGCCTCTAACCCATGAGCGGATAATTATTTGGGATGGACTTCGACTTAACAAGTTTTGTTGATCTGTTGATCACCAATGCAGCCCACCAATGCTTCCCCTCAGATGTGAGGCTGAACGGTCGTCCACCAATTGTGCGGTCCAGTGCAGGCAGATCCCCAGCTCCTGCCGGTGGAAGAGATACTGTGCATGTGCAGCTGAATAATGGCCCGCACTTGCAACAAAGTTCAAGGGACCGTGTGCGATAAAAATATTCGAGGGAGCATTGCACAAACATGAACATTTCATAAACATAAATTCTGATAGTAGTCAGATGCTAAATTACATACACAGCCTGTATTGGCCACTGCTTCGAAAGGAAACAAATATAACAGATTGAAAATGTTGTGGTGACTTCTAGTCTGTGTAAACCAGTGCTGTGAAATAGAACTGTAACCTGTTTCGAGCCTGTGTCAGCATCAATTTCCCACCTCCGTCTTCCTTATGTCCCTCTGCAAAGATTATCAATGCTGTCCCAATTGGTGCCAGAGGCAACTCCCCTGCCGTCATACTCTGGATACCGGGAGAGGAAATATGCACCGCTGGTCACTTTCTTCGGGAAAGAAGTTGAGGAGATGAGTAGCCATAGAAACATGGAAGCATAGAAAATAGGTGCAGGAGTAGGCCATTCGGCCCTTCGAGCCTGCACCGCCATTCAATGAGTTCATGGCTGATCATTCCCCTCAGTACCCCTTTCCTGCTTTCTCTCCATACCGCTTGATCCCCTTAACCGTAAGGGCCATATCTAACTCACTCCTTAATATATCCAATGAACTGGCATCAACAACTCTCTGCGGCAGGGAATTCCACAGGTTAACAACTCTCTGAGTGAAGAAGTTTCGTCTCATCTCAGTCCTCAATGACCTTCTCCTTATCCTAAGACTATGTTCCCTGGTTCTGGACATCCCCAATATCGAGAACATTCTTCCCGCATCTAACCTGTCCAGTCCCGACAGGATCTTATATGTTTCTATGAGATCCCCTCTCATCCTTCTAAACGCCAGTAAATAAAGGCCCAGTTGATCCAGTCTCTGCTCGTCTGACAGCCCAGCCATCCCTGGAATCAGTCTGGTGAATCTTCGTTGCACTCCCTCAATAGCAAGAACGTCCTTCCTCAGATTATGATATCAAAACTGAACACAATATTCCAGGTGAGGCCTCACTAAGGCCCTGTACAACTGCAGTAAGACCTCTCTGCTTCTATATTGAAATCCCCTAGCTGTGAAGGCCAATATACCATTTTCCTTCTTTACCATCTGCTGTACCTGCATGCCCAATTTCAGTGACTGATGAACCATGACACCCAGGTCTCGTTGCACCTTTCCTTTTTCGAGTCTGCCGCCATTCAGATAATATTCTGCGTTCATGTTTTTGCCCCCAAAATGGATAATCTCACATTTATCCACATTATACAACGTCTGCCATTGATTTGCCCACTCACCTAATCTGTCCAAGTCAACCTGCAGCCTCTTAGCGTCCACCTCTCAGCTCACTCCGCCACCCAGTTTAGTGTCATCCGCAAACTTGGAGATATTATACCCTATTCCTTCATCCAAATTGTTAATGTATATTGTAAAGAGCTGGTGTCCCAGTACTGAGCCTGCGGCATACCACGAGTCACTGTCTGCCATTCTGAAAAGGACCCGTTTATCCCGACTCTCTGCTTCCTGTCTGCCAACTAGTTCTCTATTCACGTCAGTACATTACCCCCAATACCATGCGCTTTGATTTTGTGCACCAATCTCTTGTGCGGGACCTTGTCAGAAGCCTTTTGAAAGTCCAAATATACCACATCCACTGGTTCTCCTTTGTTCACTTTACTAGGTACATCCTCAAAAAATTCCAGAAATTTCGTCAAGCATGATTTCCCTTTCCTAAAGCCATGCTGACTCGGCCCGATCCTGTCACTGTTTTGCAAATGGGCTGCTATTTCATACTTAATGATAGATTCCAACATTTTCCCCACTACTGATGTCCAGGCTAACCGGTCTATAATTACCCGCATTCTCTCTCCCTCCTTTTGTAAAAAGTGGTGTTACATTAGCTACCCTCCAGTCCATAGGAACTGATCCAGAGTTGAGAGACTGTTGGAAAATGATCACCAATGCATCCACTATTTCTAGGGCCACTTCCTTAAGTACTCTGGGACGCAGACTATCAGAACCTGGTGATTTATTGGCCTTTAATCCCATTAATTTCCCGCACACAATTTCCCGCTTAATAAGGATATCTATCAGTTCCTCATTCTCACGAGACCCACTGTCCCCAAGTACATCCGGAAGGTTATTTGTATCTTCATTTGTGAAAACAGAACCGAAGTATTGGTTCAATTGGTCTGCCATTTCTTTGTTCCCCATTATAAATGCAACTGAATCCGACTGCAAGGGACCTACGTTTGTCTTTACTAATTTTTTGCTCTTCACATATTCAGAGAAGCTTTTGCAGTCAGTTTTTATATTCCCTGCAAGCTTCCTCTCGTACTCTATTTTCCCCCTCTTAATTAAACCCTTAGTCCTCTTCTGTCGAATTCTAAATTTCTCCCAGTCCTCAGGTTTGTTGCTTTTTCTAGCCAATTTATATGCCTCTTCCTTGTTTTTAACACTATCCTTAATTTCCCTTGTTAGCCATGGTTGAGCCACCTTCCCAGTTTTATTTTTACTCCAGATAGGGATGCAAAATTGCTGAAGTTCATCCATGTGATCTTTAAATGTTTGTCATTGCTTACCCACCGTCAACCCTTTTAGTATCCAATGCCAGTCTATTCTAGTCAATTCACATTTCATACCGTCGAAGTTAACCTTTCCTTATGTTCCGGACACTGGTTCCCGAATTAACGTTATCACTCTCCATCTTAGTAAGGACTTCTATCATATTATGGTCACTTTTTCCCAAAGCACCTCACACAACATGATTGATAATTAGTCCTTTCTGATTACACATCACAAAGTCTAGAATGGCCAATTCCCTGGTTCATTCCTCGACATATTGGTCGAGAAAACCATCGCTAATACACTTCAGGAAATCCTCCTCCACCGCTTTGCTACCAGTTAAGTTAGCCCCATCTATATGTAGATTAATGTCGCCCATGATTACTGCTGTATCTTTATTACACACATCCCACACAGCATTTATTCAGTTCAAAAAAGGATAGGGTATATTCTGGTCGGCAGTGCATTCTGGGTACCGACATCCGCCACTGGGTCCCAGAATCACCTAACGGATCCTTTTAATATTGGGCCTGGGAGAATCGCTTTTGCGAATTATTAATTTGAAAGAAATGCAGCTTGAACTCTGCATCGACTTCCATTTCTGTCAGATCCAGCGGGCGGGATAGAATGACCTGGCGGGCCGCAGATTGCCCACCACTGCTCTAACGCCTCAGACTCTTGTATCTGGGGAGGTCCCTCTAACCCCTCTCTCACACTCCTGTATCTGGGGAGGTCCCACTAACCTCTCTCTCACACTCCGATATCTGGGGAGGTCCCTCTAACCCCTCATACACACACTCCTGTATCTGGAGAGGTCTCTCTAAGCCCTCTCTCACACATTACTTTATCTGGGGAGGTCCCTCTAACCCCTCTCTCACACTCCTATATCTGGGCGCTCCTTCTAACCTCTCTCTCTCACTCCTCTCTCTGGGGAGGCCGCTCTAACCCCTCTCTCACACACTCCTGTATCTGGGGAGGTCTCTCTAACCACTCTCTCACACTCCTATATCTGGGGAGGTCCTTCTAACGCCTATTTCACACACTCCGATATCTGGGATGGTCACTCTGACCCCACTCTCACATTCCTATACTTGGGAGGTACCTCTAACTTCTCTCTCACACACTCCTGTATCTGGGGAGGTCCCTCTAACCCCTCTCTCATACTCCTATATCTGGGCGCCCCTCTAACCCCTCTCTCACACTCCTGTATCTGGTGAGGTCCCTCTAACCCCTCTCTCACACTCCTATATCTTCGGAGGTCCCTCTAACCCCTCTCTCACACACTCCTATATCTGGGGAGGTCCCTCTAATCCCTTTCTCACACTGGTGTACCTCGCGAGATCCATCTAATCCCGCCCACCCGCTCACAATCCTGTATCTGGGGAGGTCCCACTAACCCCTCTCTCACACTCCTGTATCTGGGGAGTTCCCTCTAAACCCTCTCTCACACTCCTGTATTTGGTGAGCTCCCTCTAACCTCCCTCTCACACTCCTGTATCTGGGGAGGTCCCACCAACCTCTCTCTCACACTCCTGTATTTGGGTGGTCCCTCTAATCCCTCCTGCACACTCTTGTATCTGGGGATGTCCCTCTAACCCCTCTCTCACACTCCTGTATCTGTGGACGTCCCTTTTCATCAGTGAGCTCGTGGCCATTTTACTGTACACAGCAACAATCGTTGCATGGACCTGTATCAGGTTGAGGTCAGAGATTTGCTTGAGGGAGGAGAGAATGAGGAAGGAGCTGTGATTCGATAATATCTATTGTGAATACCTCTCTAGCTATTCCACTAGTATTGTTGACAGTAAGGGGTGAACAATTGACTGGGTGTGTTTGGAAGATGTATGTGACTCTGTCGTTTCACAGGTGTATAATCAGCTGTGATATTCATTCCAGTTTCCTGCAGCTATCCTTATTTCAACCTGAAATATTTGCTCAGGTTTTGAGAAGGGCAGGTTAAAAAATGGTTGTAAAACTGACCTCATCTCTGAGCTTGAGACGAAGACAACAGCTCACAGTTACAAACTGATATCAACACAGTCTGACTCTGGACGCAATTCCGAGGTCAGGTTTCTGGGGAGCTCGCTTTAACCTCTCGCTCACACTCCTGTGTCTGGGGAGGTCCTTTTCACCATCTCTCTCACCTCAGTTTCGAGAGAGGTTCCTTTAACCCATCTCTCACACTCCTGTATCTGGATCGCTCCCTCGAACCCCTCTCTCACACTCCTGTATCTGGGGAGGTCCCTCTAACCCCTCTCCCAAACTCCTGTATCTGGGGAGGTCCCTCTAACCCCTCACACTCCTGTATCTCGGGAGGTCTCTCTAACACCGCTCTCACACTCCCGTATCTGGCAAGGTCCCTCTAACCCCCCTCACACACTCCTGTATCTGGGGAGTTAACTCTAACCACTCTCTCACACTCCTGTATCTGGGGAGGTCCCTCTAACCCCTCTCTCTCACACCTGTATCTGTGGATGTCCCTCTAACCCCTCTCTCACACACTTCTGTATCTGGGGAGGTCCCTCTAACCCCTCTCTCACACTCCTGTATCTGGCGAGTTGCCCCTAACCCCCCCTGTCACACTCCGATATCTGGGGAGGTCACTCTGACCCCTCTCTCACACTCCTATATCTGGGGAAGTCCCTCTAACCGCGCTCTCACACAATTCCGTATCTGAGGAGGTCCCTCTAACCCCTCTCTCTAACTCCTGTATCTGGGGAGTTCCTTCTAACCACTCTCTCACACTCCTGTATTTGGTGAGTTCCCTCTAACCTCTCTTTCACACTCCTGTATCTGGGGAAGTCCCACTAACCCCTCTCTCACACTCCTGTACCTGGGGAGGTCCCTCTAACCCTTCCTGCACACTCCCGTATCTGGGGAGGTCCCTCTAACCGCTCTCTCACACTCCTGTATCTGTGGACGTCCCTTTTGATCAGTGAGCTAGTGCCCATTTTACTGTATACAGCAAGAATCCTTGCATGGACCTGTGTCATGTTGAGGTCAGTGATTTGCTTGAGGGAGGAGAGAATGAGGAAGGAGCTGTGATTCCATAATTTCTATTGTGAATACCTATCTTGCTATTTCCCTGGTATTGTGGACAATAAGGGGTGAACAATTGACTGGGTGTGTTTGGAAGATGTACTTCACTCTGGCGTTTCGCAGGGGTATAATCAGCTATGATATTCATTCCAGTTTACTGCAGCTGTCCTTATTTCAACCTGAAATATTTGCTCAGGTTTTGTGAAAGGGTAGGTTAAAAAATGCTTGTAAAACTGACCTCGTCTCTGAGCTTGAGACAAAGACAACAGCTTCCAGTTATAAACTGATATCAACACAGTCTGACTCTGGACGCATTCCGAAGTCAGATTTCTGGGGAGCACGCTCTAACCTCTCGCTCACACTCCTGTGTCTGGGGAGGTCCTTTTCACCATCTCTCTCACCTCAGTATCTCGAGAGGTTACCTTAACCCATCTCTTACACTCCTGTATCTAGGGAGCTCCCTCTAACCCCTCTCTCACACTCCTGTATCTGGGGAGGTACCTCTAACCCCTCCTGCACTCTCCTGTATCTGGGGAGGTCCCTCTAACCCCTCTCTCACACTTCTGTATCTAGGAGGTCCCTCTAACCACTCTCTCATACTCCTGTATCTGGGGAAGTCCCTCTAACCCATCTCTCTCACACTCCTGTATCTGTGGACGTACCTTTTAATCAGTGAGCCAGTGCCCATTTTTCTGTACACATCAAGTATCGTTGCATGGACCTGTGTCAGGTTGAGGTCAGTGATTTGCTTGAGGGAGGAGAGAATGAGGAAGGAGCTGTGATTCGATAATATCGACTGTGAATACCTCTCATGCTATTTCGCTGGTATTGTTGACAGTGAGGGGTGAACAATTGACTGGGTGTGTTTGGAATATGTACGTGACTCTGTCGCTTCAAAGTGGTATAATCGTCTCTGATAGTCATTCCAGTTTACTGCCGCTATCCTTATTTCAACCTGAAATATTTGCTCAGGTTTTGTGAAAGGGTAGGTTAAAAAATGGCTGTAAAACTGACCTCGTCTCTGAGCTTGAGACGAAGACAACAGCTCCCAGTTATAATCTGATATCAACACAGTCTGACTCTGGACGCAATTCCGAGGTCAGGTTTCTGGGGAGCTCGCTCTTACCTCTCGCTCACACTCTTGTGCCTGGGGAGGTCCTTTTCACCATCTCTCTCACCTCAGTATCTAGAGAGGTTCCTTTAACCCATCTCTCACACTCCTATATCTGGGGAGATCCCTCGAACCCCTCACACTCCTGTATCTGGGGAGGTCCCTCTAACCCCTCTCTCACACTCCTGTATCTGGGGAGGTTCTTCTAACCCCTCTCTCATACTCCTGTATCTGGGGAGGTCCCTCTAACCTCTCTCTCACACTCCTGTATCTGGGGAGGTCCCTCTAACCCCTCACTCTCCTGTATCTGGGGATGTCCATCTAACCCCTCTCTCACACTCCTGTATCTGGGGAGGTCCCTCTAACCCCGCTCTCACACTCCTGTATCTGGCAAGGTCTCTCTCACACCTCTCTCACACTCCTGTATCTGGGGAGGTCCCAAAAACCCCTCTCTCACACTCCTGTATCTGGGGAGGTCCCTCTAACCCCTCTCTCACACTTCTGTATCTGGGGAGGTCCCTCTAACCCCTCTCTCTCACTCCTGAATCTGGCGAGTTCCCTCTAACACCCCATCTCACACTCCGATATCTGGGAAGGTCACTCTGACCTCTCTCTCACACTCCTATATCTGCGAATGTCCCTCTAACCCCTCTCTCACATATTCATCGATCTGAGGATGTCCCTCTAACACCTCTCTCACACTCCTATATCTAGGCGCTCCCTCTAACCGCTCTCTCAGACACCTGTATCCGGGGAGGTCCCTCTAACCCATCTCACACACTTCTATATCTTGGGAGGTCACTCTAACCCCTCTCTCACACACTCCTGTATCTGGGGATGTCGTTCTAACCCCTCTCTCACACTCCTGTACCTCGGTAGGTCCATCAAACCCCAGACCCCTCTCACACTCCTGTATCTGGGAAGGTCCCACTAACCCCTCTCTAACACTCCTGTATCTGGGGAGCTCCCTCTAACCCCTCTCTCACACTCCTGTATCTGGAGAGCTCCCTCAAATCCCTCTCTCACACTCCTGTATCTGGGGAGGTCCCTATAATCCCTCCTGCACACTCCTGTATCTGGGGAGGTCCCTCTAACCCCTCTCTCACACTCCTGTATCTGTGGACGTCCCTTTTAATCAGTGAGATCCTGCCCATTTTACTGTGCACAGCAAGAATCCTTGCATGGACCTGTGTCAGGTTGAGGACAGTGATTTGCTTGAGGGAGGAGAGAATGAAGAAGGAGCTGTGATTCCATAATATCTATTGTGAATACCTCTCTTGCTATTTCCCTGGTATTGTGGACAGTAATGGGTGAACAATTGACTGGGTGTGTTTCGAAGATGTACGTGAAACTGTCGTTTCACAGGGGTAAAATCAGCTGTGATATTCATTCCAGTTTACTGCAGCTATCCTTATTTCAACCTGAAATATTTGCTTAGATTTTGTGAAAGGAAAGGTTAAAAAATGCCTGTACAACTGACCTCGTCTCTGAGCTTGAGACTGAGACAACAGCTCCCTGTTATAAACTGATATCAACACAGTCTGATTCTGAACGCAAATTCCGAGGTGAGGTTTCTGGTGTGCTCGCTCACAACGCTGTGTCTGGGGAGGTCCTTTTCACCATCGCTCTCACCTCAGCATCTAGAGAGGTTCCTTTAACCCATCTCTCATACACCTGTATCTGCGGAGCTCCTCTAACCCCTCTCTCACACTCCTGTATCTGGGGAGGTCCCTCTAACCCCTCTCTCACACTCCTGTATCTCGGGCGGTTCGTCGAACCCCTCACACTCCTGTATCTGGGGAGGTCCCTCTAACCCATCTCTCACACTCCTGTATCTGGGGAGGTCCCTCTAACCCCTCTCTCACACTCCTGTATCTGGGGAGGTCCTTTTAACCCCTCTCTCACACTCATGTATGTGGGGAGGTCCCTCTAACCCCTCACTCTCCTGTATCTGGGGATGTCCATCTAACCCCTCTCTCACACTCCTGTATCTGGGGAGGTGCCTCTAACCCCTCTCTCACACTCCTGTATCTGGGTAGGTCCCTCTAACCACTCAAACTCCTGTATCTGGGGAGGTCCCTCTAATTCCTCTCTCACACTCCTGTATCTGGGGAGGTCCCTCTAACCCCTCACACTCCTATATCTGGGGTGGTCCCTCTAACCCCTCTCTCACACTCCTGTATCTGGAGAGGTCCATCTAACCCTTCTCTCTCACTCCTATATCTTGGGAGGTCCCTCTAACCATTCTCTCACACACGCCTGTATCTGGGGAGATCCCTCCATCCCCTCTCTCACATCTCCTGTACCTCGGTAGTTCCATCTAACCCACTCCCCCCTCTCACACACCAGTATCTGAATAGCACCCTCTAACCCCTCTCTCAAATTCCTGTATCTGGGGAGGACCCTCTAAACTCTCTCTCGCACTCCTATATCTGGAGAGGTCCCGCTGACCCCGCCTGCACACTCCTGTATCTAGCGATGTCCCTCTAACCCCTCTCTCACATTCCTGCATCTGTGGACGTCCCTTTTAATCAGTGAGCTAGTGCCCATTTTACTGTACACAGCAAGAATACTTGCATGGACCTGTGTCAGGTTGAGGTTAGTGGTTTGCTTGAGGGAGGAGAGAATGAGCAAGGAGCTGTGATTCCATAATAGCTATTGTGAATACCTCTCTTGCTATTTCCCTGGTATTGTTGACAGTAAGGGGTGAACAATTGACTGGGTGTGATGGAAGATGTATGTGAATCTGTCGTTTAACAGGGGTCTAATCAGCTGTGATATTCATTCAAGTTTACGGCAGCTATCCTTATTTCAACCTGAAATATTTGCTCAGGTTTTGTGAAAGTGTAGGTTAAAAAATGCTTGTAAAACTGACCTCGTCTCTGAGCTTGAGACGAAGACAACAGCTCCCAGTTATAAACTGATATCAACACAGTCAGACTCTGGACGCAAATTCCGAGGTCAGGTTTCTGGGGTGCTCGCTCGAAAATCTCGCTCACACCCCTGTGTCTGGGGAGGTCCATTTCACCATCGCTCTCACCTCAGCATCTAGAGAGGTTCCTTTAAACCATCTCTCATAGTACTGTATCCTCGGAGGTCCCTCTAACCCCTCTCACACTCCTGTATCTGGTTGAGCTCCTCCAAACCCTCTCTCACACTCCTGTATCTAGGGAGGTCCCTCTAACCCCTCTCTCACACTTCTGTATCTAGGGCGGTCCGTCGAGCCCCTCACACTCCTGTATCTGGGGAGGTCCCTCTAACCCCTCTGTCACACTCCTGTATCTGGGGAGGTAATTCTAACCCCTTTCTCACGCTCCTGTATCTGGGGAAGTCCCTCTAACCCCTCACACTCCTGTGTCTGGGGAGGTCCCTCTACCCCCTCTCTCACACTCCTGTATCTGGGGAGGCCCCTCTAACACCTCACTCACACTCCTGTATCTGGGGAGGTCCCTCTAACCCCTCTCTCAAACTCCTGTATCTGGGGAGGTCCTTCGAATCCCTCTCTCACACTCATGAATCTGTGGAGGTCCCTCTAACCCCTCTCTCACACACCTGTATCTGGGTAGGTCACTCTAACCACTCAAACTCCAGGATCTGGGGAGGTCGCTCTAACCCCTTTCTCACACTCCTGTATCTGGGGAGGTCCCTCTAATCCCTCTCTCACACTCCTGTATCTGGGGAGGTCCTTTTAACCCCTCTCTCACACTCATGTATGTGGGGAGGTCCCTCTAACCCCTCACTCTCCTGTATCTGGGGATGTCCATCTAACCCCTCTCTCACACTCCTGTATCTGGGGAGGTGCCTCTAACCCCTCTCTCACACTCCTGTATCTGGGTAGGTCCCTCTAACCACTCAAACTCCTGTATCTGGGCAGGTCCCTCTAATTCCTCTCTCACACTCCTGTATCTGGGGAGGTCCCTCTAACCCCTCACACTCCTATATCTGGGGTGGTCCCTCTAACCCCTCTCTCACACTCCTGTGTCTGGAGAGGTCCATCTAACCCTTCTCTCTCACTCCTATATCTTGGGAGGTCCCTCTAACCATTCTCTCACACACGCCTGTATCTGGGGAGATCCCTCCATCCCCTCTCTCACATCTCCTGTACCTCGGTAGTTCCATCTAACCCACTCCCCCCTCTCACACACCAGTATCTGAATAGCACCCTCTAACCCCTCTCTCAAATTCCTGTATCTGGGGAGGACCCTCTAAACTCTCTCTCGCACTCCTATATCTGGAGAGGTCCCGCTGACCCCGCCTGCACACTCCTGTATCTAGCGATGTCCCTCTAACCCCTCTCTCACATTCCTGCATCTGTGGACGTCCATTTTAATCAGTGAGCTAGTGCCCATTTTACTGTACACAGCAAGAATACTTGCATGGACGTGTGTCAGGTTGAGGTTAGTGGTTTGCTTGAGGGAGGAGAGAATGAGCAAGGAGCTGTGATTCCATAATAGCTATTGTGAATACCTCTCTTGCTATTTCCCTGGTATTGTTGACAGTAAGGGGTGAACAATTTACTGGGTGTGATGGAAGATGTATGTGAATCTGTCGTTTAACAGGGGACTAATCAGCTGTGATATTCATTCAAGTTTACGGCAGCTATCCTTATTTCAACCTGAAATATTTGCTCAGGTTTTGTGAAAGTGTAGGTTAAAAAATGCTTGTAAAACTGACCTCGTCTCTGAGCTTGAGACGAAGACAACAGCTCCCAGTAATAAACTGATATCAACACAGTCTGACTCTGGACGCAAATTCCGAGGTCAGGTTTCTGGGGTGCTCGCTCGAAAATCTCGCTCACACCCCTGTGTCTGGGGAGGTCCATTTCACCATCGCTCTCACCTCAGCATCTAGAGAGGTTCCTTTAAACCATCTCTCAAAGTACTGTATCCTCGGAGGTCCCTCTAACCCCTCTCACACTCCTGTATCTGGGGAGCTCCTCCAAACCCTCTCTCACACTCCTGTATCTAGGGAGGTCCCTCTAACCCCTCTCTCACACTCCTGTATCTAGGGCGGTCCGTCGAGCCCCTCACACTCCTGTATCTGGGGAGGTCCCTCTAACCCCGCTGTCACACTCCTGCATCTGGGGAGGTAACTCTAACCCCTTTCTCACGCTCCTGTATCTGGGGAAGTCCCTCTAACCCCTCACACTCCTGTGTCTGGGGAGGTCCCTCTAACCCCTCTCTCACACTCCTGTATCTGGGGAGGTCCCTCTAACACCTCACTCACACTCCTGTATCTGGGGAGGTCCCTCGAACCCCTCTCTCACACTCCTGTATCTGGGGAGGTCCTTCGAATCCCTCTCTCACACTCATGTATCTGGGGAGGTCCCTCTAACCCCTCTCTCACACACCTGTATCTGGGTAGGTCACTCTAACCACTCAAACTCCAGGATCTGGGGAGGTCGCTCTAACCCCTTTCTCACACTCCTGTATCTGGGGAGGTCCCTCTAACCCCTCACACTCCTGTATCTGGGGAGGTCTCTCAAATCCCTCTCTCACACTCCTGAATCTCGGGAGGTCCCTCTAACCCCTCTCTCACACTCCTGTATTTGGAAAAGTGCCTCTAACCCCTCTCTCACACTCCTGTATCTGGAGAGCTCCCTCTAACCATCTCTCACATTAAAGTATCTGGGGAGGACCCTCTAACCTCTCTCTCACACTCCTGTATCTGGGGAGATCCCTCTAAACCCTTTCTCACTCTCCTGTATCTGGAGAGGTCCCTCTAATTCCTCTCAAACACTCCTGTATCTGGGGAGGTCCCCCTAACCCCTCACACTCCTATATCTGGGGTGATCCCTCTAACCCCTCTCTCACACTGCTGTATCTGGAGAGGTCCCTCTATCCCTTCTCTCTCACTCCTATATCTTGGGAGGTCCCTCCAGCCCCTCTCTCACATCTCCTGTATCTCGGTAGTTCCATCTAACCCCCCCCCCCTCTCACACACCAGTATCTGGATAGCTCCCTCTAACCCCCCTCTCACATTCCTGTATCTGGGGAGGACCCTCTACCATCTCTCGCACTCCTATATCTGGGGAGGTCCCGCTGACCCCGCCTGCACACTCCTGTATCTAGCGATGTCCCTCTAACCCCTCTCTCACACTCCTGCATCTGTGGACGTCCCTTTTAATCAGTGAGCTCGTGCCCATTTTACTGTACACAGCAAGAATCCTTGCATGGACCTGTGTCAGGTTGAGGTCAGTGATTTGCTTGAGGGAGGAGAGAATGAGCAAGGAGCTGTGATTCCATAATAGCTATTGTGAATACCTCTCTTGCTATTTCCCTGGTATTGTGGACAGTAAGGGGTGAACAATTGACTGGGTGTGTTTGGAGGATGTATGTGAATCTGTCGTTTCACAGGGGTCTAATCAGCTGTGATATTCATTCAAGTTTACGGCAGCTATCCTTATTTCAACCTGAAATATTTGCTCAGGTTTTGTGAAAGTGTAGGTTAAAAAATGCTTGTAAAACTGACCTCGTCTCTGAGCTTGAGACTAAGACAACAGCTCCCAGTTATAAACTGATATCAACACAGTCTGAATATGGATGCAATTCCGAGTTCAGGTTTCTGGGGAGCTCGCTCGAACATCTCGCTCACACTCCTGTGTCTGGGGAGATCCTTTTCACCATCTCTCTCACCTCAGTATCTAGAGAGGTTCCTTTAAACCATCTCAAAGTACTGTATCCTAGGAGGTCCCTCTAACCCCTCTCACACTCCTGTGTCTGGGGAGGACCCTCTAACCCCTCTATCGCACTACTGTATCTGGGGAGGTTCTTCTAACGACTGTCTCACACACTCCTGTATCTGGGGAGGTCCCTCTAACACGTCTCTCACACTCCTGTATCTGGGGAGGTTCCTCTAACCCCTCTCTCACACTACTGTAACTGGGGAGGTCCCTCCATTCCCCCTCTCACAGTCCTGAATCTGGGGAGGTCGCTCTAACCCCTCTTTCACACTCCTATATCTGGGGAGGTCCCTCTAACCCCTCTCTCACACTCCTATATCTGTGGATGTCATTCTAACCCCTCTCTCACACACTCCTGTATCTGTGGAGGTCCCTCTAACCGTTCTCTCACACTCCTGTATCTGGCGAGTTCCCTCTAACAACCCCTCTCACACTCCTATATCGGGGAAGGTCCCTCTAACCCCTCTCTCACACTCCTGTATCTGTGGGTGTCCCTCTAACCCATCTGTCACACTCCTGTATCTGGGGAGGTCCCTCTAACCCTTCTCTCACACTTCTGTATCTGGGGAGGTCCCTCAAAAGACTCTCTCACACTCCTGTATCTGGGGAGGTCCCTCTAACCCCTCTCGCACACTCCTGTATCTTGGTAGGTCCCTCTAAACCCTCACACTCCTGTATCTGGGGAGGTCCCTCGAACCCCTCTATCACACTCCTGTATCTGGGGAGGTCCCTCAAAACACTCTCTCACACTCCTGTATCTGGGGAGGTCCCTCTAACCCCTCTCGCACACTCCTGTATCTTGGTAGGTCCCTCTAAACCCCCACACTCCTGTATCTGGCGAGTTCCCTCTAACAACCCCTCTCACACTCCTATATCGGGGAAGGTCCCTCTAACCCCTCTCTCACACTCCTGTATCTGTGGAGGTCCCTCTAACCCATCTGTCACACTCCTGTATCTGGGGAGGTCCCTCTAACCCTTCTCTCACACTTCTGTATCTGGGGAGGTCCCTCAAAACACTCTCTCACACTCCTGTATCTGGGGAGGTCCCTCTAACCCCTCTCGCACACTCCTGTATCTTCGTAGGTCCCTCTAAACCCTCACACTCCTCTATCTGGGGAGGTCCCTCGAACCCCTCTCTCACACTCCTGTATCGGGGTAGGTCCCTCTAACCCCTCTCTCACACTCCTGTATCTGGCGAGTTACCTATAACCCCCACTCTCACACTCCGATATCTGGGGAGGTCTCTCTGACCTCTCTCTCACACTCCTATATCTGGGGAAGTCCCTCTAACCCCTCTTTCACACATTCCTATATCTGGCGAGGTCCCTGTAACCCCTCTCTCACCCACTCCTCTATCAGGGGAGGTCCCTCTAACCCCTCTCTCACACTCCTGTATCGGGGTAGGTCCCTCTAACCCCTCTCTCACACTCATGTATCTGGGGAGGTCCCTCTAACCCATATGTCACACTCCTGTATCTGGGGAGGTCCCTCTAACTCCTCTCGCACACTCCTGTATCTTGGTAGGTCCCTCTAAACCCTCACACTCCTGTATCTGGGGAGGTCCCTCGAACCCCTCTATCACACTCCTGTATCTGGGGAGGTCCCTCTAACCCCTCTCTCACACTCCTGTATCTCGGCAGGTCCCTCTAATCCCGCTCTCACACTCCTGTATCTCGGGATGTCCCTCTAACCCCTCTCTCACTCTCCTGTATCTGGGGAGGTCCCTCTAACCCCTCTCTCACACTCCTGTATCTGGGTAGGTCTCTTAAACCACTCTCTCACACTCCTGTATCTCGGGAGGTCCCTCTAACCCCTCTCTCACACTCCTGTATCTGGGGACGTTCCTTTAACCCCTCTCTCACACTCCTGTATCTGGGGATGTCCGTCTAACCACTCTCTCACACTCCTGTATCTGGGGAAGTTACTCTAACCCCACTCTCACACTCCTGTGTCTGGAAAAGTGCCTGTAACCCCTCTCTCACACTCCTGTATCTGGGGAAGTCGCTCTAATCTCTCTCTCACACTCCTGTATCTGGGGAGATCCCTCTAACCCCTCACTCTCCTCTATCTGGGGTGGTCTCTCTAACCCCTCTCTCACACTCCTGTGTCTGGGGAGGTCCCTCTAACCATTCTCTCACACTCCTATATTTAGGGAGGTCCCTCTAACCCCTCTCTCGCACACTCCTGTACCTCGGGAGGTGCATCTAACCCCCCATCCCACTCACACACTCCGGTATCTGGAGATTTCCCTCTAACCGTTCTCTCACACTCCTGTATTTGGTGAGCTCCCTCTAACCTCTCTCTCACACTCCTGTAGCTGGGGAGGTCCCACTAACCCCTCTCTCACACATCAATATCTGGATATCTCCCTCTAACCCCCCTCTCACATTCCTGTATCTGGCGAGGACCCTCTAACCATCTCTCGCACTCCTATATCTGGGGAGGTCCCGCTGACCCCGCCTGCACACTGCTGTATCTAGCGATGTCCCTCTAACCCCTCTCTCACACTCCTGCATCTGCGGACGTCCCTTTTAATCAGTGAGCTAGTGCCCATTTTACTGTACACAGCAAGAATACTTGCATGGACCTGTATCAGGTTGAGGTTAGTGATTTGCTTGAGGGAGGAGAGAATGAGCAAGGAGCTGTGATTCCATAATAGCTATTGTGAATACCTCTCTTGCTATTTCCCTGGTATTGTGGACAGTAAGGGGTGAACAATTGACTGGGTGTGATGGAAGATGTATGTGAATCTGTCGTTTCACAGGGGTCTAATCAGCTGTGATAATCATTCAAGTTTACGGCAGCTATCCTTATTTCAACCTGAAATATTTGCTCAGGTTTTGTGAAAGTGTAGGTTAAAAAATGCTTGTAAAACTGACCTCGTCTCTGAGCTTGAGACTAAGACAACAGCTCCCAGTTATAAACTGATATCAACACAGTCTGACTCTGGACCCAAATTCCGAGGTCAGGTTTCTGGGGTGCTCGCTCGAAAATCTCGCTCACACCCCTGTGTCTGGGGAGGTCCATTTCACCATCGCTCTCACCTCAGCATCTAGAGAGGTTCCTTTAACCCATCTCTCACACTCCTGTATCTGGGGAGCTCCTCTAAACCCTCTCTCACACTCCTGTATCGAGGGAGGTCCCTCTAACCCCTCTCTCACACTCCTGTATCTAGGGCGGTCCGTCGAGCCCCTCACACTCCTGTATCTGGGGAGGTCCCTCTATCCCCTCTCTCACACTCCTGTATCTGGGGAGGTAACTCTAACCCCTCTCTCACACTCCTGTATCTGGGGAAGTCCCTCTAACCCCTCACACTCCTGTGTCTGGGGAGGTCCCTCTAACCCCTCTCTCACACTACTGTATCTGGGCAGGTCCCTCTAACACCTCACTCACACTCCTGTATCTGGGGAGGTCCCTCTAACCCCTCTCTCACACTCCTGTATCTGGGGAGGTCCTTCTAATCCCTCTCTCACACTCATGTATCTGGGGAGGTCCCTCTAACCCCTCTCTCACACTCCTGTATCTGGGTAGGTCCCTCTAACCACTCAAACTCCTGTATCTGGGGAGGTCCCTCTAACCCCTTTCTCACACTCCTGTATCTGGGGAAATCCCTCTAACCCCTCACACTCCTGTCTCTGGGGAGGTCTCTCAAACCCCTCTCTCACACTCCTGAATCTCGGGAGGTCCCTCTAACCCCTCTCTCACACTCCTGTATTTGGAAAAGTGCCTCTAACCCCTCTCTCACACTCCTGTATCTGGAGAGCTCCCTCGAACCATCTCTCACATTAAAGTATCTGGGGAGGACCCTCTAACCTCTCACTCACACTCCTGTATCTGGGGAGATCCCTCTAAACACTCTGTCACTCTCCTGTATCTGGGGAGGTCCCTCTAATTCCTCTCTAACACTCCTTTATCTTGGGAGGTCCCTCTAACCCCTCACACTCCTATATCTGGGGTGGTCCCTCTAACCCCTCTCTAACACTCCTGTATCTGGAGAGGTCCCTCTATCCCTTCTCTCTCACTCCTATATCTTGGAAGGTCCCTCCAGCCCCTCTCTCACATCTCCTGTACCTCGGTAGTTCCATCTAACCCCCCCCCCCCCCGTCTCACACACCAGTATCTGGATAGCTCCCTCTAACCCCCCTCTCACATTCCTGTATCTGGGGAGGACCCTCTAACCATCTCTCGCACTCCTATATCTGGGGAGGTCCCGCTGACCCAGCCTGCACACTCCTGTATCTAGCGATGTCCCTCTAACCCCTCTCTCACACTCCTGCATCTGCGGACGTCCCTTTTAATCAGTGAGCTCGTGCCCATTTTACTGTACACAGCAAGAATCCTTGCATGGACCTGTGTCAGGTTGAGGTCAGTGATTTGCTTGAGGGAGGAGAGAATGAGCAAGGAGCTGTGATTCTATAATAGCTATTGTGAATACCTCTCTTGCTAGTTCCCTGGTATTGTGGACAGTAAGGGGTGAACAATTGACTGGGTGTGTTTGGAGGATGTATGTGAATCTGTCGTTTCACAGGGGTCTAATCAGCTGTGATATTCATTCAAGTTTACGGCAGCTATCCTTATTTCAACCTGAAATATTTGCTCAGGTTTTGTTAAAATGTAGGTTAAAAAATGCTTGTAAAACTGACCTCGTCTCTGAGCTTGAGACTAAGACAACAGCTCCCAGTTATAAACTGATATCAACACAGTCTGAATATGGATGCAATTCCGAGTTCAGGTTTCTGGGGAGCTCGCTCGAACATCTCGCTCACACCCCTGTGTCTGGGGAGATCCTTTTCACCATCTCTCTCACCTCAGTATCTAGAGAGGTTCCTTTAAACCATCTCTCAAAGTACTGTATCCTAGGAGGTCCCTCTAACCCCTCTCACACTCCTGTATCTGGGGAGGTCCCTCTTAACCCTCTGTCACACTCCTGTATCTGGGGAGTTCCCTCTAACCCCTCTCTCACACTCCTGTATCTGGGGAGGTCCCTCTAACCCCTCTATCACACTCCTGTATCTGGGGAGGTTCTTCTAACCACTGTCTCACACTCCTGTATCTGGGAAAGTGTCTCTAACCCCTATCTATCACTCCTGTATCTGGGGAGGTCCCTCTAACTCCTCTCTCACACTCCTGTATCTGGGGAGGTCCCTCTAACCCCTCTATCACACTCCTGTATCTGGGGAGGTTCTTCTAAACCCTCTCTCACACTACTGTAACTGGGGAGGTCCCTCCATTCCCCCTCTCACAGTCCTGAATCTGGGGAGGTCGCTCTAACCCGTCTTTCACACTCCTATATCTGGGGAGGTCCCTCTAACCGCTCTCTCGCACTCCTATATCTGGGGATGTCCCTCTAACCCCTCTCTCACACACTCCTGTATCTGTGGAGGTCCCTCTAACCGTTCTCTCACACTCCTGTATCTGGCGAGTTCCCTCTATCAACCCCTCTCACACTCCTGTATCGGGGAAGGTCCCTCTAACCCCTCTCTCACACTCCTGTATCTGTGGAGGTCCCTCTAACCCATCTGTCACACTCCTGTATCTGGGGAGGTCCCTCTAACCCTTCTCTCACACTTCTGTATCTGGGGAGGTCCCTCAAAACACTCTCTCACACTCCTGTATCTGGGGAGGTCCATCTAACCCCTCTCGCACACTCCTGTATCTTGGTAGGTCCCTCTAAACCCTCACACTCCTGTATCTGGGGAGGTCCCTCGAACCCCTCTATCACACTCCTGTATCTGGGGAGGTCCCTCTAACCCCTCTCTCACACTCCTGTATCGGGGTAGGTCCCTCTAACCCCTCTCTCACACTCCTGTATCTGGCGAGTTCCCTATAACCCCCACTCTCACACTCCGATATCTGGGGAGGTCTCTCTGACCACTCTCTCACACTCCTATATCTGGGGAAGTCCCTCTAACCCCTCTTTAACACATTCCTATATCTGGGGAGGTCCCTGTAACCCCTCTCTCACCCACTCCTGTATCAGGGTAGGTCACTCTAACCCCTCTCTCACACTCCTGTATCGGGGTAGGTCCCTCTAACCCCTCTCTCAGACTCATGTATCTGGGGAGGTCCTTCTAAACACACTCTCACACTCCTGTATCTGGGGAGGTCCCTCTAACCCCTTTCTCACACACCTGTATCTGGGGAGGTCCCTCTAAACCCTCACACTCCTGTATCTGGGGAGGTCCCTCTAACCCCTCTCACACTCCTGTATCTGGTGAGGTCCCTCTAACCCATCTCTCACACACCAGTATCTGGGGAGGTCCCTCTAACCCCTCTCTCACACTCCTGTATCTAGCTAGGTCCCTCTAACCCCTCACACTCCTTTATCTGGGGAGGTCCCTCTAACCCATCTCTCACACACCTGAATCTGGGGAGGTCCCTCTAACCCCTCTCTCACACTCCTATATCTCGGCAGGTCCCTCTAATCCCGCTCTCACACTCCTGTATCTCGGGATGTCCCTCTAACCCCTCTCTCACTCTCCTGTATCTGGGGAGGTCCCTCTAACCCCTCTCTCACACTCCTGTATCTGGGTAGGTCTCTCAAACCACTCTCTCACACTCCTGTATCTCGGGAGGTCCCTCTAACCCCTCTCTCACACTCCTGTATCTGGGGACGTCCCTTTAACCCCTCTCTCACACTCCTGTATCTGGGGATGTCCGTCTAACCACTCTCTCACACTCCTGTATCTGGGGAAGTTACTCTAACCCCACTCTCACACTCCTGTGTCTGGAAAAGTGCCTCTAACCCCTCTCTCACACTCATGTATCTGGGGAGGGCGCTCTAATCCCTCTATCACACTCCTGTATCTGGGGAGGTCCCTCTAACCCCTCACTCTCCTCTATCTGGGGTGGTCCCTCTAACCCCTCTCTCACACTCCTGTGTCTGGGGAGGTCCCTCTAACCATTCTCTCACACTCCTATATCTAGGGAGGTCCCTCTAACCCCTCTCTCGCACACTCCTGTACCTCGGGAGGTGCATCTAACCCCCCATCCCACTCACACACTCCGGTATCTGGAGATTTCCCTCTAACCGTTCTCTCACACTCCTGTATTTGGTGAGCTCCCTCTAACCTCTCTCTCACACTCCTGTAGCTGGGGAGGTCCCACTAACCCCTCTCTCACACATCAGTATCTGGATATCTCCCTCTAACCCCCCTCTCACATTCCTGTATCTGGCGAGGACCCTATAACCATCTCTCGCACTCCCATATCTGGGGAGGTCCCGCTGACCCCGCCTGCACACTGCTGTATCTAGCGATGTCCCTCTAACCCCTCTCTCACACTCCTGCATCTGCGGACGTCCCTTTTAATCAGTGAGCTAGTGCCCATTTTACTGTACACAGCAAGAATACTTGCATGGACCTGTGTCAGGTTGAGGTTAGTGATTTGCTTGAGGGAGGAGAGAATGAGCAAGTAGCTTTGATTCCATAATAGCTATTGTGAATACCTCTCTTGCTATTTCCCTGGTATTGTGGACAGTAAGGGGTGAACAATTGACTGGGTGTGATGGAAGATGCATGTGAATCTGTCGCTTCACAGGGGTCTAATCAGCTGTGATATTCATTCAAGTTTACGGCAGCTATCCTTATTTCAACCTGAAATATTTGCTCAGGTTTTGTGAAAGTGTAGGTTAAAAAATGCTTGTAAAACTGACCTCATCTCTGAGCTTGAGACGAAGACAACAACTCCCAGTTATAAACTGATATCAACACAGTCTGACTCTGGACGCAAATTCCGAGGTCAGGTTTCTGGGGTGCTCGCTCGAAAATCTCGCTCACACCCCTGTGTCTGGGGAGGTCCATTTCACCATCGCTCTCACCTCAGCATCTGGAGAGGTTCCTTTAACCCATCTCTCACACTCCTGTATCTGGGGAGCTCCTCTAAACCCTCTCTCACACTCCTGTATCGAGGGACGTCCCTCTAACCCCTCTCTCACACTCCTGTATCTAGGGCGGTCCGTCGAGCCCCTCACACTCCTGTATCTGGGGAGGTCCCTCTATCCCCTCTCTCACACTCCTGTATCTGGGGAGGTAACTCTAACCCATCTCTCACGCTCCTGTATCTGGGGAAGTCCCTCTAACCCCTCACACTCCTGTGTCTGGGGAGGTCCCTCTAACCCCTCTCTCACACTCCTGTATCTGGGGAGGTCCCTCTAAAACCTCACTCACACTCCTGTATCTGGGGAGGTCCCTCTAACCCCTCTCTCACACTCCTGTATCTGGGGAGGTCCTTCTAATCCCTCTCTCACACTCATGTATCTGGGGAGGTCCCTCTAACCCCTCTCTCACACTCCTATATCTCGGCAGGTCCCTCTAATCCCGCTCTCACACTCCTGTATCTCGGGATGTCCCTCTAACCCCTCTCTCACTCTCCTGTATCTGGGGAGGTCCCTCTAACTCCTCTCTCACACTCCTGTATCTGGGTAGGTCTCTCAAACCACTCTCTCACACTCCTGTATCTCGGGAGGTCCCTCTAACCCCTCTCTCACACTCCTGTATCTGGGGACGTCCCTTTAACCCCTCTCTCACACTCCTGTATCTGGGGATGTCCGTCTAACCACTCTCTCACACTCCTGTATCTGGGGAAGTTACTCTAACCCCACTCTCACACTCCTGTGTCTGGAAAAGTGCCTCTAACCCCTCTCTCACACTCATGTATCTGGGGAGGGCGCTCTAATCCCTCTATCACACTCCTGTATCTGGGGAGGTCCCTCTAACCCCTCACTCTCCTCTATCTGGGGTGGTCCCTCTAACCCCTCTCTCACACTCCTGTGTCTGGGGAGGTCCCTCTAACCATTCTCTCACACTCCTATATCTAGGGAGGTCCCTCTAACCACTCTCTCGCACACTCCTGTACCTCGGGAGGTGCATCTAACCCCCCATCCCACTCACACACTCCGGTATCTGGAGATTTCCCTCTAACCGTTCTCTCACACTCCTGTATTTGGTGAGCTCCCTCTAACCTCTCTCTCACACTCCTGTAGCTGGGGAGGTCCCACTAACCCCTCTCTCACACATCAGTATCTGGATATCTCCCTCTAACCCCCCTCTCACATTCCTGTATCTGGCGAGGACCCTATAACCATCTCTCGCACTCCCATATCTGGGGAGGTCCCGCTGACCCCGCCTGCACACTGCTGTATCTAGCGATGTCCCTCTAACCCCTCTCTCACACTCCTGCATCTGCGGACGTCCCTTTTAATCAGTGAGCTAGTGCCCATTTTACTGTACACAGCAAGAATACTTGCATGGACCTGTGTCAGGTTGAGGTTAGTGATTTGCTTGAGGGAGGAGAGAATGAGCAAGTAGCTTTGATTCCATAATAGCTATTGTGAATACCTCTCTTGCTATTTCCCTGGTATTGTGGACAGTAAGGGGTGAACAATTGACTGGGTGTGATGGAAGATGCATGTGAATCTGTCGCTTCACAGGGGTCTAATCAGCTGTGATATTCATTCAAGTTTACGGCAGCTATCCTTATTTCAACCTGAAATATTTGCTCAGGTTTTGTGAAAGTGTAGGTTAAAAAATGCTTGTAAAACTGACCTCATCTCTGAGCTTGAGACGAAGACAACAACTCCCAGTTATAAACTGATATCAACACAGTCTGACTCTGGACGCAAATTCCGAGGTCAGGTTTCTGGGGTGCTCGCTCGAAAATCTCGCTCACACCCCTGTGTCTGGGGAGGTCCATTTCACCATCGCTCTCACCTCAGCATCTGGAGAGGTTCCTTTAACCCATCTCTCACACTCCTGTATCTGGGGAGCTCCTCTAAACCCTCTCTCACACTCCTGTATCGAGGGACGTCCCTCTAACCCCTCTCTCACACTCCTGTATCTAGGGCGGTCCGTCGAGCCCCTCACACTCCTGTATCTGGGGAGGTCCCTCTATCCCCTCTCTCACACTCCTGTATCTGGGGAGGTAACTCTAACCCATCTCTCACGCTCCTGTATCTGGGGAAGTCCCTCTAACCCCTCACACTCCTGTGTCTGGGGAGGTCCCTCTAACCCCTCTCTCACACTCCTGTATCTGGGGAGGTCCCTCTAAAACCTCACTCACACTCCTGTATCTGGGGAGGTCCCTCTAACCCCTCTCTCACACTCCTGTATCTGGGGAGGTCCTTCTAATCCCTCTCTCACACTCATGTATCTGGGGAGGTCCCTCTAACCCCTCTCTCACACTCCTGTATCTGGGTAGGTCCCTCTAACCACTCAAACTCCTGTATCTGGGGAGGTCCCTCTAACCCCTTTCTCACACTCCTGTATCTGGGGAAATCCCTCTAACCCCTCACACTCCTGTTTCTGGAGAGGTCTCTCAAACACCTCTCTCACACTCCTGAATTTCGGGAGGTCCCTCTAACCCCTCTCTCACACTCCTGTATTTGGAAAAGTGCCTCTAACCCCTCTCTCACACTCCTGTATCTGGAGAGCTCCCTCTAACCATCTCTCACATTAAAGTATCTGGGGAGGACCCTCTAACCTCTCTCTCACACTCCTGTATCTGGGGAGATCCCTCTAAACCCTCTCTCACTCGCCTGTATCTGGGGAGGTCCCTCTAATTCCTCTCAAACACTCCTGTATCTGGGGAGGTCCCTCTAACCCCTCACACTCCTATATCTGGGGTGGTCCCTCTAACCCCTCTCTCACACTCCTGTATCTGGAGAGATCCCTCTATCCCTTCTCTCTCACTCCTATATCTTGGGAGGTCCCTCCAGCCCCTCTCTCACATCTCCTGTACCTCGGCAGTACCATCTAACCCCCCCTCTCACACACCAGTATCTGGATAGCTCCCTCTAACCCCCCTCTCACATTCCTGTATCTGGGGAGGACCCTCTAACCATCTCTCGCACTCTATATCTGGGGAGGTCCCGCTGACCCCGCCTGCACACTCCTGTATGTAGCGATGTCCCTCTAACCCCTCTCTCACGCTCCTGCATCTGTGGACGTCCCTTTTAATCAGTGAGCTCGTGCCCATTTTACTGTACACAGCAAGAATCCTTGCATGGACCTGTGTCAGGTTGAGGTCAGTGATTTGCTTGAGGGAGGAGAGAATGAGCAAGGAGCTGTGATTCCATAATAGCTATTGTGAATACCTCTCTTGCTATTTCCCTGGTATTGTGGACAGTAAGGGGTGAACAATTGACTGGGTGTGTTTGGAGGATCTATGTGAATCTGTCGTTTCACAGCGGTCTAATCAGCTGTGATATTCATTCAAGTTTACGGCAGCTATCCTTATTTCAACCTGAAATATTTGCTCAGGTTTTGTGAAAGTGTAGGTTAAAAAATGCTTGTAAAACTGACCTCGTCTCTGAGCTTGAGACTAAGACAACAGCTCCCACTTATAAACTGATATCAACACAGTCTGAATATGGATGCAATTCAGAGTTCAGGTTTCTGGGGAGCTCGCTCGAACATCTCGCTCACACTCCTGTGTCTGGGGAGATCCTTTTCACCATCTCTCTCACCTCAGTATCTAGAGAGGTTCCTTTAAACCATCTCTCAAAGTACTGTATCCCAGGAGGTCCCTCTAACCCCTCTCACACTCCTGTATCTGGGGAGGTCCCTCTAAACCCTCTGTCACACTCCTGTATCTGGGGAGTTCCCTCTAACCCCTCTCTCACACTCCTGTATCTGGGGAGGTCCCTCTAACCCCTCTATCACACTCCTGTATCTGGGGAGGTTCTTCTAACCACTGTCTCACACTCCTGTATCTGGGAAAGTGTCTCTAACCCCTATCTATCACTCCTGTATCTGGGGAGGTCCCTCTAACCCCGCTCTCACATCCCTGTATCTGGGAGGTCCCTCTAACACGTCTCTCACACTCCTGTATCTGGGGAGGTTCCTCTAACCCCTCTCTCACACTACTGTAACTGGGGAGGTCCCTCCATTCCCCCTCTCACAGTCCTGAATCTGGGGACGTCGCTCTAACCCCTCTTTCACACTCCTATATGTGGGGAGCTCCCTCTAACCCCTCTCTCACACTCCTATATTTGGGGAGGTCCCTCTAACCCCTCACTCATACACTCCTGTATCTGTGGAGGTCCCTCTAACCCTTCTCTCACACTCCTGTATCTGGCGAGTTCCCTCTAACAACCCCTCTCACACTCCTGTATCGGGGAAGGTCCCTCTAACCCTTCTCTCACACTCCTGTATCTGTGGAGGTCCCTCTAACCCATCTGTCACACTCCTGTACCTTGGGAGGTCCCTCTAACCCTTCTCTCACACTTCTGTATCTGGGGAGGTCCCTCAAAACACTCTCTCACACTCCTGTATCTGGGGAGGTCCCTCCAACCCCTCTCGCACACTCCTGTATCTTGTTAGGTCCCTCTAAACCCTCACACTCCTGTACCTGGGGAGGTCCCTCTAACCCCTCTCTCACACCACTGTATCTGGCGAGTTCCCTATAACCCCCACTCTCACACTTCGATATCTGGGGAGGTCACTCTGACCTCTCTCTCACACTCCTATATCTGGGGAAATCCCTCTAACCCCTCTTTCACACATTCCTATATCTGGGGACGTCCCTGTAACCCCTCTCTCACGCACTCCTGTATCAGGGGAGGTCCCTCTAACCCCTCTCTCACACTCCTGTATCTGGGGAGGTCCCTCTAACCCCTTTCTCACACACCTGTATCTGGGTATGTCCCTCTAAACCCTCACACTCCTGTATCTGGGGAGGTCCCTCTAACACCTCTCACACTCCTGTATCTGGTGAGGTCCCTCTAACCCATCTCTCACACACCAGTATCTGGGGAGGTCCCTCTAACCCCTCTCTCACACTCCTGTATCTAGCTAGGTCCCTCTAACCCCTCACACTCCTTTATCTGGGGAGGTCCCTCTAACCCATCTCTCACACACCTGAATCTGGGGAGGTCCCTCTAACCCCTCTCTCACACTCCTATATCTCGGCAGGTCCCTCTAATCCCGCTCTCACACTCCTGTATCTCGGGATGTCCCTCTAACCCCTCTCTCACTCTCCTGTATCTGGGGAGGTCCGTCTAACCCATCTCTCACACTCCTATATCTGGGCAGGTCTCTCAAACCACTCTCTCACACTCCTGTATCTCGGGAGGTCCCTCTAACCCCTCTCTCACACTCCTGTATCTGGGGAGGTTCTTCTAACGACTGTCTCACACTCCTGTATCTGGGAAAGTGTCTCTAACCCCGCTCTCACACTCCTGTATCTGGGGAGGTCCCTCTAACACGTCTCTCACACTCCTGTATCTGGGGAGGTTCCTCTAAACCCTCTCTCACACTACTGTAACTGGGGAGGTCCCTCCATTCCCCCTCTCACAGTCCTGAATCTGGGGAGGTCGCTCTAACCCGTCTTTCACACTCCTATATCTGGGGAGGTCCCTCTAACCCCTCTCTCGCACTCCTATATCTGGGGAGGTCCCTCTAACCCCTCTCTCACACACTCCTGTATCTGTGGAGGTCCCTCTAACCGTTCTCTCACACTCCTGTATCTGGCGAGTTCCCTCTAACAACCCCTCTCACACTCCTGTATCGGGGAAGGTCCCTCTAACCCCTCTCTCACACTCCTGTATCTGTGGAGGTCCCTCTAACCCATCTGTCACACTCCTGTATCTGGGGAGGTCCCTCTAACCCTTCTCTCACACTTCTGTATCTGGGGAGGTCCCTCAAAACACTCTCTCACACTCCTGTATCTGGGGAGGTCCCTCTAACCCCTCTCGCACACTCCTGTATCTTGGTAGGTCCCTCTAAACCCTCACACTCCTGTATCTGGGGAGGTCCCTCGAACCCCTCTATCACACTCCTGTATCTGGGGAGGTCCCTCTAACCCCTCTCTCACACTCCTGTATCGGGGTAGGTCCCTCTAACCCCTCTCTCACACTCCTGTATCTGGCGAGTTCCCTATAACCCCCACTCTCACACTCCGATATCTGGGGAGGTCTCTCTGACCACTCTCTCACACTCCTATATCTGGGGAAGTCCCTCTAACCCCTCTTTCACACATTCCTATATCTGGGGAGGTCCCTGTAACCCCTCTCTCACCCACTCCTGTATCAGGGTAGGTCCCTCTAACCCCTCTCTCACACTCCTGTATCGGGGTAGGTCCCTCTAACCCCTCTCTCACACTCATGTATCTGGGGAGGTCCCTCTAACCCATATGTCACACTCCTGTATCTGAGGAGGTCCCTCTTAACCCTCTCTCAGACTCCTGTATCTGGGGAGGTCCTTCTAAACACACTCTCACACTCCTGTATCTGGGGAGGTCCCTCTAACCCCTTTCTCACACACCTGTATCTGGGGAGGTCCCTCTAAACCCTCACACTCCTGTATCTGGGGAGGTCCCTCTAACCCCTCTCACACTCCTGTATCTGGTGAGGTCCCTCTAACCCATCTCTCACACACCAGTATCTGGGGAGGTCCCTCTAACCCCTCTCTCACAATCCTGTATCTAGCTAGGTCCCTCTAATCCCTCACACTCCTTTATCTGGGGAGGTCCCTCTAACCCCTCTCTCACTCTCCTGTATCTGGGGAGGTCCCTCTAACCCCTCTCTCACACTCCTGTATCTGGGTAGGTCTCTCAAACCACTCTCTCACACTCCTGTATCTCGGGAGGTCCCTCTAACCCCTCTCTCACACTCCTGTATCTGGGGACGTCCCTTTAACCCCTCTCTCACACTCCTGTATCTGGGGATGTCCATCTAACCACTCTCTCACACTCCTGTATCTGGGGAAGTTACTCTAACCCCACTCTCACACTCCTGTGTCTGGAAAAGTGCCTCTAACCCCTCTCTCACACTCATGTATCTGGGGAGGGCGCTCTAATCCCTCTATCACACTCCTGTATCTGAGGAGGTCCCTCTAACCCCTCACTCTCCTCTATCTGGGGAGGTCCCTCTAACCATTCTCTCACACTCCTATATCTAGGGAGGTCCCTCTAACCCCTCTCTCGCACACTCCTGTACCTCGGGAGGTGCATCTAACCCCCCATCCCACTCACACACTCCGGTATCTGGAGATTTCCCTCTAACCGTTCTCTCACACTCCTGTATTTGGTGAGCTCCCTCTAACCTCTCTCTCACACTCCTGTAGCTGGGGAGGTCCCACTAACCCCTCTCTCACACATCAGTATCTGGATATCTCCCTCTAATCCCCCTCTCACATTCCTGTATCTGGCGAGGACCCTATAACCATCTCTCGCACTCCTATATCTGGGGAGGTCCCGCTGACCCCGCCTGCACACTGCTGTATCTAGCGATGTCCCTCTAACCCCTCTCTCACACTCCTGCATCTGCGGACGTCCCTTTTAATCAGTGAGCTAGTGCCCATTTTACTGTACACAGCAAGAATACTTGCATGGACCTGTGTCAGGTTGAGGTTAGTGATTTGCTTGAGGGAGGAGAGAATGAGCAAGGAGCTGTGATTCCATAATAGTTATTGTGAATACCTCTCTTGCTATTTCCCTGGTATTGTGGACAGTAAGGGGTGAACAATTGACTGGGTGTGATGGAAGATGTATGTGAATCTGTCGTTTCACAGGGGTCTAATCAGCTGTGATATTCATTCAAGTTTAAGGCAGCTATCCTTATTTCAACCTGAAATATTTGCTCAGGTTTTGTGAAAGTGTAGGTTAAAAAATGCTTGTAAAACTGACCTCGTCTCTGAGCTTGAGAATAAGACAAGAGCTCCCAGTTATAAACTGATATCAACACAGTCTGACTCTGGACGCAAATTCCGAGGTCAGGTTTCTGGGGTGCTCGCTCGAAAATCTCGCTCACACCCCTGTGTCTGGGGAGGTCCATTTCACCATCGCTCTCACCTCAGCATCTAGAGAGGTTCCTTTAACCCATCTCTCACACTCCTGTATCTGGGGAGCTCCTCTAAACCCTCTCTCACACTCCTGTATCGAGGGACGTCCCTCTAACCCCTCTCTCACACTCCTGTATCTAGGGCGGTCCGTCGAGCCCCTCACACTCCTGTATCTGGGGAGGTCCCTCTATCCCCTCTCTCACACTCCTGTATCTGGGGAGGTAACTCTAACCCATCTCTCACGCTCCTGTATCTGGGGAAGTCCCTCTAACCCCTCACACTCCTGTGTCTGGGGAGGTCCCTCTAACCCCTCTCTCACACTCCTGTATCTGGGGAGGTCCCTCTAAAACCTCACTCACACTCCTGTATCTGGGGAGGTCCCTCTAACCCCTCTCTCACACTCCTGTATCTGGGGAGGTCCTTCTAATCCCTCTCTCACACTCATGTATCTGGGGAGGTCCCTCTAACCCCTCTCTCACACTCCTGTATCTGGGTAGGTCCCTCTAACCACTCAAACTCCTGTATCTGGGGAGGTCCCTCTAACCCCTTTCTCACACTCCTGTATCTGGGGAAATCCCTCTAACCCCTCACACTCCTGTTTCTGGGGAGGTCTCTCAAACACCTCTCTCACACTCCTGAATTTCGGGAGGTCCCTCTAACCCCTCTCTCACACTCCTGTATTTGGAAAAGTGCCTCTAACCCCTCTCTCACACTCCTGTATCTGGAGAGCTCCCTCTAACCATCTCTCACATTAAAGTATCTGGGGAGGACCCTCTAACCTCTCTCTCACACTCCTGTATCTGGGGAGATCCCTCTAAACCCTCTCTCACTCTCCTGTATCTGGGGAGGTCCCTCTAATTCCTCTCAAACACTCCTGTATCTGGGGAGGTCCCTCTAACCCCTCACAATCCTATATCTGGGGTGGTCCCTCTAACCCCTCTCTCACACTCCTGTATCTGGAGAGATCCCTCTATCCCTTCTCTCTCACTCCTATATCTTGGGAGGTCCCTCCAGCCCCTCTCTCACATCTCCTGTACCTCGGCAGTTCCATCTAACCCCCCCCCCCCCTCTCACACACCAGTATCTGGATAGCTCACTCTAACCCCCCTCTCACATTCCTGTATCTGGGGAGGACCCTCTAACCATCTCTCGCACTCTATATCTGGGGAGGTCCCGCTGACCCCGCCTGCACACTCCTGTATCTAGCGATGTCCCTCTAACCCCTCTCTCACACTCCTGCATCTGTGGACGTCCCTTTTAATCAGTGAGCTCTTGCCCATGTTACTGTACACAGCAAGAATCCTTGCATGGACCTGTGTCAGGTTGAGGTCAGTGATTTGCTTGAGGGAGGAGAGAATGAGCAAGGAGCTGTGATTCCATAATAGCTATTGTGAATACCTCTCTTGCTATTTCCCTGGTATTGTGGACAGTAAGGGGTGAACAATTGACTGGGTGTGTTTGGAGGATGTATGTGAATCTGTCGTTTCACAGCGATCTAATCAGCTGTGATATTCATTCAAGTTTACGGCAGCTATCCTTATTTCAACCTGAAATATTTGCGCAGGTTTTGTGAAAGTGTAGGTTAAAAAATGCTTGTAAAACTGACCTCGTCTCTGAGCTTGAGACTAAGACAACAGCTCCCAGTTATAAACTGATATCAACACAGTCTGAATATGGATGCAATTCCGAGTTCAGGTTTCTGGGGAGCTCGCTCGAACATCTCGCTCACACTCCTGTGTCTGGGGAGATCCTTTTCACCATCTCTCTCACCTCAGTATCTAGAGAGGTTCCTTTAAACCATCTCTCAAAGTACTGTATCCCAGGAGGTCCCTCTAACCCCTCTCACACTCCTGTATCTGGGGAGGTCCCTCTAAACCCTCTGTCACACTCCTGTATCTGGGGAGTTCCCTCTAACCCCTCTCTCACACTCCTGTATCTGGGGAGGTCCCTCTAACCCCTCTATCACACTCCTGTATCTAGGGAGGTTCTTCTAACCACTGTCTCACACTCCTGTATCTGGGAAAGTGTCTCTAACCCCTATCTATCACTCCTGTATCTGGGGAGGTCCCTCTAACCCCGCTCTCACACTCCTGTATCTGGGGAGGTCCCTCTAACACGTCTCTCACACTCCTGTATCTGGGGAGGTTCCTCTAACCCCTCTTTCACACTCCTATATCTGGGGAGCTCCCTCTAACCCCTCTCTCACACTCCTATATTTGGGGAGGTCCCTCTAACCCCTCTCTCATACACTCCTGTATCTGTGGAGGTCCCTCTAACCCTTCTCTCACACTCCTGTATCTGGCGAGTTCCCTCTAACAACCCCTCTCACACTCCTGTATCGGGGAAGGTCCCTCTAACCCCTCTCGCACACTCCTGTATCTTGTTAGGTCCCTCTAAACCCTCACACTCCTGTACCTGGGGAGGTCCCTCTAACCCTTCTCTCACACTCCTGTATCGCGGTAGGTCCCTCTAACCCCTCTCTCACACTCCTGTATCTGGCGAGTTCCCTATAACCCCCACTCTCACACTTCGATATCTGGGGAGGTCTCTCTGACCTCTCTCTCACACTCCTATATCTGGGGAAATCCCTCTAACCCCTCTTTCACACATTCCTATATCTGGGGACGTCCCTGCAACCCCTCTCTCACGCACTCCTGTATCAGGGGAGGTCCCTCTAACCCCTCTCTAACACTCCTGTATCTGGGGAGGTCCCTCTAACCCCTTTCTCACACACCTGTATCTGGGTATGTCCCTCTAAACCCTCACACTCCTGTATCTGGGGAGGTCCCTCTAACACCTCTCACACTCCTGTATCTGGTGAGGTCCCTCTAACCCATCTCTCACACACCAGTATCTGGGGAGGTCCCTCTCACACCTCTCTCACACTCCTGTATTTAGCTAGGTCCCTCTAACCCCTCACACTCCTTTATCTGGGGTGGTCCCTCTAACCCATCTCTCACACACCTGAATCTGGGGAGGTCCCTCTAACCCCTCTCTCACACTCCTATATCTCGGCAGGTCCCTCTAATCCCGCTCTCACACTCCTGTATCTCGGGATGTCCCTCTAACCCCTCTCTCACTCTCCTGTATCTGGGGAGGTCCGTCTAACCCATCTCTCACACTCCTATATCTGGGCAGGTCTCTCAAACCACTCTCTCACACTCCTGTATCTCGGGAGGTCCCTCTAACCCCTCTCTCACACTCCTGTATCTGGGGATGTCCGTCTAACCACTCTCTCACACTTCTGTATATGAGGAAGTTACTCTAACCCCACTCTCACACTCCTGTGTCTGGAAAAGTGCCTCTAACCCCTCTCTCACACTCCTGTATCTGGGGAGGTCCTTCTAAACCCTATCTCACACTCTTGTATCTGGGGAGGTCGCTCTAATCCCTCTCTCACACTCCTGTGTCTGGGGAGGTCCCTCTAACCATTCTCTCACACTCCTATATCTAGGGAGGTCCCTCTAACCCCTCTCTCGCACACTCCTGTACCTCGGGAGGTGCATCTAACCCCCCATCCCACTCACACACTCCGGTATCTGGAGATTTCCCTCTAACCGTTCTCTCACACTCCTGTATTTGGTGAGCTCCCTCTAACCTCTCTCTCACACTCCTGTAGCTGGGGAGGTCCCACTAACCCCT